>NC_135484.1:141536426-142255593 GCF_052094955.1 Ictidomys tridecemlineatus
GAGTTGTGAAATCAGAAGTTCTATCCACAAGCATATTTCACAGTTCATTGTAAAGGAAAGCAATTGTTGATGGGACCAACATACACATGTTAGGAATCTAGCTGCATCTATGACAAGTGTGGCTTATATTATGTATTATTATATATTAATACAATATATATTATATTATTTTCAGTCTTCTAGAAGCAGAAAACAATCAAAGGATTCCCGTACAAGATTTTTAAGAAACCAAAACGTTGGGTTTATATTTTCCTAAATAATATATTCAGTTTAAAAATACTAACCTTGACTTTCCTCCTAATCCATTATTCTCACTTCCAAAATATAGTTTGATTTGATTTTGTACAGGTTTTTCCATAAGTAAGATAATTAAGGATCCTGCAATTTCAATTCCAGAGAAATTTGAATTAAGCCTTTTATGAGACCATGTGGGTACGGTTGGAATCTACCAAAGAAGGAAATTGAACATGAAGCATTAACACCCAGCTCTTGCTCCACCGTACCCTCCGACGGCCCCGCATGTGGAGAGGTCTTTGTGATCAGGTGCCAACTCTGCGCACCGCTTCACACAGCCAGCTTACGTGAGGGCTCCTATTAACTTGAAAGAGAGTTCCAGGTGCAGTCAAGTTCTGCTGGAGAAATGGAAATTTGGGAGCTTTATTATTAGCTTAGGCCATTTTCAATCCACGTGAATGAGAGATGGAAAAAAGTCATTAGAATTGATTTTTTTTCTTCCTTTTTTATAACTTCATTTTGAGGAGTGGGTGGAAAAACTGAACATAAACATAGGTGCTTAGACAGAGGTGTCGGGACTCTTTCTTTTTGTGTGGCTAAACAAGAAAGCTTCCCATTACTTCATCCGCGGAGACTTCAACGAAAGATTTTAAGTAAATATTAAAATGGGTGAAAACACTTCAGCTATTCGAATCCCAGGTGATAGGAGTCCTTTGGCATTAAGGAACTGAAACCATTCTAGCAAATAAAGTGGAGAATTTATTGGTACTGTAGAGGAATAGCTCACAAAACCTGAGGCTAGAAGGTGGGACCAGAAATGGGGAAGTCAGCGGACCATACAGTGTTGACATCTCTGCCTTCTCATTGTGCATTTCAGGACTTTTTCTTCCTCCACTTGGAACTTCACGTGCAACATAAACATGGTGGCCATGATACCAGTTTCACAAGTTCAAGGAAATAGAGGAGTGTCTGCTATTTCTTTGCCTCCAGTCTGATCTTGTAAAACAGGCAGGAAGGAGGGCCACTGATGTATCCAGAATACATCTCTCCCATTCCCACAGGATTGTCTTTTTCCTTTCTCTTTTATAGATTCCAGTTTCCCTGTGTGCTAATATATTAAGCTTTCTCACCTGTTATTCTCATGTCTTTTCCCTACTCTCCTTGCTCTTGTCTCTCTGCTTCTCTTTGGAAATAATGTTGGAATAGGCAGGAGACACATGAGTCTTTAATCTGAGCCTATATAAGACCCATGTGTGGGACCAGCTAAAGCAGATTGGTGGGCCGCATCCCCTGAGCTTATTAGGTAGGTATGAGGTAGGACCTGAGAATTTCCATTCTTCAAAATTACTAGGCACTACACACTGAGTTGTTTCCCTCTCTCCTTGCCCCCATTTATATGCTGAAGCCCTAACCCTTCATTTGTCTCTCTTTGGAGATGGGGCCTTTGAAGAGATAATTAAGGTGAAATGAGGTCACAAGGGTAGGCCTTACATCAATCAGACTAATAATATTCTCACAAGAAGAGATTAGGATGCAGAGAAAGAAGACTCTTATGGTTTGCATGTGAGGTGTCCACCAAAGCTCATGTGTGAGGCAATGCAAGAAGGTTCAGAGGAGAAATGATTGGGCTGTGAGAGTCTGAACCCAATCAGTAAATTAATTCTCTGATATTGATTAACTGAGTGGTAACTGAAGAGATGGGTGAGGCTGGAGGATGTGGCTCACGGGGGGGCATGGATATGGGGTATATATTTTGTATCTGGAGAGTGGAGTCTCTCTCTCTGCTTCCTGATCATCCTGTGAGCTGCTTCCCTCTGCCACACTCTTCCACCATGATGTTCTGCCTCACCTCGAGCCCTGAGGAATGGAGAGTGCTGTCTGTGGGATTGAGACCTCTGAAACTGTGAGCCCTGAAATAAACTTCCTCCTCTGCAGTTGTGCTGGTCAGATCTTTTAGTCACAGCAGCAAAATAGCTGACTCAAACAAAGACCAGGCGAGGACTTAGGGAGAAGATGGCCACCGAGCCAAGGAGAGAGACCTCAGGAGAAGCCCACTCTGCTAACATCTTAACCATGGACTTGCAATCCGTTGCCCTTGAGCTCCCAATCTGCAGTCCTCTCTTATGGTAGCTTTAGCCGACTAGGCAGCTAGGCATACACCAGGCAACACTAATATTGCTGGTCTGGGGACTGTGATTTGAGAACCATAATTCACTGCAAATACATCTGACCAACAAAGTTTGTCCCAATTTCTGCTCCCTTCCTCAAGTTCGTGGTCAACATCTGTGGGCTGAAAAACTACTGTATTGGAGGCTGTCAATGTACCATCCAGAATAAGTCATGCATCCTGTCCTCGAACAATCCAGAGAGAGAAAGATAAAAGCCATTTGTAGATGATGGTAAAGTGGAGTCGAGCTAATCCTTCTGTTGTCTTGGGCCTTGTGATTGTATTAAACTGGTCCCTTTTTTTTTTTTTCGTCTGTAAGAAAAAATAACTTTCATATTACTTTAGTGAGTTGTCCTGGGGATTCAAGTGAGAATTCATATGTAAATTTCAAAGTGCTGTAAAATATTAAATATTCAAGCTTGTTTCAAAGTGCTTGGAGCATCTGGGTCTTAGTGTGTGGGACCCATGGATTTTCACCCTCACGGACGGTCCATCTTTCTGCTACCTTCGTTGGTCTACCTGAGGGGAATTTCTGACAACCCATAAACATTTTCTAGGGTTTCTGCAGCTCTAGACTCTTACCATAGCCAACCCTTTACCCATTTCTGTAGTCTTCTGAAGCCTGAATCTTCTTTGAACCACAAAATTTCTCTACCATATGCTTTTGTCAACACTTTGTTGGACTCTTGCTCTACTTTCTTCTTTGAGCCCTGTCCTCCCAGCAGCCAGCACAATCTGTCTAGAACATGAGAGAGGGTCACAAAGTCCCTGCTCAGTCCCCTTCAACAGCTTCTCATTGCTGCAAGACCTACGAGAACCTGCATAACTTGATTTTACCTGATCTTTCCAAACTTATTCCTTCCCCGAGCTCCTGAGTCTCTTCTGTTGCTGGAACAGAACAGCCCTTTCTTAATAGCTCTTCTCCTGCCTGGGACGTTCTTTTTCCAGCTATTGCCACAGCTGACTTGTTCTCTACCTGTGGGAATCAGTTCTACCACCACCTCCTCGGATGCCTCCTCTGTCCATCAGTGTTCCTTTTCTTTGTAGCCTCATGTAATCTGGCTTCATTTATTTTCCCTATTTACTTATGTACTTTGCAGATGCCTTGCTAGACTGTGATCGCCTGTGAAAGCAGCTATTGATGGAGTGTGCCCTGCCACTGGCACGTGACAGTCATTCTGTATACATGTGCAGGGCAGATGAAGGATGAGCATTCCCCCCACGAGGTGACAGTGACGTCCACTTAGCTGTCTTGATAGACTCCTGGTTTCTATTCTGTATTTTTCTTGTCCTTTACAGGCAAAGCAGCCTGGTGTGATCAAATCCTCCTATCCACCTACCCCCATTTTTAAAACCATCACTTTTATTATATCAGTTTTTAGCCTCCTGAGCTCTCTTTCTCTGTTAACTAACATATTTAAGCTAACCTTCCACAGATTTTTGGTGAGGGAGAGTGAAGGGAAAGTCCTGACATTGAGGTTAACGACCCTTTGATCTCAGGCCAGCATCTAACTTTAGTTATCCTGGATTATTTTTTCCACAAAGAATAATGACTCAAGAAATATAATGAAGCTTGATCGGGGGTGACATACGTGAAGTCACAGCTTACTGCTGCCAAGCGTAGAGTAATGGCATAATGGATATCAGCTATATAGCTACCTGAAGGTCATATTTGCTTAATTTAAGTCTTATCATTGTCCAGGGGTCTAACTAAATTGTCCCACTAACATTGAGTTCCCATTGATCACCCTCCATTTCAAATGAAGGCCATCAATGGGTTTGGTCAATGGGAAGAGCAGGAAGAACTTTGAATGTGAGAAGGTACTTTGAGTTATGTTGTCTTGTGTCCCCTCAATGAATCTTCAGAGTAACCCTGTCTTGTGGGCACCATTTTCTGATTCCCAGATGTGAAAATTGAGGCTTAGAAGATAAGTTAACAGTTTCATCAAGTGTCTTTGACCATGTTTCACAGATAAATGTAAGGAAATTCATCACCTGATTATGAAGTTATTGTGATTTAAAACAAAAACCTAGTCTAGTAGAAGACCAAAAATGTTATGACCCAAACTGAGACTGGTCTGGAGACAGGTGAGATCATCAGATGGCATCCACATATTTGCACCCCAAATGAGCTTCTTGACTACAGATAAAACTATACAAAAATTAAAACAAGAGCACCTAGTTCAGAGTAAGTCAAATATAGGATTAAAATTTACCAGACTTAAGAAGAAGCATGCTGGTACAAAGTAGAGTAAAAAGAGGAGAGTACCATGAATCACTAAGGTCCTGGCTTGACTTTCTTGCTGTGTCAGCAAGATTTCTGTGACTATAACAAATTAGTTGATATAAGCAACTTACAAAGAGAAAAGGTTTACTGTGGCTCACTATTGTGGAGTTTTCAGCTCATGATCAGTTGGCCTCACTGCTTTTAGATCCATGACAAGGCAACAGCACAAGGTGGGGTATAACTGCTCACCTCATGGCCAGGAAGAAAAAGAGAAAGAGTAAGAAACTTGTTTCTACTATTCGCATCAAGGGCACATCCCCAATGACCAAAAGACATCCCACAGGGACCCATCTCTAAGTTTCCATCACTTTCCAATAATGCCAACCTTTGGACCATGCCTCTAACCCATGGGCTCTGGGGGACACTTACCCAAACCAAAGCCCTTACTGAAAAGAGATCAGGGCTACTTGACTAGATTTTATAGTTGGGTCTATAAAACACAGATCTGGATGGGCTCTTAGAAAACTAACTATAACTTAAAACTAACCATAACTTAAACTCCACTTCCTCCTTTTATAAAGCTGAAAATCTAATGCAGAGAGGTTGCCCCAGGTACCTGAAGCTATTTAGTTGAAGACCTGAGGCTGGATCTTGAGGTCTTTGCCTCTTGGTTCAGTGACCCTTCCTTCTCAAAGCTGCTTGTAAACACTGACCCCCAGGATGCATCAGCAGGTCAGCACAAGTGAGGGTGGAGAAGTGACCAGACAGGAGAATAAGAGTTATAGAAGAAGCCTGGGAGTGGGAGGAGGAAGAGGTGAGCAAGATGAAGTACAGCAACGGAACCAGCAGTGGATGCTGAGCTCAAAACAACTTTAAGAAAAATAAACAAAACAAAAGTCTTCTATTCAGTGGATCTCATCCCTAGTTGCATACTAGAGTGATCTGGAGAAATGATATAA
The DNA here is from genome assembly GCF_052094955.1 of Ictidomys tridecemlineatus. Classification (NCBI taxonomy): domain Eukaryota; kingdom Metazoa; phylum Chordata; class Mammalia; order Rodentia; family Sciuridae; genus Ictidomys; species Ictidomys tridecemlineatus. The sequence continues at coordinate 141,542,014 of NC_135484.1, forward strand.
AAACACTAATTTCTGAATCCACCAGCAGACAGACAGATTGATTGATTTAGGTGTTAGATTTTTAAAGTTCTCAGGTGAATCTAATAGAAAGTTAGTGGGAGACTTGGGGTAAAAGGAACTTAAGACAAGTAGTTGTTGTTGTTTTTTTTTTTTTTTTTTTTTTTAAGATCTGTCCTAGACTGAATAGTATTGGTATCATCTGGGAATATATTAGAAATGCAAATTCCTGCCCTCATTTCAAACCTACCAAATCCAGAAATCCAAGAGTGGAACCCAGGAGCTGTGTTAACAAGACCTCCAGTGATTTGTGGCATATGGAAATTTGAATCCCAGTGCTGGAACTCATGGTGTTTAATTAAGTTGTTACTAAACTAATTTATTTTATATTTAATAAAGAACTTGTTATTTTTCTTCTCCTACTCTAAAATTTCATGAAATCCTCCTTTAAAAAGTTCTCAATAAAACACAATCTGAACAGACGAAATAAAAACAACTTCCTGAAGATGCATTCAACTTTACCAGCAACATCTCTTAGAACAGAATGAATAGCTGTTGGATAATGTTAACATCAAACAACAGAAGAGAAACTAATCTTATATGAAAATGAAAGTAAATTATTTTCTTGATAGATTTCTTCCCCCCAAAACTTTAATGTTCTCTGATAAGCTGCAGATACGTGTGGCTCCTTCTTTTTCCACTTCACAAGGGGATTTAAAGGCCAGCCTAGTTGCTCCTGTATTTGCATGTTGCTGCTTCAGCCCTGTACTTCCTGGCCTCTTCAAGGGCTCTCTACATACTTAGCCAGCTTGTATTCGTTTGGATGTCTCTAGAAAACCACCAGGAACCATCAGTGACTCCGGCAGGAAGGAATCAGTTGTTGGAGAACAAATATTCTGATGAGAATTGTGTAAACTACAATGCCCTTCAGATCATTTAAAATGTTAATATTGAACAACTAAGGATGTTTTCCAATTTTCAGTTCACTTTTTAAGAAATGCAAGTGCTGCGAAAATTTGTTTCTTAGAAGTGGATTGAGTGCATAAAAAATTTCATTTTTTAGTTCAACATCTATGGGCATTATTGTCTTTACATGTGGTCAACCAATGGCTTTCTTGATACACATACAGAAAAGCATAACAATGGTTTTCCCAAATGGTAATGTTTATGTTTCTATCATCTATTCCTTGAGAAAAGCATCTGAAGTGAGTAGCTGGTATAAGAGAAATTATGTATATATAATATAATATATATATATATGTGTGTGTGTGTGTGTCTCTTTACCCACTAGTGATTTTATTTTCCTTTATTGTATACATAAGATTTTTTTTTGCTTTTAATTTGACTCTCCTCTGCTTTGAGAGAAGCAATTCTCCATTTTTAATGTGGAATATTTGAATTTCATAACTGAAAGGACAGCCTTCAAGGATTAAATCTTACAATATCCTTAGTGAACAAAAAGTGTTGTTTTCTTCAAAATGAAAAGACAAGATTAAAGAAAAACATTTCATCAAATGCTAATGTAATGTGGTATAAATTTAGCATATTCAGATATTATCATAAAAAGTAATAAAATAGAATCATAAAATTAGCCTTGGAAATTGAGTCAAATTTTATGCTGGAAATGATTTACTGGCAATTGTGAATCAAAAACAAGTTGATTGAAGAGGATCCGGGAATTCAGGGCCTCAGAAAAGGCTTCTTAGAATTTTCTTCCTCTTTGATGTCCCCAGTAACCTTCAGTATGTCACACAGTTGGGCAGAGTAGCCTCTTGGATGAAAGCAAGATTATGTACCTAAAAATACAGGGAATGCTATTGATATAAGGTGGTTACTCAATACATGCTCGTTAAATCTGATTCTGATAAACATGATTCTTGTCTTTGAAAAATGAAAGGATTAAGGAAAGAAAGGGTCTGTATGTTATTCTCATGATGAGGCCTTCATTTCCTTATTCATTTGTACTTTTAAAGTCTATACTGAATAGCTTCTGTATGACAGGATCTATGCTAAGTGCTCAGTTCCTACCCTTCACTAAAGAGAAGCATTGCAGGGCTGTAATTGTACCCTAATTTCTCTTGAGATGATGCTGGAGGTCTTCTTCCAGTGGGAGACCTTTAAATTGCCACTCTCTGGTAAGGACAAAGGATCCACATCCGGGATAGCATGGGACAATGAGTTTCCTTGTTGGGGAACAAAGGAGAATGATCAGGTCATTCAATTTACCTGAGAAAACAAGTCCAGTTTCTTCATTGTTGTGGATTAAAAACAATACCACCACGAATTTCTTGCATTCTTCAATGGAAAGTATTTCTACAAAGCATCTTTGCTGCTACATTCATCCAATAATGGAGATTATTGCCCACCCCCTTCAGTCCTGGCTGGATTTGTGATAGCTCTGATAGAACTTGGCAGAAGTGTTAAGAGTACAACTTTCCACTCTAGATCTCAGTGCTATGGTTTGAATGTTGTTGCAACATTTCATGTGTTGGAAACCTAATACTCAAAGTCATATGTTAATACCATTTGAAAGGTGGGGATTTGGGGAGTTGTTACATCATGAAGTCTCTTCACTCCTGAATGGATTAATTCATTCTCAGATTAAAAAGAGACTAGATTAGACTAGGTTACTAGGGGAGTAGCTTTGTTGTAAAAGTGAGCTTTCTCTGGCAAGCTTGTTCTATCTTGCAATATCATGCCCTCTGCACGTTAAGATGCAGCAAGAGGTCCCCCTCAGAACACAAGCATAAAGCCAGCATGTTCTAGGACTTTCCAACCTCCAGAACTGTCAGAAATAAATTTATTTTCTTTATAAGTTGTCCAGTCTCAGGTGTTTTGTTTCCAAAATGGAAAACAAACTAACACACTTAAGACTTAGAGAGCCCCTTAGCTTTCGAAACTTCAATCTCTAAGAAGGCAACACTGACTCTACCATGTGGAAGAAACCCAGTCCATTAGGTCAGAGGATGAGAATCCATGTGAGGAAAAAAAAAAAAAAACAAAACCTGTTGTTGTTTTAAACTACTAGGTTCCAGGGTGACTTGTTACAAAGCAATAGTCAACTGTTACAGAAATTCTCACACTGGAAGCTGTCACTCTGAAATCAGTCTATCCTTCCACAAAACCCCACACCTTTTGTACCACAGTTTGCAGTAACTGCTGATTCTATAATGCCACTTTGAGTAAGAAAAATGGCTGAGTATCAAGGCTGGATAGTGTGTGTGTGCACATTTCAAACACATGTGTGCACACACATGCCCACATACATGTGCTTGCAAGTGGTATGAGTGACTATGCTGTAATTTAGATAGTGTGAGACTTGGGAGGTTTAGATAGCACAGAGGGGTTTTGGGGGATGACAGTGGTTGTGATCTCCTCTTCCTGTCATTATTGCTTCATAGTTGGAAGTTGCACTTTATATTCTCGGTAAATAAACTCTTGGTTGGAAGCGTCCATCACACAACCCATTTCATACTTCCTAAGAGACTAGGAGCTGAAAACTTGTAAAACATGTAGCGGGACAGCAATCACTTTCCGTAAAAGGTGAAGTCCACTTACCACTCCTCATTTAGCAGAGTGAGAATCAGTCATTTGCTTAATGGATAATTTTAACTCGCTTTCCAATAAGTGGATTAAGTAATTGAAGAACTTGAAGACAAGGCAGAATATTTGTTGAAGCCCTTGGAAAAGAAATCAGAGCCGGGTCTGTCAGCAACTTGAGATGGAAAATTCCTATTAGTCAACCTATCAATAAGGCTTCATTATTAAGCAACATTCTAATAGTTTGGATTCCTTACCGACAGGATACAGACTTTCGCAATGTTCCACCAAGGTTGCAGGCTACCCTGATAGGCTGCATGCTGTTAGTCCACTTTGTTAAATAGAAGTTGATTTTATATTTAGCTGTGCATGGAGTGTACAGATGAAACAAATCACTTCTATAAGCTCAACAAGATGAATAGTTGCTGTTGAGAGCTAGCAAGGAGCTGGATGCAAGATTAATATGCAGTCCCAAGTTCCACTTCCCACAATTTTTATTGATTGTGTGAAAAAGTACTAAAATTCATGATTTCTTAGGTGAGTTAGATTGAAACTCTTGCATAGCTATAGCAGATGTAATTTCTCTGAAATGTACCATTTGTCTACAAATAGAGCTTTTCATTTGGGACCACGTGCAATGAATTCTATGAGGAGAGCAAAGTTTTTCTGATGCGACTCTTTGCCACAAGTGTATCTGTGTTCCCAGGCTAGAGTCTCTGCTCTCTGGCCCTTGCCAAATTGCCTGCTTGGGAGAATTTTCTAAATGCCCCCTCCTGCTGTGGTCCAAATACCAGGACTTATTTGGTGTTTGTTTTTCCATTCCCACAAACCACAAAAGATTGAATGTTGATATATCTTAGCATTAAGATCTTTCGACTAACATCTGAATGGCATTCCAGCTAATTTGACACAGCATTCCATTGTCTTTCTGTAGGCTTCAGGAAGAGAGAAAGGCTATTAAAACCTGTGCTTCATTATTTTCCTTTTATAGTTTGAAACCTAGATTTTGGTAGGAGAGGGAGGGTGGGACCAGGTTTGGTTCAAAGCATTATATTAGACTTCTACTATTCAGTAGCTTTGGGGAAATATATGTGTACACTTAATAGTACACTAAAGTGAGTTTTCTTTCTACTTGAATCCATTGTTTTGATAATTCTTGAATTCAGTTATAATACCAAAAGATTAATTTGATGAGGATCATGGATAAATTTTATTCTAGACCCTGTATCCTTTGCCATGAGTTGGTCATGATGGAAAAACAAATCTAGGAGCATATCTCATCTTTTTTTAAAAAAAATAATTATGGTATTTGATTTACATTCTTTGAAGCTTGGCTGCATCAATAAGAGCTCAAACCTATGAATATACATTAAGCACCCTGATTCTTTGGGCAAATCAAGTTTTTCAACGAATTTGGAATACAATCCTCCTAAAATCTCTACTACTTGTAGCATGAAACATGAAGCTCCAATCATCCCTGACAGCTCAAAGTCTAGTTGAAGTGCATAATTTTCCTGAAATTTCTGCTTTGGCAATGTAACCACTTTATTGTGAAGATTTTACTTCCAAGGAAAGATTGAGATCTGGCACTAATGCTACTGTATTTCCTGTGCTCTATGCTCTATGTGATGCCTTACTTTATATAGGCTAGTATTTTCTTAACCCTCTAATTATAGTATGCATTTATTTGTTCTCAGAGACCAACATACCAATGCAAACTTCAAAGCAAGTGATCATGAATACTGATAATGAGATAATATGCTTTGCCATGGGACGATGATAAGAGACTAGAGTTGTCTCTCAGTATCTGTGAAGAATTAATTCCAGGACCATGGAAAATGCCGAAATGCAAGGATGTTCAAGTCCCTTCTATAAAAGGGTGTAGTATTCACATATAAATTCTGAACATTCTTCCCATATAATTTAAGTCATCTCTAGATGATTTACAAAACCTAGTATAATATAAATGCTATGTTAATACTTGTTATACTACTGGCTATAATATTTAGGGAATAATGACAATAAAAAATTATTCAGTACAGAGATAACAACTTTTCTCAGTAATTTTGATCCCCTGTTGGTTGAATCCATAGATGCAGAACCTGAAGATACAGAAGACCAAATGTATTTAAAAGATCATTGGATGGTGCTAAGCATCTCTTCTCCACGATTCTGCTCTTGGAGGGTATTTAGTGCTCCCTTGAATGTGAATCCAAAACCATTCTTACCCTGCAAGGGAAATAGCAGCTAAAGGGGTTGACTACTTAGATCACGGTGGCACTGCCTCATGAGAAATCCTGGCATTACAGGGCTTGGGCACATCAGCTTCCATGTGAGACTCTGAGCCCCAAACAAGAAGCATAGCCAGTCTGTCCTGGAGTCTGGCTTGATCTCCCAAATGAACAGGGAGATGGTGGGCGGCACACACTCACTTTCCTCTGTGGACTGAACGTTTTCCTCTGAGCATTGGCAGCATACATATGGGACAGAGATGTTTCCAACACCCCCTCCCACTCAAACCTCTCTCCTCCCTCATTTTTCAGGTCTTCATAGTAGCAAGTTAAAGCACGTGCCTTTTTGGCAATCTGATATCAGACAATATTAAAGCCAATTTTCTGACTTATCTGTATTGGAACTCTAAATATATACATTAGTTGGGTTAATGGTCCTATACTTTCTTATTAGTGAATTTCATTATTTAACATGTATAAGTTAGTAGTATTTCTTGAGAAAATTTTTGGTGTTCAGTGTGTGAACATAATACCTTTTCTTAAATGGGATCTAACATGAGCATGTATTTGTGTTTGACCTCATGTAGCTAGAAACAGTGTCTTTTAATTTCTGCATTGAATTCTACTTCAAAATTAAATTACATTTTTGGAAGGATTCCATTTGGCCATCTAGATATTTGAAGATCACTGGATAGGACACACACCATTTAAAAGATTATCCTCTTTCCCATATTTTCTCCAGTGCACATTGCTGCTTGGTTCTAAACGATGGTTTAAATGGGCCACCATTTATATTGCTGAAAGATGGATCATGTTAGTTTGGGAATGCATTTATAGAAATGAAAAGGCCCTTAAGGAGACAGATCATAGGTGAATTTTGCTACAGATATAAAACACACATATAAAATGCTCAAGTCAAATCTGTCCCCAGAGAATTCTAATCATCCCCCAATACATTTAAGCACAAATATCACTCTGAATTTTCTTTATTGGCAGTACCACATCGATGTTTTTGTTCACAACATGTTTCTTTGTTATCCCACTAAACGAAGATTACAGCTTTGAGTTACTTATATATTCATATGCTTTTATTAATTTTATTGCAGAATAGATAAAACACATTTTGGCCATATGTTAGTTATAGAGAACATGCCTGATTAATTCTGGACCTATCACGACACTGAAATCAGACAAATACAAAAGACTGAGTGGAAAACCATTTGATGTATAAGTTCTACGTTGTGTCCCACTAAAGAAGAATTCCCTATAAATGACCCTGCTTTATATTCCTCTCCCTGCCATAGTGCTCTCCTTCTGCAGTGTTGGTGTTATGAGAACCATCACAGAAAATAAAAAATAAACCTGTCAGCACAATGATGTTACCTTATAATTGTGGTGCATGTTGGACAAATCTGTTCTACTCTGTCTGACTCTGGATTGGAAGACTGTAGTCCTAACAATGCTGCTTTGAACTCCATTTATTTGCCTGGTACACACACGCAAACACACACACACACACACAGATCAAGCTGGAGCCCTTCTGCTATGTAAAATTTAGCAGACATTAAACAAATAATTGCTTTATTTTAGAATCTTTAATTAAACATTAGTCACACACTCTCGTTTGACCTCTGTTTTTTATGTTTAAAGAAAAGTCACCATCCTGAAAAGCTTACTTCATGCATTTCATAATTACAAAAAGTTCCCCAAAGAGTGCCATGTTCTATTGTATGATTGTTTTTTGAAAAAGAAAAAAAGAAATATATATAGATGTATGTGTGCATATATGCATATGCACCAATGTGTACATGGGAGGAATACACTGTTGTATTTTCCCCAAAATTTTGCAGCCATAATCCAAAAAGCATGAAGGAGATGAGAGAATATGGGTGATGCTGGGGAAGCGAAGCTGGAGGAGGGAAAACAATAGGTACAAATTTCTACCAGTTTCCTCAGGCATCCATAGCAGCTGCTTAATGATACATGTATCATTATATCCTGGAGTAGTTGGAGGGCAGAAACAGACTTGATTACACTACAGACAATTGTTTCACAATAATTCTGGGCCATTTTTCATTAGCTGTCTCCCCTCACAGCAAAACAAGCAGTAATTTTTTTTTTAAGGAACATAACGAAACAAAACAAAAAAATACCCTTATACCACAGGAAGGTTGTCCTGCAGTTAAAGATTTTTAATAATTCATCATGCGAAACATTTGAGGCTAAATGCTAAATTTCTCAACTATGACAACAAAAGAGGAGTGGGGGGAAAGCAGAGCTTAACTTGATTTGACGGAAACAACAGGGTAAATGAAAGAAATCGCATACTCACTTCCATGATTGCACTATATGTTTATTTTTAATTTTTAATTTTTTATTACCTTGCTTTGTCTGACAGGTTTTGTCGCTAGTCGGGGGAATAAAGATGGGTTTGTTCTGAGCAAATTGATTGGGAAGCTGACTTCTTTTTAAAAGATGCATGGAAAACTCTCCCTGCATTATCATTTATGAATTTTCACATATCCACTGACTTGATAACATACCAAAGCCCCAGTGTAAGTCTTCTTCCTAAGGAAGAGGGAGAAACTCAGTCAATAAGCTTGTCTTTCAAAAGAGCAGTCATAGGCAGGTTAGGACTGTGTCTTTCCTTGAGCTTGATAAGAAAAAATATATAGGTAACAGTTACAAGGATCTATGTGTGACTTTTCTAAATGCTTTATTAACTTATTTAATCATCGCAACCACCCTATGAGGAAAGTACCACTATTATTCCCAAATAATAGACTCCAGGTCAGGAGTTCTCAATCCACCCTGTACATGGCTCCTTTGGACAGTAGTACACAGAAGCCCGGGATCCCTTCTCAGCATCATACTTTAAGTGCAAACAATAATAAAATAAGATAAAATAAAATACAAAGGAAAAAGTTATTCTGAAATAATTAAGACAGTTGTTACGATACAGTGACATGTATACTTTATTAACACATTCAATAAGAATATCTATGGCAGAAATCTAATGACAAATGTCATTTACATTAGTGATGAGCAGGAGCAATATTTGACCATAACTTCAATGACTCTAATGGGATAGACTCCCTGCAGTTCTTGCTAGTGATAGAGCCACAGTATGGCTGATACTACCATGATTGGTTGCTTACCTTCATCATTGATGGGAATCTAAACTTTTAAAGACTAATGAAAATAAAGACGTCTTTTTTTTTCTCTCCAATGCAAGTTCATGGACCCCAAATGCCATTGATAGTCTTATTTTCTCCCTCACCCCTTCACTGCAAGTTCAAGTGTGGATACTGAAATGAAGAGCATATAAGTTTAATATTACATTCACTAGAAATATGATAAAAAATGTCCAGTAAACACTTTTAGAGAATTTAGAGCTTGGTTTCCAAACACTGTAGCATTCAGGATAAGCACTTTCTACTCCCCAACTTTCAGGTTGTAATGTAAAACAGGTGATCTTGTTTCTACGCATTCTTGTATACGCACAGAATATTCGTGATTCAGCATTTAAAAACAATGCTAGTGGTTTCAACGTTGAAGGTTAATGTTGGCTGGAACCGTTTTCCATCTGGAACTTGGCTGCCCTTTTCTTAAGGGGTCGCTCTTGCACTTTTCTTTCCAACTATTTATTAATTGCTCAGTGCCCTTAGATTCCTTCCTATTCCTGGTGTTTCAGTCACATGAATCCACTCTCCCACTCTCGTTACATTGGCTTATTCTCCTCTTCCAAGGCTCCCTGACAATCTTGTCTTTTCTTTGTGTTCCATTTTCTCCTCATTATTCCTACTAAGTGGGACATGTTCCTGTCTTGTACTTGCATAATCAATTCAAAGTTTTTCGAAGGTACCCATCACATTATATATTTCTAAAGCATCATTAGTGTCAACCCTGTCAACCTAATTAACAGGGAAAGAGTCCCATAGCATGGCAATGGGGATTCATGTGTCATGGCAAACTATGAGCATATTCAAAGAGGTTGAGGCAGTGGAAGTTTTAAAGGCCAAATGAGGAGGATTATATAAGGTATTGTGAAATAATAATCCTTGGCTAAGGATCAGTTACAAGAGTGAAGTCAGCCCATAATTAGGCAGCCAGTTGCTTGGCAGATGTCCTTGCAGAAGTATTTTTTGTGTGTGTAAGGTTATGGTGGCCTCTGCACAAGATTGTGGTTCTGGCAGTATTTTGGTAAATACTTCTTGTTTATTAGGAATACGTGCATGACACACCCTTTTCTAACATCTCCTGGCTTTCTTTCTTTATTGTTATTATTATTATTATTATTATTATTATTATTATTATTATTATTATTTTGGCTAACACTTGATAAAAGTGATTCCACTGTGATTCTAACAATTTTCACAAAGAACTATAAAAATTTCTGGCTGAATTCTCTCTTACTGTTGGTATTCTCAATGAACAAGATTTCACTTGATTTTTGACTCAGCTGATGAGAGAGATATCATAAAAAATAATTCTGTAAATTTGGGGCAACGTGGATGTGTATAAAGAGAGCTTTCATATGCCCTGCAAATTTAAAAATTCTTGTCATTATTCAAGAACCATCCTATGGATGGATGTTGCTTTTCTTCATGGTAATGTTTTTCTTTTAAACCTTTTGTTAATTGATTTTTTAATTATTGCATTATTGTTTTGGATAACTGTGTTACTTTTCCAATTATAAGGTAAAGACTGGCAGAATAGATTATAAAATAAACTCAACCATATGTTGTTCACAAGAGACTCACTGTACAGGCAAAGACAGCCACAGGCTGAAGGTAAAAGGATGGAAAAATGATATATCATGAAAATGGAGACTGAAAGCAAGCAGGAGAAGCTACTCTCACATCTGACATAGTAGAATTCAAGCCGAGGTTAATCAGAAGAGACAAAGAAGGTCACACAAAGAAGGCTATTTCTTAAAAATCCAACTAGATTATTTTTATGCCTTCCAAGAAAGTTTTTTTTTTTCATGAATCTTGTACTTTTTGGTGAGAGTTAATGTTGTTTATATCTGTTTTTGTTATCATGAATAAACTTTTTGTAAGATTTTTTGTGAAACTTTTCAAAATTTTTAAATTTAAAATAAAAAAATGGACCTCTTTCACTCTTTTACAATCAACTACCAGGTTGGCCCAGTTGATGAAACTAGGTGAGACTTATTGTGAGGTTCTAGAAGAAAAAAGCAACCACTGAAAAATACTCTGTGATTTATATGAGCTAGGAGTCTCCAAAGCGATCTTGAAGATTCCTGCAATATCTCAGGTTTATGAAAGACTGTGGTTCAGAATTGACTTTCTAGGTAAGAAAATTCTGAATGGATGTCTCTGGGTGCACCAATGGGAATGTGCGTGCCCTGGCCTCATTGGTTACACCCAGTCCCTACCCTTAAGAGGTATCACCAAAAACATTTATCATTTTTGGTGAGAATAATCAAAATCCCCTCTCCTTGCTGTTTTGAAATATTCAATATGATGTTGTTAACCTCAGTCACCCTACAATGCAACAGAGCACCGGGTCCTTTCTTTGCCTCACACCATCTTTTTCCTTCTCCTCTATCCTGAAGCCAGCAGTGAACAGCATGCTACAACAGGTATGAAATATTTATCTTGCCAATGAAGCCAGTTTCACATTGTCCCTGCTGTTGATTTCATTGCTTTCCCCCCCCATAGATGTATGGCCCATGATGGGGGCAACAACCATCAGCCGATCAACCACCTCCATCTATTCTGTGTATCTTGATATTGTCTGAGCAGCCTTCCAGGTTTTGCTAATGGAACGTGGGAACGGCAGCCTTCTTGTGGATGGAGGAAGGAGGAACTTTGTAGACTTGAGTCCTGACTCAATTTCAACATTCCCAGATAAAGTTCTAAGTGGTACGTCTTTGTTCCAAGGAATTAAACCACAATTATCCCTTCTTAAAGGCTTTAATGTAAAGAGGCAATTCTTAAAGGAATGACAAACCAGTCAAGAGATTTCAGATGTCAGAGATGACCTGATAACAGAAATAGCTTTCCTAACATTATTTGTTCATTTAGGACATTGCTGCCCACAGGATTCAGAGGCTGACTCTAATTTCTTTCAAAACAAAATTTTTAACTCATTGAAACCATCCGAAGTAGATCAAATGATTATCCAGAATGTTTACCTAGACATGCAAGAGGTAATCGAGTAAGCACATTAGTATTAACTTGCCCTTAATATACCTCAAAATATTTGTGAGTACTTATTATCCCTTATACTTCAACTCTTATAAAACCCAACAGATGAACAACAGAATAAGAAAACCCAGGTGGCCAATCTGCCTTCTTTTAATGGTAAACCCAGTCTATGTTAGATAGGCCCTGCTGGCCTTTCTTCCTCTGTGAGAGTTCTCCCTCTTTGCCATCATAGAAGCAGAGTCTCAGCCCTGAGAATGCAGATCAGCTGGCTGAAAGACCAAAGGAGCTTGGTTATTTTTAATTCTACCCCTGTAGAATAAATGCTAAGGACCCCATGTGAGTCAGGTTTCCATTGCTGTAACAAACACCTAGGATGATCAGCTTATAAAGAGAAAGATTTCTCTTGACTCTTTTAGTCTCAGAGGTTCCCGTTCATGATCAGCTGCTGCTGTTGCTTTAGACCTGTGGTGAGACAGCACATCATGGTGGGAGCAAGTGGTGGAGCCAACTGCTCTCCTCATAATCAGGACACAAAGAGGAGAGAGAGGAAACAAGATATGGGGGTCTCAATATGCTCTTGAAACATATGTACCCAATGACTGAAAGATCTCCACTGGGCTCCACCTCTAAAGGTTCCATCTCCTCCTAGTAGCATCTGAGCTGGAGAACAAGCTTTAACACTTTAGGGGACAACTGTCCAAACTATTGCAGGCTGTAATACAGAAAATAAGACAGCAGAGGACACAGGCATATACAGAATGATCAGAAGTAGAAAGAGGCAGTAAAAAGGCCAATGTCTGAAAGTACCTATTAGCATTGCTCACAGGAAGAACTGTATTCTTCAGAGATGAGGTATAGAACGTTAAGGAGAACTCAGAAGAAAACATTATGTTTAATAACTTACAACCCTGCTTCCAGTCTAGGTGCTATCTGATTTCCATGTGCCATAACATCAGCCAAAGTCCATGGTTCTGGAACTCTAAAACCCAGCAGTGGAAAGTCTGGATGTCTACCTCAGAGAGTTAAGGTTCTTAATGAGCTTTCTGCAGGAGTGGCAGCATATGGGCGCTCCAGAAAGTATCTGGAATAATTCTGAATTACTTAGAAGAAATAAAAAAGAAACTTGTTTCAGAATGTTCATGTGACTGAAGGGAACCATTCTTCAGTACCATCTTTACTTGACCCAAACCCTGACCAGGTAACAGGAAAAAAAGGTTTTAATTGGCAGTTAACCCATTCTTTTCAACTTTTAAGCACATTCAATCTCTAAAGTCAGAGGAGTGGGGAGAGATACTCATGAGGAAGAAGTTTATAAAGAGAAAGAAAGATTTAGCAGCCAGAAATCTCTTAAAATCACATGATCTAGGTTGAGCTGACATTATTCACAAGCAATTTCTAAGACATCAGCTCATTCTTCTTTCTCTTAGTGGGAGTATTAGCCCATCTTCAAGAGGTCTGTTTCAGTGTCTTCTAGCAAATATCCTTTTTGATTCAAAGATAGTCAGATACCTCTGAGTATTTGAGATAGCTGCTTCCATGTTCTTCTCTGTAATTATAGCTCTAATACTGAGTGCTAGCAACAAAGCAATAACAATTATACTTTTATGGCCCATTGACTTTACACGCACACACACACATACATACACGCACACACACCCATCCACATACACACACACACACACACACACACACACACACACACACACAGGACCATACACCCATACACACATGCATGGACATACACACCTACATTGTTCATATTTAGTAAATTTGAAGGTAGGACAACCAGTTAGATTTGAATTTCAGATAGACAACATCTGAAGTTTTAGTTAGCTATACCCCAAGTATTTCATTGAATAGAGTGCAAGGATTTTGCTTATATTCATAACTGTGCCTCACAGAGCTGGAGCCACATGGGGGATTTTGCCTCTGCATGGGCTGAGAAAAAAGTTGGGCTAGAAGGCAGAAGAGGATTTTCATGTTAGTGGGTGCATTGATCAATATAAGAAAGAGTGGCTCTATGTCCTGGTCTTGCAGCACTATGACCTTGGATAGGTGATTTAATCTGTCTGAACCTTGGTTTCCTCGTCTCTCAGAAGAGGACAATTACAGTAAACAGTTAACATTTTCTGAGCATTTACTAAGTAGTAGGCACTATTCTAAAGCCTTTACATGTAGCAAATGATTTACCCTTAGCACTATAAAGGCGAAATTTTTAGTATTAAATTTAGCTTATAACCAGGGATCTAGGGAAGCAGGTAACTTGCCCAAGGACAGTCCACTCAGTGGTGGAGCAGGACAAATTTCAACCCAGAAAGTGAAGTTAACTCTAGAGCCATGAAAGAAGGTGGGCATGGCACCAAGTCCTGTGACAGGTGCCAGTCTAGGGATCGCTCCATGCTATTACCAACTGTACCAGACCCTGGAAAAGTGAGAAAATTAATCAAAAGAAAAACTAAATTCTTTCTTTAAACTCCACAAGGGAATCCTCAAGATTGTCATTCTCCACCTTGTACCCCTCTCCAACCAGGAGAGAGCCAAGCCAAAGAACTGAGGCTAGGATTCCTTTAATCTGAGAAGACCCCATATGATTGGAGGAAACTTCAACCTGTATCCCCTACTTGGCTGGGAAATTAAAGGACTTATGCAGTCAGCAAGGTTTCCAAGGCCCAGTCTTCACTGCTTCTAGTTTACTTCTTTGTTGTTGTTTGTTTGTTCATCCTTTATTCAGCTTATATTTATTGAGCTTCTTTAGTATTACACGTATTGCTGTTGGGCTAGGTTTTCAGAATACCAACATGGACCCAGCAGAGCTTGGACCATGATCACACAGGGGATGGGGGACAGAACTATCAACATATGATTTCAATCCTGGATGATTCGTATAGCAATAGCTGGAGTGGCTCAGAGTTCAGAGCAATCCAGCCTGCTAGAGATGGGTCCAGAGTGGGTGGGGAGATCAGAGAAGACCCCAAAGGGGAGATGATGCCATAGATAGAACTTGAAGGGGGAAATACCAGTAGATGACATTTATTGAGCTCCTACTATGTGCCAAGGATGAACCTAAGAGTCTTGCATGTGTTAACTTGTTTGATAAAAATAACACTACTATGATCCTCATAATAACACAAACACAGAAACTCAAGTTGGCAACTTGCCTAAAGTTCCACGGTAGTTATGTAATGGAGCTAAGATGTGAACCCAGTCGTATGGCTTCCCTGTCTATACTTATCAGCACTGTTTTTGTAGTTAATTAAAGGCTTTTCTGGATAAAAATGGTGAAGGGTATTACATGCAGGAAATAACTAACAAGATATAGATAAACATGAATGGTGAGACAGGGAGAGATTCAGGGCAGTGGGGTATGAAGGTGTCAAGTGAAGAGTCTTCTGCTAGCAGGATACACTTGGATTTCAATGTGTGGACAGCAAGAAATCCTGGAAAGGGCTTGAGGAATGAACTGAATGATCACTTCTACATTTTAGAAAGGTATCTCTTCAAAATAGGGAGGGTGCATTGGTGGAAGGTAACCCAGGAGCTGGAGAGACCAATTAGAATATTCTTGTAATGATTCATCCCAGAGAGGAAGGATGGATTCCCAATCTCCTGGATAGTATTCCTATAGTAGATTGCATATGGAGGGTTCTCTCAGGAGGTGGGCTTTATTTGTAAAGAATCTTAAAATGGGTAGAAATATTTGTTTATTGATACTTTATCTAAGAATTCTCCCTCCAGGTGTGAATGCAATAATTACATTCACAATTATGTAAGGCAACACGATCCAATTATTGAAAATGGATGTTCTGAGACTTTGTCCCAGTAAACAATAAACCCTATAATCTTTCCTAAATGTAACTATTAATCTTCTTTGCTTTTCAATAAATATTTAATAATGGTCTATTGCTGTGGAATGCTCTATTTGAAAAATCTTATTTTTTTCTAAACAAAACATCTGCAGAATTAGGTGTTAACACAACCAATTGTTACTGAAATGCATTTATGCACTTGATCAACCAAAGAGGAAGCAGTGAGCTTTCTAATCTTTGGATTGATAGAGACAGAAGATTGACTGCTCTATTTTACCTAATTCAGGCTTTTTATGTCTCATAGTTTTTTTAGATCCAACTTCTTTTATCTACAAATTAGGTGATGTAATCCAATTCTCCATTTCATTACTAGAATGTAGCATTTTCCATGTATTTAATTTTTAGACAGTTATTCTTACATAAGAAAAGCTAATTTTAAAAGTATAGAAAACTATTGTCGCCTTGTCTCTAGCTAGCTTTTGTTTCACTTGTTTGTTTTTTTTTCTAAACAAAATGGGTGTAAAATGAAATACAGTATCACTAAAGTTAAGATATTTCTCTTGATTTTACTCAGTTAACAAAACAGTGCAAATGGTCTGGAATTGGTGGTGCTGAATTTGGAAGAATTAAAGTTAACAGACTCTTCATTTTTCTATGTATGTTTCATTTTTTTGAAAATAAATACTGTTATTTTATTTGAAAACACATATTATTATTATAACTTTCTCAAATCCCATCTAGATGAGGGGAAAAAAAGGTGTAGAACAAACCTTGAATTTCTATCACATGTGAAATGGCAAGTGATATATTCACCGAAACAATCAATTTTTTTTTTCAGAGAAACTATCATGATTCAAAGTTAATCTGTTCCAAGGAAAGGAACTGGAATTGGTTACTGACATGCAATCATTCATTTCTTATTTTACCAACAGTAATTAAATTGCCCGGAACTGTTGTCATTTAACAGCCTATTAATTGACTAATGTGCATTACTTGCATCAGAGTATAGGTAAAATCCTGGGATTAAGCAAGAAGAAAAAGAGATTTGCAAACTCTGCCTGTCTTCCTAAAAGGGGTAAATCTACCTCATGTTGCAAGGTTATTTATAAATGCTTCAGAAGAGGGCAGCATGAAATGACACAAGCAGCCTCTTTGAGACCCACGCTCCCTTCCCACCATCCAGACACCTTCTCCTGACATAATAGCTTTTCCGATGGAAAGGTCTCATAGCCATTTCTTCAGGTTGCTTTAAGGACGTTATTTATATCCCCAGTTAGAGCTCACTCTTATTTTTTCTAACAGTCACGTAGAATTTTGCCCCACATTCATGCTTTATCTTCTTTTCCACTTGCAGAATTTTAAGCATAATGGTCGACAGGAACCCTGTAACATATTTTGAGAGTCTCAACTACGTTTCCGTTAAAATTTTTCCTCGCAACTTTGCATCTTCAAATCTTCAGTATATTGAAAGGCCAGTAACATGGACCTGGTCAAATAATGCTTAAGAAATCGACCTGAAATAGGAAATAGTTTGCTGTAACTGAAGTTAAAAGGAAGTCACAAAATGGACATTTGCTGGCATTATTCAAAGTTCTAGGTTTTCATCATCTTAAGTCACCAGCGACCCAAAGGTAAAACAGCTCTTTTGCTCCTAGAATTTTCTTCAAAAGGTCTTATTTTTATTAGATTACCGGAAACACAATGAGAATTCATTTCTCCTTTTAAAAAGCCAGCCTGCTCAGACTTTGGGCAGAGAATCACTCCTTAAAGGATCACATCTCCCTTGCTGGGAAAGCTTTCTGTCTAGGCCCCTTACAGTACCAGTAAACTATACCCTTGTTTTGAGCTGTATGTTCTGCTAAATTTGGCTAAGTAACGTCACTCCAGAGCCCAACCTTCTTCCTGTTCTGTAGCTCAGTTTGCATTCTATAAAATGAAGATTGTATTGCCTTTCTAAACTACCAACACATAACTCAGGGAATTGCCAAAGATATGAATGTGACAGATTGACAAGATGTCATTGTCCTTTTTATGTGAACTCCTGTTAGTCCATGCTCTCTTGCTTTTTATCCTTTGCAAATGACATTGGATGGTCTCACTAAGTTCTGTAATAGAAATGACCCATAGAGAGATACCTGCTGCAGCTCAGGTCTGGCCCAGATCCACCTCACTGACCTGCATGGGAGCCCAGGAACCAGGGTAGGCCTGGATCAGCTCCCATCCCACCCCTAGGAGCCCAGGCCTAGCCCACTTCTGTCTTAAGACACTGCAGCCATTTTCATAGCCTTCCTCACACAGTAGCCTCTACCTTGGGACAACAGAGAGGGACTAGAAGCAACTGCATCTTGGAGCGGTCATCCCAATGACAGGGTAAAGCCCACCCTTTCAACTCCATCTCTGAAAGCCATTGCATCTATATTTGGACATCCCCACTGCTATCTTGAGTTACCTCCTGCTATGGCCACCACCACCTATAGTTGCAGTAGCATCCATCCTGGGACATTGGCAGGACCTGGAAGCTCAACATCAAGGTGAGATACAGATAATCTGCACAGATATTATAAGATTATATGGTAGAAAGGGTAATACCTCAGATCCACAGAACAAGAAAGGAAATCATATAGACAACATGAAAAAACAAGGGAGGAAAGTGCCCCAAACAAGCCAGGACACTACAATAACAGAACCCATGGACAGCACAGTTGATGAAATGTCAGAGAAGGAGTTAAGAATGTTCCTTATTAATATGACCTATGAATTAAAGAATGACCTAAGTGAGCAAATATAGGCAAAAATGGATCACTCCAAAAAGGGATAAGAGAGCAAATATAGGCAACCATTTATCACACCAATAAATATAACAAAGGATTACTTCAAGAAAGAGATAGAGATTCCAGAAAAAACAATCAATCAATCAGAAATCCTTCAAATGAAGGAAACAATAAACCAAATAAAAAACTCAATAGAAAGCATAACCAACAGACTAGATCACCTGGAAGAAAGAATGTCAGATAATGAAGACAAAGTATACAATCTGGAAAATAAAGTTGACTAAAGAGGAAAGATGGTAAGAAACCATGAGCAGAACATCCAAGAATTATGGGAAAGCATCAAAAGACCAAATCTTAAGAGTTTTTGGGATACAGGAAGGTACAGAGTTTCAAACCAAGGAAATGCACAATCTCTTCAATGAAATAATATCAGAAAATTTCCCAAGCATGAAGAATGAATTGGAAAACCAAATACAAGAGGCTTACAGGATACCAAATGTACAAAATTACAACAGATCTACACCAAGACACATTATAATAAAAATTCTTAGCATTTTAAGGATAGAGTAAGGATAGAATCTTAATATAATCTATCCTTACTAAGGATAGAATCTTAAAAGCCGCAAGAGAGAGGAATCAGATCACATATCAGGGGAGATATTTCGTATCTCAGCAGATTTTTCAACCTAGACCCTCAAAGCCAGAAGATCCTGGAACAACATATACCAAGCTCTGAAAGAAGATGGATGTCAGTCAATGATCTTATATTCAGCAAAATTAAGCTTTAGATTTGATGATGAAAACCTTCCATGATAAACAAAAGTTAAAAGAAATTACAACTATAAAGCCTGCACTACAGAATACCCTCAACAAAATACTTCACAAAGAGGAAATGAAAAAATCCATGATGAAAATCAGCAGAGGGAGGTATTACACTAAAGGAAAATCTAATCAGTGAAGAAACCAAGGCACAGTAAATACCAAAAATAAACAAAAATGACTGAGAATACAAATCATGTCTCAATAATAACCCTGAATGTTAATGGCCTAAATTCACCAATCAAAAGACATAGACTAGAAGATGGGATTAAAAAAATACCCAAAAATATGCTGCCTCCAAAAGACTCATCTCATAGGAAAAGACTTCCACAGACTGAAGGTGAAGGGTTGGGAAAAATCATACCCCTCACATGGACTACTGAAGCAAGTGGGGGTTTCCGTCCTCATATCAAATAAAGTAGACTTCAAGCTAAAGTTAATCAAAAGGGATTAAAAAGGACACTACATGCTGCTCAAGGGAACCATACACCAACAAGACTTAACGATTTTAAATATATATGCCCCAAACAATGGAGCATCTACGTTCATCACACAAACTCTTCTCAAGTTCAAGAATGAAACAGACAATGATTCTGGGTGTCTTTAACACACCTCTTTCACCACTGGATAGATCTTCCAAACAAAAGCTGAACAAAGAAACTACAGAACTCAATAATACAATCAATAACTTAGACTTAACTGACATGTATAGAACATTTCATCCTTCAAGGAGTGAATACACTTTCTTCTCAGAAGCACATGGATTTTTCTCTAAAATTGACCATATATTATGCCACAAAGCAAATCTTAGCAAATATAAAATAGTATAGATACTACTCTGAATTCTGTCAGATCAAAACGGAATGAAATTAGAAATAAATGATAAAATAAAAGTTAAAAGCTACTTCAACACCTGGAGACTAAGTAATAGGCTACTAAATGAGCAATGAGTTGCAAAAGACATCAAAGAGGAGATTAAAAAATTCTTAGAGGTGACTGTGAACACTGATACAATGTATCAAAATCTCTGGGACACTATGAAGGGAGTACTCAGAAAAAAGTTCATGGCATGGAGTTCATTCCTAAAAAGAAGAAAAAGTCAACAAATAAATGACCTCACATTACATCTCAAAGCCCTAAAAATAAAAACAAATCAACACCAAAAGTGGTAGAAGAGAGGAAATAATTTAAAATCAAGCTTAAATCAATTTCATTGAAACAAAATAAAAGAAAAAATTACAAAACAAAAAATCAGTTCTTTGAAAAAATAAATAAAATTGACAAACCCTTAACCATGCTAATGAAGGAAAGGAGAATTCAAATTACTAATATATATGATGAAAAAGGAAATATCACAACAGATACTACAGAAATACAGAAGATAATTAGAAATTATTTTGAAAACATGTACTCCAAAAAAATATTGAAGGCATCAACAAATTTCTAGAGTGATATGATATGCCCCGATTGAATCAGGCTGATACACACAATTTAAACAGAACAATTTCAAGCAATGAAATAGAAGACACCATCAGAAACCAACCAACCAAGAGAATCCCAGGACCAGATGAGTACACATCTGAGTTCTACAAGACCTTTAAAGTAGAACTAATACCAATATTCTTTAGTTTATTACAGGAAATAGAAAAAGAGGGAGCACTTCCAAACTCGTTCTATGATGCCAATATCACCCTGATTCCAAAACTAGGCAAAGGCACATCAAAGAAAGAAAACTTCAGACCAATATCTCTAATAAACATAGATGCAAAAATTCTCAATAAGATTCTGGCAATTTGAATACAAAAACATTTCAAAAAGATAGTGAACCATGATCAAGTGGGGCTCATCCCACAGATGCAAGGTTTTTTTCAACTTACAGAAATCAATAAACATGATTTATCACTTCAATAGACTTAAAGATAAGAACCATATGATCATCTCAATAGATGCAGAAAAAGCATTCAATGAAACACAGTATCCCTTCATGTTCAAAACAGTAGAAAAACCAGGGATAACAGGAACATATCTCAACATCATAAAGGCTGTCTATGCTAAGCCCCAGGCCAACATCAGTCTAAATGGAGAAAAATTGAAAGCATTCCTTGTAAACACTGGGACAAGACAGGGATGCCATCTTTCACCACTTCTATTTCACATACTTCTTGAAACATTTGCCAAAACAATTAGATGAAAGAAATTAAAGGGATACAGAAAGGAAAAGAAGAACTCAAATTAGCACTGTTTGCCAATGATATGATTCTATACTGAGAAGACCCCAAAAAATCCACCAGAAAACTTCTAGAACTAGTAAATGAATTCAGCAAAGTAGCAGGATATAAAATCAACACCCATAAATCAAAGGCATTTCTGTATATCATTGACAAGTCCTCTGAATGGGAAATGAGGAAAATTAACCCATTTACAATAGCCTCAAAAAAAAAAAAAACCAAGAAAATGTGGGAATCAACTTAACAAAGGAAGTGAAAGACCTCTATATTAAAAACTACAGAACACTAAAAAGAAATTAAAGAAGACCTTAGAAGATGGAAAGATCTCCCTTGTTCTTGGTTAGGAAGAATTAATATTGTCAAAATGACCATACTATCAAAATCACTATGGAGATTTAGTGAAATTCCAATCAAAATCCCAATGACATTTCTCATCAAAATAGAAAAGCAATCATGAAATTCATCTGGAAAAAATAAGAGACCCAGAATAGCTAAAGCAGTCCTTAGCTAGAAGAGTGAAGCAGGTGGCATCGCTATGCCAGACCTTAAACTATACTACAGAGCAATAGTAACAAAAACAGCATGATATTGGCACTAAAATAGACCTGTAGACCAATGGTACAGAATAGAGGACACAGAGATTAACTCACATAATTACATTTATCTTATATTACTTCAAAAACAGCATACTACAGAGACACAGCCACACCAAAAACATACATTGGAGAAAAGAGAACCTCTTCAACAAAGGTGCTTGGAAAACTGGAAATCCATATGCAACAAAATGAAATTAATCCCTATTTCTCACCATGCACAAAACTCAACTCAAAGTGGATCAAGGACCTAGGAATTAAACCAGAGACACTGTACCTATTAGAAGAAAAAGTAGTCCCTAATCTCCATCATGTTGGATTATGCCCCAACTTCCTTAATAAGACTCCTATAGCTCAAAAATTAAAATCAAGAGTCAATAAATGGGATGGATTCAAGCTAAAAGGCTTATTCTCAGCAAAAGAAACAATCTGTGAGGTGAATAGAGAGCCTACATTTTGGGAACAAATTTTTACCACATCAGATAGAGCACTAATCTCTGGGATATATAAAAAACTCAAAAATCTTAACACCAAAAAAACAAATAAACCAATCAATAAATGGTCCAAGGAACTGAACAGATACTTCTCAGAAGAAGATATAAAATCAATCAACAAATGTATGAAAAAATGTTCAACATCTCTAGCAATTAGAGAAATGCAAATCAAAACTACTACAAGACATCATCTCACTCCAGTCAGAATGGCAGCTATTAAGAATACAAACAACAACAAGTATTGGTGAGGATATGGGAATAAGTGCACACTCATACATTGCTAGTGGGACTACAAATCGGTGCAGCCAATGTTAAAAGCAGTATGGAAAATCCTTGGAAAACTGGAAATGGAACCACCATTTAACGCAGCTATCCCACTCCTGGGTCTATACCCAAAGGACTTAAAATCAACATACTACAGGGACACAGACAGCCACATCAATGTTTATAGAAGCACAATTAATAATAGCTAAATTGTGGAACCAACCTAGATGCCCTTCAGTAGATGAATGGATAAAGAATTGTGGTATATATACACAATGGAATATTATTCAGCATTTAAAGAGAATCAAGTGATGGCATTTGCAGGTAAATGAATGGAATTGGAGAATATAATGCTAAGTGAAGTTGACCAATCACCCCAAGACAAATGCCAAAATGTTTTCTCTGATTTAAGGATGCTAATTCATAATGTGGTTGTGGGCAGGGATGGGGGCATGGGAGGATAAGATGAATCTAGGTAGAGCAAAGGGGAGAGAGGGGAAAGGAGGGGGCAATGGAGTTAGAAAAGACAGTGGAATGAGATGGACATCAATATCCTAAGTACATGTATGAAGACAGGAAGAATGTGAATCTACTCTTTGTACAACCAGAGATATGAAAAATTGTGCTCTACATGTGTAATATGAATTGTAATGCATTCTGCTGTCATATATAACAAATTAGAATAAAAAAATACTTAAAAAGTTAAAACACTTTAAAGCATTAAAAATAATAAAAATTCTCCATTATCTTATAAAATTGACCCACAGAATATTCCATGGTCTCTTGTTTCTAAATATTGTCTTTTTGGTGATAATATATAAATTAATACTTTGTGTAAGGTACAAAGTAAAGATAAAGTTGTGTGCCCCCAAACATAAATTCATATTTGAATTATTTGCCTTTGGTTTGCTTAATTACCAGCTTTTGGTAGAAAGGGACCTTCTTTATAAGTGGGCAACTTACATAGAATTGGGAATATGAATGAATTAAGGTGAAATGATGCAAGTATGTATACCTACAGAGGCTGATATGTGAAGACCAATAAGGCTGGACCTGGGTTTTCTATCGAGGTATTTGTACCATCAGAATTGATGGCCTCTAAGGAGTTCTGCTACAGGTCTAGGTCAATTCAATAAGACTGGTTTTATTGATGTAAAAGGGAATCAGATTTGTGCATTTCTCTGAAATCGAGACCAGCTCTAAGGCCAAATTTGTGTGACAAATTAAAATTCCTAGTAACTATCTGCAAAAAATTCGGCAAAAGACTAATGGTGAACTGGTTCATCCTCGATCCTGTTAACTCATATTCTAACAGAGATCCTAACTAGATGCCTTAACATGTGTACATTTCCTATGACATTGTAACTTGAGTGCTGTTTCAGTGATATCTTTCCAATAAACAGTATTTTTCAGATACAGATCTTAACCCAACATGGATCCACCTATCTTTATTCTCTTCTTTAGTTAATGTAAGAGAACTTTATTCAGTACCCTTGACTGTGTGCATCTGATACCATGTGAAAGTTCATTACATATATTGTCTCTGATCAATGTCACGAATATAAGGGATTATTTCTCATTATTATCTCAAAAATACTATGAAAGCTTCAAGTCAATATGTTTCTTTTCTCAGAGGCATTTGATTCTAAGCATTGCTTAAATTATGGAGTGAGAAGCCTCATTTCCTAGTAAAGAGATGGCTGTCATCTGGAGAAAATTGGGAGTCGGGGAAGAGCTGAGGGACCCTTTCTAATGTGTTGGGTATTAAGCAGCATAGATTCTTTTCCTTTGCCAAAGGCCAAACAGTTTCCAACAGAGGAGAGTGTTGCCTGGCACTGTGGAATCCTGTTAAAGGAAATAAATAAACATATCCGACTAATATCTGGGTAGTATTCTCAAATCTGAATCCAAAGGATGACACAGTGCATTTTAATAACAAATTGCCAATCTGAGAATTTTTCCAGAGAATCCATTGTGTATCATAAGTTGATGGTTCCACTAATGCCTCTGTAGAAATCTGTAGACAGAACAGCCAGACTGGCTGGCTTACAAATTGCAGCATTATTTTTCCTAAATCCCCAACATTCATGATTTCATTTCAGTAAAACAGTAATTTAAACAATGACTAAATGTGTAAGAAGAAATATATTGAAGGCTATGGAACAATTTATTAATAACGGCAGGACATTTTCTGCAGTACTTTTAATGTATCACTTAGGACTGTATTGATTCAGCATCAAAGTTCTTGGAAACAAGCCTCTTACCAATATCTAAGATCCTGATGTTGTAATTGAACTAGAAAATGTAAGATTTCCACTGTTCCTGCTGAGAGTTCTTCCCAATAAATGTATGTTTTCCACTGGGGCTAAAACCACTGCTACTTGTGTTTTTAATTTTTCCTCCTGTTTCTTTTTTATATTATTCAGTTTTCTTTTTTTTTTTCTCTCCTTTACCAGGAAAAAAACCCAGATATATTAGACACCATTTATTCCTCTAAGACAACTTGCACTTTAGGGGGCCATTTGAATGATAAACTTTGTTATAACTTATAGCCAGAAAATCACCAGTGTGCAATATGAAAGAACTGGAAAATGCATTAATGTTTAACCCTACGAGGTGGGTGAGTGAAATCCTTAGTAGGGATGGGCCTTCATTATTTCTACCACTGTTTTACATGTTTTCTTAAAAAGGTGAAGAAATGCCTCCGTCTGCTGTCTCAGTGAGGAACCAAGACACATACCTGGGAACTGAATGTGTAATGATTGATAGTAGCAGCATTATAGCACTGTGTGCTAGGAGAACAAAAACCATACAAGTGGGTTGTGGTTTTGAGTCTAGTGCTAAGCAGAGTGGGCCTTGGAGAAGATGCTTCGTATCTTTGAGCACCTGAAAAAGAAGGGACCAGACAGCCCATTTCTAAGATCCTTCTAGGACTCTGAGTGGAATACCTTCATTGTATATTTTCATAAGCGTAAGGAAAGTACTGAAGAGCTACTTCAGGAAAGCAGACGATAATTCCTGCAGAGTTTGGGAATGGTCCGTCCTCACCAAAACTCATGTTGAAATTTGATTCCCAGCATAATGATGTTGAGAGGTAAGAGGGCTTGTAAGGGATGACTAGGTCATGAAGTTCCATGCTAGATGATTTCTCAGGGGAGCAAGATGTAATCCAGTAGTGAGGGACTGGATTAATCCAGACTTAAGGGGATGGATTAGTGGTAATGGATTGGATTAATCCAGATGTGACAGACTGGATTAATGGTGATGGATTGGATTAGTCCAGTACTGAGGGACGGGATTAGTTACCATAAGAGAAGGTGGTTATGAAGCAAGGCTGCCTCTGACATCTGGGTCTCTTCTGCTCATGTCCACTTCCCACTGTTGTGTACACTCCTGTCAGGTGATGCCATTTGAGATGAGGCTCACATCAGAAGCCGTGTAGCTGCTGGCACTGTGCTCTTGACTTTCAGCACTAACCCAAGGTCTCCTTCCTTTTAAACTGCCCAGAATCAGATATTTTGCTATAGCAACACAAAATTGGGTCAGACAATGTCCAACACTGGGAGAATTAAATATTTTCCAGTATGATGGAGTCATTCTATTCAAAGGAGTCCTTTGGATAGGTAGCATTGAGTTTCACTGCAGCAGAAAGGAATGTGGCCTACTCCTCTGAAAGAATGGTTGTAGACCTAGCATCGACACATCAGGATGTTGAGATGTACATGCCCAGGTATAGTGGATGCTACTCAGATGCTTCCTCCAGAACCAGGATATTCACTTACCCGTAAGCTGGGAGTGTTTGGCTTCTAATGTCTCACAGCCAAATTGTTCTCCTGGAATCACTTTAAGCTGTAGGTACCAGCCTTGACCAAGCTTGCACTGTATCTGGGGATAGTCTACTTCTCATCCCACATCAGCAGAAGGAGGGTACAAAGGCTCATAGCCTAGTCTCAACTTGAGACGGTTCTGAAGGATCATCTCAGTGTACAGTCCACCATGAGACTGCAGGGTCCTCCGAGGTCTCTGTTTAAATACATCGTGGTTCAAGTTCTCTTTTTCATCAATTTTGCCTTTTCACTCTTTTTTGTATGATGTTTATGAGGAACACTCATCAACAAACCTCCTGTCCTCTGATTTTCATCTTGGAGTTTGTCTCTGGATAACCCACTCTGGGATCCAGAAGGCGGGGCCTTGGAAAGACATTTTGAGTTGGGATACAGTGGGGTGATAGGGCAGAGAAGGCTGTGGCAAAGGAAAATTGGAAAATGATGGGATTCTATCAGAGCTGGGTGAGTGCAGATGATACATCTGAATAAGGTGCTTCACCTTTCAAAGATACAGATAACACACGAGAACAGTTTCTTTGGTGGGTGTGTTGTGGTGGAAGGCAGTCGGTGTTTTAATTGGGGAGATAGGAGACAGCAGGCTTTGGTGACCTCCAAGATATTCCACGGATGGCGCAACAATGATGTCAGTGGAGGAGCCCACGGATTTTTCTGGAGAATAAAGCTTGGAATGTTCCCTGTATTTTTGCAAAAGATTAAAATCTAAGCCAACAGAGGTGAAGACCAGAAAATTCTTGAAATTCAGGGATAAGCAGCATCTCCAGAGGTCCTTCAGTTTCCATAGTGATCTGCTGAGGGGCCGAGAGAAAGAGAGAGAGAGAGAGAGAGAGAGAGAGAGAGAGAGAGAGAGAGAGAGAGAGAGAGAGGCCAGCAAGATAGAGTGGCAGGCAGAGACTTGCTTTTCGAGGAACAGTGGATCCTCAGGTTGTGTTTCCAAATGCAGAGTCTCAGGGGACGTAACTAGACAGTTCCTTCACCATTTTTTTCAGCAGTGGTGTGGTTTGAGTGGGAAGTGTGGCCCAAAAGCTCACGTGTGAGACAGTGCAGGAAGGTTCAGAGGAGAAATGATTGGGTTGGAAGGATCTTCACCCCATCAGTTAATCCCTGGTAGGGATGAACAGAATGGTAAACAAAGTGGCACGACGTGACTGGAGGAGGTGGGAATTGGGGCATGGCTTGGGGGCTATATTTGTATCTGGAAAGTGGACTCTCTCTCTCTCTGGTTCCTCATCGAGATGTGAGCTGCTTCCCTCGGCCACACACCCCACCATGATGCTGAGCCTTGCCTCCAGCCTTGAGGGATGGAGCCACCCTTCTATGGATAAGACCTCTGAAACCAAGAGCCACCAAATCAAGCTTTCCTCCTTTAAAATTGTTCTGGTCAAATCCTTTAGTCACAGCAGCGAAAAAATGCTGATTAAAATAAGTAGCAAGAGACTTGTGAAGAGAAGTCGTGTTGATACACTCAACAGATGATTATTCAACTCCATTGTCTAAATATTTCTGAAAAAAAATACTGTCATTAGTCAACGCATCCTTCCCACGTTTTGCACCTTGGCAGCTGTTCTTTGATGACACAGTATTTCATACTTATAGTCCCCATATTTTATCTGGTATTTGGATCTTGACTCCAGACGAACATGAATGTGTTACTTTCTGAATCAGACAACCACTGGGTTCTGCTCCCCATATTCCCACCCGTTCCTCTACTAAACTTCTTCCTGTCCACTGTTGTGTGAAACATACACCACAGACCTGCTCTTTCTTAATCTGTTTAGTCTGCTGTAGCAAAATACCACTGAACGAGTAGTAAATGTATTGCTCACAGTTATGGAGCCCAGAAGTCTGGAATCAGGGTGTCAGACTGTTCAGATTCTAGAAAAGACCAATTTCTAGGTTGCCCACTGCTGACTTCTCTTCATATCCTGACATCTCAGAAAGAGGGTGAGGGAACCATCTTTCTCTTTTTCATACGGGCACTGATGTCAGTCATGAGAGCTCCATCCTCATGGATATGATCAACTCCCAAGGGCCCCACTTCCTAACACTATCATATGAAGAGTTAGAATTTTGACATGAATTTTAGGTAAGACACAACTATCTAACCATATTCACTAATAATGTAATTGGTTATATTTTTTAAAACATCTTTGGAAAAATCATGCAATTTTCACCTTTCTTTCTCCTGACCATAATCGTGCCTCATTTTTCTTCTCATGAATATCAGTGTAGACACAAGAATGCTGAACCCCTTATACTATACCCATGTATCAGGGAGGGTTATTGGATGTAGACCATGGATGCTAATTCTTATTAATCAGAAAATAAGTTTGCGGAGGTATATCACATCATCCACAGAACTCATGGTAGAATAGAGAATTGGGTTGAGAAAAAGGTTAGAAATGCAGGAACCAGACACCCTGGAAGAAGGTAGAGACACACATTTTTATATGGTTTTGATCAGCAGTTATACTCTGAGTAGGGTGTCCCTACAAGCACTATCCTCTTCCTACATAGAAGCTGATGTGGCCATGACAGCCGCACATGGACTCACCCAAAGGGGAATTCCCCAAAGCAGGACAGGGCTGTTATCAGGGTCAGCCAATGTCCACTAGTTAATCTGTTTGATTGTCCAACCTCCAAATAGATATTTCTTCTCACAATCATTCTAAAACCATACCTCTCTCTAGAGAATGAGACTTCAAGGACAACTAAAAACACTCCCTCCACCTTTTGAAAGGGAAACATTCCAAATTCTCACCAATATCCTCTGAAGTCTCCAGGTTGTAGCCTTCCAGGGCATGGCCCCACATTCTTTATTCTGCCAAGATCCTAATTACATCTGCCACCACTTAAACTTAGCCACAGCCAATATGTCCTATAGATAGCTGTGGATAGAGATCCAAAAGATTTCTATTAAAACAAATATAAGCACGTTTAGACTAGAAAGAGAAATTACGGAGACATTCAAAATTATGGATAAACGGCAAAGAGCCAGTTCATGAGGCTGATATTTAGTTCTATGTTTCTCCACCCCCAATCTATGTTCTCTTTGCCTCTGCCTCGTTTGATCATATTTCTGTGTTTTTTTAAATATTTATTTTTTAGTTGTAGTTGGATGCAATACCTTTATTTTATTTATTTTTAGGTGATGCTGAGTATGGAACCCAGGGCCTCGCATGTGCTAGGCGAGTACTCTACCGCTGAACCACAACCATAGACTTTCATTTGATCATATTTCTTATCCAAGGTAGACACTCCAGCTGTGGTGGTCCTGTCTGTGTGTGACGGTAAACGTTCATTACCGTTTGTCACTGAGAAGGTTAATGTGATGATTCACCCTGATGTCTCTTTTGCTGCCCATTTTTATGTTCCTCTCCGTTATAGGCAGAAATCCTAATTCTCCTTGACAGTATCAGTAATAGAAGTCAGCTTGTTCACCCATAGGTGTGAGTGGTATAAGAAGTCTATGTGTCAGACCCAGGTTCAATAAAAGGATTGTTCTAGAACAGTGATAGTTCTTCCTTCATTGGTAAAGGCTCTAAACATGGAAGAGCTCAGAATTAAGGGAGCTGAATGAAAAAATATTTGTAAATGACTCATTTAAGTCTGACTATCCACGCCTCTACCCCTTAGATCCTAGATTTTTTTTTTAACTTGAAATAATACTATCATGTGTTGTTGATGGTGTCATACTATGTTGCCTTCCTCTCGGTAGATACAAAATTTGTGGAGGCTCAGGTCCCTTATAGCAGATGCTGAGTATTTGCATACAACCTACCCATCTCCTCCCATGTATTTTAAATTATCTTCAGATACATCATTCGTGCTATGTCAGTAGTTGTCATATTGTGTTCTTTAAATAATAATGAAAAGAAAAGGTCTCCATGTGCAGTAGAGATGCAGTTTTGTAACAGTTTTCCCTATGATTGATTGAATCCATGCACTTCAGGATTAGGAACCCACAGATGCAGAGGGATGATTGTGCTGTATTTTCTAAGGCCACATCCCTATTGAAGAAGGGGTCCTCTCCCTGCTGAGACTCTGAGTCCTTTGTCAATCACATCACTATTCTACAAGTTCAGCTACATCTTTCTGCTGGTATGTTTCAAGATCCCAAATTCCATGCACATCATACCATTGTCTTAATTCTTTCACTGTAGAATAAGTTCCTACCTAGAATACTCCATTGCATGGGTATTATGATTGTTTACCAGGTTCATGGGTGATGTTGTTTGCAGGGTCACAATGGGAAGGAAAGACAAATGTAAATCCACAGTGCCTTCATTCTTTGGAGGAAAAATTATTACCCTCTTTTAGAGGGAATGGAGTCAAATAAATTCTCTGCCACTGAGTGTATGGCTGGTATCCTTGAAGTGTGTTATCAGAGTGGGAGCTCTGGCTTAGGTGCTGCTCCTTGCAAATTGTAAGATGATTTAACAATTTTGTTAAGTTAAATTCATTGTTAGAAGCAAAGCATAGACTAAGTAACAAAAAAATTAACTTAACAAAAAGTTTTAATGATTTAACCTTTTTGTTAAGCTAAATTTTTTTGTTACTTAGTCTATGCTTTGCTTCTAACAATGCCACTGTGTCCCCTGTATTCATAAATTCAAACACTGAAGTTGTTGTAGAAGGTGATTGACAGATGCCTGTCAGGGAGTTTCTTGACCCCATGTTTGAATTCCCTTTATTTGAGTGAACCTCATTTTAGTTAGCTTTACATTGTTATGATCAAGAACAATATAAAGGAGGAAAATTTAATTGGCTCATGGTTTCAGAGGTTCAGTCCATTGTTGGCCAACTACATACCTCTGAGCCCAAGGTGAGGCAGAACATGAAGGCAGAAGGGCCTGGTGGGAGAAAGCAGCTCAGGACATGACAACCAGGAAGCAGACAGACACCTTTGCTCACCAGGGACAAAATATATACCCAAAAGGCATTCCTCGGTAACCTACCTCCTCTATATACCTCACCTACCTAGAGTTACCACCTGATTAAACCCCTGATTAGTTTACATCTCTCCTGATCTAGTCATTTTATCTCTGATCTTTCTTTCATTGTCTCACACATGAGCTTTTGGGGGACACCATCCATCTAATCCATAACAGACCTTTTGTGAATACTCACAGGGAATACAAATGTTTTTAAGGTTTGAGAACATTCTAAGAGGTTCTCACACATAATTTTGTCATTGGGCCTTTGCTGCAAAAACTCCAGTCTTGTTCTAGAGTGCCTCATGAAACCTCCTTCCAATCAATAAATGCAGAACATCACTCCAGGTAATCTTCCTCCAGGCAAAGTGCATAAGATGTAGCCACTCAAGTCCCACCATATACCTCCCTTCTCCATCACTCAAGATCTTGGACCACTTCTGCATGTGGCTCAAGTGCTGCAGCAGATCTTTTGTCTGACATCAATATCACTGCCTACCTGTTCAGCATGAATTGCTTTGACTGTATTAAGAAATTCCTCAGGAGTCCTTAGGTAGTTTAAGGGAGAAGAGAAGTGTGATGGAGAAGTAGAGAGTGTCAATCACATGCCTGTGAAACTTGCTAGTGCCTTCCTGATCTATTCACTTCCAATTCCACCTAAATCACCTGGAGGTAACCGTGGACTTGGTGGGAAGAAGAGAGTTGTGAATAGGTGGAATGTATAGCATCCTGGTCTTACAACAAACTCAGAGTTCCTGGTCACTCGGTAGCCTGCTATTGATTGCTCAGTCTCTAGTAGGTCTTGATTTTAGGCCAACAGCTATTTATTAAAAGTGGAGAATGCAGTTGGAGCTCCATATTTTCAGGTTCTGTATCCATGGATTCAGCCATGGATTGAAAATATTTGGAAAAAAATTGCATCTCTCCTGGACATGCGCAAACTATTTCCTTGTCATTATTCCCTATCTAAACAGCACAATGTAATAATCATTTTATATAATGATTAGATTGTGTTAGGTGTTATAAGTAATCTCAGGATGATTTAAAGTATACAGAGCTTATATTATACTCAAGTACTAAGTCATTTTACATAAAGGACTGGAGCATCTGTGGATTTGGAAATCTACAGAAGGACTTGTGAAGCCAATCCCCTGTAGAGACCCAGGGGCGACTCTAGTTACATGCTGAAATAAAAATAACCTTGCTCTAAAATCCTGGGGTCCTTGGTGCCTACCATCTGCTCTTATTCTTGGGATCCTGTGATCAATTAACTACTCCCTTAGATCTTTGTGAATGAGAACTTTTGGCTTCCCACACTGGTGCAGCAGCCTTTTCTGATGATGATTCTTATCTTTCACCTAGTGGTTCAGAGCTGCCCATTTCTCCTCTGATGCTCTGAAATACCCCCACTCTATTGATATTAGGGAATGCCTACCTAATCGGTAGCATTAAGGACATAGGAAAAATCAATATTAAAGTGCTGTTCAAAAAATGCTGTGCCATTTCCCAGATTCATTTCTCATTGTTGGAGAGTGGGGGCAGGAAAGCTGTGCATGTATCCAGTCTAGCATTACTATTCACAAAAGCATTGAACTCTTCTCTCTATAATAAGTCAACATATTTTGGGCATTTTGCCTTTCTTTAGGGTAGGCTATCATGATATTGCTTAGTGTGGGCCAGTATTACACACTCAGAACTCTCTCTCTCTGATAGGTATCATGGTGTAGTCAGAATTAGATCTGTTCTTTCTTGTCCTAGCATCCTCAAATACTTTCCAACACAATTTGTAAGATTTCTGGTAATCTAGAAGAGCCAAGTTCAGAAATTCCTTGGTGTCTATAACATTTCTCCAACTTGGTCTGGATTTTAATTAATTCCTCGGAACGTGAAAGGCTTTGACTTTCTTTCGGATATGGACTTATTGAAGGAGCTGGGATATTGGAATCAGCTTCCCTCTTGGATGAGGAAGTACAACATAAGACAAAGAGACCCTTCTGCAGGCAAACATTTTTCATAAGTCTGCGGTCTCAACATGCTTTTTAAATTGTAGTTGTGTTCATCCCTAATCAATGCCTTTATTTTCACCAAGAAATAGTGAGATCTGGAGTTCATTGTGATTGCAATTCAGGAACTAGCAGGGTTAAACTTTGAGTTTAGTTTCAGCAACCTGAGTCATGTAATGATAGATATAAGATTACTTTGGCAAGCTCGGTGCCTTAGAAGGAAGTATAGGGACTTCCTTTTTTAAGCTATCTCATGTGGTAGTTGGGTTCTCATTCTCTTCTTGCTACTCTTTCACAATCTGTGATTTTTCAATGTCTTGTCTTTACAGAATTAGATCCCAAGTTACTTATACTTTTTTTTTTTACCCATTGTGTGTTATGGGTTTTCATGTTGTTCTTCTGAAGTGTTGGTAAGACTTTGACTGGCTTTTACCTGACACAGACAAACAATGGCTTTCTCACAAGTTTCTAAGGTTGTTTTTTTTTTTTCCCTAATCTTGGTCCATGAGTGTAACCAACAAAATATGACCATAAAAAATTACTCTGGATACAAACTTGTTGGGAAAACATTGAGTGGTTCATAGAAAGATCCTAAACTTAGTGGAAATCAATGAAAACTTAGCAAAATGAAAAAAATTTAGAAATTTGTTTTTTCACTAAAGAAAAAATGAATTAGGACATCAGGGCTGCAGTTATTTTTCTGCCACTAGTTGTGGATGTTCCAGCCACCACTTTTGCTATGACATGCTGCTACTATTCATGGATTCCAACTCTGACTCCATCTTAACGTCAATTGTTAGAGTCTCAAATTCCTGCTCTGTCATCCGGTGGTTCTGCTGTATGCCACATGCCTGCACGTTAGTTCTCAGGAGTGGGGAGATGGAGTATCTGCAGGGCTTTCTCATTTACAAAGGAAGGTATGGCTCTTTTAAAAAAAGACTTTCACAATGGAGATTCATCCAAAATGGAAATATTCTGGGTAGCCCCAAATGACAAATACCATTTCATGTACAAAGGTATCAGTGAAGTGGATCAGGTACACATGTACCTAGCAAAGAGGGATAAGTTGCATTCCTTCTAAATTGACCAGACATGTACTGTGTTTTAGAGGTTAATCATCACATTACTGCTCTAGAGATGATTTATTATAACTGAGTAGTAAAGTTACTACCACCTAAGACTGGTAATTAGATCTAATAAGTTCCTGAGTCTTCTCTGTGTTTTGTGACCAAGTACCTATACTAACTGGGCTAGCCTTTAACTTTCTGGGACGTCATAGAGAGCACTGGGGTCTAACAGCACATGGAATGCTAATATTCTTAATTTCTGTTTTGAGTAATTTTCCTCTTCTGATAGCGTTTTGGGTGGACTTACAAGTGCTTTGTGGCAGAGCCATGCACACTGATCCTGAACACATCATTTTGTGGGAGACACACATTCTCACTTTGGGAACCCATAAATTAAAGGTCTCTACGTTAGACAGATTATTTTAACTTGATCTCCCATCATTCCTCCCAGATGCAGGACTGCCATGGAGATGGACTCATGATGAAAGATGAGGGATGATTTGTTTATTTGCAAGTCCCATCAAGATAGGAGGGTAAGGGGGAAGCTTTGATAGCAAATTCCTATGGTGGGAAAGGATAGGTGCTATAAACCTCAATTTTTCCAAGGGCTAAATAAGTCGTTGTTTTCTTTTTTCCTCCTTATTCTGAATTGTTTGTTCTGAAATAGAAGTCCTTTTCTTTTTCCTTTTACTTCACTTCCATTCTGAGTTCTTGTCTAGGGACCCTATTTAGGATTAAAATAAATGGACCATTTCAGCATAAATGTAGCAGTACAGGAAAAAGTGTGGAAAGTGCTTACTGCATAAAACACGTCCCTTTCTGATTCATTACGTCCCTTTTCTGCTGTGTATAAGTGGACACCTTTCACTAGCTCTCTACAGGGTAGCTGAGCACAGGCATTTTGAAGGCAGAAGGGGCCCTATTCCAAAATATGTAGGATTAAACCCTACGTCACATAAACTTATCAAACTAATTAACGGGACGCCTGAAGGAACTTGGCTCTGCTAACTTTGAAACCTGGTGTTCTGGGAGCAAATAACTTTTTATAGAGGATGATCAGTCTTCCTATCCCAAAGATACTCTGAAAATAGAAAGTAGTTTATACAAGAAAACCCAATGGTTGACAGTAATTAGGCTCCTAAAAAAAAGTTCTGTTTAAAAAAAAAAAGACACAGAAACTGAAGCAGGAGGTGGAGATAGACTAAGTGATAGGATGTTTTTTGAAATCTATTTTCTGTTATCAGCATGTTCACACCTGTAGAGTGTTCAGAAGTCTTTGGGTATAATTAAATGGAAAGATCACCAACGATTAACAGCAAATGATTTTACTGAGAAATTTAAAGGCACAGCAATAGTGTTAACAGCTGATTTTTTAATTTAAGACAGAGAGTGTACAAGTTTAAAATTGGGGGTCTGAAAGTCTACCCTCAGTTGTGTATGGTGCCCTGTAGGTTTCAAATATATAAACATGGTAGGGCAGGTATATCCTGAGCATACAGATTTTAATTCCTATTCAGTTAGAGTTCCTGGAAAACTTGAGTATGATAGAAAACCAAATTTGCATTTATCCAGGGCAGGAAGTGGGAGGGAACCTGGAATGGATATTTTTAAACTCTCCACTGGTCAATGGGCTACATTTAGAAATATACTCAGGAGCCACTAAAGATTTTCAGCACTGTGACAGTTCACGTGAGCAGCATATTTTAAGAAACTGACGTTGATATCTACTTTGAAAGCAGGACAAAGAGACCCTGAATTTCTTTTTTATTCTTTTTTAAATTTTAATTGGCACATAATAATTGTATTTATGGAGTACAAAGGGATTTTTAAATGCAGAAATACAATACGTACTGATCAAATCAGGATAATTAGCACATCCACCTCTTCAAGCATCTATCAGTTCTTTGTGTTGAAACACTGAAAATTCTCTTCACTAAGTAATTTTTAAATGAATAAGAAAATATGGTAGTACATATTCATTTTATTGTGCTCTAGAATATTAGAACTCATTCCTCCTTTATTACTGTCTTTTGATATGTGTTATACAACCTTCTTCTATGCACCCTTCCTAGCCTCTAATGGCCGCTGTTCTACTATGCACTTTCAGGAAATGAATTATAATTTCCATATATGGGTGAGAGCATGCAGTATTTGCTGTTCTCTGCCTGCTAATTTCATATTAGGTAATATCCTTCAGATTTCTCCATATTGCTATAAATGGCAGGATTTCCTTTTCTTTTATAGCTGAATGCTATTTTATTGTGTATAGGTGCCATATTTTCTTTATCTATTCATCTCTGGATAAATAGGTCAATTCCATTTCTTTGCATTTGTGAATGGTACTTAAATAAACATGGTAGTGCAGATATCTCCTGAGCATACAGATTTTAATTCCTGTTATGATTTGGATGCGGTCCCCCAAAAGCTCACCTGTGAGACAGTGCAAGTAGGTTTAGAGAAGGAATGATTGGTTGTAAGAGTCTTAACCTAATCAGTGATTAATCTCCTGATAGGGATTGACCGAGTGCTAACTGAAGGCAGGTAGGATGTGGATGGAAGAAATAGGTTATTGGGGGGGGGGTGTTCCTTTGTTGTATATTATTTGTATCTGGTGAGTGGAGTCTCTCTCTCTCTCTGCTTTCTGATCATCATGTGAGCTGCTTCCCTCTATCACACTCTTCTGTCATAATATTCTGCTTCATCTTGAGCCCAGAGGAATGGAGCCTGCTGTCTATGAACTTCTGAACCATGAGTCCTCAAATAAAATTTCCCCCCTTTACAATTGTCCTGGTCTTTTAGTCATATCAATTAAAAACCTGACTAAACAATTCCTTTGGATATCTATCCAATAGTGGGATTGCTGGATCAGATGGTCATTCTACATTTCCTCTTATGAGGAATCTCCACACTGTTTTCTATAACCATTATACTAATTCGGATTTCCATCAACAGCGTCTAAGAGTTCTCTTTTCTCACATCCTCAAAGATAGCAATAAATTTTTTTTTAAATGAGAGTTTGCTCTGATGCTAGTCCCAAAGCTGGGTCCCCATTTACATGACTTCTAATCTTTTTAATGGCTCTGTTGTTCAGCAAACTGGTTAGAGTAGATTCTGTCCATCTCTTCAAATCACAAGCCTCCGCATGGAAAACAACACATCCATGTGGGTAAGATGATGCTCCCAGCATCATCCTCAGAGATGTGTAAATTTCATATATGGATTCAACTTTCTCAACTTTAATAACTAGAAATTGTAATTCCTTGATGGATACTATGCCTCTTTCCAAATGAACATCTTCAAATATCATTAGCACTTGAAGAATGGAGCCACAGAAAATTCAAAATCTATTGAATTAGCTATTTGCAATGTTGATATTTTGTTTACAACTTTTCCCACAAAGTCTGCACACCTTGTAAATGTATTGTTTCACAAGTCTTTTTATTGTCCTTTCATTAAGAATTTCTTAATGATAGAAGAATTTCTAATTCTGTTTTACTTTAAAAGTCAATGTATATTTGAGGTTAAAAGAGAGTGGAGTAATCAACAAGTTCATCGTTCTGAGCCCAGACATGGTAGGCTTCTATCATCCTGAAATGTCAGAGTATCCTAACATATTGGACGAATTACACACATCCCTACTTGACATTTTTATTATAATCTCACATTATGCTTTTCTTTTATTCTACTTCTTGAAATTGATATTTATCATGTATATTTATATACAATTATTTTCACATGACTTCATATGTTTGTACTTCCCTATACTAATTAAGAAACCACCTTTAGTAAGGAACCCATGTTAGTCTTATGTACAGGTTAATCCAACACCATATGCTATACCCATACATTGAAATCTTGTCCTTAGTGTCTAAAATGTGACCTTGCGGGAAATGAGGCTTCTGTAGATGCAGTCAAGTTAAGGTGAGTTCATACTTGATTAGGTGGACCTCAATCCCATATGACTGAAATCTGTAAGAAGAAGAAAATGCCACATGAAAACTGAGATCCACAGCAAGAACACCATGACAAAGTGGCAGGTAGTGGAGGGGTGCAGCTGTGAGTGAATAAGGATTTCTGCTTACTATCAGGAGCTAGGAAAAGGTGAGGAAGGATTCTATCCACAGTCTTGGAGGTTCAAAGGCTCTGTTCGTACCTTGATTTTAGATTTCTAGACTCAAGAACTATAAAAAAATACATTATTATTGTTTTAAGCCACCAAATTTGTGGCACTTTGTTACAACAAACCTAGGAAACCAATACGCCCTGCAAGTCATGGTTTATAATAAATGCTCAATTAATAGCCTGTTAAATGAAAGTATGAGTGAGTTAATGATTGAAAGGGAAAAATGAGTGTAATTATACATTGTCCCATAGTGGAGATATATATATATTAATTCATGGATATGTACCTAAATAAGTGTTCATGGATGAGGTGATAACTTACTAACTGTATTTTAAATCATAGGGCAGTGTCCCTGTCAATGAACATCAATTCCAAGGGTACTTTCTCTATATTTAAGTAAGAAAGTTGATTTCATAGTTTTAGCTAAGCAAAGTGTAAGTAAAACATGAAAGCATTATCTAAATATAGCATAATTGTCTCAATAAAATAAAAATATAAATAAATATGTTCTGTTTTC
Source organism: Ictidomys tridecemlineatus (assembly GCF_052094955.1). Classification (NCBI taxonomy): domain Eukaryota; kingdom Metazoa; phylum Chordata; class Mammalia; order Rodentia; family Sciuridae; genus Ictidomys; species Ictidomys tridecemlineatus. The sequence goes on from NC_135484.1 coordinate 141,581,422, forward strand.
ATTTCAGAATATGAAAGAAGTCAGAGACACCCAGTTAGTATCAAGGCAGTGAATGCTTTGTCATTATTATTTCATATTTGTCTGTGATGACTTATAAATGTTTCATTACATGAATCATTAAGGAATTCTTTAGAATCCTTATTTCCATCTTATAGGTAGTGTAACTACAGCATTTTAATTTCTAAATTAGGAACTGAAAATGTTAAAACTAGGTCACATTTACTTTCTGACTTTAGCTTCAGTACCACATTTAGTTGCTTGTCAAGGAAGGATAATTTCAAATGATTGTATTTCCTTTAAACCACAATTTTAATTTTGGGTAAGCTTAATAAATTTTAGTATACATAAGCTCTGCTAGGAGGAAAGAAAAGGGAAGAGATAAGGCAGAAATAGATTTGAACCGATAAATATAGATATGATGTGCATCTTGGATTTTCTGTTTTATATTTTACATTCTCATAGATAATATACATGAAGATGAGGATGCAAAGATAGGACTATGTGCATTTCTTAAATAAACACTTATCTGGAAAGCACAGACTCTGCTGAAGTTTATAGTTCCTAAACTATACTGTGTTGGGATTGTTTAGCTTGGTGAACTCCACCGGGCAATGATAATCTGTATATAGATATTTGTATCTTATCTATTTTCTTTGAGGCACAACTGAATTATTATTGATAGGTAAAAAGCTTCATGTTTGGAAGTGTTGCATGTCTTTTCTTCATTATTGTAATAATCATAAGAAGTCTATTTCTTATAAACCCTAGAAATTTCCTAACAGGGTCATTAGAAGCCCTACAACTTGTTTCTTGGCATGGTAGCCTTTGGAAATAAGTTCTCCAAAAAAATAGGCAATAGGTACCATGGATAGGAGCTGGTGTCATTTCCTGAGGCACAGAGATGTTGTTGGTTTGGTGTTGGAAGACATTTTATGGGTGTTAAGAAAAGCTCATTCTTATTAATGTGCAAATATTTACAGGTCCATGTTTACTTGGAAATTTACTCACTATAAATGTAATATGTGAACATTATGTAATCACAGCTATTTTACTACTGATAAGACAAAAAATGTCCATTAAATCCATTGGAATCCTCAAAACACCCTCAGAGGTGGGGGGCAGATGATGGCATCTGATTGGAATCCTTCCTAAGGATGGCTCTCCAGGTAGAGAATCAAAAAGAGGTCAAATTCTACCTGTTTCACACTTCCTTCTCCTCCACAAACTTTTCTGTGACATTGCCAGTTCACGGCTATCTGTGTCTTCCCACAATGACTTAAATTTTATGAAAAAAAAATCAACAATTTCTGCACCACTGTAACCGATTGCTAGTCTCCTGTAGGCAGCTTAACTTCACTTTATCAGCAGCTGATCTGTGAATGCAAATGTTCACTTCTGTTCCTTCACTCAATTATTGAGTTATGATGTGATGATAAAATACAATAATATGAACACAACAACTTTGAAAAATACAACATACATTAGAAATGTGAAGCAGTCGGTTAGTTTTTAAAAAAATGAACATTTTGATAGATCTGATATTATAGCTGCTTATGTTTCTCTATAAATGGATCAATCAACTCTCTCTCCAATATTGACATGTATGTAGGTAGACAGGTGCACTGAGTATCTGCAGGTTCCGCATCCGTGGAGTTGACCTGCCTCAAATTGAAAATATTTGAAAAACATATTCCCAAATATTTGTAAATGTGCTGAACATGTGCAGATTTTTTCTTATTTTTATTCCTAAATAATACAGTATAACAACCATTTATATTGCATTTGCATTGTAAGTAATCATTTAAAGCATACAGAAAGATTCTATGCAAATACTAAATTATTTAAAATGAGGGACTTAAGATCAACACATTTTAGAACACGAGAGAGGAGAGGTCATGAAAGGAAGACCCAGAAGATACCAAGTGACAGCTGTATGTATATCACACTCACACACACACACACACACACACACACACACACACGATTATTTTGTTGTGTTTGTTGCATCTGCCCATATTTTACCATTCCAACCAGATTATAAACTCTCCCAGGCAGTGACTTATGTTTCTTAGATGCCCCACTACTTATCTGTCACCGTTCTGGCCACAGAGTACCTGCACCATAAATCCTCATGTAATGGCAGACAGTGGTGACCACTTAAGATGATATTCATTGCTAAGCCATTAAGGGGTTTTCTAGAAAGTCACTGTTGTCTTGTGGTTGCTTCAGGCGACTTGTTGTAGGTGTGGTTGGTGACGCTGGCACGTGCAAAGCGACAGATCATCGCTGCCACTGAACCCTCCAAATCTGAGGACTTTGTGGACTCCAATTGGTTTAAAATTTACCAGCTGGTTTATCCTCGTTTATGTTCAATGTGTTGCAAAACTAATAATATTTTTCGTAAGTATGCTTGGAGGCAATGCAGATTTAGGGAAAACATCCCCTACCGGGTTCCATCTGCTGCCCTCTATGCAGAAAGCAAATGCTACGGTTTCATTATTGAAGGATATGAATGGCTGACCTGTTTGCGTGCCTGTGTAAAAATACAGGCATAGAGTATCCTCAGTCACCCTGGAGCCCAGTCACTCGGCCACGCTGCTGAGCTGAGAACACAGGGAGTTAAAAGCTTGGTTTTCCCTCAGTCACCGTTGGCAAGCACACAATGCAAGTCAACCATCTTTTAATTTATTTTGCTTTGTTAGATGGTGGTGTTAATTAATTTTGCTTTGTCGCCTTGCTTTCCTCTTGATAACATCATTCTTTTTAATAGCAACGGAACCTTGCAAATGTCAAGCAGCCTGCCCCAGTCACAACAGGCTGCAGCCTAAAAACACATTAGAGTTGGAGGCACCACAAATAACTACTTTAGGAAAAAAATGTAATAGCTGTAATTATGTTTGTGCCTGCAAGTGAGCTGCCCTCCTCCTTTTTTCTCTCTCTTTTCCAGTGTCCTTAATGGCTTTTTGTTGTACCAAAGGAAAAAAAATCAACACCTTTTGTCAAATACTGTGGTGGCCTCTGCCTTTTAAGCAGTCAGCTCTTTCTACCTGAGTTGACCCACCTGCCACATGGTTGAACTTTTTGATGCCCTTTGTGATCTGACTTTCCAAACCGGGTAAGTTCCATGGACCTGCTTCTTGAAACAGTTTGTGTGGTTCTCCATAATTTGGAAATTATTGTTATTTTTCTTAATTAGGTTAAAGATTGCTTATGTCCCCCAGCCACACCTCACTGCCTGAGATGAGCATCAGGGCCAATATGACCTCTTCTCTCCACCGAAGAGAATCTAAAGGGGTCTTGTGTGCCCTGGCAGGTTCTGAGTTCTCAGTTTGTCATCTGGAAGAGAAAGAGAATTCCTGGCCTCTTACCTTCACCTCTAGAGATATGGAGCCATTCCCCAGTTTCATGCACCCCAATCTGGCTTTGTAACCTCCTTTGTATCAGGAGTTTCTAAAAGGTGACAAGAAAATTAATTTAGTAAAGGGAGTGAAGAGTCTCTGGGATGTCAGTGTGGTACTCTCAGAATGGTGGTTACGATGGACGTCATGTTGCGGTCATGTTGCGTGTTGGTAAATTAAAATTGTAGCTGGTTCAGGAAGAACATGAAAGCAGTCTTGTTTTCCATTTTAAGGCATGAAATTAAATTGTGAGGATGCAGAAGGAAAAAAATTGTGTGTGTGTGTGTGTGTGTGTGTGTGTGTGTGTGTGTGTTGTGTTCAGTGTTATGATCTTCTATAAATGTCTTGGCCTGAAGTGACCATCTCTGGCTTTCACAGCATCATTAATTGCTAAACTATGAGGCTACTTGAAAAGAGCTCAAATCTACATAGTTATTTAAATAGGAAGAACCTGAGTCATCATGGTTATGCAGGGTGACATAGCCCTGTTGGGAGATGTAGCATGGCACACTGTGGAGAGGTTCCCTTTGAGTCCCACAGCCTTGGACAACATTTACCTGAGAGTTGATTGATCTTGGACAAAGTTCTTGAGATTCTCTGATGCTCATCTTTTTTGAAAACAGAGATACTTGGTGTAGTCCTTTTGGGGGTCAGGAAAAAAAGAAAAGTCCTAAAGTAAATTAACACAGCTATCAAAATTCTAGGCAGCTGGCTGTCCATTCATTCATTTACAAAGTGTATGTGTGTGTATATGTTAGTCAGCTTTCTGTCACTAAAACAAAATACCTGACATAAGTCACTTATAAAATTAAAGAAGTGTTCAGTTCACAGTCTTAGCGTTTCCAGTCCAAGATTAGGCACACCCATTGCTTTAGGCCTCTAGTGGATATGCTAGAAGACAATGTTGGTGAGCATGCAGCGGAGCAAACAGTTCATGTCATGGCCAGGAAACAAGAGAAAGAGCAAGAAACCAAGGTCCCCTAACAGGCATACACCAAATGATCTCCCACTAGACCCCACCTTCTAACGGTTCTACCACTTTCCACCACTCTGGAAACTAAGCTTTAACACATGGACCTTTTGAAAGACATTCATTAAAGAGATCTATCTATCTATCTATGCCAAATTAGTAACTGGAGTATAGAGATGGTGACCATGACAATTTACCAACTATGTTTATGGATCTTCTAGTCTACTTGGAATGGCTCCGTAAGTTCATTTATTTGGTAACCAGGTTCCTCTGACACAGGTAGAAATAGTCAGGAAGAGAGGTTGTGCCCCAAGGTAGAGGTGACAAAAGATAAGGCTTACCCATAAAAATGCCAAGGACAGTCTGGACCAGGATCCTCCAGAGCTTACCAGATGGGGAGGAGAATTATGTCCATGGGCCTGAGGGGCAGCCATAAAGGCTGAGCAGTCTTTGAGAGTTTGTTTTGGCTTTCATAGGAAGGGATTTTTGCACAACTGTTTAGGTAATGAGAAGTAGGAAGCCATTCAAAGATTTTGAGTGGTACAATATGATCAAGCTGACCCTTCAGGAAGAATATTCTGGGAGTCAGATGAGATACACAAGGCGGGGGAAGATGTGAGGTAGAGTAAAATGCAGAGATGCAGAGTGTTCACTATGAATTAGTGTCGAGACATCAGGGAGTCACTCTAAAAGAAGCTATTTTTGGAGAGTATGCATTATCAACCAGCAATCAACCAAGTGGCCATGTGGCATAACAAGCAAGATTATAGACTCTGAAATCAGACGGAAGTGGTATCAAATCCCTGCTCTGCCCTTTACTTACTCTTGAAGCATGGGGAGGTAATTTGCTTTGTTGTTCCTCTTTGCCATATGGACCAACAGGGAAATAGGGACGTGTCCTGAGATGACTATAATACCGTGCATCTGCTCTCCAGCACAGTGCCACCCCATACACGAAGCAGCTACTCAATCCCGCTGTTGGCTGTTTCTATGATAGACACTTAGCTGCACCTTTTCATTTTATTGTGGGACTATTATTATTTTTTCTTGATGTTAATGATGGAAATTGAAATACAGAAAGGTTAAGCAATTTATTCCATCTCCTCCTATCTCTAAACACGGGTGTCTAGAAGTCAATTCAGATTTTCTGTTTTCCAGGACCCAAAACGGCTTCTCTTTCTGTTAAGAGACCCTCAAAATAGGATTGAAAGCTATAACTCAAAAGATAAAAAGAAAAATAATGGATCAAGTTTTAAACAAGTAAAATCCTGGTCTCATAGGTACCACATTAACAGAAGTGGCAGTAGCATATAATTTATGGGTGGTAGCATTTCATATAAGGTCTAATCACTCCACCTCCTTGGCAGGGCAGACCCTGGAAAGTACTGTTTCTCACATCAGCAATGAACTAGAGACTCCAGTGACTGCCTTAGGACAAAACCTCAGTAGCATAATTTACTTTTTGAAATCTTCACCTTGGCCCTGGTCTACATTTATAGCCCTTCAAATCACTTCCTTGAAATATGATTTGTGCTGAGCTATTCCTTCCACCACTGAAATTTTCCTAAAATTGTTTTTTATGCTTACCCACATTGATCTCTCCTTTCCTGAATACAAGGCAGTCAGATGTGGGGTGATCAAAGCTCTGGAACTTGACTTCCAAGATCCATGTCCTGGCTCTGCACTGCCTAACTATGGGAATTACCACTAGGTGCCTCAGTTCCTCATCTGTCAAATGGGGATATAAGTAATTTTTTTTCAGTACTAAATGTTCCCAGGTCTGCATGTTACCAACTCAGTCTCAGGTTCTTTGAGATAGAAATCACAAAGAAGCCAAAACATACCAACCGAGTGAGGCTTTTGGGAGGGGGAGCTTATGTCTAGGGTAAGGGAGACATTACATGGGTAAGTGTTCCTGGACTTGCTCTTCAAAGACAGGAGGAGTAGAGCTTATATAGACAAAAAGGTGGGCTGATGTAGGTACACAGCCAGCTCTTGTACAGGATCCTAAGATTTGTGTATATGTCAGTTCTTTGCTCTGGGAAGCAGGGTTTGCATGTGACACTATGATTTTCTGTGCCTTGCATTTAATTGTCATGGACTCACAAAAGGTGGTGGAGGTGCTCACTACCGCAGCCCCTGGAAGGTCATAGATGGGTCAAGGTCAGGCATACTGCATTTGCTCAGATTGCAGGGAAAGTCAGGGCAGGAGTCCCAAACCTGGTCATTGGTGGAAACATCTTTTGAAAGCAGCTTGCTATGTGTAGAAAACCTTGACGGGAGAGCCAGGGCCCTGCCTGTATGTCTCAGTGATGTAACATAAAGACATGATTGTGAACGGTCCTTGGAAGCATTATAGACACATTGTAGGAAATCAGTAGGCGGAAATTCCCTCGTTTGGAAGTCTTAACTTTGACCATGACAGCTCACAGAATTGTCTATACCTTTGAATCTATTCAACTCTCACACTTTAATCATTTGGCATTTGTAGCACATCTTCTTGTTGGTATGATGCGTGTTTCCTTAATTAGACTGTAATTTACTCAAGAGTAGAATACTTCCAAATAATTTTCTCCGGCTCTTAGGGTGTCTAATATAATCCTTTCCAAACAATAGACGCTCAATGAATATGTTGATTAGGACATTAAAAAAGTGTTTTGATAGACAGTCACCACAATATTACAGATAATTTTGTTAGATATAAGCAAAAATAATAAATAACTAAGTTGGAGACTCTGAGAGAGGTTTTTCATAAGTCAGTTAAGAGGGACGGGCTATTTGTCCCCTATGTACAGGAATCTAGCATTTGAACAGCATCTTCAGATCACGGGAAGAACATACTAGGAGGTCAGAGACCTATCCCTCCTTTGTTTGACAATTGCAGAATCCCATAGAGACTCCTGAGGTCAGCTAGACCATGTTTTCTTCTACTCGCCATTTTAATATTTTAAATATATCTATTCTTAATAATCAATTGGAATTAAGGAAGAGCACAGACATTTCAAATTAAATATCTTAATTAAATACACATCTGACAACTTTAATTTAACATGTTACCTAAAGCTCCACGCTCTCCAGACATCTTCATTTACAATGAGTATAATCGCGCCTCATTCTTTTACTTCAGGCAGGGAATGGAGCAAGGAGTTCCCGAATTCCTTAACGGGGGAGCAAAATTTTTATTACATACCAATATTGTGAATGCAAACAACTTCCCCTTGAAAGCATAAACTGTTTATCCAAAGCATCTCATTAAGGCTTAATAAAGCCAAGATATCACAAACAGAACTGAAGAAAAGCATGTATCATGAATTTTACATTCAGTGATAACTAATAATTATTTAAGTTAATGTGGATTAAAGTAAACTTAAAACTTCAGTAAAACTAAAAAAAATCATATTTCTTTCAGAGAAAGGAAAAAAAGTCTTTTGCTATTACAAAGAAGTATGCACAATAGGAGGTTGTATCATAAGAAAATATGATACATTCTGTATTTTCTCTTTTTTTGTAAAGTTGGCTTTATATACTCACAACATTTAAAAAAAGATCAATAAAAATAAAACCTTCACATACAGTTAAGACAAATTGTAGGGAAATTTCTTCCTATTGTTTAAAATTCTCTCCTTCCCTTCCTTCCTTACTTTCTCTCTTCCTCCATCCGTCTGTCCCATTCTTCCTTTCTTACCGTCTTTCTCTCTTTCTTTTAGAAATAATTCAGTAAATCATCTTGACATAATCTCCACTGCTCGGGCCCTAGGATATCTTAACTTACTATTTTTATTATAAGTAGTTGAATAAAATAGAACTGAGAACCAAAGAAATTAAAGATTAAGCCCAAATGTAATGAAAGAGGTTGGATAATTTAGAAGAACTTTCTGGATTCACACCACCCACATGGACATTCTATGGTGTCTTGCAATTTACACCAGGAAACAAATAACATGTGAAGGAAAAGGTCCTCGAGTATTATCATTGGAAAATGTGCTAAAATCACAAGATAACAAAAAGTTTAAAAACCATTTAGATATACTCATTCTAAATAAAATAGCGAATGTCATTTCTTACATCACTGGAGACATATTTCATGCTTGGTTTCAAAATGATAAAAGAATGCGTACAATTATAAATTGAAGACAGAGGGCGGAAGCTCTAGAAAGCATAATACTTACATCAGAACAGAGAAACTATTTCCACCTATTTTAAATCTTCTTTCTTTCTCTTCTGATGCCATGCCTTGCAATTCATTTAGTTAGACTGTTTTACCTGATTTATATGCAGCTGTTGTGTTTATGGGTGATGGGGAATTTCTTCTCAGTGTTCCAATGAGCCTTTAAAAAGGATTATATTCTACTGGAAAGCTAAGAATGATGTTTAAACATGGCTTTCTCAGCATTTATCTCTGAGTGATTGAATTTGAGTATCTCCTAGGAGTGAAATATTTGATTATGAAACTTTTAGATTGAACTTCAAATGCCACTGCATAAACATTTCTCCCAGCCTATGTGCATAGCTAAATTGCCCAAAAAGGTGCATGGTGACCTTGAGGAGAATATTTATTAGCAATAGCCTAAATATCTCACAGTGCAAAAACCTAGGAGTGTATGAACAGAGGGATATTATGGATCTCTCATGGACAAAAGTGTGTTCATTTTGATGCCCTTGTTTGAAGTCCCTTATTTGGTTTTAGCTCCTAAAACATTTGCCACCCTGCTACCCTTCTCTTCTATTTCCTGGAGGAAGAGGACAGCCCCACAGAAAACAGAAAACTAATATTTCTTGAAAATGACCGATGAATTCTATGTCTTAATAGGCTGAAAATAATCAATGGGGCATGGCAAGGGCTGGGATGGAGCCGCCTAACAATGCCAATACTAAAACAATCCTACAGCCGCAGTCAGAATGAGGGATGCAGCCAGACTGGCCAAGTCCTCCTTAGTAATCAATTAAGCCACATTAGCACACGTTTCTCAAAAAATCATTACCTATCATTTACCAACTCCCATCGTGAATCAGGTCGTTACTTGTCTGGTACAAATCATCACACAGAAGAACTGCGCTTTGTCACCGGGCGATGAACATTCCCTACACAAAAGAAGATTCAGCTAGTTGTCTCCAGAAATTCTAAACCGTTTTCCATTTGAGAGAGTAAGCCAGACTAATTTGTGGGATGATGAGGTCATCAGGCTGGGGCCTGTGTTCACTTTTTATTTCTCTTCTTTAATCTCATTCTCTTCATTTTCTTTATTACTAAGAGGGAGGCAAACTCACAAAAACCTGTTATCTATTATCCTTGTTCCAAATTTTGCTGGTTCTCAGTCCCCAGGGTTCAAAGTCAATATGTTTGGTAATGACTTTTTACAAAGAAAAAGGAAAAGGAACAGAGATTGGATTTCAAGTGTTATGATAAATGCATATCTGAACTTTCAGTTAGGTTTGGCTTAAAGAACTCAGCATCAATTGTGTAGGAAGGCTTATCTTCCGAGAAACCGAAATCTGACAGAATATTAAATAAAACACACTCTCTCTTTCTTCACGCATGCCACCCCCACCCCACCCCCACACATACACACATACACAAAATTCATCTCTAACTGGCAAAAATTCAGGGTCCTACTTACCCAGATTGTAAACAGACAGCAGTTGATGGGAGAGTTTACAATCAGTTTGAAAAGCTTCTGTTTTATTTTTTTCTCCTTCAATTGATTTACTAATTGGCTTCAAATTAGTTTTAGTGCTTGCATTTTTCTGGCTTATCAGGGTACGAATAGATGAAGATGAGTCTTCTGTATTAAAAAATATGCAAAATGTGTTTTAAAAAACCCACTGGCAAAAGGAATCCTGAATGCAATGTGTTTCCGAAACACACAATTCAATGAAAATACTCATTTGTTTTGTGTGAGCCTTGTGTACTATGGGGGAGGGGACAAATCGGCAGTATTTCTTGCAAAGGAAAAATAACATATTAGAAGTATCAGTCTCACCAGTTCCTATTTGTAAAGAAGGCAGCTTTGTGTTTAATGTGGAAAATCCAGGGAATATTGTTGCGTTTTGAAATTACAATGCAGATCCCCATCTTCCGATGCCCCCAATTTTCCCAAGTATCTACTTCTCTCTCTTCTGGAAGATTGTGTGATAAAAAATATGGTGTATGTGCTATGTGTTTGCATGTGTTCGTGTGTACATGCAACCACGTGCCACATAAAAATTCCTGCCAATGACATACCACATATACAATGGTGGGATACATAATTTACATCACCTAGTGACATTGTGTAAGTACACTGTATGGTTTACACAATGCCCAAATTGTCCAATAACACATCATTAAGGAACACACAGCACTGTGTGTGTATTTGTGTGTGTGTGACTAGGTATGTTCTTTTTCTTCTCCAAATGGAAACTAAATTGTCAGTCTTAGCATGTTTATGTGCCTGATCAGACCTGAAAATTTCATGACCACAGTGGAAATTTCACATCCCCAGCCCTCTTTTGTATTTTATTTAGAGACAGGGCCTCACTGAGTTGCTTAGGGCCTCACTGAGTTGCTTAGCGCCTCACGGTTGCTGAGGCTGGCTTTGAACTCGAGATCCTCCTGTTTCAGCCTCCTAAGTATCTGGGATTAAATTTGTGCGCCACCTCACCTGGCCTCATTATTGGCTGTATTAATTTTTTTTGTTGTATTTTTGCCCCAAATCTAAAAGGCACTGTGCTTTCCAGGAGTTCACAGATAGAAGGAGACCTGACCTCACTCTTCAGGAGTGACATCCTTAGCAATCTGGTGGCCTGCTGCATCCATTGCTTTGGGGAATTCCTGCTGCATACTAGGGCAGTTGAGATCCCTGGGGCTGTGACGTGGGGAGCAGGAGGAAAGAGGATGTGAGCTGGCTGGTTTCCTATCCCAGGGCTGACGGGTTTGTTCCAACAGGTAAGCCTTTTCGGCTACAGCAGAGGTTCTCTCCTTAAAACCCCACACCTGCACGGTGCTTCTGTTGCACCTTCTCAGTGGCACAAGCTGTGAATATACAGGTCACCTCTTCACCAGCTTGTCTCCTGGCCTGGAGTGCTTTGGCTTTAATGAGAATATTCAAAGGTTATCTAGGTACAGATGGATGCAAGCACTGACAAAGTAGTTCAAATCAGAGGGAGAAAAAAAAATCATCTGAAACTGTTAGACGAACTTGATAGGAGAAAGCAACACACTGTTGGAGCCAGGCATTCACCAGATGTCTCTGCTCCGATCTGAAGGCAAACTAGAGCAGAGCAATGACACCAACGGCCCTGGAGCTCCTGCTGCGGATTTGTTATTAATTAAAAATTCAGCAAGGGAAATCTCAGGTTCTTTAAAGGAATGCTTCATCTGTTTCCCCATATGAGGATGAACTCTTATAAATTCTATTTTATGATACTCATATCGATGGTCTGGGAGAACGAATTAATTGTTGGGGGAACAAAGCGAGTGAGTGAACACAGAAAAAAAGTCTTACCCAAAGAACAATTAAATGAGATAGGTCATCTCATCAGGGCTGCATATACTCGGGGCGATTCTCCAGTTCCTTTCTTTCTGGAGGAGGGAACTCAGGGAAAGCATTGCTTTCCCTAGGATTATTATTTAAGTCTACAAACGCATGGAAGTATTGAAGTTCTGGAAACCAAAATTTGAATGATGTTTAGGGAATGACAGAGTTCTTTCAGCTGGCTCTTGTCATTCAAATTGCTTCCTGGCTCCAGTGTATGAAATTCCAAGAGTTCACATTTTTTCCCTTTAAATCAGTTCAGTGGGTTGAAGTGTAACTTTAATGCTAGAATCTTGTGGTGGTATAAAGAAGGAAATCAAAAGGCTCAAAGCAATAAGGAAAATCAGTAATAATCTCAATACAGTCACTGCTATAGTAAAACGCTGCTTCCTATTATTTGTAAGTATCAAGGGGTCATGGCCTTGTTTTCCTTTGTCCAAGTTCTACTTTGAGTTTTACTAGAATTTCTTAAAAACCTAATCATGGTGTTTTCACCTATTAAGTCCCAAGTTTTCAAATCTGTGACTCTTTCAATGAAATCCACTGAGGTACATTGAAATTGCTTGGAGATCATAATTTAGAGCTTATATAGCCTTTATCTATTTTTTCATATGTCTATGGAAATATATATATATATATATATATATATATAATATATATTCAAACTTTTATCATTCACCTATTACTTTTCTCAAAAGATAGAACTCTAAAAAAATAATATATATTTCAAAGTGACCATAAGTAGTATATTTGTTGCTCAATTTAGGCTTTATATAGATATTCTATATCTGGCACAATGGAACAAATTTAAACTTGAGGATGTCAAATCACATTGTTTTGATATAAACACATTTTCTCTGGTGCCCACTTAATTTTTGACTTCTGGCCTGCCTGTGTCATATCGCCAATGCAACCTGAAATGGTTAATTTGAATCCTCAACTTGGTTGGATTAAGAGATGCCAAGGATTTAGAGGTTTAGGGGTGAGTCATTGAGGGTGTGTCTAGGAATGACTGGCATGTGGGATAGCCAACTGAAATGGAGAACCTTCATAAGTGTGGGGAGCACCGTCCAATAGGATGATTGCTTGGATGGAATAAAAGTTGGAAGAACAAGCAAGCCCCAGCAGATAGAAGTTCAATTCTTGAACAGGTTCCTGATTGCTACAGAGATGGTCTGAGGATATCCTACTCCTGCTTCCAAAGTGGACTCTGCTATTGATTCTCCAGAAGCCTTCAGTCTTGGAGTAGGATAGCATCATTGATCCCTTTGTTCTGGGGCTTCAGCCTCTTGAACTGAGCAGCTATTGGTTCTCCCGGCTCTCCAGCCTGCAGATGGCCATTGTGGACCATCCAGCTTCTGGTGGCATAAGACAACCTAATAAATCCCCTTTTTATAATTATACTTCCTGTTAATTCTGTTCCTCTAGAGAACCCTGACTAATACACAATACCAATCCTTATGCTTGCAAAATTGTATCAAAAAGTTTTACATTAATATATCTATGAGGCATGAGTGGAATACTAATATGTCTCCACTCACAAGTAAGGATGCCCAGAGTAATCAAAATACAACAGGATTCATAAAGACAAAGATTCTTTCTGTCCTGCTGACACTTGTACATGTGTGCAGGTAAAAGAAGGTACAAGGTATGAAGTGATGGTGCATGTCCTTGTGGAGAGACAGGGGGGGGGGAGGGAGAAGGAGAGAGAGAATGGGGGGGAGAGAGAGAGAGAGAGAGAGAAAGATAGATAGATATGACAATGTAGAGATGAATGCAGCAATAGGTCATCCTATCACGGGAAGAAGGAGAAAGGATTTACATATTCTACTCTTGGATAATAGAAGGCTGCTGAAATCACACACAGGAAAGGCATATTTAGAAAAGTTATAGATTGTTTTATTTGTGTTCTCGAATATGAACAATTGAGTTTGTAGAAAAACTCATAGTAGGAAGTGGAACCTCGTTCTCAAATGTTCTGTTTGTAATGCAGGACAAGATATCAAGTGCCAGAAATGTTATCTTAAAGTTGTGGAACTATTGTGTAATATAGCTGTGCCTTCATTGGCCTGGAATTCAGCTAAGCCGATCCTGAAAAATTCTCTTCCATTTTCATGTCTCAGCTATATAATTTGCTTCTTCTTAGAGAAGTAGCATTAGAATTTTTGTGTGTGGATGCTTTTAGGCATAACCAATACACACAGAAGTGCTTATGTATATATATTGCCCCATTTCAGACTAATTATAGCATTCTATAATCACTATTTTGTAGCCTGATTTCTGTAGATAAATATTTTTCTTTATAAATACTGCTATTTTTTCCTAGGATAAGATATCATAATATCAAAACTATTTTGTAATAGAGAAATTTTAGAAATTCTAGAACCAAGGTAGAAAAATACATTGAATCCTCATTCACTTCATATCAACTCTTTAATTGCCTCATATTGAATGATTACCCAGAGATTTCAGCAGAAAACACAGGACAGAGGTTGGGAATATGGATCCAGCCTCAACTAGTCATGTTACCTCTTACACCTCCCTCCAAGAATACCTGCTGTGAGGGGTGCAGTTCGCTGTGAGGCCCTGGTCATGCTGCTTTTGGGATCCACAGCACCTTCAAGCTGAGCCATGCCCTCTCTGGGCAGTGCAGGCAATGACCAAGGATGGTTCATTAATGGCGCCTGGCTATTACCACTCAATGTTGGACCCTTCAGTGAGTGATCTTTGTTCCAAAACTCCACTGGACTATCTGAGTCCTTCTCTAATCTACATCATGTCTTGAGACTCTTTCTGATCACCTGCTAATCCTTTGTAGGTATCGGAACAGCGCTGCTGCCTTTAGCTTCTCTACAAATTCCTGCTCCCTACCTCTTTATTTTTCACAGATTCTATCCCCAAATCTCTTACATTCTGCTTTGTTTGGACTCTGATGCTTAAAAGACTCAAATTGATAAGCATGGCTGCTACATGTGTTAGTTTTGTGAATATGAGATCTTTACCTAACTTCTCACTCCCTCTCATCATCTTTTTGTTAGTTTTATTTAAATTTTAATTGACACATCATTTTTAAAGTTCAGAGTACAATGTGATGTTTTGGCATATGTATATATCATGGAATGGTGACATCACATTATTATAGATGAAAGGCATGCTTAGAAATTTCACTCAAAATATCTTACTCATCTTGCTGGAGGACTTCCTTCATTTCTCCAAAAATAAATAGTGGATATACAATTCTGAGTTTCTTACATGTTGAAAAAAAAAGTTATCTTGTTGCATTTGATTATTTGTTCTGTTGGCCTTAGAATTATAATTAAAAATTCATTTAATTTTCCTGAAATTTGAAAACATTGCCTCCTCATGATTAATGATTAATGTTATTACAAAAAAAAAGAAAAAAATAACAGCAATGTGAAACTTAACTTAGTCCTTTCTAGGTAAGCTTTATCTATTCGTTAGAATTACTGAGAATTTTTATGTACTCCTGATTCAAATACTTCACTGGAATTAAGTTCAGGTACAGGGCTACTTTTCTTTATCTTGATAAGCATTCAATGAACATTTTACTCTCGACTGATTGGGAGCTATCTTTAATTCTGGGAAACTTTCTTCTATTATTTATTTGTTTATTTCCACCCCCTCCCTTATCTTTCTACTTTAATTTTTTACTCTAAGAAGATTGAACTTCTTGGTGGCTAATCTGTGTGGACTTCTGTTACATTTTAAAATATTTTTTTAGTTGTATTTGGACACATGATATCATTGTTTATTTTTATGTGTGCTGAGGATCGAACCCAGTGCCTCACACATGGGAGGCAAGCGCTGTACCACTGAGCTACAGCCCCTGCCCCATTCGGTTGCATTTTTGAAAAGCTATTTCATAATGATTTCACATTCTGCCTATTTCTTCAACTTCTATTGCCCTTTTTGGCATATGTCTTTCTAATTCATAAGAATTATGTTATTTTCTCCTTTGAGTGTTTCTTTGTAATAGAAATTTTTGGTGTTTCATTGATATCATAGTCTATTTCAATGGACAACACTGAATTAGAAGAGGTAACAGGTATACCTAGGATGAAATGCATATACTATTATTATTTTAATTGGACTTGTATTTTCCTATGAGTTTTGTTAAAACTCTTTCTAAGGTAATCTTTGAAATTCATAGCCTGACAGTACTCATTTAAAATTCATCTCTTTTCCAGGGTTTACTAGTAGTACCCATTTAACTTGGGTTTCACTGGCTGCTTAAGTTTTTACCTTTCTCCCTCATGACTATAACTCCTGAGCATACAAATCTACTTACATTTTAATAACCTAAGATAACATTTCCTCAAAATCTTCACCCACTCAGTGCTCATTTTTCTGTGAATGATTAATGATGATAATTTATATAGAATCTTCTCCAGAAAAAGCACATTAAATAACAACATTGCCAGCACAGTCTCCTCATATCTCATTACACTGGAGAGCAATGCTTAGAATAGATGCTCCCACTTCAACCAGTTGCAAAATCATCAAAGTTCCATCTGTGAAGAAATGGAATAGGTTAAAGAAGGTATTTTAATACATGTAAGTACTGACCACATCATCCTTACTCAGGGGCAGTACCAGATGCTCATTAATAGTTTTCATTCTGGAAACAATAGACTGGTTTCAGATCATTCCTGTATGCTCCTGAACAAACCATTTAACCATTCAGAGCCACTTTCCTTGCAGGATTTATAAGAGAACTAACAAATACAATGCACATGAAGTATATTGTAAGCATTCAAAAATATTAGCTATTATGATTGACAAGCAGATTGGCAATCTCTCTGAGGAAAATTTATCTATTTTCTCTCCAAAGGTATTGCATTTTTTTTCTTTCTTATTATCTCATTACATTTTGTTTTTCTCTCTACAATAATCCATCATTTACAGCAAAATGAATGTAACTGGAGGACATTTAGTAGAATAAGTCAGAAACAGAGAGAAAAATGTACGTGCTGTTTCTCATGTGGAAGCTAAAACAATTTGACCTGGAAGTTGATTGCTAGAGATTGGGAAAGGTGTGTGTTGAGAGGTGGGTGGAAAAAAAGGAAGGTGGGTTTGATCAGAGTGTGCTGTATGCATGTAGGAAAATACCAGGCTGAAATCCTTTAATATGTACAACCAACTTGCTCCCAGAAAAAGAAAACAAAAGGTGCTTCTTTTCTGCTTTTCTGACTATTAGAACCAGACAAATAGATTCAGCCACTCTCATTGTGCAGAATGACCCATACAGTACTCCATTTGCCAAACAAATGGTAGACATACAGAGGGAAGGAGAAATGGTTTGGTCCTAACAATCTCTAAGAAATGAATGTTTTCAAATTGCAATCTTATTCCAATATTTAGGAGGTGGAATCCAACAATCCTTCTGTGGGGAAAAGGAGAATATTGGTAAATAAAACACATCAAGATGAAGAGGTGGGCTTGAGTGGCAAAGTCGGATGAAGAGGGAGTCCATGTGGAGAGAGGCAGTGCCCTGCTAAGAGTTATTCCATGTTGTATGGAACAGCAGCCCTCACACTGTGCCCAAACCATTTTTTAAGCAGTAGCTTGCCATGAGATTCTCCATTTTGAGTTTTAGCGTTGAGGTGGAATATCTCTACACCTTGTCTGTGCAAGTAAATGACAACCGTAAGGCAGAAACTGACAAATAAATTAATCATGCTAATAAAAGTTACCACCTCTGAACTCATCAAATTAATCAGAAGCACATGGATGCATGGGCATGTCAAACTCATACAGAAAAAACCAAGCTCAGGAGCTTATTGAATACACCCACGTGACCCAGTCTCCTCACTGAGACTCATAAAAGGAGGAGCAACCTGAGACAGGACACAGCAAAACCCTAACCCTGTCACCTGGTCACTTGTCATGAGCCTTGCCCAGAAAAATTGCCACAGCGATGAACCTCCAAAGCTCTGTCCCAGAGATTCAGCGAAGCACAATTTTTTCTGCCCATGGCAATCAAGTGCAGCCCATTGCAAGCTGGCATCTCAATCTGGACATTCTGAAATTGCCCTCAGTCTGGACTGGAATAAGTTCCCATGTTTTGGCAGCTCTGCACCCTGAACAAGTTCTTAGGCTGGTTTCTTAGGCTTCTCTGACCACCTGCAGTGACCTTTGCATTTGTGTCTTCGCTCTGTCTTTGCTTGGAGTTCAGCCTTTTCCAGAATCCCCAAGGCTGCCTTAGCTCTTTCTTAGCCATTCTGTAACATAATGTGTGATGTGTGACTTGAGTGTTATAGACATTAGTAGTTAAGATATAGGAGAGCCTGTGATAGCTTGGATTATGTTTACCAGGTGACCCACAAGTGTTCCATGAACCACCACCGCTGAAAGTGGTGTAGCCTGTGAATTATTGTTATTCAATAAATTCTGACCTTATGGAAAGACACAATGTTAGACGCATTAGAGTAATAGAGAGAGCGGTGACAGTTATGTGCAAAAAAATTCTGCAGATCTTTCGGAATGATGGATCTAGGACTTCCTGGCTGTGGGTTTGGTCCAGGTCTAGGACTATCCTTGATCTTTAATATGGTTTGGATCCAATCCATTTCAAATGTCTTTGTTACTTCCATTCTGATGCTCATTAGCATATCTATCAGAGAGAAGAAATAGAAAATAAAACTTAACATCCAACAGTTTTAACATGTGTTTGTGAGTTTGGCCAAAGGGAAAGATCAAACTCAGGATTAAATAGTTAAATAGCTTAAAAAGTGTTTGTATGCATTTGAAGACATGACATCCTTTCACCATTAGAGAAGGTTGGGAGGAAGCTTTATAATTTTATTCTACTTGCAAAGCTTTAGTCTTTTTTACTCTAAACTCTGAAGCCTTTCTTGTTTACTAATGTAGCTAACAGCTAAGGTTCTTTGAGACTCAGAAATAGCCACACCCCCGCTCTGATTCCTGCATCTAGTGTGAATTGGCAGAGTAGTTGCAGCCGCTCTTGGAGTGTGGAGCCTCAGGATCTCTGTGGGAGGTTGGGAGGGTGTGAAGCTGAGGGATTGAGCCCTGAACTCCTCTAGATGGTGAGGGAAGGAGCCCATTAGTGTATCGCAAAGCCCCTTCCTTCCTTCTTGGCAGGAGTTGTTGCTTAGAGCCAGCAGGTGCTTAATGCTGTTAAATTTATGAGTAGTGAAAGCTGTTGGATTTCTTAACATCTGGGTAACATAAATTATCAGAATTTGTTTTTTTTTTGGCCTGACATAGTTGGAAAGTGATTTTGAAATCCATGGAAAGCCATTAAGTAACCTTTCCTGAAATGTGTTTATTTCTGACCATTTACCTCTGTGACTTGTAGGTTGTCCCCAGATGGACTGACAGACCCTGGCTTGGCAGGAAGTGGCAAGGTCAGGAAAAGCTAAGCCATGGCTAGGTCCCCTTGAGGTTCCTTGGTAAGACACAGAACACCTTCAATTTATGCACTTCTACTTTTCAACATTCTGAAATTTTCTGGGTTGTAATTACCAATTAGGTAAGTGCAGAACTAAAGAATCAATTTGTAAATGGCTTGTATTGGCTATTTCTCCTTTTAAACAGTGTGATACAGCTGCTCCTTTCTTACCCCCTTTCCCCCTTCTTTCTGTTCTTTCATCACAATAGGTAATTGAGTTTATGACTTGTCAGCAAAACTTTAAAATAAAAAGAAAAAAACAATAGGAAGAGAAAGATTGGCCTTCTCTTTGCAGTAACAGGCTGTCCACAAAACATTAGCCAGCCACGATGCCATTGTCTGTGTTTGCTTCCTACAGATCTGCTAAATGCACATTGGCTTGTCTAAAACTCTTAGTCACTGTTGATGTTAAGTGGTGTTGTCTGTAATAGTTACAGTGCTCTAGTGTTGTAAAGGGACCCTTTGAGCTTGAAGTGCAGAGAGATTATTTTTCTATTCGTATGTTACTTTCTAAGAGAAATTGAAGTAGTACTTAATATTGGCTTAAAATATTATTTTTCATGTTCCTTATATTGAGTGCCTACTTAATGACTGAGTTTCATGGATTTGAAAGAAGAACAACCTACTATAAAACAGGCTAACGTGTTTTCTCATGATTGGTGCAAAGAGTCATGGATTTATGAGAATTGTTGGGTGTAATCTCAGTCGTCTCCACTTTCTCCTCCTCTCCTTACTCTGATTCCGGGCGAATGACTTCAACAGCCAGAGTCACACCTTTCTTTCTCCGTGTAGAAACTGTCATGGACATTGTAGATGACAGCCTAGCATGCATGGGGCCCTTGCCCTACTGATTAATGCTAATGCAGTTTGGGGACCTGGCATAAAGAATAGGAGAAACTCTGATTTCCTACATACTATCCTAACACATTTGCTGATAATTTTTAAATATACTACATATATAAATATATATATTGTATATATATATATATATATACACACACATATAATATATACTTGAACATTTAATACATATAATCTTAGGAGATTAATATATTTACATATGTATATTTTATGTTTATGTGCATAGATATACATGTGTATATGTGTGTATATATATACATATATATCATATGTATATATTTAATGCATTATATGTCACAGAAACAGATCCAATAAAATAGATACACCTGGGCTATGTGAAATTTTGGGCCAAGAAAGAATGCAATTAGTCCTAAAATATGTTTAAGTAATATTTGACCCTACTTTGAAATTTCAGTTCTTCCAGATTTTTCATATTGACTATTTGGGGAAATACGCACTTTAAAAGAGGTGTGTTTTTAGCACAGCACTTGCTTATATATGTATGGATCATTGCTTCAAATTGTATTCATTTGCAGGAATATTTTAAGATGTTTTCCTAAGAAAACAAAACCAAAAGCTTTCAGATAGGATCTGTAATATGCTTCACAACTGAAGACCGTTTTCTTGGGATTTTTTGCTCCTTGGAAAAAAAAAAAAAAGAACAATAATGTGCCAGAGACCCCAAAGGGAAATATATTGTTAATGGAAAAAATTGCCTTCATTCACTCTTTCTATTTAAGGGAGCTCTTGCTGCCAGGTTATAATGAAAACATAAAGGTCTAATACAAAACTGATCAGGGGGAAGGAGGCAGAGGAAAGGAACCCAGAAAATGCAGCATCTAATCCAGATGTTAGAATTCATGGGGTGGCTTTCATGAAAAAGAGCCAGCAAACTTTATCTTCTTCATCCTCTCTGAGGTCCCTATTCCACAATCAAATGCAAAATAAATAAATAAATAAAACCAAACTCAGATTGCAAAATGTTTTACACCATTTAATTTGTGTTTACATATAAGAAAATCTCAAGTATGAGGAAATTTTATGATAGTTCATCTAATTGACCCAAAGTTCTAAATAAAATACAGAAAAACAAACAAACCAAAAGATAGCTTTGTTCCAACCAAGAAAATTCACCTAAAATTATTATTTTTTATTGTCTCTGCCTTATTAAAACAAACACTGTCTTAAATGGATGAAATTAAGTTAGGAATAAGTATTCAGAAATATTTTTAAAAGGCTGATACGGTTTAGACATTAGGTGTCCCTCAAAAGCTCATGTGTGACACAATGTAAAAAATGCTGAGAGGTGAAATTACTGGGGTATGAGAGACCTGGACCTAATCAGTGCCTTAACTTTAAGCAGGTAGGGTGTGGTTGGACAAAGGGGTTTGGTCATTGGCACCGTGTCTTTGGGGCATATATTTTGCACTTGTTGAGTAGGGTTCTCTCTCTACTTCTTGGTGCCCATGTTCTGCCCTGCTTTCCTGTGCCACACTCATCCACCATGATGTCCTGCCTTACCTGGGACCTGACTCCTGAATCTCTGAGCCCCAAAATAAACTTTTCCTTTTTCGGATTGTTCCTGTCAAGCGTTTTGTTTATTGCACTGAAAAAAAAAGCTGACTAAAACAATGCCTTTTGTCTAGTTTAGTAAAATGATATTTTACTGGCTCATCGGGAATGGGGGGTGGAAGAGCTGGTTTTGAGAGAAAGAAAGACCTTAGGTTCAGAGAGAACCCCAGTCAAACTTAATAATTAAATAAAGTAATGCTTAGTGACAAGTTTTTAAGGAACACGCATATCAAAGGAAGATGTTAAATAATCTCTCCAACCATCTGTCTTGGCCTTTTCCATAATCCTTGGGGCTGCATTTTGGGAAGAGCAGTTCTAGAGCATCACAGAATTGGAAACTCTTCCCACGGGCAATGCTTGGTGTCAGCTGTGACTGGATATCTTCTTGGAGGTCACACAGAACCATGCCCTGCGTGCTCTTGCACACATGGCTAGTAAGGAGCAGCCCCACCGGAGTCTGCACTGTCCCCTGCTTTAGCAGGCTGGATGCTGCTAAATAGTGCCTTCATGCCTGACACTATTGACATTGGGATTTTGCCCCATCATCTGTGAGGTTATTACAAATTATACTATCATCTGTGGGGTGGCTTTAATAAGAATAACTAATTGATTTTTAAAAATTCTGCATAGTCATACAGTAAAATGGTCAAGCGTTTGTGATTTTATACAAATATACCAAATCTATAGCTTGTTAGGGTTTTATAATAGGAAAATGCGTTACTTTTAGTTTTAGAAGTTTTGTCTTCTCTTGGATTCCTCCTAAAATGGACTCTAAGTCAAGGATTTGAGTGTAAGTCACTGATTGGAGAATTGCAGTGACCATTGGTAGGATTCAGGGGAATGATGCAGAAAATTGACAGTGGATAGTGCCCTGGGGGTCCAGGGCTTATTCAGAGGGGCAGCTCCTGAAATCAGCATGAGACATCAACCTGAGAGTTCATCCCACCTGAGGCAGGAGGAGTTTTATACCACCTGCTGCCAGCTGTCTGCTGAGAGCAGCATTGACCATGGACGCTGCTTCCAGGGAATGCTGACCCAGTCATACTCCAAGTGCATTGCACATGGAAGAAGGGCAATAAGAGGATCTGCATCAATAACAGAAGGTTCTAGAAATTATCACATTACTGACATTTGTAAAAGTTTGCAAAATCCAAATAAACAAGCAGAGCACTGAAAATTAAGAGCTATTAATATAAAGACACTGTCACTAGCAATAATAAATTAACATCACATATGATACTTAATATATGGAGAAAGGATGGAATTTTTGTTATCTTTACACATTTCTGTATTTTAAAATTTTAAATACAGTAATATATATTATTTTAATGTAAAATCATTATAAATATCCTGAAAATACTACATTGTTGTTTGAATATTATATATTGTGCTATAAAATTAGATTCCTAGAACTATAATATTGGCTCAGTTTAAGCCATGAGAAAATTGGAAGACTTATCAAATGTTTTTGCTTTATAAGCCTCAGAAAAACAGTACAACCCACAAATACAAGTTCACCAAAGAATGGAAGAGAGTTCTCTTGGGAATTCAATATTTCTTAGGTTAAATGAAAAATTCTTTCTCTTTGAATCACTTCTGTTTTATATTTTTTATTTAATATCATATAACAATCATACCAATCATAAATCTGGTTTTGATTTGTATTTTAAATCTCTTATGCAATGGCAATAATGAAGAAAACTATTTTATTTATAAACAGAAAAGATAAACAATCCAACTGTTAAGGAAAGAGGACTTTTAATTGGCATCATTATGTTTCTATTGTCTATGATATATTAAATCTAAAAACAAAATAAAATAAGAACTATTTACAATGCCTACATTAAAGTGTGAAAATACATAATACTATATATATATATATACATACACACAATGAAAATAACATGTAAACATGTAATATATTTTATATATTATATAATATTAGCATTAATTATATATAGCATGATTTGATATTAACTATATTATATAATTTTACATAAATGTTATAAATATTATATTGTATAAAATACATATTGTATTATATGATATGTCACATGCATATTGCACATGATATATGTTATGCATTATATAACTTGATGTGTAATATCTTTTATTAAGTTAATTTTTTATATTTGTAGTAAATTACAAGAAGTCTGAACAATGCAATAATGTTTAAACTATGTTCAGAAAATACTTTATTATCACCCAATGACATATTTATAGACAAATATGAAAATTTATGAGGACAAGATTTTGTCCATTTAGCTACTTAATCTGAAATGTAAATCCCAAAAGTCAAAAATGAATAACAAGTTCCATTACTGAGACATGCACAGAGCTTACCAGCCTCAGCAAGTAGGCAAATGATATAATCTCAAATCAACTGAAGTGTTTCTTATAATTTAATTTGCTTATTCTCTGAATCACTGCCAAGATAGCAACGATAAATGAAATGTATTAATTTTATTTTACATTTATAAAATCAATCATTGAGAATGGCACTTTTTAAAAAAACTGAAATCACACTGAATATATTATTTCTGAAACTACTAAGGGTTTGTATCAGTAATTTGGAAGGAAATAAATATCATACTAATATAGTACTGATTATAAATCACCTAACACAAAAGTTTAAAAATTATACTAGTTCTTTCAAAGTGTTTTAGATATGATGATATGAATGTTAGCACTCATTTGTAAAACAGTCAGTTACAATGTTAGATACCAATTTATTCCCCTGGAATTTGTTTATATATTCTTGAAAATTCCATTGTCAATCATCAGAACATCACAAATTGAGCAAGTCCGTTATCCTCAGGGGAGCTAACTACTAAAAGTTAGGACACATTTAAAAATATTGACTTTAATTTTATTTTAAAAGGCAAATAATAGAATTGATGAAAACCTGAACATTAGATTCTCTCTCTATAGACATCTCTAAAATGCAATTACCGGGACTTCTGAAAATTTAAATTTCAAAATAGCCTCCACTTTTTATTAACCTCTTAACTAAGGCTACCAACTGCTATGCCAATATTGGTTCTTTGATTTTCCCTAGTAAAAGAACCCAGAACTTCTTCTGGGTGAAATGATCATTCAGTAAAAGGTGACATTTCTTAGCCTCTCTGACAGCCATGTTCTTACAGTGTGCTCCATGACGTTTAAGAGGCTGTCTTGTGGGTGACATTAGAAAGCATCTTTAAAGGCAGAAACACACAATCTCTTTATTCTCTTTTTAGTTCCCAAGAACTTGGTTAAAAAATGTGATACTCAGAGCTTAAGTAGGTCACTTGACCAACAGGAGCTTTGTGCTCAGGATGGCTGACACACAAGGTAAATGGAGATTCATTTTTGCCAGTTTTGAAGCCACCCTGACACCCCTAGCCTGTCTACTACAGCCTCCTTTTCCATGAAAGAAAAAGAAACTTCTGTCTTGTCTAAACTCCTGCTTTTGTTTATTTTTCTGATTTTTGTTTGATATAGCCAAACCTAACCCTAAATGACAATGTTGTTGTAATACCACTCTTTATCAGAAATTTTACCTAACCCTAAATGACATGTTGTTGTAATACCACTCTTTATCAAAAATTTTAAGTTAAAAAAAAATATTGATAGAAGACCAACTACAACAGAAGATTTTGCAGGGTCAAGATTTGAACACATTGCAAAAAAATATATATATAATCTTTCATCAAGTAAATCTCATTTTATGGCACAGGGACAGCATTCTTTAAAAAGGTTGCTGGTCATAGATCACTTCCTCCATTTATCTATGTAACTATCATGTATCTTATGCTTTGTGCTTTAATTTTCTTCTACCAAATATGCTAGGACTTCTCCTCTGCCAAATTCCTTGGCCACATAATACAGTAAGAAAGAAAATTTTCCAGTGAGATAACCATCAATGTCAGAAGCTTTTGGACTTGTAAATACTCCATCGGACACATTTTGAAAATTGTCAGCTCTTAAAATCCAATATGTGAACAGTTGTTGTTGTTTTTTTTTTTTTTTGGTTTCAAAATAATTATACATTCAAATGCACATTTACACTTGCTGATACCGTTGAATACCATGACCATTCTTGTTCAGAATATGTTGTTTTCCATTGGTCTTTGGTATTTCACCTCTTGAAAAATAAGAATTTTTTTTTCCATATAGTCTTCCATCTTTTATGGGAAGGAGCTTTTGGGCCAAACAGAATGTTCTCTGAGAAGAACCAAATCGTCCAGGTGTCACTGTTGTTCTCCACTATTTCACTGTCAGAGTCAGATGCTGGCAAATTTTTGATGCCAAGTTGTGCCAGCGAGATCATAAATCTTTGCTTCAGTTTGAGTTGCATTCAACTGCCAAGATCATCATTAGCTTTAAACACCAGCTGGTTGTTACTAATCAACACGTCCTCCACATGACTTGGAGCTTTCTGGTTTGGAACGATGAAGGAGTTTTCTTAGAGCCAGCACCATTATGGTGGTAGACCTGATCAAGAACAAGTTTCCTCTCTGCTCTCTTTGCCCTAGCATCTGTGAAACAATATTCTAGTGATTGCTGTAGCAACCGTCTTTTGGAGGATTGTGTAGCAACCCCTTTGATTTCCCCTTTCCCATTAGCATTCTGACCTCCTTCTTAGAGGATATTTTTTTCCCCTCGCAGAGTGCAAACATGGAGGAGGGCAGTCTCTTACCTCTACTTGTTCTGCCTTCTCCCTGTTTTGTAGTTCTTCCTCTGCCTGAACAGCAAAGGCTGGTGTCCCTCCAGCACTGTGCTAGGCATCGCTGGCATGAGTTGCTTCCCATGGGTGATATCCTGCAACCCCAGTGAAGATGATCTAGATCACAGTGGGCCAGCAAAGGGTGGTCACTTCCTGACATTCCTTTCTCATCCCCTCCATCAGCTAGGCCCCTGGCTCTTCCCCAGAGTGTTCCAGTTCTCTACATTTCCCTCTAAATCAATCTGGTTTTGTCCCCTTCTCTAGTCACTCCGCTGAAGCAGAGGCCTTAAACTGTTCTCCAAGGAACCACAAAAGTCCTCACAGGGATCACTGAAGGAAAAAGAGAGAGACTGGTCTCCTGGCCTTTAATTCTGCTTCCTCCATACTAATTTTATTTCCACTTCTAGCTTGTCTCATTGATTTGAGTTGAATAAAATATTTCTTGGCTAAAGAAACAACTCACAAGCCACTAACATGACCCATATCATTGTCACAAAGCAAATGTGAAGAAGTAATGTTTTATCCCTCGAATTCAGGCAACGTAACTCTGGTAGAAGTAGGGTTAGAACCGAGTTCTTCTGGACTGTACCATTCTGCTCCTTCTAAATAGTGTATTTAACACAACATCCAGAAGGAGTTAACCCAAAGAAAGAATACATCAAACAAATGTACAACTTCCAGGAAGACTAAACTAGAAAAATGGAAACCCAGTGCATTTTTTGATACTTATTTGTGTAACTGGTTTTTACCAAATTCTAGATGAGGTTGAACCAAATCATTCAGACATAGGCAGAGTGATATTGAAAATTATGTGTGTGTGTGTATGTGTGTGTGTGTGTGTGTGTGTGTGTGTGTGTGTGTGTGTGGTGGGGCAGTGGTGATGGGTAGCTTAGTAGCCAATAACAATTTCTAAGTTAGTTGTCACATTGGAAATATGATGCCTGATTTTTTTCCAGGCTTGCTTTATAACTATTGTTCAGAACAATCTGGATAAGCTTTTACTGGTCAGATGTCGAATGAGCCAACAAGAGAACATAGCTACACTGAATTTATAATATTTAAGGAAAAGAGGGGAGAAGAAATCAGAATAATTGGTATTAAATTGGATTTCAGAAACTGATAAAATTTTTGTATAAATAAAGTAAAAAAAAATCACTGTGAAATGTAAAATAAGTTATATTCCAAGGTATGGATGTTCTACAACTTGTCTAATCATTCACTCATTAAAATACACTTGGGAAATTTTTATTGGAGACTGTGACAAATAGAACTTCATAAACACCCATGTAAATGTCTGCATGAAAATAAATTTATTATTTCTCAGGATAAATGTCCAGGAGTGCAATTGCTGGTTGTGTGGTAAGTCCATTTGTTGTTGTAGTAGTAGTAGTAGTAGTAGTAGTAGTAGTAGTAGTAGTAGTAGAAGAGGAGGAGGAGGAAGAGAGAATAGTCAAATCCATCTGTCCTATGGATTCTCTTTTGGGAGATTTTTAATTACAAATTCAACTTCTTTAGTTACAGAACTACTGGTGATCTTTTTCATCCAGCTGAGTTTTGACAGTATGCTGTATTCAAGGAATTGGTTCATTCCTCAAAGCTGTTGAAATTTTGAACACAAATTTGACTGTGATGCCCCTTTGACCATCCTTTTAATGGCTGCAGTGTTTGCTGGGATATCCCCTGTTTTGTTCCTGATATTGATGATTTGAGGCTTCCTTGTTTTAATCTTTGTCAATCTTACCAGAGGTTTATACACCTATTAATTTTTGGAGAACAAACATCTTGCTTTATTAATTTTTCTATTATTTTCATATTCCAATTCAATTTATTTTTACTCTTCATTATTTTCTTTTTTACTTGGCTGTGTCTTATTTCTTTGAGGGAGGAATTTATATTATTGATTTAATTCTCTTCTAATAAAAGCATCTAATGCTATAAATTTCCCTCTAAGCACTGCTTTGGCTGCACCCCATGGAGTTTGATACATCTTAATAATTCTGTAGTTACATGTACTGAAACATTTTCTTTGAGATTTCCTCTTTGACCCATGCATTACTTAGTAGTGCATTGTTTAATTATTTTACTTTTACTGTGTGTTAGATTTTACTTTTGTTTTTCTGTTATTTATTCTAATTTTATTCCATTATGCTTAGGGGACATATTCCATATGACTTAATAACCTTTAAACTTGTAAGATTTATTTTGTGATCCATAATCTATCTTTGTGAATATTTCATGAGCATGTATTCTAGTACATACTATTAGATCATATGTTCCCCAAATGTCAATTTGATTCTTTTGGATGATGGTGTTGTTTGGTAATTGCATATTAATTCTAATTTGTTTAGTAGGTCTATCAGCTGCTCAAAGTAAAGTATTGGAGTCTTCAACTATATCTTGGCATTTATCTATTCATGAGCTTTTGGATCACATAATTTGGACCTCTATGATTTGATGTATACATATTTATGATAACCGTACCTTCTTGGTAGATGGTCCCTTTATGACAATGAAATATTTGAATTTTTTCTTCATGATTTTCTTTTCTCTGAAGTCTACTTTTCATGACATTTATATGGCCATTTCTGATATAATAATTATTTTTAAAATTAACATTTGCATGATATATATTTTCCCATTCTTCCATTTTGATTTACTTAGGTTCAAAGTAAACTTCTTATACATATCATACACTTGAATTTTTTAAAAGTCCACTCTGTTAATATCTGTGTTTTAATTGGTATATTTATACCGTGTGCATGTAATCCTTAATGAGTCAGAGGTTGATTCTGCCATTTTACCATTTATTTTCGGTCTCTCTCTCTCTACTTCTTCTTCCATTTTCTCCCTTGCATCCCTGTAGGTATTTAACATTTGTTTAAAATTCCATTTTTATCTACTTATATTGCTTTTGAGCATATCTATTTGTATTATTTTCTTAGGGTTGCTATAGGTATCACAGTATATTCATATGTTTGTGTGATTTATCATACAAACATATGTATATACTTTGATGCCAACAGCATCAAACTTTTACTGTGAAAGGCAAAATATAGAAAATTTATTTCCATTTTCATCTCTTTACACTTTCCCTTTTAAAATATAATCTTAAATGTTTCCTCTACATACATGGAGAAACACAGAAGATGAGGTTATGAACTATTTTGATTCAAACATAAAATGTACTTTTAAAACAATTCACAGTGTGCAGGGTAGTCTATAATATTTACCCCTTTCTTTCACCTGTTCTGTTTTTCTTTCTTTTCTAAAAACCCTGTCTACTTTGTATTATTTATTTCTGCTTAGAAACCCTTCTTTGGCTATTTTTTGAAGAGTTGATTTGCATGTGACAAAGCTTTGTGTTTTTCTTTCTCTGAGAAAATTCTCAGTTTCCCTTCCTATCTGGAGAACGATTTCCATAGTGCATTACGTTTCTGAGTTGATAACTTTTTTCTCCCAGTCCTGGAAAGATATAATGGCACTTTCTTCTTGCTTTCTTACTTTCGGAGGAGAAATCCAATGCTTTATGAGTTAGTGCTTCTGTGTACATATGTGCCACTTTTCTCAGGTCACTTTTTAAAAATTTTAGTTTAGTTGGTTAAGTTTAATTTGTTCGTGTCTTGATGAAAAAAACTTTTTTTTTAGTTTATCTGTTCACTAAACTTCTTGAATCTATAAGACAATATATCACAGAATTTCAGATGAATTCCTATGCTCTTCACGTATGTTTTCCATGATCTTTCTACTCTCCTCTGGTGCACCAATGTTAGCTCTTTGGCTGGTGCCCCACAATTCCTTGAGTTATTAGTCCTGTTTATTTCTTAGACTATTTTCTTTCTGTTGGTTAAATTGAATAAATTATTAATTCATCCTTAATTTCACTGCTTCTGTTTTCTCTCATACACACTCTACTCTCCAGCCCACCCCGAAAGTTTTTATTTTTATTCCAATTACTCTATCATTCAATTCTATAATTTCTGCTTGATTAATTTTTATCACATTTATTTGTTGGCTAAGACTTGTTTTTTAGGGACTTCAAAAGATTTGTAATTGTTAAAAGGCCTATATATGATAACCACTTTAAATACCAACAGATAATTCGAGTAATTGAGTCACTTTGGTGTTGGCTAATTATTTTTTCTCTCATTCATGGTCCTTGGAGATACACACACAAACACACACACACACACACACACACACACACATCCTGAATATAAAATTAAGAAAATCTTAATTTTATGTAAATCTTTTTCTGCTGGCTGTGACTCTATTTAGATTTAGTGCATAGATCTTGGTTTACTAATTTTTTTGGTGGGGGGGCGTACTGGGGATTGAACCCAGAGGCACTCAAATACTGAGCCACATCCCCAGCCCTTTTTCGTGTTTTATTTGGAGACAGGGTCTCACTGAGTTGCTTAGGGGCTCACTACATTGCCAAGACTGGATTTGAACCTGCAATACTCTTTCCTCAGCCTCCAGATCCACTGAGATTGCAGGCATGTCCCACTGCACCCAGCCTTGGCTTACTTTGATGTAGTGTATGATAATGACAATTCAGTTCTTTGAGGCTTTACTGTGCAATTCTGTTCAGTTTCTTCTTCTGGATCTAGTCGGGGGGGGGGGATACTTAATTTATTCCTGAAAATGACACCTGTACTTCCCAGTGCCTTTGAGTGACAGGTTCAGGAAAGGCTGAACCATGGTCACTGCTGCTGTGGTGGATCCTGTCAGCTCTGTCCTGATTGGGGGAAGGGGCCCTCCTGAAGACGACACTTTGGCAGGTTAGGTGTGGCACTGTTCGGGGTGTGGGACAACTTCACTGATGCCCCTGCTTTAGATGCACTAAATGAATAGTGGTGGGTCTCTGCAAGAAAATTCTGATCCTGGATGTCAGGACTTTGCAGTCCTAGCTGTTGCTCAGGGATGGGTTTCCTTGTTAGATTTCTCCTAATCTGTGCCCTTTCCAGTCTTTTGGCCAAAGAGAGCAGGCTTTGCTTGCTTGTTTCCCATCCCTTTCTGCAGATCCAGATTACAAGCCTCTTTGCTGCCCATTGTGCCACACCCAGCATATACAAAGAAAACCGGAGCTCACTTAGATGACTTTTCCCACAGCCTCAAACCTCTGCCCAGTCTTCTTTTCCTGTCCACCTGCTGGAATTCCATTATAATCATCTGTTGAATTGTTCCCAGCGTCTATGGTCATATTTAGAGGAGAAGCACAGGGGAAAGTGAATCTAGAAAACTTCTTCCCTTCCTTCCTTCCTTCCTTCCTTCCTTCCTTCCTTCCTTCCTTCCTTCCTTCCTTCCTTCCTTCCTTTTTTCTCTCTTCTTTCTCAGCAAAAGAGTTGGACCAAGTATCTAGCTCCCTGGAACTGCGTCTCTGTGTACTACACGTAAAGGGTTACTGTGCCGTCATAGATGTTTATCATCATGACACTGTTAGTGATGTAACATGTAATGAGATTATAGTATCATAATTATAATACTATTAGTGATGCTTTTAGATCTTTCTCCCAATTCATTCCGTTTTGAGACTCTCACAATTCATTTACTCTTAGATCTTTAATATCCATAGAAAGAACACACTCGTTTCCATTGCTAAGTTTTCCTCGTAGTTTCTTAACAATCACAACTGCCTCTTACAAAGCTGATCCATCCTTCTCAGAATCCCATGTTCTGCTTGATTGCTAAGGCTAAAATGTTTCCATTATCCCAGTAGATTTTATTTTAATACAAGGTAGTTTACTTTCTTCCAACATAATAACTGTGGCATTTCAAGGAGTTGCTAAACAATTGGGAAATTTCAAAAGCTAAACCCAGGGTCAATTGAAATCCTAGCTATAAAAGCACCCTATAAACATTAATTGTTATTATGGTCATACGGTGCAATTCAAATTTTCCTACTTTTAATTCAATTTTTGAGTGATCAGAGCCATAAGAACCACTGTAGACTATTATGCCAAATATTAAAACTAATCTTTCAAAATCCCCTCGCCATTGTCAGCTTTTCCTTATAGTATCAGAGGGGTTTCTATATTAAATAACAGCAAATGATTTCAGATAAAATGTTCCTACAATACTTAATCATAAAAAATAATATTTTACTATATGATGCATTGACCATTTAGAAAAAGAAAAGTCTCAGCTAATATGTCATTATGAAACTTTTATCTGCTTACTATTGACTACAAATATTACTAATATCCCAAACCTTTTTGTTTTAATTTTAAGAAACTCAATTTTCAATAATGGTGTCTTGTCACATTCATATATCAACTGCTCTAACCTTTACATCAAGCTGGATTATATTTTATTGTATTAACTGATCTGTGCCACATCATCTGTTGGATGAATGGAATTTTAATAGGTAAATAATCTGAGCTTCCTTTTATTATGGAATTGATTCTTGAAATATGCAAGTAAGTATACTACTCTGAGTTCTCAGTATTTGTTTGAATTTAAATTTATACATGAGTTTAGTTTCCCCCAACTTGTGTGGGAAGGCTAGTTTATTTTGGTTTTCACAGTGTTATAGCTAAAAATAAGTTATGAATTTTAAAAACTTGATAAGATAATGTTAAGACCAAAGAAATGACTGTGTCAGCTTTGCAGAATGAAGGGAAAGAAATAGTTTAAATTGCTCAATTCCTAAACTGAAAGAGGTATTTTTCTCTACATGGAGAACACTGGACATGTACGATCGCACGTTCAGTTATTTCTTTAGCTAATTGATCAGCAGATATCGAGTTCCACTCTGTGTCAGCTAATGCAAAAGGAAAGACTGCATTTCTGGGGAATAAAGCAAACATAGTCCTTCCTCTCCGTGAACTTAAAAATTAATGAGAAGCATCACACGGGGAAACAAACATGTAAATACACACCTGTATGTTTTAGTAATGCAAATAGGAGAAATAAGTGAAGCCCCGTGATGGAGTCTCCAGCTGGTATTGGGGAGCAGAGAGAAGGAGGTGTATTTAGTGCATGTTCATTTCTATCAAGGCAGATCCTACTTTGTTGGGTGACTTAGTGATTATCATGTATTCCTCAAAACAAATTTGGAGGCTGTGATTGTACATTAGGCCATAAAACAATTCTTTCTCTATCTCAAGGCCCATACAATCACACAAGAAGCAGTAGGGATCCCTAAAATATGCTGTAGGTGTAAAAATGAGCTACTCCTTGCACATACCCTCATTTGAGTAAAACTGGAGAGGAGCAGTTTGGAAATGCTTCAGCCTCCCATTACAGTTTTTTGAAGGCCCCTTTTCTTTATCATGTCTCAGCCCACCCTTCCCTAACTGTTAAAGTGCCCCAGAATGGCAAAAGAAATTTTTCATGTTTCTGACTGTATACAAAGTAAAGTCATGCCATTTGTGTCTTCGTACATGTACTTATGATAATGAGGTTCATCTCATTCCACCATCTTCCTACCCCATCCTCCCTCCCTTCTTCTTTCTCCCCTTTGCTATATTTAAAGTTCCTCCATTTCTCCCATGCTTCCCTTTCCTATCCCCATTATGAATCAACATTCGAATATCAGAGAAAACATTCAGCCATTTGTTTTTTTGGGATTGGCTAATTTCACTTAGCATTATATTCTCCAACTTCATCTATTTACCTGCAAATGTCATGATTTTATTCCCTTTTAATGCTGAGTAATATTCCATTGTGTATATATACCACAGTTCTTTATCCATTCATCTATTGAAGGGCAGCTAGGTTGGTTGCAGAGTTTAGCTATCATGAATTGTAACACTGATGTGGCTGCGTAATATGCAGTTTTTAAGTCCTTTGGGTATAAACTGAGAAGTGAGATACCTGGGTCAAATGGTGGTTCCATTTCAAGTTTTCCAAGAAATCTCCATACTGTTTTCCCTGTTGGTTGCACCAACTTGCAGTTCCACTATCAGTATATAAGTGTGCCTTTTCCCCACATCCTCACCCAAACTTATTGTTGTTTGTATTCTTAAATAGCTGCCCTTCTGACTGAAGTGAGATGAAATCTCAGAGTTGTTTTGATTTGCATTTATCTAATTGCTAGAGATATTGAACATTTTTTCATATATTTGTGGATTGATTATATATCATCTTCTGAGAAGTGTCTGTGCAGTTTCGTAGCCCATTTGTTTTGAATGGGTTATTTGTTTTTTGATGTTAAGTTTTGGGAAGTTTTTTATGTATCCTAGAGATTAGTGGTCTATCATGTTGAGAGCCACAGCCGAAGGGGCCCCAGCAAACTTCCAGCTGCCAGCAACCTTTCAGACTGCCAGCTGATGATTGGCTCACAGCGGCCCCAGCAACTTCTAGCTGATTGGCTCCTCTGCGGTGATGCTTATTGGGCTGTTTCCCTGCCCTTTCAGACCACGGAGCTGCTCATTGGGGGACTTTTTTGGCTCTGCCCACGCGACCCAGCCAATCGGCCTCAAGAGCAGGAGGATTGTGGGAGAGGGAGAGGCTTGTGGTTGTGAGAGAGGCTTGTGGGAAGCCGGTGGTGGCAGTTGGGCTCTGAAGGTTTTCCTGGGGAGCTGTTTTGTTTGGCCTGTGTGGTTCAAAAAATAAAGTTCATTTCTTTTGACAAGTGGCTCCTGAATTGTGCCCAGCCAGACTGCGGCACTATCAGATGTGCATGTGGTAAAGGTTTGCTCCCATTCTATAGGCTCTCTATTCATCTCACTGATTGTTTCTTTTGCTAAGAAGAAGCTTTTCTGTTTGAATCCATCCCATTTATTGATTCTTGATTTCATTTCTTGCACTATAGGAGTCTTATTAAAGACATCAGGGCCTAATGCAATATGATGAATATTTTGGCCTACATTCTTTTTATTAGGCACAGGGTCTCTGGGTTAATTTCTAGGTTCTTGATCCATTTTGAGTTCAGTTTTGCACATGGTGAGAGATAGGGGCTTAATTTCATTTTGCTGCATATGTATTTTCAGTTTTCTCAGCACTATTTGTTGAAGAGGCTAGCATTTCTCCAATATATGTTTTTGGCCCCTTTGTCTAGTATGAGATAACTGTACTTATGCGTGTTTGTTTCTGTGTCCTCTATTCTGTACCACTGGTCTCTTTTAGTTATACCTGACAGTAGAATCTATTTTGATATATTTTTACAAACATGGAACCTATCTTATTTTAACTAGGATGCCAGTTTTGAGGATGTACATGATGTTGAGATTTACTGTGCTGCATACGTATATAAATATAAGAAAGTTATGTCAGATTCATTCCACTGTCTTTCTTATTTGTACCCCCCTCCCTTCCCTTCATTCCCCTTTGTCTAATCCACTGAACTCCTATTCTCCCAGCCACGCTGTTGTGGGTTAGCATCCACATATCAAAGAAAACAGTCTACCTTTGGTTTTGGAGGACTGGCTTATTTAATTCAATCTAATCCACCTTCATATTCTAGCAATTATTCAATTATTTTTCTTTTTTTTTTTCCTTTTAGGCTGGAGATGCAGCTCAATGGAAGAACATAATTCACCTCAATTACCCTCTAAGTGACTCTACCGGTTCCTAACTCCAGCAACTTCTGACACAAGTAAACTGTGATACTCTGGATCAACACTTTCTTTAGTTTTCTGGAGAGTTGTTGACCCTGGACCTCAATTCTGTCATTGAATTAAGATGAATTGCTGATTTTCAGTTTGTTCAGCTTTGCTCTTGTTATGGGGACCGAAGTGGCAAGCTCTTTATGTGTCAGAGTGGAAAATGGGAATTTTAATGTGTTTCGGAGAAAGTGCAGCAAGAGGGACCTTTTGGTACAAACTTGAGAGAATTTTGATATGCAGGAGTCCCCGGCTCCGTGGGCCAAATTTCTCCTTCTGAGATATGGAATGTTAAATAGAAATTCTAGGAATCTTACAGGCAATATATAAATGAAAGAAAAAGAACTCAACATATCAATAGTCTATTAATTAAAACAGCACTATTCCCTTAAATCATTCCTTGATAGATGCTCCCTGTGCTTCCTTAACTCTCCTGTTTCTGTTAGCAGCTATCTTCTGAATGTACTGGATCCCACCAGGAAGGTCACAGGATTAAAAAAAGCTGGTGGGATTATTTAAATACATTTCCCTTCATCAGTTGTTATAAGCTTGGATCTGGAATGTCTCCCAAATGCCTGTGAGTGGCAGGCTTGGTCTGCAGCCCATGGCATTGACAGAAGATGATGGAATCCTAGGTGGGGCCTAGAGGGAGGAAATTTGGCCATTGGGAGAAAGCCTTAAAGGGGATCCTGGGATCCTGGCTCCTTCCAGTCTCCCTCTTTGCTTTCTGGATGTCATGGGGTGACTGTCTTCCTCCCCAACACAGTGTGTCATGATAGAGTGTGCTTCCCCAGACCTCAAACAAAGGAGTCAAGAGACCACTGACTGAAACCATGAACCCAAATAAGCCCTACCTCCTTTACGTTTGATAACCTCAAGTATTTTGTCACAGCAACAGGAAGCTGAAAAACATAGCTGTGACACCCTGCATTGCCTTCTGTCACTTCTCTGATTTGTAAGTCCAAGATTAAAGATAAGATTGTTTCCTTAGGACTTTTTTTTTAAATGTTCTAATTAGTTATACATAGTAGTAGAATGCATTTTGACATAGTAATCATAAATGGAGCCTATCTTCTCATTCTTCTTGTTGTACATGATGTGGAATTACACCACATTTGTGTTCGTAGGGTCATAATGCCCAATTCAAATTTAATTTATAATTTTCACCGTGTTCGTGGATTTTTGTCAGCCTGATCTCGATTTTTGTGTAAATTTCAGGTGAGATGTTAACTGGCATTCCATTTTTGATGGTTGATCACCATTGCTCATACCTGGTGTTGGCACCTGCTGTGCTATCGACTCGTCACTTAGGATCGAAATCAAAATCTGGCCTTGATCTGAATGCAGATCCTTTTCAATAAGTCTATAAAGTCAGTGGTCCATACCAATCTTCATAACTGATGACTTCAAATTATGAATATTGGATTTGTTGAGATCCAATTGATGTATAGAATGGAGGCTAGATTCCAAATTCAAAATCACCATAGGCAGGAAGAACTATAAAAATAAATAAAAGGCAACGAGGGTGTGGACAATGCCCTGTCATTTTATTATTTGGGGTTTTTTAATTTCACAGAACACAGAGTAGGACAGATTGGTATACTATTTCAAATTATTACTTGATCACTAAGCTTAACCTAGGAGAGTCTCTCACAACTAAAAAAAAATATTTAGATGATAATAGTGAAGTTGATAATGCGTAATAATATTAATACAATGTACTTCCCAAAGAAAATAATAATTCTTTCCTCAATACCTTCCTCCTTCTTTTCTTTCTTTCTTTTTTTATTTTTTCTTTTTTGTTTTTTTTTAACACAGATTGAGTTTTGAGTGGCTCCACTATGTAGGCCAACCCACACACATAATAAAACTTCTGACCTAGCTGTCCTACTAAACTCTTCCATTGGTGTGTGTGTGTGTGTGTGTGTGTGTGTGTGTGTGTGTGTGTGTTTTCAGTGGAGAGCATTTCAGGGGAAATATAGGATATTTTTCCATTTACCATGTGCTGAGGCATTAGGCTCACCTCAACAGAACTGATATGAGCTATTCCCAATTGTTCTGCCACAGCAACATCAATCTATTAAAAAGGCAACTATATTAGGAACAGGCGAGTCCCAAGATAAAACACGATCTTCACATCCAGCATCTGTTTTCTAATTAGGAGAGCTTAGTGGCAATTTTTATCAAATAATTTAGTTAAATTTCATTCCTGAAGTATAACTATCCTCAGAAGGCACTTGGGTGAAGTTAAATCAATAACTGCATTATTGTAAATTACTTCATAATTATATATTGATAAGCACAATAAGGTTACATGATATCCGTTTTCCATACACTTCATACCTCAGGTGACTTAACAGAGCATGGCGTTCTTCTTACACTTTTTTTAGACAACACTGTTTTTTTTTTTTTTTTACAAAACACATTTTATTATTTTAAAGCAATGTGATTTCAACATGGTATTTCTTCCCTTTTAATAATTTTTCACATAAATTCAAGATATCTGACTCATATCTTGTCTCAGGAAATGTTCTCAGGGAATTTGACATAAACTAATTTTAATGAGTTATAAGAACAATTTCATTCTGGTCTGTCTTCATGCCTGGCTAGAGAACACCGGGAGCCTGGAAGATGTGAAGATATTTCTAGACAGTTTGCTGCCCACATGTCCCATGACCCTGGCAGGCCATCAGCTAGGATGTGGTCTCCATTGACCTCCCTTCAATCCGTGGCCTTTCTCCCCAAGCTATTTATCATGCCCCTTATGCATGCTGATTGCTGAGTGTTTCTAGAATGTTCAGAATCAAATGATTCAAAGTATTCTGTCACATTTTCAGTAAAGGAGCCTAATTTTCAGTTGAGAAAACAAGGCCACTGTACATATACCTATCTATTAACTAATTTATCACTTTTCTTTCAATCACAACATAAGTTCATGGTTCAGCTGTGTCCTTGAAGCCTGTTCTATACTGACTTTGTCTCTGTGTGGGGAAAGAAACAGGAAGGAGATGTGTAGAGTGGAAAAAGTTTGTTTGGGACACAAGTAGACTTGTCCTTGAATCTATTTTCAGCACTTTCTAGAATTTTCCCCCAAGCCATGTCATTTAATCTCTTCCTAGATAAAATGGAAACAATACTCTTTCCTATCACTTGTTTGGTGTTTAAATGGAATGACATGGTCATGATATTCTTGGTCCTTAACATTTAGTGGGTCCTCACTATGTGGTAGGAATTATAACAATGATTATTGTAAATTGGGTAGGTAAATGTAACTACCATTCTGTTCATTATCTCATTGTCTTATCAGATGTCATCTTGAAATTGCTCATCATTTTTGTTGACGGACCTATGGTTGGTCAATTAGTATGACCTTAACCAGTAAAATCCTCAACCATGTATGGTCATTATTTAATTGTTTCTTCACATTTATGGGGCAGATATTTAGGGGGTGACTGTGTTTGCAACTCCCCAAGGATTGGGAAGTGAAGCCTGGTTAAGAACTACCAAATCTGAATGGGGTTTAGAACTCTTAGGTCTAAAGAAATAGTCTCTCCCTTTTTGGTATTAACAAGAATCTCCAAGGACAGTTATAAGATCAGTTGTTGGAGACCTGCATATCAGCTGTCTTGGTGAGTCACTTCCAAATAGTAGACACTATGCATGAATCTGATCTTTGAAATCCAGACTGATTTTCCAAATAACTCTTAAACAAGAGGCCCAAGTCCATCTCCCCAAGAAACAAGAGAAGTGCCCTGCAATTAATTACAATCTTAAAAGAGAACTAAAGGTGAGTTCAGGATTAACCTAACAACAGAGCTTACCTCTCAGAAAAATAGTGAATTTTGCCTTCTTGAATTGTATTTATGCTATTAGTTTAATACTTCAATTGCCTTGATAATGTTACTAAAAATGAATCAAGCTCTTGAATGATTTTGTATTAATTTATACAGAGTGCTAACAAATGCATGAACATTTGCACTTGAATTGCAGAAGAAAATGAAAAACATCTCTCTAGTTTATCACCAAAAATCCAACTTATGATAATAACATTTTCCCATTTTTAACTCTACAATATCATGAAGAGTGTCACATAAACATTTTTAACATGAACCAGAAAGTAAATCTGATATTAGCCACCCAAAAACATTCTGTGGGGTAATGCAGAATACATCCCAAAGAACAAATAGTGCATGCTTTGAAACTAAGGATTGATTATTTGGTCATTCTTTGATTCTTTCAAAACCTTCAACATTTATGGAGAGTCTTTGTGTGAGCAAGGTATTGACCTATCTTAAATTCTATGAAAGAAGGATCTCTCTTCTTCTTCTCACAAAATTTACATTTTGTTGAAGGAAAGTGTACAATAAGTGGACCCAAAACAAAACAAACAACCAAAAAAAATTAGACTCAGTTACTCTTGCCTGAAGAAGCAAGTTTTAAATCAAAACCTTCTTGTGCCCACGTGTAATAAGGAGTCCCAACAACATGACTTCAAAGATAGTTCTCAAAGTTGTCAACATGACATCCTCTCTATTTTTATGGTCCCTTAATCCCATATTATTAAAAAGGAGAAAGTCTGCAATGTCAGAAACATTGGGTTGAGTATGTTGAACGAACTCTGGGGGAAGAAGCTCTTTCCTGCCTTCCTGACCTCAAGCTCCTCTTCTCCCTCAAGGTATGGCTTCCCCTTTCACCACATACACTTGCAGCAGTTACCTGACTGGTAACCATTCTTGGTTCGGTTTTTGTAAGGAGGCACTTCTTGTCACCCAAGAGAAGGCAATTAGTCTTGGCAACTCCTGGACAGAGGAAAGAAAGATGACCGAATTTTCAGCACTTGGAAATCCTGAGAGAGCATTGGGTTTTCTGTCCCCATAGACCTCAGGGAGTTTTGACAAGTGCAAACATATCCTTTCCCTTAAAATACATGGGAAATATTGGTCACATAAATGAGTGTCAAATAAATTCTTAGAAGGAAACCACTTCGATATGATCTGGCTAAAATATATTAAATACTTGCTAATCATATTAGTGAGTTGGAGGATCATTTAAAAGAAAATGTGTATGATTTCTGCCCTAATCACCTTCCAGCTAATTTGAGCCAAATGTCCCAAACATGAGCATGCCAGTTTTTAAATCTCTATAAGTGACTTACAAATTACACAGACACCTGTGGATGTAGGAGGTAAAAATCTGCTTTTGGAAATTTCAGGAACTCTTTCTATGAAGTGAATAGATTGTTCTTAAGTGAATTATCTAATTTTTAAACATAGATATTTGTTCCTGAGTGAAAATCATGAGACCAGTACAAGAATTCTTTCAATTCTAAGTATCTTTATTTTGAAGACCACATGGGTGACTTGTGACACTTGGGTGTGTCATCAGTTCATGCACCACTTGTCGCTGTCCAATAATCCCACCATGGCCCAATGTGTCCTGTGCAGATCTGTTTGATTTATTTATTTATTTATTTTGTAGTGGTGGGAGTTGTCTGGATAGGACCTCAGCACACTCTCTGACTTCCTGCACTCCTCCCTTGCTCACTTCTCACCTCAATGTCAGGCCCTTTGTGTGGTCACTGCTCTTCTGGATCCATAATGACCTCCTTGAGGATATAACTGACTCAGAAGAGGAGGAATCAGAAGAAGGAGAAGGAGGAGAAGAAGGAGTTGGAGGAAAAAGAGAAGAAGAGAAAGAAGAAATGCTCATGAAGCTAAAATGATGACATGGCTTAATTTTACCAAACACAAAACTATATAAAATGAGGGGTGTTTTTTT
Organism: Ictidomys tridecemlineatus; assembly: GCF_052094955.1. Lineage (NCBI taxonomy): Eukaryota > Metazoa > Chordata > Mammalia > Rodentia > Sciuridae > Ictidomys > Ictidomys tridecemlineatus. The sequence continues at coordinate 141,623,203 of NC_135484.1, forward strand.
TTAATATTGTTTATTTGTTTTGTTTGGGGCTGGGGCTGGAACCCAAAGCCTCATGCATGCCCTGCAAGGTCTCCCACTGAGCTACATCCCCTCCCCTGTAGGAAATCTCTTTTTTTTCCCCTTAAGTTAGGCACTGGGATGTACAGGGACTGATTTCATAGCTTTTCAATTCTAGCTATATATGAATTGAAGCTTATTCAAATATGATAATGTTCTTCACGTCTGGTTGGACCCCTGAGCCAGGAAAACTGAACTTTTCTGCTTGTGTTTCAGTTTGCCTACTTGACTTTCCATCATCAATAAAGAATTCGGCACTTGTGTCAGCTTTTCAAGGCTGTGATCAAAATACCTGTCAAGAACAACTTAGATTAGGGAAAGCTGACTTTGGGCTCATGGTTTTAGGGCCTGGGTCCCTGGGGGGCTGACTCCTTCATTCTGGGGCTGAGGTGAGGCAGAGCATTATGGGGGTGGGTGTCATAGGAGCTCTGCTCAGTTCATGGTGGGCAGGACGCAGAGGGCAGGGGTAGAGTCACAGGGAAGATGTACCTTTCCAAGGCATAGCCCCAGAGACCCACGTCCTCCAGCCACGCCCCATCTGCCTGTAGTTACCCTCCAATCCATTCAAACTAGGATGGACTGATCAAGTTACAGCTCTCACCATCCAATCATTTCACTTCTGCATTCACATAGGAACTTTGGGGACCCTTCCTATGTTGCATATGAAGTTTTGAATATGGAATTTATCTTTTGATTTCTGCTACTACCACTTGCAGTGCCAGGAAAATTCTATAAATGTTCAAATTGATGATACCGAATAAAAATACTGAAGAGGGTGCTAGAAGAGAAAATATGTGCTGGGCAGTTATCCGGGTAGGGTCGATCACTTTTATCTCATTTTCTAAAAAATGAAAAGTAAACTAACATAACATTTGGTAGGAGATTGAGAGTCTTAATTATCATCTTCTTTAGGAAGATTTTTGTGACACCCCACTCCCTGCCTTACACATACATACCTCTGTTGCACGTGCTCCTCTCCTGGCTGGGCCAAGTGCCCTTTTTTTTTTATACTTTTGGGGCATTTTGTATGGGTCTTTATCATACTTCCTACAACACATTGCCCATGATTATGTATTTGTCCTTATTTCTCCCAATTGACTACAAATACCTCCAGGGAGAGAACATAGATTATTTATGTTTGGGTTCTTATTATTTATGGTCATGCTTAGCTTATAATAAGCTCTCAAGAGATCGTTTGTTGCCTTGAATTGAAATGATTCCCACTTGTACTTTAACAATAGAATTCTCATTCCTTGTCATACTTACTCAAGGGACAAGTCTCTGGCTTCATATTCATTTGCATCTTAACCATAATTTTGGCAACTGTCAATCACTCAAGAGTATAAAGAGCAAACCAGGCTATGCTAAACCACACTAGCTGAACTGAGGTAACCTCATCAGCACAGAGCCCTAAAGAATGAGGCTGGATACTTGTAGGCTATAGTTATCCTGGAAACCTGGTTGTAAACTTAATGTCAATTTACCTTACCAAAAGCTTCCTTTAGTTTGAAATATATTTATAATAAGTACAAAATAATAACAGTGAACATTTTCAATATTCTCAATACCTAGATAAATGCAATTGATATTTTAGTTGATGATTTGAAAAACAATTAGATAAAGTCCTCTAAAACCTGTATGCATTTGTCCAGTATTATCTTGACTTCCACTTGGCATCAATCAGGAAATTGAAATTGAAAATTCAAGCCCAAATTCTTTTATAACCCTGGATTTCTGTACCATAAGACTTTTTTTTTTATTGTTGTCAATTCATTACATCTTTATTACGGGTACACAGTAGCCTCTCAGAAGTAGCTAGAATTTATTGAAAGCTTACTATCTGCCAATCTACACTTCAATGTGTTATGTTACATTATGGTTCACAGTATGAACTATTTCTCAGAAGTCTTTAAAATTATTCTTTGAGATGGGAGATCATTATCTGATTCTTAAGGAGTTTAACTAATCTAAGTTTGCATTAAGAACATGGGCTATTTTTTTTAAGTTGACATTCCATAGAACTCTTTGTTGATTAAATGGTCAAATATATTTTGATCAAGCATATTCCTATTTTAAATATTACACTATTTTCTCTTATTTTATAAGCATTTATTTATCCCTTGGGAAAATATAAAGAAAAAAGAAAAGGTAAATAATTTGAAATCTTGCAAACTCAACCTATAATTTATACCTTTCAGAATGTATTCTGTTGTATGAATATGTATGCTTAGGTATAAAATTGGTATCATACTGTATAAAATGAATAAGAAATTTTGATTCAGTCATATTGCATTAGTAATCTTCTGATAAATTATTTTAAGAAAGAGCATAGTTTCATCACAGAAAAATTTTACAATTCATACAGAAATCTCACTTTGGGACATTTGGGAGATGTCCAAAGATGGGTATTTGTAACTTCTCTCATGTTATAATATAGTCATCATGAACATCATTGTACATAAGATTTTAAGATAATCTATAATTATTTTTTGGGGGGGATACCAGGGATTGAACTCAGGAGCACACTACCACTGATTCACATCCCCAGCCCTATTTTTTATTTTTTTATTTAGAGATAGGGTCTCACTGAGTTGCTTAGAGCCTCACTTTTGCTGAGGCTGGCTTTGAACTCATAATCCTCCTGCCTCAGCCTCTGGAGCAGTTAGGATTAGAGGTGTGGGCCACTGCACACAGTTATAATTTGTTTTTTTAAGAAAAATTAGATGTTACAAAAATTATTACAAGTTGTTTTTCCTAGCACTTTATAGTTGCACATAATGAGCTCATTTTAACATGATCATACATTCAAGGAATATAATTTAAGTCTCCCGTACTTCCTCTTTTACTTCCCTCCTCTATCCCGTTTGTCCCTTTCCTCGACTCAACTGGTTTGTTTGTTTATGTATTTATTTATTGTTTGATGGGTGCTTTATAGATACACATAAAAGTGGAACTCACTGTGGTATGGTTCATATATGCACATATCATAATTTGGTCAATTTAATTTCAGAGTTCCTCCTTGTTTTAGTCAGCTTTTTCACGGATGTGAATAAAAGATCTGACCCAAACAACTGCAGAGGAGAGCATCTTTATCTGAGGGCTCACAGTGTCAGAGGTCTGGATCCATGGACAGCAAGCTCCATTCTTTGGGGCTGCAAGTGAAGCAGAGCATCATGGTGGAAGAGTATGGCATAGGGGAGCAGCTTACTTGATGATCAGGAAAGAGAGAGAGAGAGAGAGAGAGAGAGAGAGAGAGAGAGAGAGAGAGAGAGAGATCTCCACTCACCAGCTACAAATACATACCCCAAAGCCTTACCCTCAATGCCCACCTCCTCCAGCCACACCCTGCCCACCTTCAGTTACCACTCAATATCCCACCAGTGATTATTTCACCGATTGGGTTAAGGCTCTCATAACCCAGTCGTTTCTTCTCTGAACCATCTTGAATCCTCTCACACATGAGCTTTTGGGGAACATCTCATATCCAAACCATAACACTCCTTTTCTCTGTCTCTCCCCTTCTCCATCCCCTTTCTTTTACTGCATTGATTGACCTATTTTTGAAGGATTTCTCCCCTTATTCCCTTATTTTTCTCTAGTTTCTGTCTATGAGAGAAAATATTTGACTCCTGACTCTGTGTCTGTCTTATTTCATTTGCCATGATATTCTCCAGTTTTATCTATTTACCAACAACTGCCATAATTTTATTCTTCTTTATGGCTGAATGAAACTCCATTGTGCATCTCTCTCCCCCCTCCTCTTTCTCTCTATATAAACCAAATTATGGTATATGCATATATATCACATTTTCTTTATCTATTCATCGGTTAATGGACACACCTGGACTTGTTCTGTAACTTACTATTGTGGATTGTATTTCTATAAACATAATGTGCCTATATCACTCTAGTGTGCTGATTTTAGTTCTTCTGGATAAACAACAGGGAGTGGGACAGCTGGGTCATATGGTGGCTCCATTCCTAGATTTTTGAGAAATCTCCATACTGCTTTCCAAAGTGGCTACACTAATTTGCAGTCCTACCAACAATGTATGATGGGACTTTCTGCCCCCCACCCCATCCTTGCCAGAACTCATTATTATTTGTATTCTTGATGATGATCATTCTAACTGGTGTGAAATGAAATGTCAGTATAGTTTCCCATACTCAACAAAGGTGTCAAACATATGTTGAAGAAAAGATACCCTTTATAATAAATGGTGCTGGGAAAAGTGGATATCCACATGGAAAAGAATGAAACTTGGGGCTGGGGATGTGGCTGAGGCGGTAGTGCACTCGCCTGACATGCGCGGGGCGCTGGGTTCCATCCTCAGCACCACATAAAATAAAATAAAGATGTTGTGTCCACTGAAAACTAAAAAATAGATATTAAAAAATTCTCTCTCTCAAATAAAAAAGAATGAAACTTGATCTCTGTCTCTCATCCTGTACAAAAGCCAGCTCAAAATGGATCAGAGACCAACAAATTTGACCAGACACTCTGCAACTGCTGGAAGAAATCATAAGATCAACACTCCAACATATTGGCACAGGCACTGATCTCCTTAACAAGACTGGTAAAGCTCAGTAAATAAAACCAAGAATCAATAATAGAATGGCATCAAATTTAAAAGCTTCTGTACAGCAAAGGAAACAATTAAGAATATGAAGAGAGGACTCATAGAATGCATGGATCTCTCTCACTGGTTGCTCCTCTGATAGAGGGTTAATACCCAGAATATATGGAGAACTCAAAAAATTGCACATCAAAAAAGTAAATAACCTCATTAGTAAATAGGCAAAATAAATTAAATAGAAATTTCTCAAAAGACGAAATACAAATGACAAATATGCAAAAAAAGTTTAACATACCCAGGGGAATATAAATCAAAACTACACTGAAGTTTTTAAGTCATTACATATTTTTACAGTTGAGTTTCAAAAAATAGATAAGTAGATACATGGGTGGATGGACGGATGGGTGGACAGATAAATGGACAGAAACAAGAAATTACAGCCGTGAGCTAATAGATTACAAATTTTGAAACATCTGAATTTAGAAAATTGAGTGGTAGATTTTATCATTGGTTATTTGAAGTCCAACTAGGCAATATTGAAACTTAATTTTTTTAGATGTTTATTAGATGTGAAAATATAGTCAGAATTCTTTAGTGTTTTCTTTCCTTTATGGTCATGAGAATGTGATTTAAAATGTTAAAAACTCTGAATATATAGAAAGAGGATGGAGGGACAGGGAGGAAGGATGGGAAAGGAAGGGACTGAAGAAGGACAGTAGCCAAATTATGAAATGTGCATATAGAAATATATCATAATGCATTCCATATTTATAGATAAATATGATACCAATTTTAAAAAACAATAAATAAAAAGAAGAAAGACTAATAAAGTATAGGAAGGGACCAAGGAGAGAGAAAGGAGGCAAAAGGGAGGAACAGGGTGTTGAAAGGGAGCAAATCATATTATCTGCGTTTATGAATGTCAAAATGAGTCCCCACGATTATGTATAACTATAATGTACTCATAGAAACTTTAAGAAAAGGCCAAGGAAAAGATAGTGGAATTTTTGTTGTTGTTGTTTTGTTGTTTATTGCTTTAATTACTTTTTGTAATCATTGTGATCAAAATACCTGACACAAACTACTTAGAGGGATAAAACTTTATTTGAGGCTCACAGTTTAGAAAATTCTGTCCAGAGGCTGCTGACTCCATTTCTCCGGGCCCATGGTGAGGTAACACATCATAGCAGAAAGGCCCAGTGGAGGATGCTGCTCAGACTGTGGTGGAATCAGGAGACAGAGAGAAAGAGGAAGAGAAGGGGCCACAGAGAAGATGTGCCTTTCTAGGACTTGCCCCCAGTGACCCACCTCCTCCAGCCATATGCCACCTGCCTAGAGTTCCCACTCATCTAGTCCATGTAAACTGGGATGAACTAACTAGGTGACAGCTCTCATAATCTTGTCATTTGCCTCTGGATGTTTCTGATCAACACAGGAGCTTTGGGGGAGGGGCATCTTATATTTAAACCATAGTATTTTCAACGAATACTTATTCAGTATGTCAATTTACTTCTTATTAGTATATGGAAACTGTTGGCCTGTACAATATCATAGAGAGTTAAATATTCTCATGGCCTTTCTCTCAGCAATCTAGAAGGTCCAAATGAAAAGGAGATCATCTGCAGGAGCAGGCAGTAAACATTGTATTGGACACTCAATAAATACAAGTTGAATGAAAAGATAAGTGAATGCGTTCAAGTTGACTCGAGCTGTAGGGCTGACACTCTGGTATTGGAAATAGCAAAACACAGTGAGGTCAAGTTCTTGCATCTTTCTGAGCCAACTTGGTGAACTTGGCACATCCCTGGGACTCAGTACTTGCTTCTTTGGTAAAATGAGACCAATAGCATCTGCCAGGCTTCTCCCATTGGATTTTCTAATATATATGAATAAAGTCTAGGAAACCAGTTGTACACCCTATGAAACTGGCATGTACTTATAGAGTATGTAAATAAAATTAAAATGCCATTAGAAGAAGATGGGGTTCTTATGAATTGCTAATAAATGAGGTATTTATTAGGTCAGTGTAATTTCTCCTCTAAAATTTCTCCTCCAAGATTCAGTAGATCATTCTCTCTGGCTTAGCATTTCTTTAATGGATAGGGAACATTCAGAGTGTTGACTATTTAAGTTCATCTAGAGTGGCTTTCCTTTCCTCCTGATATCGCCTTGTTTATCCTCTTGATTTATCCTCACGTCCCACTTAAGCAGGCTATACACTTTAATGCCATCTTGTTTATGGGGACTAATAAAAGAAAATTCTCTGCGATGGGAGATTTGCTTTATTTAAATGCAAATTAAAACTATATTCTTTCAGTTACAGGCCAAAGATTATAAACGCATGCTGCCTAACAATTTCAGGCATAAGTAAGAATGCTTTTCCTTACCACAATAATGAAACTGATTTTCATTTTTTTGTAAAATGGTGAAACTAATTGAGCTGTGACATTTATATTATCTTACTTATGTTTTATGCTGCTTTTAAAAAGGGAAGGTAACATTTATATAAGAAACAGAAGAATAAACTGAATTGTTAGACTCATAAAGAAATTGAATAACTTAAAATTTCAAGAAACATGGAATACCTTTCTCCCTTACCATTCAACTTCTATGACTAAACAAATATAATTCTTCCTCTGCCTCCTTTATTGCGTCTAGAAAAGAGTGATATTTATCTTGAAAGGATATTCTAATAACCAACACAATAACTTGCCAGATGGATTTACGTTTGGAGAAGGAGAGCCTGATCATTTTCTGAAACCCCATATAACCCATTTTCTTCATCGAGAGCTCCTATTGGCAATCATGAGATATCAAGAAAGGATCAAGAAATCAAGAAGGAAAATGAATGAATAAATACATATAACTTGTCCAGAAGGCAACGAGATCTCCAGAAGAATTATGGCTTTACCTACCTAAACCAAGCAACTGAAGAATGTGAAATAGATACAAAAGTAAATAAAAAAAAATATGTCTGAAGTATCATTTTCCCCATTTTCTTCTTATGATTCAAAATGAAATAAGATCTCCAGAGGAACAAACAGAATTGTACTTCTACTCTCTGCCAGGTTCACACTGGAACTGCTTCTTCCTATTTGGAGTAGAGAGCCATTTATTCCAGGACACGATGGCTCACATTCTTTCTCCTGTTGGAGGGTGCAGTGTCCCCTTCACCCATCCTTACATGATTGCTGAGGAAAGTGAGTTAGGTACTGTGACAATAGCCCAGCACCTCCCATGTTTTTCTGACTTTATATCTTATAGGAAAAGCTTTTAGTTTTTGTTATTTGCATAACAATGAATATCAATTGACTGGCATGGGCTCATTCTACTTAAGTAATGAGAATAAAAATAATTCAACGTTTGAATATATAAATTGGGCTATATATAAAACTTGGAAGAACACACTTTCAAAATCAAATATTACAGTAGCCTAATGTAGTGTAATGTTCCCTACACTTTATGCAGATTTTTGCTAAGGGGTCAGTTTTATACGGAACTAATTATGTGATGATTAGAGAAACTAAGGTACTGAGTACAAAAAGATGATTCATGAAAATGTAAAAAATATGGAACAAATTCAATGAAATAATAATTGTTTTTAATTTACTTTTTCAGTCAATAATATTTCTGAATTTTTTGCTGTATTTATATAAATACAATGTCTGATCTGTGGAAATTTCTTTTGTGGCATTTCCCACAAAAACATCTAGTTGAGAAATTTTAAGTTTTAGAAGTTACATGTTATTATCAATGTGTCTAAAAAGGAAGCAAAAATGACCTTCAGAATAATCACTTAGCAAGCATCTCTATTCTAGTTATGCTGAGAAGACATGAATACCTTAAATAAGAAAACGATTTTTCCCCAAGTGTTTGACGCTTTTATGTTCAAAGGAATTTATGCTTGTTTTTTGAAAAATAATCCATTGTTTATTGAGAAAAAAAAATTCTTCTTTAAAAACGCACATGAACACACAAAATTGACAATAGCTGAAGAAACTGAATGTTACAAGTTGGTCAGTCAAGCAAAATGAAAAGAATAAAAAGAACTACAAGGTTCTTCTACATCCACTCTGAGCTGGGGCTGTGCTAGGTACTCCACTGGTACTTTTCCATTTCTTTCCATTGCTATATTGTGCCTTCAATATCATATCTGAGCCAGAGAGATTAAATACCTTGCTTGACCTTCATAAGGGACTGAGAAAGAGCTGAAACACAGACCTGACTTCCAAGACAGAGTTTTCTGTGCAGGAAGCTGTGTGGGGCAGTGGGAATCAAATGCTCTTGAGTATAATATTATAGGAATAATGTTAGTTCCAGTTTCCACTTTAACGTAGTAGTTCTGCAGTCCTTGGCAAGAGGTATGCAGAACTCTAATTATTATCCTGAGTGAAACCCTGACTTTGGAGTTTTCAGTAGATGACTGACAAGTTCATCACTAAGGAAATATTTCTGAACAGGCATCCATTTCTTTATATTGTGTACCGATATAATTTCTAAAGACTTGTCTGTTTGGACACTGCTGCTGTATGTGTGACATGGCCATTTCTTGTCTCCTTAAGTCCTCTTATTATAATGCAATGACTGGAGTTTCAGGTGGGGAGAAACAAAACAAAAACATTCCCATCAATAGGATTAGCCTTTGCACCTTTAACAGCTGAACATGGATCAGAAGCCACCTTGAAGATCAAGTGGGACCTGAAGCACAAGGACTTTGCTCCAAAGGGTTAAGGAATTATAGGTAATAACAGCCAAAGATAAAAATGGAAGCACATATATAAGAAGTCACTTTTCACTGAATCCAAAGTGTAAGCAATATATATTTAAATTGCACCTATTTATACTAGGAAATAGCTTTAAAAAGTATAACAGCTGCTTGTAAAAATCAGATGAGGTATAATAAAGATATCTGGTTTAATCAAATATTGATAGGACGGTAATTATTCATTTGATCAACACCATACTAATAGTTACAAAAAGAATTAGATTTGCAGAAGTAATTGACAGATGCCCATTACTTTTTTGGAAGAGGAAAAGCAAAAATGCAAAGCATAAAAAGTGCTAATTCAAGAACTTTCCCAGAAACATTTAAAAGGTAACTAACTCAGTAATTTAAACTCCATCGTACTAGAAAATTATATTTGCAAGGGATAAGAGCATAAAGATATCAGTAGTAAAGAATATATTCTTTATCATAGTTTCATTTTATTTTGAAGCTTAAAATTTTCTCATATTTCCTATCTTGTTAAGGTGAAAGAAAATAATGTATGTGTATTTCTAAATAAATACTATAACCAATATATACTCATAGCATTAAATATTATAACTATTGTACATCTAAGTATGTTATTGTGTTTGATATATATGTTCATGCTTTTAAGTTGTAAACAGTCATGCTAAAATTCTGTACATTCCTATCACTGGCTATTCCTGATTTGGGGATTAAGGTCTAAATAGCTCCTGAGAAAACATAGAGGTATACAGGAATATAGTAAACATGAAAGGTAAATAACAAAATACTAAAAACAAACAGAAATATAAATAATAATGAATTTATATTAATATTTATGACATGTAGGTGTCCAATAGGTTGTTCTTAATAAATAATGAATTAATTAATTCAATATGAAAAATTTGCATTTAATCTACTGTAGCATGCATATCTCCTGAAAAGTGTGCTACATGACAATATTTAGTGAAGCATCTATGATTTGGTCTAATTATTGTATACATTCCTAATTTAACCAAAAGCATAGTTTCCAATGGCCTGTTTATAAAAATAAGTTGGGATGTTATTCATTTAAGATAGGAATGTGAAGTTATAAATGCTTTGATTCCTTTTTAACTATTTCAAAAGGAAGAAGGAAAAGAAGTCATGGAAAACCTGACTCATTTTATGACTTAGTTAAGCAATAGAGGATTGCAAATCCTTTTTTCATGATTTTGTCAAATTTTCGAAGTTACAGGATTGTTTTTGATACTCACAGAAATGATTAAAAGAATGGAAAAGAGGATCAATAAGAAAAGATTAAAGCCCACTGTCATTTTTCAGCCTAAGGAAAAGAGAGGAGACTGAGAGACATCAGATATTTGAGGCTTAAACGTTAGATGGTAATTAGTTGCTATTAATTTTTGTCAGCAGAAGAGGGAAAGAAGTATATAAAACTCTGTCATGAAGAATTTAGTAATCTAAAATAATATGTGACTTTGAAAAAGACGAATGCAAGAATCTTGTTTGTTTTGGGAATCAAAAAATATCTTCCCACTTGAATATATAATTTCTAGAACAAGATGCATGATCATTCAATCCATAGTGTTTTACAAAGAAAGTTGGTAAGGTATATGCTCATTATTCAAAGTGAAAACACAGAAAAATGCAATGCAAAAAACATCTTTCATAGTATCCCCCTAAGGGAATTAATGTTAGTATCCATGTATTACTCTTCCAAATACTTTGATTTCATATATTTCTTCCATATGCTTTGATTTTATATATTTCTTCCAAATACTTATATTTCATGTATTTCACAACTGAATAAAACTTGAAATACAGAAATAATAAAAACAAAGCAGAAAACAAATACTAGACTTTTCCTAACATTATTTGTAAGAATTTTCTCTCATCTAATGTTTTGAAGAAATCCATTATACGAATATGTCACAATTTAGTCAATATATTCTAAAACATTTAGATTATTCTATTTTGTAATTATTTAAATAAGTGCTCCTGATGTCTTCTGACATCTATTTTTGAAAATATTTATACTTTTTTAACCTATACTTCTACATTTAGAATTATTTAAGTAAAGTGTATGAGCAATTGCTTTTTGGAAATCTTGAGAAATCATTCCGCAGAAGAGATGTATCATATTAACTTCACTGTTTTTAAATAATTAGTGACTAAAGATAAAAATGGTTGTTTCTTTGTATTTAGTCTGCAAACTAGTGGACTAAATAGACTAAAACTTCTCTTTTGGAATTTTTTTTTCCACTTATAAAAAAGAACCCACGTCTAAAAGGACATTTAGTAAGCCGAAGCTTACTAAACCATATCAAGAAGACCATGTCATTCTCCAGAAAAGCATGTTTCAGATAGAAAGGGAATGTCAGCCCTGAGTGCTTTTATTAACCATCTCTCCATCTGGCTTCAGAGTCTGCTGTGGCTCACTGCTTCCTCTGTCTGGTTTATTTGTACTAGAAATAAGTGGATTCATTAACAGCCACTTGGTGGCCAGGCCAGAACTGCCAGTGTCCAGTGACAGGTAATCATTGTATTTTTCATGAGGTGACTTATGTTTACTTTGTTGATGGCCCCAGGAGTCGATGTAATCTGAGATAGGTCTTTGTTTACTTTTTGTTTTACTGATATACTGACCCATTTGAAACCAGAGAGAAAGAAAAATAAACACTCTGGAATAGAGTACCTGCATTTGCTCCTGCCTTAGTGGCTTTTCTGGAATCCTTTTAAAAGCTCTCCTTTCCGGAGGAGAAACCATTATCTTGTCTCCTTTTTTTTCTAATTAAATCTTAGGCGATCAACATCACACCAAATAAAACAGCAAATGATAAACAGAAAAGATTGAAATGAAAGGTTTTATCCAGTGTTTGTTGAATTTTGTGTGCTCAAATATTTTGTGTAGGTCATTTGCTAATGATATAAATAAAAATAACAGTAAAATCGATACCAAGCCTGTCTACAGAAATTTAACTTGTTTTGAGCATGAAGCTAGATTTTTCTACCCTGACTTGTTCCATTCTTTTAGATGCATTGAAATGATTTTATTATGAATGACTTGAAATAAATATGAAGTGAGAAAATATTTTTAATTAATTACAAATGTACTACTGTGTCACAATACTTATTAAGGTCCTTGATATCTTACTTATCAACAAAGAAAATATTCATATTTTATGAAAAGAATGAGACACAGAAAAGTTAAGTAATTTCCCAAAGGCAGAGGACTAGGAATTGGTGAATCACAGACACAATCCCACAAATCTAGAGTCTTGTTATTAATTGATACATCATGCTGTCTCTGTCTTTTAGAAAATCAACCCTGTGTGAAACTGACATAAACCAAGTATTTTGAAATCTGTATATTCAAATAAGTGATGGCCATTCAGTGTATCAGTTACCTGTATATATCCAAAAACTGGTCAGAGCTGACCAGGACTGAAGGATTCCCTTGAAGAGACTATTTTGCAGCCAAGTGAGGTGATGCATACCTGGGATCCCAGTGGCTTCTGAGAGTGAGACAGGAAGATCATGAGTTCAAAGCCAGCCTCAGCAATGGTGAAGTGCCAACCAACTCAGTGAGACCCTGTCTCTAAATAAAATACAAAATTGGGCTGGGGATGAGGCTCAGTGATTGAGTGCCCCTGAGTTCAATCCCCACTACTAAACCTCCCCCCTTCCCCGCGGCCCCAACCCCACAAAAAAGACTATTTTGCCATTAAGAGCATTTTTACTATTCCAGTTTTGGAAACAAAATTGTCTTTATTTGCAACTAAACTCACAAGAGTAAACAAACTTTATTATTTAATCAGTCATACCTTTCAAATATACATATGTACATTTATGTAATAACTATAAATAAGTTATTTATTATCACAAATATACAAATATAAGTATACATATATTTGCACTTGATTCTTAAAATCAATTAGTAAAGTTGTCTCTTATATGTATGTTTTTCAAAAATCATATTTAATCTCAAAGAATCACCATTGTGTTGCATGGTGGATTCTAAATGGGAACTTCAAGAAAATTTGAGGCAACACAATGCTATTAGAAAAATGTAGTTTCTAAGCAATCACTTTTAGGGAATGATCTTCATGTTAAGTATGAGCATAAATAAGTTTGTTAAAAGGTATATACTCTTCAGTGTCCATGGGAAATGGTTCCAGGACCCAATGTAGAGAACAAAATTGGAGTCTGCTCAATCCCCTTATATGAAATGGTTCAGTATAGGCTACACAAATCTTTTGTGTATCCTCCTGATTTCCTTAAATTATCTCTAGATAATTTAAGGAAATTATAATACTCAATACAATGTGAGTGCTATGTGAACAGCTCTTATAGTTTTATTATTGTATTGTCATGCTTCATTTATGTATATTTTTAGATATTTTTGATCTACATAATTAGATATTCTTTAGATATTTTGGGGTTGTGGTTGGTAAAACCTGAGGATGTGGAGCCCATGGACATAGAGAGTTGATTTTCTATCTTTTAAAACTGTTTTGCATTCACTCAAAGACTGACTGTTGTATCCCTGCACACATTTTTTTTTTTTTAAACATCGAGTCTGCAAGAGTTGGAAATAAGAGGTACTCGGCTGGTGCCCCATTGGTCTGAATGCTCCTCAGTGTGGTGACTGCCATATCACCCCCTTCTCATTTATTTGCTTCCAGCGTGTTTGGCAGGTGCCCCCAAAACAGTCTGAGAAATCACTCTACACTTCATAGAAAGACACTTGGAGTAGACAAGGGTTTTTCAGGGCATTTTAAAAGATAAATGAAATAAAGATGTTGCTAAAAGCTTTCTCCTAGATTCAGAAGGTTGACAAGAGATCCAAGTTGAAGCTTGCAAACAGCTTGAACTAGTCAAGCGGTCTGTTTTGAGGTGGAAAGCAGAGAACTGGCATGCAGTTAAGCCATGTGCACATGATTGGTATTGTTCAGTCTTGGGTCAGATCATCAGTTGGGATAAGAACCTGGATTCTTGGGAGAAAACCCATTTTAACTACTGCCCTTGTTTTCCAGAAATCCAATCCAAAAATCACAGGAAGCATCAGCAAACCATTCTTGGTGGTGGAAGAAACTCTGAATGTGAAAGCATCAATATTAAGCACAACCAAGACAGAAAGAAACAGTTGTCCAGGTGGGGTACCACAGGAGCGTTTACCCTGAGGGATCTATACAGTGCTACAATAGGAGAGATCTTTAGGTTGATGTTAGAAGAGAATGTGGCAGCAGTCAGGAATTAATTCCGCCTCACTGATGAAACAGAAAACCCTGGAATAAGTGTGACAAAGAAAATTATCACTATTTCTCCTTTAATGTTAATTTAACTTTTTGAATTCAATGTTATCCATCCTTTTTCTGCATTCAAAAGACTCATGTGTTAGGATTGGGAATGAGTTTGTACCTTAGAAATGATAGGCACAGTTTTGCAGGTCTATGAGTCTTCTAAGAAGGAATGGCGTGGCTGGAACTTGAGTAAATGGTAGTGGTGGTGGTGATAGTGACGGTGGTGGTTGGTAATGGTGGAAGTGGTGGTGGTAGTGGTGGGTGGTGATGGTGGTGGTAGTGGAGGTGGTGGATGGTGATGGTGGTGGTAAAGATGATGGGTGGTGATGGTGGTGGTGGTTTGTGATGGTAGTGGTGGTGGTGATGATGGTAGTGGTGATGATGGTGGTGGTGGTGGTGGTGATTGGTAATGGTGATGATGGTGGTGGTGGTGGTGCTTGGTGATGGTGATCATAGTGGTGGTGGTGATAGCACACCTTAAATGTTTACTGTGTACTCAGCATGCTATGAAGGATTTATATCCCCAAACTCTCCTGACCTCTCACCACTCTTTAAGGTAGATGCTTTAATCATCACAATTTATATGTGTAGAACCTGAGGAATGGAAGGAATATGAACTAGCTCAAGTTAGACCAATAGTGAGTGGCAGAGTTGGGCTTCCAAACCTAGTAATGTGGGAGAACTCTTCGCCCAGGCAGTGCCTTCTCACACCTGTGTTCAGCACCTTATCTGAGAAGAGACCCTCGATCTCTCCACTCTAGCGCATCGGCTGTTCTGATCTTGGCTGTCTGTACTTAAACACACAAACAGAAGAAAGAGCAATGGTCCTGCCACCAAGACAAGGCTGATTCAATGGAGAACTGACAGAGATACAAAAAAAAAAAAATAGAGATGTCCTGGTGATATAAGAAAATCAACAACCAGGTAGCTCCTTACAGGTTTGGGTGCATATTTTGTTCTTTATTTTTGGAGCAATGAGAAGCCAATAAAGTATTTAGTCAACTGACATTTTTCAAAGTTTACTCTGGAAGCAATTAGAAGATCAGTCTGAAGGAGGCTTCGTGGAGGTCAGAAGAAGCCTAAAACAGATTCAGTAGCCTAGGGAGAGACGAGGGGTCTTAGATTGAGGACCTGGCATGTGAGATTGTTCAAAGAAGCACAGTACTCCCTCTGCCCCCCACCCCCTGCGCACGTATAAAAGTCAAAGAGGACTGGTTGTTGGTGTGTAGAGTACACACACTCTGGATAGGATACTGGAGCTTCTGGGTGATATGTATTTTTTTTCCCTACTCAAATGTTTAATGCAAATCTCTATTGAATTTAAAATAAAATTTAAGCCTATAATTCTCAGACATGATTTAGGCCAGTTGACATTTATAAGAAGGCAGCATAAGAAAAAAAACCCGCACATGTCAAGTTTGGCATGATACATAATTAGACTAACAGAATTAGTAATTTGTTCTCTCGGATCCCTCCTTCTGTTGTTTAAAAAAACAAAACTGGGCTAAAACAATTATTGAGAAAGTTGAACCAACACACGATCATTAGGCTGTTTGTTTTTCTTAAGTTCAATGTGACATATGACTTCAATATTTTCTCAAGGATTAAGATCATTTTCTATATAAATCTGTGTTAAATTGTTGGCTTTCAGGTCATTGAAAAGCTCCAGGATAATATGAAATAATTTTGACTCAGTAGAGTTCCTGTTTATGTTTAATTTGGTAGTTGAATAATATCTGTACAAAGACTCCAAATTCTATGTCTGATTTTCCTTAATAGCAAAAGTATTAGCTTGTCAAAGCTTGATGTATTCAAAATGTACCATGTAGTTATAAATTATGAGAAATTAAAATGTGGGTTTCACTTGCTACTTTGTACTAAAGAGCCCAGACCTGTGTTCTGACCTACAAGCCTGCCAGATTTCACTTCAAGTACACTTAGACACTTGTTGAAAGAAAGTTTATTGAGTTTCCATTAGGAATGTCTGCCACTGGGAAATACAATTTATTGAACTGTCTGTTACAGGACTAAGACAAACCATGCTGAGCCTAGATTCAGAAGTGCATTGCTTGAATCCTGGATAAACCAGTTCAATAATAAGTGGATTTATATTTAAAGTTACAGAGAGCATTCTTGGAAAATACCAGTATATGAGGTTTTTCTATACCACCTTTTCCAAGGCATCTTTTGTCTACAAGTGACATAGAAATTATATCCCAAATACTGACTAGCTAAAATTACTGTATTTATAGTCTTAAATATGATCCAGAGTGAGAGCCCTAGATAAGTTCAACAAAGGCAGAACAGTATGACCTTAAACACTGTGCACAATGCTGGAAGAGTCCTTGTCCTTTTCTTTATCTGTAGAATTGTCTGAAAGCCACATTTGGTACCATTGTGTAGTTAGTGCCACTCTTTGTTTGTACACAGCTATTTCACTGACTGATGGTCATTAATTACTCTTCTGAAAGAACTTCAAGTCAGACAGGATTTGAGTTTCAAAATTAACTTATTAGAACTTGCCCTTGGAATAGGACCATCCTGTTGATGTCAAGGCCAAAACAGCCACACTGGGTCCAGGTCCCCAGGGGCTGTCCCAGAGGGAACACTAGATAGGAGGAAGACTACTGACCCTTGGGACTATACCCCAGAGAGTGGGCTGTTAGTGCTGTGACCTTAAGCCGAGTTGTTGGAACAGCAACATGTTTGTGAATTGAAGATGAAGCTATTCACGGTCATGGCAAATCACCAGCCCAAGCTAGGATTGTCTTGAGAAAACTATAGAACACAACCCTAGACCAAGAGCCAGCCTGAAAGGTCTCATGAACATCTCCAAAGAGCAAACCATGAATCCAAACAGTCTATTGGAAGAGAATCTTTTGAATCATTATTCAGAATGGAGTTTCTCATATTTTAAATCAAACTTGAAGATGAATCCTGGCTAAAACAGCCAGCCTAGGCCTGATGATTGTGACATTGCAAATTTAAAGAGAATGAGAGATTCCTTAATAAGTGGCAATTGATAACTGCTAGGAAAGCATGTACAGAAATAAAATCTATAGCTCTCTCTCTCTCTCTCTCTCTCTCTCTCTCTCTCTCTCTATATATATATATATATATATATATATATATATAAAGAAAAGAAATGCATTAAAAGTAAAATCAAAATATGGATACATGGCTTATTTCATAAATTAATCTTGAGCATGCCTCCAATATGTCATACACAGCATTCTTCTGTGTTTGATCTACACTAACCTACAGTAGCCACTTCATTTCCAAACTTCACATCAAAGTTTCCCAATCTTAATGGGCTTTCATTTTCTTGTAGAATGATTTAAATCAGCCCATACATATTTATGGAGCCCTCCGCACTGCGCTAAGAGGACTGTAACTTTCCAAGTACCCTCAGCCCATTTCCCTTGGCTTCAAAAGTCACCAGGGAAAAGACTGAGGTCCATCCCAGGGTAAATCCATGATTTTCTATACTCAGGAAGACCTTTTAAAAATGGTTCATATACTCTCTTTTCCTCAAGACATTTCTATATTTTTCATACATGCTTTTGAAGATTTTACAGGTCCTGTTGATGCTTGTCAAAATTCAGAAGTAGAATGTATGAGTAAACATGGAATTCATAAATAGAATAAATGAATCCTAGGTTTTGCTTGGATAATTATTTCAATTCTCTGATGCCTTTGGAGAGAAGATTATTTTGCCTTAGTTTGTGGTGTGGTTGCATCATGAAAAAGAAACCTGGGAAATAACTTTCCTCAGGGTTCAGGATGGGGTCTTCTTCCTGAAAAAAAAAATGTTCATCAAAAACTGATTATAAAGGCAAGAAGAAGTGATGAAGAAGCTCCAATTAATTGGAGATATTCTTGTCATTAGGAATGGGTCGGGGGAAGAGAGAGGGAGAGACACTCTTACTAAGACCCACATGTGTTATCTTAGTGGAAATCCAGGATACTTGAGTACATGGGAACCTATTCTGAGCACCGTCTCCTCCTGTACATATTTTGATGCTCTTCATGGATAAAAGCAGGAGCCAAATACTGGTAAGAGAAAAGGAAAGGGAGGAAGAGGGAAAGGTGGACATGGAGATTTGTTAGTATTTTGTTCCATTTTTGTTTGGAACAAAGTCTAGGGAAGAGAGCTAAGAGAAAAAACTCAACCAGTCTCTCTATGAAGAGGGTGGACAGAGGCTTATACTGAAAGCCTTCAGGGTGAACTCCAGAAGGAAGTTATCAGGGTCCTGAGAGATGACTTGAGAACTGTGTACTCATCTCTGACCAGAAGTTCAATATAAACTCCTTAAAAATACTCTTTGTCTTGGGATCAAAGACCCAGGATGTGCTAAGCAAAACCTTCAAATCCTAAAATGTGACAGATATTTTGATAGATTTCCATACATTATAAAAGGCATTCCTTAGATGGCATCTTATCTACATAAAGTCCTACAAATTTGCAAGCTTTGCTTGGAAATGACAGGAAAAGGAAACTTTAGTGAAAAAATTTGTGTTTCACAAATTTAACAAACGTATCGCTGATAACATTGACTGTTCTTATTATTTCATCTTAATAAAGGTATGTATTTAATAACAGATATGGCTTCTTATGGGTTCATCCCTGCTTCCTCCAATTGTCCCTCTAGTTTTTAATTCCTTTGTTTCTTCCTTTAATTTCCAAGAACATGTTCTTTGTGTATAGTTTGGATCTGAATTCCCTTTGTTTTGCAGAACTTACCTGAATAAACAAAGCAGTATTGTTGATTTGCTATGGATCACACAAGTAGTCATGCTAAGTTGGCTTCTTTGGACAGTGCTCTCTTGCCCTTGCTTTGATGACTGGATATGAAAAACTGGGTGTAATCCCTTTTGGGGAACTAGCCTGTGATGCTATAGGTTTGGGGTGTTATGAGAATACATGGAATCATAGACGTCTGTTGTTTAATCCTGGTTACTCAAATTCATTTGTTAAACCTACATACTAGTTTGCTAGGGCTTCTATAATAAAGTACCACAGACTGGGTGGCTTAAACCACAGGAACCTATCTCCTCCAAGTTTCAGAGTCTGGGAAGTGAAGATCAAGGTGCGGGCAGAGCTGGTTCTCCTGAGGTCCCTCTCCTTGGCTTGCACATGGCCCTTTTCTATCTCTGTCCTCACATGCTCTTCCCTCTGCATGTCTTCCTATAAGGACACCAGTCATAGTGGCTTAGATTCCACCCTGATAAGCTCATCAAACATTAACTACCCCTTTCAAAACTGTCACCAAGTACATTCTGAAGTCCTGGCAACAGAACTTCAGCATATGAATTCTGAGATGTTATGGACAAAGGAGCCCATAGCAATCTACATGGAACATTTTGAATGCTAACCTTACCATCAGTCTCCATGCAGGGAGATTTAGTAGACTACACATCAGCCTTTCAATAGCTATCTCTCTTTGCACTGCTTTATCAACTGTTCCTTTCTCAAATCTGTTTTGCAGAAATAAAATTCAAATGCATGTTTCTCATTCACATGGCACTAGAAAGAGACCCAGAACTGGTGACAAATCCTGATGGTGCCTAAGGTTAAGACACTGGTGCCCACGAACGTAGCACATTAGTGTCCATGACAGCCGTTTAACATGTAATCTATTCCTTACATGTAGGGCTCTGAGCTGTGCACACCAGGAAAATAGAGTCCTGGGGTCCCTGTTGCGTTATTTACCTCTGCTTTGAGCTGTTAAGTCCACCACAGCCATTTAGTAAATTATCAGTTTTCTTATTGGCCCTAAATCGTGCCTAATTAAAAATCTGACCTCCACAAGCTAGTCCTCTTCCTAAAGAGACAGAACATAAACAGGAAAAAATCAACTAATTGCTACAAAAACTGCTTTTGTGGCACTGTAATTGGACCTCCGTGAAACAAATGAATCCGCCGGGGATTCCTTAATGAATGTTTAACTGCATACGGTAGTCCAGGCACTTAAGCAGCTAGGCTGAGGGTCCCTAATGAAATCAAATAAAATCAAATAAAAGAATCTGGCATTTTCACTAACCAGATTTCTTGGCACTATGACACGAAGAATAATATATTTCCAAGTAAATAAATACAGGAAAAGTTAAAAATGGAGCAGCAAAAAAACTTAGTTGAAACTGCTCAGATTACACTTAGAAAAATACAACCCACCCCCTACACACACAAAATCCACCTCAACAAAGTGAAACACTGTTTGATTTCACACATGGATCTCTCTGACATGAATGTCACTGGGGGGAAATGCTGGACTGGAGGTGGACTGATTTCCCATTGACAAAAAAAGTGCAATGTCTGCCTTCTTTAAAAATATTTTCTGTTCAAAAGAACATTCTTAGATTGACAAACATTAACATCCCAGATGACAATTTTATTAGTGAGCTTCCTCGGGGAGCCAATGACTTTCTCGTTTATTATTCTCTTGCTTACTACATGATAAATGAATTCCAGTGACAGTGAGATGGTTCTGTAATTTCATTTTTTCATGATTATATCAATATTCAAGGAAATCTTAACAAATTGTTATTATCATAAATACTTTAATGATGCGTACCCAATAGTTGTGACTGAGAATACAAATATTCAGTGATTTTTGCACATTACCTTCTTCTCTGACATCTTTTTAGGAGCAGCCTCCTTTGCATCTAAGTGGGGGTCCTATGATAACACTGGGCCATTGGAATGTCGGAAGAAATGACCTATACTACTTCTAAGACTGGCCCATAAGGCATTCCCAAGTACCTCCTGGTCTTTGGTTTTTGCTTTAGTTTTATGGAAGGATATAGACGATTACAGGAGTGTGGGAGATGGGTAATAAGGATGAGAAAGAAGATATTTGTGATCCTCAAACTTACATCAACAATGTCCAGCAACTTGATAGAAATGCGTATTCTTAGGTCCTAACTCGTGAATCAGGTATCTATACCTGCTCTGGGAGGAGGTCCAACAATCTGCTTTGACAAACTCTCTAGGAGATTCTGATGCATCTAGAAATTTGTATAGCAATACTCATAAAGATTGTCACTAACTGGAAGGAACTTAGGTCTCTGAATGAATATACAAAGGAAAAAACAAATCCTTCCCTTCCCCTAAGTCATTGGAACTTGGCATGAATAAGAAATAAAAGAATATAAGAAATCCCCTCTATTATATTAAAATGCTGAAACTTTAGGTTTGACTATTGTAGGAGTTGATATATTTTGCCTTCACTAATAATGAATAACTACGGAAACCTCTCATCCAAGGTATCTCATTTCAATCCTGATGAGCAAGTTGTTTTTTAGTATGCATATATATGGAAAAAGAGGAAATAGACATCCAAATTGAGCATATATTGAAAAAGAGAAAATAGACATCCAAATTGAGCAGTTTTGCAGAGATAACCCCACTGCCTTATATGACAGCAGACAAGAAATTTACTTATATATACAGCATACAGTCAGTATTCTGAAACACTTTACCATTAAAATTTCAACATGACACTTCCTGGATTTTTTTTCTTTATAAAAATCAGTTTTCTCTTTACATATCTTCTTTACTATATATGTGATTTTAATTAAACCACTTATAGGTGATGTGTTGACATCATTCCTTATTTCTACTCTTTTGTTAATCAATAAAAATGTCCTGTGCACTTGCTATTCTCATAGATACTATGCAGCAAATGACTTCCTCCTTGAGAAGGGGTCCAGAATACGCCACCCCTAAAATACAACACTTTGGCAGAAGAAGTATATGCACTGATCTTCCTTCACCTTGTCAGGTTCAATAGGCAGGGCGTCAGTTCAGCTTTGTCATCTGCACCAGGGAGAGAAAACATTCCTCTCTACAGAGTTGACAGTGAGATGAGATTGAGGAAGTGAACTTTACAAAACTAACCCTTGTCTTTCATTAGACTCCCCAGTGTATTTTCTAGTCACTTTCCCAAGACATAATAATATCCCTTAAACCTTTTAAATTCTTTTTATCCCTTAAACCATGTGCCTTTTCTCCTGTTAATTTGTGAGGTTTTTTTTTCCTTAGTTTAATTCACAGGCTCCCCTGAACCTAAGAGGGTACAGTAGAATTTCTTCCCTTCTGACACTGCATCTAGTTATAAACTGCATTGATTTTACCGAAGTTAAATAGGCTCTGAAGAGGGCTTCATCCCAATAATTATTTGTATAACATTTTATAAACACTTATATGAATTATCAAATCATATTCAAAGCAGAATGTCATGGGATAAATAGGGAAAAACTCAACAGAAATATTTTTATGCTCTGATTCTGCACACACATTGCCAATTCTAGTAAGCCCTTTAAACCTTGACCCTCAACATCTTTAAGTGCAAAATTGATTTGTGTGACATGAACTCTAAAGTCTTCTTCTTATATATGATTCTTATCTAAAAATCTGGAACCCAGCTAGGATTGGAGAGATTATGTTCACTGGTTCAATTCCCACCATCTCTTTGGTAAAGGAAGCAAAAACTATTCTGCTACAAGGCATATGCTGAGAACGAAGAGAAGATCTTGCTCACATTCAATACAGTTACTCTTGAGATTTTTGCTCTTGTGAATAGCATTTCATGGGGAGAATAAAAACTATTACCCAGCCAATTAGGATCAGTAATAGGCTTCACTCTTTGAATGAAGAGTGCTTTTATATACCCAGCCCCATTTGAACCACTGAATTTGTTCCATGTGAAAACCCTGCAGTTGTACCTGAAGTCCCAGATTCAAATTGTTACTCTCCCAGTTTAACTGTTTAAGGTTCATTAACTCATCTTCTAAATAAGCATATTAATAATATACACTTTGCTGGCTGAACGTCAGGTTCAAATGGGGGTGGGTACATAAAAGCTCTTTATCAACTGTAATATTTGCAGTCTAAAATATGCAAATGAAATATGCAAAGACAGCAGCATGTATGCTAAGATATTTCTATTTATGCCTCAAAATGTAAATTTGGATAAAAAAAGATTTTGAGTCTGTAATAATGGCAATAAACTCCTTGACTCAGATTAATTATAGAGATCTGTTGGAATTGCTAACCCAAGTCACTGAGTTAATTTAAATATACAGTTTATTATTTTTCTGAATGCATCTACTACTTGAAATAACTGCTAGCAAATTGTGTTCAAGTAGGCATCCTTGGGGACTACTTATAAATAGTTAAGACTCATTTGAAATTAGCAGTCCTCATTTGCATACAAACAAAATAATGTGTTAAAGCTTTTAAAAACTGTTCAGTGGTATGAATTTAAATTTGGGGCCCCAAGGAACAGTATGTACACCTGTAATTCATGAAGCCTAGCTGTTTACCTGTAGCTCGAAGCCACAAACTCATTTCTTTAAGTGGTGAACTAGTCCAGGATAATGTGTCTTCCAGGCTTTTAGAACCCAATGCACTTTTTCTCACTTTCCTCATGTCTTGGTTCTCAATGCATCCTTCTCCCTGGTTCCTTATTATTATGTAATGGTATGGGTGGAGTCTGGGGCTTGACAAAAGAAGAGCAATGGGGGTCTCAGTACAGATATAGTGCCAAGTGGAGTGGCATCCTCTCCTATCTGCACAGCCACTATTCTCTCCAGCCCCACTCTCTTATGTCTAATTGACTAAAAGCTTCTGGGCCTGTAGACCTTACCTATATCTCCGCAGGTTGGAAAAGTAGTTGCTGAAATTGGAACTTATAACGAAACCTGACATCTAGTTAGAAGCAAAAATACGGGAAGAATTTGATCAAGTCAAAACGAAGCTGAGAAATTTCAAGAGATCTTGTTCAAAAAATTAAACATAAATGAATTAAAATTTAAGATCTGAATCCCTATACCCAATTATTTCCTGATTATTGAACCCAGATTATTGCCATTAACAGTGCAATGCTATTTAAGGCACTTTCATTGATTTTAAGAATCACAAGTACCAAGGAATTTTCAGTGAAAAGAACTGCAGTGCAAATAATCTGAGGTTACCCTGAAAATAAGGAGCTCTTACTCTGATAGGGGGAAATTGAAAGTATCACCTGTAAGAGGATATGGCAAGATCTAAGCCAAGATCTGAAAGATGTACCTCCTCAGAGGTAGAAATCAGAGTGACGCAGGCACTGGCCAAGGAGTGCCAGGACCCATAAGAAGTTAGACAGGCTGAGGAACAGGGCAGCCCTGCTGAACCCTTGATTTTATTGTAGCGAGGCTGATTTTGGACTGAGCTAGCATCCACATCAAAAGCTACAAAAGAGCACACATTAATAAACTGATGCAAATAAAATTAGAGGTAAGTAATATTAAGGTAAAATAATTAAATGAGAGACACAAAATAAATATTAACATTTACCAAAAACATGAAAGACAGAACTTTATAAGAACTTGAAATAGAAAAAATTGGGAACATTGAAAAAAAAATAAAATAACTAAATATATTAGAAACAAAATAGAATTAGCTATAATTATAATAAATATAGACTTATAAATATTATAAATAGCTATGTGCAACATATTTGAAAGTAAAAATAAAATTATAATTTTTTTTATTGATTTAAAAAAATGACAGCGGAATACATTACAATTCTTATTACACATATATACCACAATTTTTCATATCTCCGTTTGTATATAAAGTATGTTGACACCAATTCGTTTCTTCATACATGTACTTTGGATAATGATGTCTATCACATTCCACCATCCTTGCTAACCTCATGCCCCCTCCCTTTCCCTCCCACCCGTCTTCCCTATCTAGAGTTTGTCTATTCCTTCCACTCTTTCACTCCCTACTCCACTATGAGTCAGTCTCCTTATATCAGAGAAAACATTCAGCATTTGTTTTTTTGGGATTGGCTAACTTCACTTAGCATTATCTTCTCCAACACCATCCATTTACCTGCAAATGCCATGATTTTATTCTCTTTTAATGCTGAGTAAGAGTCTATTGTGTACATATAACACATTTTTTAATCCATTCATCCACTGAAGGGCACTAGGTTGGCTCCACAGTTTAGCTATTGTGAATTGTGCTGTATAAACATTGATGTGACTGTGTCCCTGTAGTATGCTATTTTTAAGTTCTTTGGGTATAGACCAAGGAGAGGGATAGCTGGGTCAAATGGTGGTTCCTTCTCAGATTTTCAAGGCATCTCCATACTGCTTTCCATATTAGCTGCACCAATTTGCAGTCCCACCAGTAGTGTTTGAGTGTACCTTTTTACCCACATCCTCGACAACACTTATTGTCATAATAGCTGCCATTCTGACTGGAGTAAGATGATACCTTAGATTAGTTTTGATTTGCATTTCTCTAATTGCTAGAGATGATGAACATTTTTTCATATATTAGTTGATTGAGAAGTGTCTGTAATAAGAGACCCAGAATAGCTAAAGCAATCCTTTGCAGGAAGAGTGAAGGAGGTGGCATCACTATACTAGACCTTAAACTATATTCAGAGCAACAGTAACAAAAACAGCATGCTATTGGCACCAAAACAGACTGATAGACCAATGGTACAGAATAGAGGACACAGAGACTAACCCACAAAATTATAATTATCTTATATTAGACAAAGGTGCCAAAAACATGCACTGGAGAAAAGATATCATCTTCAACAAATGGTGCTGGGAAAATTGGAAATCCATATGCAACAAAATGAAATTAAACCCCTATCTCTCACCATGCACAAAACTTAACTTAAAATTATAATTTTCTAGAAAAATAAAACTTCCTAAAATGGTAACAGAAGCAGGAAAACAATATATGAGCACTTTCTTAAGGGATGAAATTGCTATCATAAATACTCTTCTCCACACCCCTAAAAATGCCAGGCAATTATATAGGGGAATTCTACAAATTTTTAACTGATAGTGCCATGCCCAATACAGACTGATTTAGAATATATACTAAATAAGTAAATAAATAGGTAAATCTATATGCCTCTTGTTATAAACTCAAGGGAAATTCTTGAAATGGTTTCAAATAATAAAATGTGACCTAGTAGAAATTACCAATTGAGTCAAATGTATGAAAGATGATATATCATGAGCTTTGTAATGTTTTGAACAACCAATAAAAATAAATAAATAAATAAATTTTTAAAAAAAGAAAAGAAATTACTCCATGAAGTCAAACATGGTTCAACTTAATTGTTAAAAACACAACAAGCCAACGGTAATAGTTTTGATAAATGTAGAAAAGTGAATAAATATACATGAAATGTAACATCTATTCATAAAAGTGGCTTCACAATAAAATGATATGAATCTATACCTTTCATTATCTGAGTATGATTTACCTACTAGACATCAAAAGGCATTTTACTGGGTAGCATGACTTTAAAAATTGTTTTACTAATTTCTAGCATATTTAAACCTTTTCTACCAATAATCAATATACTGCAGATTCCAACCAGTGAAACCAAAGGGGAAGAAAATGACTAAGGAGGAAGATGAAGGAGAAAAAAAAATTGTGTGGGGTGGGCAGATCTGGTGTTTACGTAGAGAACCCAGGATAATCAATGGTAACTGTAGAATGCAGAAGAATTCACCAAGATTCTATGTAAAAAAAAATCAGTAAACTTTAAAACAATGTAATAAACAAAATGATGTTATTATCCCTGTACTTCTTGGATGCTAAGGTACTAAAAGCTTTGAAGTAAAGTTTTCTATAATTGCCCTGGGATTTTCACTATTTGGGATTTGGAAAAGGGTAAAAAAAAAAAATTCACTCTTGAAGAATATAGATGAGAAAATTGAAAGCATTTTTAAAAAGTGGTTGAGGTCTGGAATTGCACTTGCCTCTTAAGAACTATTTTTTTTAAAAATTTGATCATGATTACCAGTTAAAATTTATGGCATAAATCTTCCTTGTGCTCAATAATTCTTACAACTCGACTGCTCACTTCATCCAGCTGGAAGGAAGTTTACATTGTGGTCAGCCAGATACCCTGACTGTCTCCCACAGCAGCAAATAGCAGCTCACTTTCGGGTGCCTCTTTGATCTATTTTGGGGGCTGAACTAATGATTCAAGCATATCTGGCCTTTCTTCTTTGGCATCAGACCTTCAAATATCTCTGACTTTCTGTGATTAAAATCATCAAAGACCACTGTTTATGATATTTGAAAATGCAGAGATACCAACTCGTGGAGAGTCGAGTGTGTTTAATGTGGTGTCTTCTCAAGATGGCTCAGGAATGGTTTTTGGAGATCTTAGTTCCTGACACTGCTTTCTTGTTAGCAAACAAGGATGAAACAGTGGAACTAGTGGAGTAAATGAATGCAGATGGATTGCGCAGATTGATTCTGTAATTATCAAGTGCTCTTTTCAGAGTCGTATTAATGTACAAAAATTTAAGGTCAGTCTGCACTTTCACTTATAATTGCATTTTTTTAAAAAAAATAAAATCTTTGTAAGCAGTGTGATCTCACTTGTATGTGGAATCCAGAAAAGTTGATCTGATAGAAATTCAGAGTAGATTGCTGGCTATCAGGGGGAGGATAGCAGTGAGGGAGAGATGGGAAAGGTGAATCAAGCCATGCTAACTTACAGTTGGATAGGAGTGAGAAGTTCTCCTGGGCTGTTTTATAATAGGGTGACTCCAGACAATGATAATGTATATTTCAAAGAGAAGAAAGAATTTTGAATATTTTCACCATAAAAAAATGGTAAATGTTTCAGGAGATAGATATGTTAACCTGACTTAAATATAATACAATTTATAGATGCATTGAAACATCACATGGTACTCCACAAATATGTAAAATCTTTAGATTTATATGAACTAAAGAAAATGAATGTAAATTTTAAAAAGTATTAATGACTATCTCAAGTTTTTAATCATAGATTATAAGCATAATAGGCAAAATCCTTAAATAAAGCTGATACATCATTTATAATATTAAGAATATATATACATTCCTGAGGAAAAAATGTTTTATATAAAAATCAGGAGCATGCAAAGAACAGAATGCAATCCACAAATGGGCAATTTATACAACAATCATTAAAAGTGTTGGTAATCAAAATGTGTCATAACAATTTTTTTAAGAAACATACAAAATGTATCATTTGAGGATATCCATACCTAATCTCTTTAAGGTTTCTCTTAAAAATCCGTTCTTTTTAATTAATTTTTTTATTTATATATGACAGTGGAATTAATTATAATTATTATTACACATATAGAACACATGTTTTTCATATTCACAATGGAATGTGGTGGACATTATTGAAGACACGAATTGGTGTGAATATACTTTGTATATCCCTATTTTATTTCTTAGAAGTTTTTCACTAGTCCTGCCCACATTGTATGTGTTGGGGATATGCACAAAGAGATGAATTCCAGGAGGTGGAGATCTTAGGATCATGCTCCAGTTGGTTAATACCATATGTTTAGCAAAGAAACTGGAATGCTTACTTAAAAGCCTGGTTGTGTAGCTGTTTGTCAACAAACAACTCTAGTACTTTACATCCTTTTGAGTAAAGCATATCACAGATTAATCTCAAACAAATGGGGATATAAATTCTTCTCAAAGGATGAATTGCATGTCATACATCAAATAATGAGGAGATATACACATATCTATCTATTATACATATCTATCTATAACATCTGTCATCTATCTATCTATCTATCTATCTATCTATCTATCTATCTATCTATAGTTCTATCACACAGAAAAAACAAATCAGTGGGGAAAATAGTCCAATTCACTCTAGATCACATTTATGCATGTATAAGGAAGTTTGAATGTTTTTTGCTAAGTAAATTATTGATATGGAAATAATCTTCTAAATTCAAATTGCATATAGAATCTTTATTTTCAAAAACTCTTCTATTTTAAGACATTTCATTGTAAGGTCTATCTTAGAGTTTATTAAAATACATTGGGTTGCATCCTGAACAAAATTATATTCAATTTAGGGTGCAAAGACATTATTTATATTCTTCTTAAAGCTGTTATCTCTTTATCCATATTTCTTGATACACAGGCAAGTATATAATCCAGAAAGTATTATGTATAAAATTTTGTCCTAAACTTTATGATATCTCAAGCTATTAGAAAATGATACATATCTGTGAATGATTTACTTATTATTCTATCCATTGTATATTGAATGGAGTATCTACACATAATATATTCCAGACCATGGGATGACCACTAACTAGAACAACATCCTAGGGTTTTCCTGTTTTGTGTATTTGCAGGCACTGCTTTAATGCACAAGGACACTTTCCTTCTTGGAAGCATTTTGGACCACTCAGTGCATGAAACCATATGTGTTACTGATGAAGTTTAAACTCTTACCCTAAAATAAAATAATATTTACTTTTTAAGAACTAATTCTAAAATTGAAAAAATACATACTTTCCTACTTTTTAAATAGTCAGAAGATTGATTTTAAGAAATATACTCAAATACAAAAAAAATCAAAGTATTTTATATCAAAGATTAGACTTATATGGTAAACTACTTTATTTTTAGACAGTTCAGAAATAGTACCACCCTCTATTAATTCTACAACTAATGGCTCCATTTTTCTCTCTATGAATTCCAATATTTATTATTATTCCACTTTCAAAATTATTCCTTAAATTTACCTAAGAATCATATACCTTTGATCACTATTCCTAGCTACAGGACATCAAGCCAAATAAGTTTGTATCTCTCCACAAGACTTAATATAGCAAGTGAAGGGATTAGATGACTTTAGCATTATCAATTAGAATATTAATGCATTGTTTTTAAACCTCTTCCCTCCCACACCTCATTCCTAATTGTCTTAGAAAGGAAAAAAGTGAAAAAATATTTGTATGTCTGTATTCATTTGAGGATGGTTGGGTGGGTTGTATTTGTTGATTTGACATAAACCAAACTTCTCCAGTTGCAGTTAATTTCTCAATTGACTCACTGCTATTTTAAACACACACACACACACACACACACACACACACACACACACACACACACACGTTTCTGTTCTGTAATTATCACAAAGGACTGAACTTAGCCCCCTGATATGGGAATTGATTTTATACTGCTGTTTTCCCTCCGCCAGCTAAGCTACTAGAACGTACCTACTCCTGTCAATTTTCTAAGACCTTCAGGTAGGTCTCTTTAGCCCAGATGTCGTAGTTACTGTCTCTAAGGGTATTTTCTCAGAAGAATCTAAGTCCAGCCTCTGGAAAAAGCTCACTGATTTTTCTAAAATGGAATTTGCTTGCTATTCAGTCTGAATTTTTTTCTATTATTTCTTTGCTAATTTCCTTTTTTTTTCCATTTTCTATTTCTGGACTTATTAGATCCTAACATTTCCTTACTTAATATTCTATGACTTGTTTTTTTACTCTCAAATTTTTTTCATTAGTTGTTTGCATTACATCTTATATTTCAATCTTTAACATTTTTCATTCTGATCCTTATGTTATTTTTATTGTCTTATTGCTTCTTCTTCTACAGCATGCTGTTTTTTTTTTTTATGAATGAAACACCTTGACTCTTCTTGGTCATACTGGTTAGCAGACAAGTTCTTACTATATTTCTCAAACTGACCTTGAACTTCTGGGCTTAAGCAATTGTATTGCAGTCTGCAGGATTACAGGTGTACTCCACCACAGCAGGCTTAACTCTTTTCTTTATTTTTCCAAATTATCCTGTTTAACTTTTGGTCAGCTTTTCTATTTTCTCTTTCATCATTCTCTTTTTTTTTCTGCAGATTATCTTCCTTGATTTGACATTCATATTTTACACTGAGGCAGTGAAAGAGTTAATCGGACCTCTGTAAACATGGGCAGACATTGCTCAGTGGTTTATTTTTATTTAGATAGAGGATAGGACGACAATGGTAAATAGGCCCATCACCTGCACTACTATAATTCCATTTGGCTTGTTCCACAGCTTCAGAGAAATGTCTTTTAATATTTTGTATGAGAGTGAATTTTGATTTTATTTGTATTCTACACTGGGGTAGATGGGTGGGCAAGAATTGCTATGAGATTGGAAGTGTCCATTGTTCATAGACCACTGATCATCTTCTTGCTTCCATGTTTATTTCTCATTCCTGTTCATTTATTCTTACTTTTGATTTGAAGACTAGTTTCCCCAGAATTCCTTCCATGTTATCTCATCTTTTCATGTAGGTCTTTCCATACAGTAGGTTCTTCTAATTTATTCATACTCTATTCATCTCCCAGAATTTTATTACAATATATTTTATGTTCTCAACTTTTGTTCTGATTGATTTTTCTATTATTTATTTGTACAATTTATACTCAATAAATTATTCATTTCAAGAGATTTTTTCAGTGATCTCTCTCCTGTCCCTTCTTTCTTTCTTTCTTTTTTCTTCTTTTTAATAGGATATTTCTTAGAGAAATTTTAGGTTCACCACAAAATTAAGTGGAAGGTACAGAGATTTTCCATATTTGCCCCATCCAAACACAAACAAAATCTCTATCAACATCTCCCACCATAGTGGTGCATTTATTGAAAATGGTTAATCCACATTGACATATCATTATCACCTGAGGTCTTCAGTTTACATAAGAACTTACTCTTGGTTTTGCACATGCTAGAATTCAGACTGATGTATAATGACATGTGCCCAATATGATAGTATATACAGAGCATTTTCATTGCTATAAAAAATCCTCTGTTCTCTTCCTACCCCTGGAAAGCACTGATCTTTTTACTATTTCCACAGTCTTATCTCTAGAATGTCATACAGTTGAAATCATTCAGGATACAGAATTTCTAGATTTGCTTTTTTTTATCTAGTAACATGTATTTAAGTTTTCTTCATGTCTTTTCATGATAGCTTGTCTCTTTTATTGTGTATTGAGTATATTTCCCCTATCTGGATGGACCAGTTTAAGCATTCATCCACCAAAGAACAGCTTGGTTGCTTCCAAGTTTTGACAATTATGATAGAGGTCTATGTAAAGGTTTTGGTGTGTCACAAATTTTCCACTCCTTTAGGTGAATACAAAGATGTGCAATATTGGGACCATACAATAAGAATGTTTTTAATTTTGTAGGGACGTGCTAATCTGTCTTCCAAAGTGGATTTTCATCCTTGCCAGAAATGAATGAGGAGAGTTCATGTTGCTTCATGTCCTCAAAAGCTTTTGCTGTTATCAGTGTTCTAGATTTTGTCTATGATAATAGGTATGCAGCAAGTTTCTTGCATTTTTACTTTGTTAGAGTAAAGGGAGGTAAATGTCATTCTCAAATGGTCATTTTAAACCTCATTTTTTTGAGATATTGAGAAATGTATTCAGTTCTTCAATATTTGCTTTTTTATGAACTAATAAAAGTAGCTTCAGATGCATTTGATAATTGTCACCAAAAAGTTTTAAATATACTTTTATGAAAAACTTGAGTGTTTACATTAATAAATATTTAAATATTCAAATTTTAATAGCATTGACCCACAAAAATATTTTATGATTATTTTTAAGTACCAAAGATTAACAATGACAATATAATCACTCAAAATTTTGTCTTCTAAAGACCACTAGTGTGTACCAAACTGAAATGGCATCACAGAGCACATGTGTTTTGGCAAATGACTCTAACACAGCACTAAGTATAAGACTTTTTAAATTTAGCCAATGTGAATATCACTAATTATAGGGAAAAAGGAAGTTCTAATATGATGGGTTTGTATACAAATTCAGAAAAATAAACAATATTGCCCTGTAAAAAGGTATATCCAAAAGCTACTTAGCAAGAGAACACTTTGGTATTTATGTGTGATATCTCTATAATGTATTGCTCTGTACTCTATACCTCTCTGCATTATGATTTCCTCTTTCACCTTCTTTTGGAGATATCTTTAGAAAATTTGAGGAGGTGGTTTACCTTGTTCTCATATATATATTTAAAAAAACCTAAGTGTGAAAGTCTACACAGTAGAAAATTTTTGTATTTATTCATTTTCAAAAAGTCTGGATTTTAGCTGAAGGCAACTTTTTAATCATTTTTTTAAATCGGTTGATACAGGGTGTTGTTATGTTTTTTCAGGCTGGTCGTGAACTCCTGGGCTCTATGCCTCAGCCTCCTTAGTAGCTCAGACAGGCTTGTGCCATACACTGGGTAAAGGAAAATTTGTATTTGCAGACTTTTAAACATAATGACTTTAGTCAATTGAAAAAATAATGAAAATACTGCCTGTCAATTTTATTTATATTCCTGATATTATTGATATTAGCATTGTCACTAGAATAAAATAATATCTAAAATTACCAAACTTTATCATCTTTGTAAAGTAAGCACAGTGTTATTTTAGTAGTTCTGTGGAGTTAGAGTTGAGTCAAATGTAGGAGTTACATGTGTTTTGGCAAATGTCTATAACATGAAATGAAATGTAACTAAATATTACATTTCTTACCTTGCTGTGCTTTTCACATGTGTATGTCTTATCTTTTTAACCACAACAGGGTGATTATACAGAACTTGGGATGATTAATTTATAAATTGTCTTTTTTTTCAGTCATTTTTATTTTAGTGTGCACACCATTCTTTCATCAAATCTCCTTCCGGCTGTCATAACACTATTTACACTGGGACTCCCCTCTGACCAACTATGTTTCTTTCTTTGGTTCTTTCTTTTTCCAGATCTGCCTCTAAGATGCATCATCCTCCCTTCTACCTCGCTGCCCCTCTGCCCACCTCAATTTGGGAAATGGAAATTTTGCATCCAGTGACCCAGATTGACTACTTCTGTTGTGTACCTAATTTCTGAAAACATATCTCTAGCCTTGACTCTATTTAAGGTCAAGGAAAGCATTTAAAAATCTTAATGAACTTTCCGAATCATCTCAAGTTCTGCATAGTCCTAATCATACTCAGTACTGTTCCTCTCATCCTCTATTTTGGACAGCTGTATTTATCACCATTCATTCTCACCGAGACCAGGGGCTACTGTGGTGATGTTAACTTCCTCCTAGCCTGTATCCCTACAATCAATCAGCCTTCAACAACCTAAGTTTGACCTTGGAAATATCTCTTGGACAAATGTCCAAACTGCCCATCTCTATGGTAATTCTCCTTATTCAAGTCTTGTCATTATTTTCTCTAAGAACATTTTTGGGTTTTGGTGTAATTTATCCTTTTCCTTTTCTAGAAATACATACGTGGCCATGTTCTGCATCCCTATACTCTTTAAATCTACAAAGTTCCATTACTTACATAAAAGGATCAACTTTTTAGCATAATAAGAAATCCTCCTTATTATTCGGTCTTATCCATTTTCGAATACTTAAATCATCTCCCACTCTGTACCCAGCCAATGCCATCTCTCAGCCAGATACTGGGAAACAAACATCTGGGATTTTTCCCTCCATGTTTTGTCTATTTGGGATTCTTCTCTTTCTGTCTAACAAGTAAAATTATACCAGCACTCCTAAAACCAATTACAATTCAAACTTCAATTCTTCCCCATAGTTGTAACTTAATAGGTATCTTGGTGCTGTTAGAATATACTGCTATATAGTACAGCACCTAGGGAGCTACATACACTTTTCTTTGCAATGTTAGTTTGTCAACTCAACAGCTCTACTGATTCATATTTGTATTTCTTGTTATACCTATCATATTGTCTTGCCAATGCATTTATTGTGTTGGCTATTGCTATTTCAAGCTGTAAATGACATCTTGGCCATGAACTTCTTTTTTGTTTTTAAATTTTTTTATTAGTACATTATAGTTAAACATAATAGTGGGGTTCATTTTGACATAGCATGCATGTATGGACTAAAATATGACCTTAGATTTCTTAATTTCTGTTTATAACTTAAAGAAATGTAAAGAATGGGAGTAATTAATGGAGTTGGCTCTGTATTTGGATACTAGTTATTTAAACTTGTGAAGAGTACATGGTGGTCTGGGTATTACAACACAGTGACAGAGAGGTGTGTTGTGACAGATATTCGCTCTTCAATTAGACTGTGCTCTAGTGTTTAATATGTGATGCAAACACAGTGAATCAGGCGATGTTTATGTAAAATATTATATATACCTTGTATCTGATGGATTCACTTTTGTTTATTGCTGCAATATGCATATATATATATATATATAATTCAATACTGAGTGTAGATTTTGGTGAATTGTGGTGGTTTGTACAATCATGTAACTACCACCATAATCAAGATACAGAATATTTCTCTCACACTGGGCAGTTTCCCCAGCCACTTTGGAATTGATTTCCTTTTACCACTCAGACACAGGTACTAACTGGTATGATCTCTCCATAAATGGTTTTGGATGTTCTAGAATTTCATAGCAACATAATCATATAGTATGTAGTGTCTTGTGTTTGACCTCCTTCACTTGGAATCAAGTTTGAGAAATTCAACTGCAATGTTACACGTATTTTGTGCAGAATAGCATTCTCTCTCTCTCTCTCTCTCTCTCTCGCTGAACTGTGTTCCCTATTGTGAATGTACCTCGAATTGTTTATTTTTTTAGCAGCCCATGATAATATGAATGGTTTCCAGGTTCTGCCTCTTATGAATCATGATAATCTGACCATTCGCATCAATGTCGTCTGAGGGTGTATGCTTTTCTTCCTCTGAAATAAATACTCAGAAGAGGAATTTCTTAGATATATAATAAACATATTCTTAACTTTTGCAAAATACTGTGGTTTTTTTGCAAAATACTGTTACTTTTTCAAGGTAGCAATATTACTTTACATTTTAATAAAAACATACAAGACAGCCGAAGGTTGCATGGTTTTTCCAGAAGCTTCCTTATTGCCAGTCACTCTAGTAAGTGTATAACACTATTTTGTTGTGGCTTTGATTTATATATAAAGATCTTGATGTTTGGTGCTTTTTGGTAACTATTTTTTCTTATGAGTAGTGGCCATTTTAAGAGCTTTGTTGGAGTATAATCCATATAACAAAATTCATCCATTCAAAAGAGTTGTTATTCTGAAATTTCATCTTTAGTGAATTATTTCAGCCATATGTCATAGCTTCCTATTATTTGAGGTGAGACAGGAAGGACAGAGGGGTTGGAGATAAAGAAAGCTTTTCCTGTGTGGAGTACAGCTCCGATAAGGAGTTTATTCTGTGAGATATTATTATTATTATGGAGAATTTTCTGAAAAAAAATCACTCTTTCCTTTTCTCATACCAGAACCATAAGAAGCTTTTCTTTGGTGAAAATAGTGTGTGTGTGTGTGTGTGTGGGGGGGGGGGTTCTGGGGCTAAACTCAAGGAAGATGATGGGTCCCCTGTAAGACCACAGCCCTGGGGGGGGGGGTTCTCACTCTCAAACTAATCCACAAGTGACCTCCAGAAATCTGTAATGACAGTCTGGCTGCTTCAACTGGTTTTGGGCTCCAGCATCTTCTCTTCCAGGTAAGCATGTATTAGCTGTGATTCTCTTGCTTTAACTCTCTTGACTTTGGGGTGGTGATTTTCCTCATGACCATCATTCTCTGATAGACCCCAAATGTTGCTGATTTGCGGTTATTTCCATTCTGTTGTGTTGTCAAGATGGGGTGATGATTTCCAAGCTCTTTGGGTTTTGCAACTGAAACCAGGAGTCCCAGACATGACTTCTTCTGCCACTAAAATCCTGAGACCCCAAATGGTGCTTGTTAGAGTGTTTGCAGTTACCCCATAGCACGGAGAACAATGTGCTTTAATTTCATTTCTATGTTTTTATTTTTATTTTGCTTTATTCTTTATGAATTTGTTTCACCACTTTTCTTTTTCATCATTTTGGTTGTTTTCTGTTGAACTATTTTTTAACTTCACTGATTCTTTTATTATTGGGAAATTTGTAAAATAAACTCTTTATCATTAATATTACATTTTTCATTTCCAACATTTCTATTTGACTCATTTTCATCTCCATGTGAAATTTCCCATCTAGTTACAAATGTCATAGTGTGAGAGTTACCTAAAATTAAATGGATTGTCAAAGAGCATAGTTAACTTTGGTTAGAAGTGCACGCTATTGGTGGCATTTCTTTTTTAAATCAGTACAATCCAAGATTTAATATATTAATTGTCACTTTACCAGAAAACCTTAAGGAAACAAGACTCAATAAGTATGAAGAAATTTACCATTAAATTTGAAGAACAGGTTAAAAGCCATTTCAAAAAAGGCTTTGGATGGGCAAAAAGTATTTATGTATCTGCTGTAACATTTTCCAGGGAAAACATGGTCATTTCCATTCAGTAGAGACAGATTTTTTCAGAAAAAGAAATGGTGAAAATATTCTGCCTTTGGGGCAATTGTAAAAATGTTTTAATGTGCCTCAGCTGGAAATTTTTGTTTTGCCAAATAAAATGATCATTTTCTCCCTATAAAAAGTGTCTTTCATGTTGGAAAGGATTTGAGAGTGGAGTATATTTGAAAACTATGTTAAAAAAATTTCCAATTTTCACTGTTTGGCATAAAAATGCTTATTTTTCATCTCTATGTTAGCTAAAAATGTGAGAATTTCTACAATGGAAAACTAAACAAAACAAGACAACAACAACAAAAAAGAAAAAAACAATAAACAAACCACCATAGTTGGGGGCATGGCCTTCCGGATGCTGTATTTTAACTTATATTATTGAATACTTGGTAGGTGATGCTTTTTTCCTGAAAAACTTTAAGAGAAATTTTATTTCCCTTCCTCTTCCAGTGGATTAAAAAACTTTCTAGAATACTACATTTTGAAAGTTCAACATAACTAGTTTTTAATAATAACGTTTAATATTAAACCAAATAACAGCAGATTCATTAAGTGGGTTCACGCATGGTCTCATTTTTTTTTTCGAATTATTTTTCTGATGTATTGTAATTATAATATTTTGATATTATAAAATTCATAATTAGTTTTCCCAATGCTATTATAACCTGAGAGCTGTTTTAAAAAATCTTGTAAAAATAGTCTCCTCTTCTACCTATAGATAACTATTTAGTAGCCTATCCAGTGGGATTGAACATAGTTATTTCTACAAGTCAAGGCAGATTTTTATAGTTAAAAGAAAAAAATAAATAAGTACTGATGTCAATGAAGAATCTCTGCACTGCCAGAGTCTTAATAGTATCTTTAAATTGTCATGGCAAATGTAGAAACTTCATGAATTTTGAGAGCCTGCTATAAGACAGGATATTCAGCATGTGAATTTTATTACAATTAACTATGGATAATGTTATAAGAATTCAGGATGGATACTGAAGGGAAGAGTTGATTCAAAGCCAGCCTTAGAGAGTGAACAACATATTGATTGATGGATGGATGGATTGATTGAATGGTATTGGGGATCGAACCTAGGGCATAATGCTGGCAAAGAATGCATACCACTGAGCTGTACTCTCAGCCTGTATTTATTTTTGCTTTAAGAACCATTTCTTTTGATCATACCAGAAAAGGGAATTCACAATTGTAGAAGCCTCATTTCAAATTAATTTAGGATTTCTCATAAATTGTAACAACAAGCATTTTTAAACATAGACTCTATTGACCATCACAGAGATTTTTAAAAACCTAATGTATCCATAAATTAAAATTGTGACTTGTATTTTCACTGTATTTTGACATGTCATGTCACATGTCAAAATCATACAGTTGATATATTAGGATAATCAATGTATGTATTCTTTATCAAATATTTACAAAAGTAATGAGCTAGGTATTCATACTTCTTAATGAAAGACACAAATTCCTTTTTACCTGCTGATGTCTCTACCTTCTATTTTGACTTAGTAGCAACAACATGAAATTGAAAACTTTAAAATGTTTTTATGATTTATAGACTTGATTTTTTTCTGGATAGAGAAGAAAATCAAAGGACTCAAAATCAGCAAAATGATGGAGCATCTTAGACTTTGGGGAAATCTTTATTTGGATATCATTTTAACTCTGCTGCTGATAACTCTCACAGAGGGTCCATATATAACATGAGCGTATTTGCAGTTTTAGTTGTAGTGTTCCTATCATTGGTACAAAAGAAACCTCCAATCTTTACTTTAAAGGATTTTTTTTCTTTAAATTTTTGTTATGTTTTGTTTATAAGTTTCTCATGTCAACAGAGAATGGGGACGCACAAAACTCAAAGTTTTCATGTTAAAAGATCTATTTACAAAAATACAAAATAAATGGAAGAAAAAGAATTTATGTAGAAACTGCAAATCATCTGTTTTTGCTTCTGGGCTTAATTGGATTTACCTAGAATTGATATTTGGTGTTAGCATGTGCTATATCAACAACACAAGCAATCCTTACCCAACATAAAGAAGCTATGTGGAGACATGAATCTGAGATTAAAAACCTCAACCAAAAAAAACTGGAAATCCATATGCAACAAAATTAAACTGAATCCCTTTCTCTCGCCATGCACAAAAGTTAACTCAAAATGGATCAAGGAGCTTGATATCAAATCAGAGACACGGCATCTGATAGAAGAAAAAGTTGGCTACGACCTACATGCTGTGGGGTCGGGCTCCAAATTCCTCAATAGGACACCCATAGCACAAGAGTTAACATCTAGAATCAACAAATGGGACTTACTCAAACTAAAAAGTTTTTTCACAGCAAAAGAAACAATAAGAGAGGTAAATAGGGAGCCTACATCATGGGAACAAATCTTTGCTCCTCACACTTCAGATAGAGCCCTAATATCCAGAGTATATAAAGAACTCAAAAAATTAGACAATAAGATAACAAATAACCCAATCAACAAATGGGCCAAGGACCTGAACAGATACTTCTTAGAGGAGGACATACAATCAATCAACAAGTACATGAAAAAATGCTCACCATCTCTAGCAGTCAGAGAAATGCAAATCAAAACCACCTAAGATACCATCTCACTCCAGTAAGATTGGCAGCCATTATGAAGTCAAACAACAACAGGTGCTGGCGAGGATGTGGGGAAAAGGGTACACTTGTACATTGCTGGTGGGACTGCAAATTGGTGCAGCCAATTTGGAAAGCAGTATGGAGATTTCTTGGAAAGCTGGGAATGGAACCACCATTTGACCCAGCTATTCCCCTTCTCGGTCTATTCCCTAAAGACCTAAAAAGAGCATGCTACAGGGACACTACTACATCGATGTTCATAGCAGCACAATTCACAATAGCAAGACTGTGGAACCAACCTAGATGCCCTTTAATAGACGAATGGATAAAAAAAAAAACGTGGCATTTATACACAATGGAGTATTACTCTGCATTAAAAAATGACAAAATCATAGAATTTGGAGGGAGATGGATGGCATTAGAGCAGATTATGCTAAGTGAAGCTAGTCAAGCCCTAAAAAACAAATGCCAAATGTCTTCTTTGATATAAAGAGAGTAAATAAGAACAGACTAGGGAAGAAGAGCATGAGAAGAAGACCAACATTAAACAAGGATGAGAGGTGGGAGGGAAAGAGAGAGAGAGAAGGGAAATTGCATGGAAATGGAAGGAGACCCTCAGGGTTATATAAAATTACATACAAGAGGAAGTGAGGGGAAAGGGAAAAAATAATACAAGGGGGGGGGAATGAATTACAGTAGAGGGGGTAGAGAGAGAAGAGGGGAAGGGAAGGGAGGGGAGGGGGGGATAGTAGAGGATAGGAAAGGCAGCAGAATACAACAGACATGAGTATGTCAATATGTAAATCAATGGAAGTGTAACTGATGTGATTCTGCAAGCTGTAGACGGGGTAAAAATGGGAGTTCATAACCCACTTGAATCAAAATGTGAAATATGATATATCAAAAACTATGTAATGTTTTGAACAACCAACAATAAAAAAAATAAAAATAAAATAAAAACCAATTTAGCAATTGAAAAAAAAATTAATTCATTTGACTCAATCTTAGCATAATTGCTTTTTAGTCATGTGTGTGATAAAGTTACCATACCACTGGATACTATCTAGCTATGTATCATTTCTCTTCTTTACATTTGCTACAGTGGCTGTGAAGGGAACTAGAGTCCAATAACATGCCCTCAGCAACTGTAGCACATCTCTTGAGCCTGGAAGGCAGCCATAATGGCTATGCAAAGGCACATTGTCTTTGAGGTTTGAGGTTTTCATCTTCACAGGAAAGATGGTACACAAGGTCAATTACCTGGCCTTTACCAATTATGTGTAAAAATGAACTTTTCCCTTTAAACTAAGCAATAGAAGCCATGTATTGGAAGTAATTTCTCCATGTATTGATTTATGTATGTTTTACTCCATTTATTCATGAGAAGTTAATGTTAGACATCTTCAGGTGAATATCAGAAATATTTTATTAAGGAAAACTGGAAAGCAGAAAAAGATTATCTGAACTTAATGAAAATTTTTTTCAAAGGAAATGTTGATGAATAAAACATTCATCACCTGGTATTTATGGGGATTGGTTCCAGGACCCCTAGGGGTACCAAAATCCTTGGATAGTCAAGTTTCATATATAGAATGATGTAGCATTTGATATAACCTTGCATATCCTCTGTTTGCATTAAATCATCCCTAGATTATATGTAGTACTTAATACAATGTAAATGCTATGTAAATACTTGTTGTACTGTGGTGTTCAGGTTATAATGATAAGAAAAAAACTGTACATGCTCCATATAGATGCCATTTTTTCCAAATGTTTTCAATGAACCAATAGTGGCAGAACCCACAGTAGGTGAAGGAGGACCAACATGTATGTATATTCTTCAAAGATATTTATCTCATATATATACATCAACATGAAATAAAAATATATATATAAATATATACACACATATATATATCCATATCACACAAAGTTGCAATGCATTTCTTTTTTTTTTTTTTTTGCTACATAACTCACCTTCTTACATTCTTCCCTAATTGCTTTATCCTGCTTGAAAAACTAACCCATCAGTAGTAGCAAGACTTCTAATCTTCCTTGGCTATGTTTATTTGCATTTTCCCCTGTTATTATCATCTATAGTGCCAAGTAATACGCATATTTACAATTCGTCATGATTATGCCTATTTCCACCCTGCTCTAACATAAGCTTCATGATAGAAAGTATCTTCATTTTTTCTATGGGTACACCCCAATTGTCTACAACACAGCACTGCACAAATATTGAAGGTGCTTATGAATGAATATATATTTTACAAACATTATATGCATGCACATATTTACTGGTGTGTATTTGTGAATATAGAGATACACTTGGAGGCATGAGTATGTGTGTTTATTCATACTGTTAAATTAGAATTTCCACAGTCCATTCCCTAATTTTCCTTCTTTTGGTATGTAAGCCATTCTTCTGCTCTGTGCCATTCAAATGGTCTTAAAAATGTGTAATGCTTAGAAGCTTAATGCAACAGTTCCAGCTTAGCAGCCTAATCATCCAATTGCAGGATTCTAAGGTATACATTTTTTCAAACAATATTCTTGAGAGTCATTTTTTTTCATTTTCTCAACTTTTAACTTTTCATCATGGTGCTCTGAACTTGGAAGATGAGTATTTCTTTCAAATAAAATAAAATAAAGCTACTATTTATTAAATGAAACAATCTGAGTTAATCCAAATCTTCCAATGATATGGTCAGTGTAGCTCAGCAGAATCATCTGGATGGATTTGAATTAAATGCAAACATTATCACTCTGTATCACAATAGGAAATCATTCTACACAATCATGCTGTAAGCTGGCAAATCTGCCATCCTGAAGGCTCTTCCTTGAATCTTGCCATCATCAAAGACAAACCAGTTGGGCTGAAAAAAGTTATCAAGCCATGCAAGTAAATGTAATAGTATTGTGAGATGACATGAAAAAAAATTACATGCTTCTACTCAAACATTCAGGTCTCTGCCCCAAATGATCTCCTTAGTGTTTAGAAGAACAGTTGGTGTAAAGTGTAGGTGCTTATAGTTGTTAAACCAATGAATGAATGAGAATGAAGAATGGGTGTTTGTTTCTCTCACTGGGCATTTTATTGGTCCCCCAGCCCTCTTTTCAAACCCACTTCCAGGAAGATTCTAAAGAACCCAGAACTGAGCTTTTAAACTAATAAATACCTTTTAGAAACAGCATTTTTATCTTTCCTAGGAATCTCTAAGAAGAGAAAGAAATCAGAATTCTGTTGTCATGGTTCTTACAAGTCCTGTGTTAGAGAACTCAATACCTGTGATTTCATAACAAAATGCTAAGTCCTTAACAAGGAGCCAATTTTAAAAGTTACATTGTGTTTGAAACACTAGGCTCTGTGTTCATATGAAAACCAGAAAATAAATACGTGGCCTGAGAAAAGGGC
This sequence comes from Ictidomys tridecemlineatus, assembly GCF_052094955.1. Taxonomy (NCBI): domain Eukaryota; kingdom Metazoa; phylum Chordata; class Mammalia; order Rodentia; family Sciuridae; genus Ictidomys; species Ictidomys tridecemlineatus. Next base: position 141,667,101 of record NC_135484.1, read on the forward strand.
TGAATGGGGAAGATTACAAAAGACACGGATCTTTGATGGAGTGCTGGGAAAATATTCAGGTGTCAACTTTAGACATAGTTAGTTCACAGTGTCTGTTAGGTATTCCAGTAGATATGTGTTCAGAATATAGTTGGATACATAAGCCTGGAGTTAGGAAGCTATCATTACATAGTTATTCATAGCCTCTAAAAGGAAGTGAATGCAGACCGAAAGAGGCACTCTTTCTGAGGCACTCCAAGATTAAACAAGGGGCAACAGAAAAACTGAGTTGGTAGCTGTGAGGTTCTGGTCCCCAAATAAAAAAGGGGATTTAATAGGTTTGGATTTAAATGCTGGAATTGAGCTTCATTGTAGCAAGTGATTTTTCATCATTAAATAAGAAGCACATGATAGAAATATTAGAAAACAGGAGAAAACTTAATTCATATTCAAACTTGGTGATACAAAACATTTATCAGGAGACCTAAATCTATTTAAATAATTATTTAAATTTGAATCCTTCCAGTCTTTTCTTTTGTATGCATACTAATAATTATTGAATTGATAATGTATAGAGATTTTTTATCAATCTTGTTCATTTTACATTAATCAACATTAATATTATTAATGTTTATTATTAAATATTATTATCGTATGACTGTTTTTAATAAATAAATCATAACCAATAAGGGTTTTTAACTTTATTTCTTAACTGCTTATTTTTCTCAAAATTCTGTCTTTGTTTCCTTATGAAGGATTTGAGTCCCAATTGTGCTAGACAGATAAGAGTATGGAGAACAGCATTTTAAAGGAAAATATATATGAATAAACAGTTTTTAAAACCACAAAATTTGTAAAGTATTGGTCTTTATTATATATCAGAGATTGTTCTGGATAATTTACGTGTATTATCATATTTAATCTTCACTGAAACCATCTTATGGGGCTAGGTATGTGTACAGAGCTAGTAAAATACTTGAAGAGTGTTGAGAGCCACAGCCGAAGGGGTCCCAGCAAACTTCCAGCTGTCAGCTGATTGGCTCCTCTGAGATGATGCTCATTGGGCTGTTTCCCCGCCCTTTCAGACCACGGAGCTGCTCATTGGGGGACTCTTTTGGCTCCACCCATGCGACCCAGCCAATCAGCCTCAAGAGCAGGAGGAGTTGGGGGTTGAGAGGCTGGTGGGAAGCCGTGGTGGCAGTTGGGCTCTGAGGGAATTCCTGAAGAGCTCCTGTGTTATCCAAAAGAAATCCTGAACAGGACAAGAGGTCATCTCAACCATTCAGAAATTGGTCTCACTCTGTAAGTGACACCAAGACCACCACATAGGCTAGGAATGAGGTGTGCAGTGACCAGTGACCGAGAGCGCTCTCTTTTTCTGTGCTTAGGGTTATTTCCCAGAGGTGGAAAACTAGGCTAAGGAACAGATATTGAAATGGAACTCGGTTATTTAGAAATGTTTCCCGAGAACATTTGGTAAGCTCGGAGTTCCTATGAATGGCTTTAGTTTGATGTTGTTAACTTTAGTTTTCCCATTATTGGTATCAGCTGGCCAAGTTCCCAGTAACTGCCAGTCCCGTTTTCCTGTTATGTTTGATAAGCAGTTTGAGTATGATGTGTCTAGGCATGTGAATATTATTTTTTTATTCCATTTCTAAATATCTTTCTGAGGTTTTTCTTCAAATAATAATTGTTATTTTCATTATTATGGTTACTATTATTGCTATCATTATTACTTACATGTGAGGTCCTGGCTTTTTGCCATTTCATACATGAAAATGAGGTTATTTCTTTCCACATGCATTAATAAATGCAGATTTCCTTTTGGGAAATGTGGTTTTGCTCATTGCCAACTAGCTGCAATACAACTTGAAAGTGTTTGTTAATCCTTTTCTTTTTAACATTTGCAGAGTTCATAATTAATGGTGAAGTTCCAGTTTCTATCTGGTATCATTCTCATTCTCCTTCTGCCTGAGCAATATTACCGGATATTCAACTCAGCTAACCTGAATCTCTTAGCTCTTGTTTGCATTGGAAAAAAATAATCCTTATTTGGCTCTAATTTTTGAAAGATATTTTCACTGGGCATAGAATTTATTGATAGATCTCTTCTTTCCTTCCCTTATTTTTTCCTCCTTCCCTCCCTTCCTTCCTCTCTTCTTCTTAGTCTTAAAATTACCACTCATTCTATGTCCGGACATGCATTACTTCTAGGAAACATCTAATATTTTTTCCTTTTTTTTTTTCTTTTTGGTACTGGGAATTGAACCCAGAGGCCCTTAATCACTGAGCAACATCCCCAGACCTTTTGTTTGTTTGTTTGTTTTGGGGGTACCAAGGATTGAACTCAGGGACACTCAACCACTGAGCCACATACCCAGCCCTGTTTTGTATTTTATTTAGAGACAGGGTCTCACTGAGTTGCTTAGCAATTTGTTTTGCTGAGACTGTCTTTGAATTCTGGATCCTCCTGCTTCAGCCTTCCAAGCCACTGGGATTACAAGCATGCGCCACCGTATCTGGCTAGCATCTGATTTTTAATGTTTGTCTTTGTTCCCTTATGAAGGATTTCTTTCTATCTGGCTGCCTTCAACCTTTTCTCTTCTTTTATTTTCATAGTTTGGATATTATCTGCCCAGATGTGTTCTTGTTTTATTTTGTTTTTATTCTGTTTGAGGTCTTTGAGTCTCTTAGATGCATGACTTGATATTTTAATTATTCTTGTAAATTCTCAATATTTCTTCCAACATTTTTTTCTGTTCTCTTATCTTTGTCTTGTGGACTCACAATTTTAAGTACCTTCTTCCATTTGGTGTTGTACAGCAGATCTCAGATGCTGCTTCTTTTAATACTTATTTGACTTCTATATTTCAGTCTGAATGGTTTCTAGTGCCCTCACTTCACATTTGAGTCTTTCCTCATCTGTGTCCATTTTACTCCTGAGCCTGTTGAAGATTCACCATTTTACTCTTGTTTTGATTATGTTCTTTTAATTGATAGCATTTCCATTTTACTCTTTCTGGGGGCTGAATTTTTCCATGTGTTCATTCATGGTGTCCAACTTTTCTGCTAGATTCTTTCTTATTTGCTCATCATTGCCTGGTTACTTTTCTAATAGCTGTGGCTCCTCTTGTTATGTTAGCCTTCTCTATTTGAAAATGGATTGCTTCTTCTTCAGTTTTTGTGTCACTTTGTTTCTATTGAATGTTAGATATTATGGATAGAGAACAAAAGAAACAGAGGAGTCTACCATGGTGGAGGAGTGCTACCCTGGATACTGGTGGTGCTTGACCCAAGGTGGGCTGGAGGGAATTCTTTGTTACCCTGGCACCACCTCCATCTTAGCTAGGATCTATGTGTCTTGGGCTTCAGGGGTTGTACATCTCTAGTGTTTCTTCCTCTCTTCCTCCATGGCAGCAAACTCTATTATTCATGTGGCTGATGATTTTTTTTTGGAGAATTTCTCCATTGGTGACTGATGTTGCTGTACATCTTACCAGTGGAACAACTGATGGACTCTTCTTTAAAAAAAATTTTTCTCAAGTATACTTCTATAGTAAACAACTTTGTGAGATGAAGATCATGTCTACCCCAGAGCAAATGTATTTGCTCCCCAGTGTAATAAAGTTAAATTCTTCTGGGAAAAGAGTCCAGTAGATGTGCTTGCAATCCATTAGAAAAGGTTGGATTATCCTCCATTGGGTTCCTCTTCTGTAATGCTATCCCCTGAGTGTACAGACATCTTCTGTCCCTCACTGTGTGACCCTGTGGGCCTTAGGACTCAAGAAACTGGTGAAAGAAAGTGATGATATTCTGACCACACTGACCGTGCTGTTGCTATGAGTACTAAACTGTCTTTTGTCTCTGTTCCTGAATCTCATGTCATTTTTCCAGCATTTGAGAATTTATGTCAAGCTAATTGTTAGCTTCTCAGTAGGGGAAAATCAGACCCTTCATAGTTCTTGACAACCTTTAGTTGGGAGCCCTTACCCTGCACTAGTACAACCAGCCTCCATTTGGATCAGGGGAGGATCCTGAGTCTCTTTATGTCTCTTTTCCCAAGATTAAAGGGTTCAAAACTTTCCCAGTAGCAATGGAAGTTTGCTTCTGTCTGAAGAGTCACATTCTACTCCCTCAGACTCTGACTGGCTTTCCTCCTGTTCTTCCTCAATGGGCTAAAAACAAAGGTCTTACCAAATGGGGAGTTCTTACGCTTTTACTCCCCCGAAACACCTCCTTCTCCTGTATTTCTGGGAAGGGATTTCTCTGGTCTCCTCCTTAATCTGTCTTTCTTCCGAGCACCTGGTGGAGAACTATGGATAAACTGTTACTGAGTTCAAAATTTCCTTGTACTTAGGGCCCTGAGCTATTTCAAATTAATACCAGAGCCCACTCTCGACCTTTAGTAGTTCATTAAAATTGTGCTCACTTGGTGTGATGGTCACTGCCAACTAAGCTGACCCACTCTCTCTTCCTAGATGTGATGATTAATCCTGGTGGCCTTGAGGAATTAACTCTCTAATGACTTCAAGAAAAGATGATCTTGCAGATAATGTGTATGGCCTAAATTCATATGTTGATACCTAATCTATAATGTGATGGTACTGGAGGGTGAGGCCTTTGACAGATGACTAGGCCTTAGGGGCAGTGCTGTCTTTAATGGTATGAGTGCCCTTTTGAATCCCAAAGTGTTCACCCTCTCCTGCTTCCACATCTTCTCCACCATGTGAAGACACAGGAGAAGCAGGCCAGAAGGGCCTTCACCAGAAACCAGCCCCGTGGGTAGGTCTTGGTCTTCCAGTATCCATTGCTGTGAACAGTGAAATCTCTGTTGCTTGGAAGGCACCCCGTTTTGTGTATTTTATTACAGGAGCCTGAAGAGCCTAAGAGAGTAACGGAATATTTTCTCCTCATTGGGTTTGGAGTGACGTTCTTTGCTGCTTTCCACTCATCTAGGAGACAAAAAGGGAATACTATCTAATTCAATATTCAAAAAGCATAAGGAATACCATCTAATTCATTGACATGGACTTCCCAGGAGCCACTAAAGAGAAAGCTGGTGCACTAAGCCATGGGGTGAGTGCCCCAAAGTTATCCAAACTGTGGCAGAGTGCTGTTCTTACTGTCAAGGCATCGGGATGGAAAGATGCCTGCTTGCTTATCGTATTTGAATTCCAGCTTCCTGCACTCCAACCTTTATTCAAGCTTCAAGTAGAACTCTTAAGTCTAGAAAGCACTGTTCCTTCCTTGTCTATGTCAGATGAAAAACCAAAATCAAATTGTGACTTTGCCCATTGAAGGCACTCAAGGGTTGCTTCTTGTTCTTGATTTCCTCCCTTAGCAGGTCAGAGGGCCTGATTCAAACTAGGATTGAATCCCTGAAGCATATCTGTCTCCTGAAAGTAGTAAAGATTCTTCCAAGGACAATACCTCCCAGCCTTTCAAAATGAATGAATGAATGAATGAATGAATATTTTTGACATGTTTAGCTCCTTCAGTGTTTAAAATGAGATTGTAGAATTAAGGAGGCTTCAGAATTCTAAACCAATGACAATCTATGATTGTATTTATTTAGTCTTCAATACAGAAGATGACTGACCTGATTGAGAGTTGGGAAGAAACTTCAACAAAGCTCTCCACTGGTTGTGAACATGGGTAGAATGAGACTAAAGAAAGTTCAATGAATTGTCTAAGGCTACACAGATGTAAAATGAATAAAATTAAAAGGTAAGACATGGTGTCTTGGTCACAGGAGGGTCAGGAGAGCAGATAACTGCATATCTTAGTTGGACCATGTTCCCATCCTATGTCTGTTTCTGACTCATCTGGAAGATCAAGAAAAGTTACTCAACCTTCCCCATCTCAGTTTTACCCTTTCATGACATAGGGATGAGAGTGACAATATCTGTTTCCAAGAACTCGGGAAGGCTTTATTGTCGAATGAGCTCTCAATAAACATGCAAGTTTCTTCAAACAGTGCAGTTCCTGGTGTCAATGTGTGGACTTTAAATAAGGAGCACTGGGAGAAACTGACCTATCAGCGTTGCTTCTGCTGTGTCTTGAGTGGCAGTAGGTTACATTGTCTCACAGGTCTCACCAACAGACAAGAAATCCAAGTGTGGGTAATGCTGTTACTTAGAATGAACAATTAAAACAGGTTTGATTAGCCACCTAACCCTGTGCGCAAGTATGTGGGAGGTGCCCTTGTTCCATCCACGTTGGGACACTTGGGATGAAAGCACAGGTGTGGATGCAGATGCGTAGGTGTGGATGGAGAAGCATATTTGGACCAAAGCTGGAGACAAACGCTTGTCACAGAACTCCTTTTGCCCTCCAAGAAATAGCTGTGGTAGCTAACAGTTCCAGACTGGAGTTTTTCTAGTGTTCATTTTTCTAGCCAACGCTATAATTTTTATTTCTGTTTATTGACCAAGAACTGCTTCATTTACTGAACTAACCACCGCGTTGTGCAGCAGTCAAGGGGGCCCTGTGGTTTTGCAGCACGGGGACCGGCCTGCAGTGCCCGCTGCTGTCCCATAGATGGCGGCATTTCCCAAACAACGCCACCACCTTGACTCCAGGGGAAACCACTCCACAATCTGTTGACAGGATTAGGGACCCCTGTTGTTTTACAGGAAGTAAATAAATCCTGATGGTATTCTGGAAACCTCAGACGTGTATGAGAGTGGTAAGAAATTGTTTATTCTATGGTAAAGGTATCAAATGAATATTTACAGCATTTAAAACAATTACCTCAGATTGAAGTTGGACTTAGGCTAAGACGCAGCCTGTTTGCATTACCCAGTTTAGAGTATCTGCTAAACTCTTGCACAGTAGGTTTACTTTCTGGGTACAGAATTTCTTGCCAGTATGAGACGACAGTGAATGCTAATGCTGAGAAACGGTGACATTTTTCTCTTTCTGAATCCAGATGAGGTCTGTAGACATTAAACATCATCTACTGTGTGTGTGTGCGCAAAAATACAAGCCACGTGATTCTGTACACTGTAGGAACATAATAAATGATAGAATAAAAGACATAAAAATAGAGGACCCATGGTCATAGAGCAGATATGTTTAGGCAAAAGAATATCTTCAACTTTAAAACTCATGGCAATTCTGCATTTTACATAATACTTTTCAGAGTAAATATTTAAAAAAAGTATTTTTGTCATAAATCTACAACATGGGTGCTTCTCGGACAGGATTAGGGACCATTGTCTGCATGGTCTTCATTAATATTCTTTTTTTATTGGTGCATATTAATTATATGTAATTCATTAGTATTCCTAAATATGTTCCTGAGATATTTAAAACAAGGGTGATAATTTGTCAGTGGGATTTAGCGAGGGGTCAATTAAATGATTTTATTCTATAGACTTGCCACTGCTTTAGGCTATGCTATATATTTCTCTCTCCCTATTTTTTTTTCAACCTCCTTTGCTCTATGTTTCAACAAGCTGATTATGTTTTAAAACTACATTTGATTTGTGATCAGGTTGCAGAACTAACTAGACTAGTGATTCTTCGTTTTGAGTTATATTTTCACGTACTTAGGGTCAAGATTTCCAATTTAAAAAAAATTGTCTTTTGAGTGGCAATCTCTAGCAAACTGTCTGACCTTTAATAGCGCAACTAGTCTGTAGAAACTTAATCAGACAGTTGACTATTAATCTACAACGTAAGGTCCTATACCATTCTTATTTAATTTTTCCAAAGAATTATTGGATAAATTGATTTTAGTAGCAAAGAAAACTTGTACTCAAGTACTGATACAGTATTAACTCAAATGGGCTTCTCAATCATCTAGGTCACAGTTTCCATATTGGTAAAAGGTCAATTATAATTATTTAATATAAGACTGTTAGTTTACTAAATAGTATTAAATATTACTGTTTGTACAAATTGAATACTGAATGTTTGCTGGAATCATGACTTAGGAAAGGCCTTAGAAACTGGATATAAGTGGCAGATCCTCACTCTATTATGACACACGATTGTGTAAATTTGCAATGCAGTTCATACTCCTGACAATCAGTCCATCACATGGCCCAGTCCAGATGTTGCCCACCAACAGTTGAGCTTGACAGGACTCACCAGGGGCAGTGAGACTACCGCACACTTTCCAAGCATGGGTAACATAATCCAATAACATGCAATGACAGCAACAGAAAGGTGGTGAAAGTCTAACCAGAAACTGTTTCTTATTTGTTTGTCTGTTTCTTTAGTTGAAGATAATTACTTCTGATACTCAAAGTGCTGCATAAAGGAATTATTAAAAAGAATCCAATCCCATCTAAAGCCAAAACTGCCACAATGCAAGTTTGAAAATCATGGTAAGCACACACAAGGTCTACCCTCTTGACAAGTTTGTACTTATAATTATAAACACAATGTTATATCGCAGATCCCTGGAAACTTTTCATCTTGCTTAACTGAAACTTCATACTCATTTCTGTAGGATGCGTCTGGAATCCCTGCAAAGACTCATCTGTTGACAACTTGGTCCCTAGTCCCTATAGCACTGGTGGGAGATGGTAGAACCTTTAGGAGATGAGGTCTAGTGGGAAGATTTAGGTCACTGAAGACATGCCATTGAAGGAGACTGAGGGACAACACTGGTGTCTTTCTTTCTCTCTTAGTTCTGCACAGAAAGTGAGAGCTTTCTTTACCATATGCTCCCACCATGATGTGCTCCCTCCCCGCAGGCCCAAAAGCAAGAGGTCAAATGATTATAGACTAAAACCTCCAACTGTAAACCAAAATAATCCTTTCTGCTTTATAATCTGATTGTTTCAAGTATTTTGTTGCAGTACTGGAAAGCTGACTAATATCTCCATTGAACAACAATTCCCCATGTGCTTCTCACCTTAAGCCTTGGCAAGCCATCATTCTATTTGATGCTTATATGAATGCGACTATATTTGATGCTTTATATAAATGGAATCATACATTAAAATGTCACATTTTGATTATCATTCAACCACCAATGGATATTTAGATTGTTTCTATATCTTTGCTCCTATGGATAGTGTTCCAATGAAATGAGAGTGCAGGTATCTCTTTGAGATAAATCCTTCAGAACAAGTGCTCTGAAGTGGGATTGGATCATATAATAGTTGTATTTTTGATCTTTTATGGAAGCTCTATGCAGTTTCTAGAGTACTTGACAGTCTTCCTTTCCCTCCAATAATACCCAAGTGTCCCATGTCTCCACAATTGCACCAATAATTTTTTTTTCTTTTTTAATCATGGCCAAACCTACAGATGTGAGGTGATAATCCATTGTGGTTTGGGTGTGTATTTCCCCAATGATCAGTGAGGTTGAACATATTTTCACATACCTGTTATCTATATATCAAGTCTCCTATGAAGAAAAAAATCTATTCAGGTTCTTTGGACATTTCCTAATCCAGTTATTCGATTTTATACTGTTCAATTGTAGGGATTCTCTCTAGTTTTGAAGATCAACCCTTTTCAGACTTCAGGTTTGTGTACCTTCCCATTTTCCTTTGGTTGCCTGTATATTTGGTGTCATGTTTAAGAAATCATTGTCAAGACCAATGCTTGGAACTTTCAAGTTTTCCAAAGTCAGATCTGTCATTTAACTTTTTAATCCATATGAGTTGATTTTTAAGTCACCATTTTGTTTTAAACTCTCTAATCAATCTTATATATGCAACAAATCTTTATATACCATTCTAAAAATTACCTGTCAGCTTAAAATGTGATTAAAACATTGTCCTAATAATCACAAATAATCCTGGCTGCTTTTAAAATAGCTCTACCAGCCTTTTGAGTTGCCTTTTTGAAATCACGTGATTTAAAAAAAATATATAATATGCCTCAGTAGTTTTGAATGATTTAGTATATTTTCACAAAGTAAGGGGAAAAAAATCAAGAGATTTACCCTAAGTAAGAATTCCATAGACACATAGTTTCAATATATCATGTAATCTCTAGAACAAGCCAAAAAAATAAAACTATTATAGTAAAAGATGACAATACATACCATTTAACTAATTGTGATTTAATTTTAGGCCTTTATATGAGTATTTGTATTAAAAATCAGAACCCCCCCCCCAAAAAAAAAACCTGTCCCTTTTTGAATTCTGGAAATAAGGCCACAAGCTGACTGACTGTGTGTCCTGTGACTCTTGTCTCCATTAGTTAGATTCTGGGGTCGGCATTCATGCCTGACATGGGCTTGCTACTCTCTGCTCTAGCGTGCTTCTAGGTCTGCCTGTTGGCTTGGAAACATTTGTGATCCTGTCCTCATTTCTGGCATAAATTAGGCACTTATTATTTCAGGAGGCACTTATTATTTCAGGTACCTAGGTAGATCCCCTCTTTAGTAGCAAACAGAATTTGACATCTTATTTTTTTCCTATTTAACATCTCTGGCATCTACCCCTCCCTTTCAGTTTCCAGTGTCCCCAAATCATCATCTCACATTAGGATATGCTTCATAACTAATGGGGCTCTGTTCCTGGTGTCACTGCGTTTTAATGTCACCAGAAAATTTCCCACCCCACCCCCCCAAAAAAGTGCTCATCTACGAGGCATCCATTGTTTATCCTATCAACCCCTGTGCCTGATTTTTAGGGCTGTAATTTAGGCACATCTCGTCTGTTGGATTCTCCATGGCTTCTCTGTGCATTGTGCCACATGCCCCTTTGTAGAATATAGCATGCGATTCTTGATTCAGTGCCTCTGTTCCTTTTCTCCGGGCCTTTCCCATTTCTGCTGCCTTGGTCCAAATCGGCAGTGTCCACTCTGATTCGTTTTCTGTGCTATTCCTGGTAGCATACAGCCGGGAACATGGTACCTACCCAGTAACTAGCCCTTCAGAGGCTCAGCAAACACAAAGGCCACTCCACCTGTTATGTTTCTCTGATTACTCCGGTCATGGTGGCTCCTGTTTTTCCTGAATTTTTTTTTTTTCATGCATGTAGGCTGAAATACACTTCTACTTACCTTTTTACATTCATCAGCAGATTGAACAACCAGAATTACTTTTATAGAATTTTAGGCTATGCATCCTTTCATAAAACCCGTGATTACTGATAACCTGCCTATCCATGCTTACTTATCTCTGTATTAAAGAGTGTGTGATTAGTACTGTGGAGTTACACACAGAGCAGAAGCACAGTTGAGTCAAGTACACCCATAGTTAAATTCAGATCACTGCAGGTGTGATCCCTTTTAATTTAATTTTATGTCAACTTGACTGGATTAAGGGATGCTCAGATCACTGGTGAATTACCATGGTTGTGTGTGTCTGTGAGGGTATTTCTGGGAAAGACTAGCATTTGAATCAGGAGACTGGAGAAAGAAGGGTCCCCCTCACTACTATGGGTGGATATCATCCAATCCACTGAGTGTTCCAATAGGACACAATACAGAATGGTGGACTTAGTACCCTGACTGAGCTTCGACCTCCGTCTTCTCCTTTCCTCAAACAGAGGCACTACAAATTCTCAAGCCTGAGGACCGAGGCATGCCACATGAGTTCTATTTCTCTGGAGAAGCTTGACTAATATGGTGAGTTTGTGTTCTTTCTCTATCAACAAGTTCTGTGACCTTAACTTATTCTAAGTAAGATATTCGTTTGTGACTTGGAAAAAATGTTTTATGTAGTTAGTGTAAAGACTAAATAAAGAATACTAAAGAAAGGAGTAGAATACTATTTGCCACACGCCAAAGCAATGGAAGGTGGCATCATTGGTGATGTTATTACTAGTTTTTCATTGAAATCCTGCTTGAGCTCTCTGGATGTACTACAGTCTACTAACTACGTGAGCTTCAGAAAACCTCATGCATTTTGAAACATGCCTCAATCGTGTGAGGACAGAATTAGGAAATGGGATATGCAAAATAATCAAGCTTTCTTGTCTTTGAGGAAAGTGTTAGCTTTTTTGTTGGTTTTAGTCCCATCACTCACCAAATGAAAATCAAAGTGCATACATTAGAGGAATAATGTAGAGATTTAATTTGTTGCGACTGATTTTTAAAATAGTGTTTGGACAACACAAATTATCATAATCAAATACTAAATATTTTTAATAAAGGCTTAACTTGAAAAAAGAGTTCACAGTAGTCAGTGGTGTGGCATTCTTTAAAAATGGAGACTTATGGTCTCCTAACTGAGCCTGTACCAAGCTCTAGAATCAGACGGGCTCATGTGTGCATCCAGGGTCTGCTCTGTGACTCTGTGTGACTTCCCTACTGTGGTCTGCATCTGAATATTGGAGCAGTAACTCCATCCTGCACGGTATTCTAAAGGCTGTATGAATGCATGCCTATACCCATTAATACTCAGTAAACAACAATGATGCACGATATGTTACTTTGTTCTTGAGTCAATGGTGACATATTGCCCACATGGACTTTGCCATGGGTACAAGCATAGGGAAGGAATTTGAAAGTCATTTAATAAACACTTATTGCATATGGTATGTGATAGTTCTGTTACTGTAACAAATGCCTGAGATTACCAAACTACAATGCAAAAAGACTTATTTTGGCTCATAGTTTCAGAGGTGTTGGCCCATGGTCCATTGACCCTGTTGCTTCTGATCCTCTGGAGAGACAGCATATCATGGGGGAGGAGAAAGAATCAAAGCTGGTCACCTATAGGAAGAAACCAGCAAATCATCATCCCCCTTGAGGGGAATCACACCCCAAATGGCCAGGAACCTTGTAGGTCCTACCTCTTGTCCACCACCTCCTAGTAGTGCCAAGCTTGATACCAAGCCACATGAGCTTCTGAGAGACCATCAAGATCCGAACCTCAGTATTATGCATTTAGTACCTGCCAGGCATTCTTCTAGGTACCCCAATAGAGCAAGTAAACTATAACCTCTTCCTCAGAGTGCTTGCATTCCACTAGTTGCAAAAAACACAAAAGAAATGCATGAAAGATGTTATAATTTACATCGAGTCAACTCAAAAAAAAACTCAAAACCTTAAAAAAAGATAACAAAGAGCAGAAAAAGTTAAATAAAGGTCTAAGGCAGCAATTGCAAATTCATCCTGAGAAGGTGGATGCTGAATTGGCCAGCAAATGCTATAAACATGTGTCCAAGAAGTTTTAAGGCAGAGACATCATTTTCTAGATGTTATGTAAACAACAAACATGTTTAGGAAAGTTTTCTCCAAATGAACTTCACTCTGCATTCAATCTGCGTGCGGAATGAACGTGGACTGGGTTAAATCAATTGTGCACAAAAAAAGTGGCTGTTTGGATCCCAATATCAGTAGTGAGTCTTTTTTTTTTTTTTAGATCCCTAACAAGTATCAATGATTTGCACTGCTTTATCCTGCTAGCTAAGTTATAAAAAGAGACCAATTTCTAAGACTCAACAAAGTGCAACTTTCAGACGTTCAAATCAAGCTGAAATTCCGTAATGTAAAACAAAACCTTTGGCTTTTCCATTTGCTTTTATATATAGGACTTTGATCAGATATTTCACAACCAAGTGCGCGCATGGAGTCCAAGATAGCTTTGTCAGCCTCCGCAGACAGGGTGTCTTCTTGTCACTAAGTGAAAGCTTATGATCAGGGAGGAGGATTTTTTTTCTAGGTGTCTTTGTGGAGCTCCGTATCTTCGCTTTTCATCTATAATGAAACAGCATTTAAAAGAAGGTGGCGTGTGAGATGCAATCATAGGTTCTGTATTTCACCTGCACGGAGAGCTGCCTTGTTCCATTTCACTTTCGCTTTTTATTTTGTTTTGACACAGTTGTCAAAACGTTTAACTCTTTCTTTCCTGGAATTTGTCATTTTTGGGGGGGTGGGAAAGAGAGCAGTGACCAGGAAAGGAATTCGACTGCCATAATTAAACCCAGATTTGATTATGCAAACTCAGTATTATTTTTGAGATAAGAAAACTTTGCAGAAATAAACAACCTGGGCATTGGACTTCCTTTTTAACAGCGTACTTTAGACACAAACCACAGGAGTTGGGCCTCTCGAGTTAGAAATATGAAACATGATAAACCATTAAAAAAAAAAAGAAAAAAACTTGAAACTGAAGAAATTACATACTTCCTGTAGAATTACACACTTGAGCTCTTCGGGGTAACTTCTGCATCTTCACAACCCATTTTATGGCTTTAAGGGTTGTTAAAAAAAAGAGCTTGGTAAGTGTTTCTTGAGTTAAGGTGTGCAATTCAAAGGAAGCAGAACTGAAACTCACTTGCTTGTGTCACATTGTGAGGCGACATAAGGGAAAGGGTTTGGGGGAAGCATCTGTGAGCAATAGCACCCAGGTGATGCCTGGAACCAGGTAGAAGAGTCGGCACCTTGGAAACAGAGTGATGGGGGCCGATGCAATCATGGCCCTGCTGCCTTTCAAATGTAAGGATGCAAGAGAAAAAAATACTAGTGAATGGTTTGGGGAGAGGAAATCACAAAGGATATGAGTGCAAATGCCTTTCCTCTGAGCCTAGGTGAGTTCAATAAACCTGATTCCTCTAGTGGAAAATCAGGGAGGGAAGAAAAACAGAAATGCTTTGTCCCCAAGCATTTTGAGCTGATATTTATTACGCAGCCTTGGCTTCTGATTTTGAGAAGAATGACATGAGGGAGCACAGATAGAGAAAGCAGTGTTCATTTTGGAGAAAGAGTGAGGGCTGGGCAAATATGTTCGAAGATTATGTCCTGCCAATGAGAACTTTGAAGACCAGAGCTACTTGGGAAGTGATGTCAGGTGGCTGTGACATGAGCAACCTACTCCCACGTATTCTGGGTCTTTTCATTTTCCCAATTATTTTCACTTGCCACACCCTTAGTGTCTTTGCTATTGACACAGTTAACTGTTTTCTGCTTACTGATGGTACCTTTGTCTCTTCTGACATTCCAAATGCTTTGGTGCGTGAGTTCTCAATCTTTGCACTATTGACATCTTGGGTCAGAAAATTCTTTATTGTGTCAGCTTTTGTCATGAGTTTTAGGATGTTCATTCCTCTACTCACCTGATGCCAATAGCATCTCCCACCTGGTGGCCTTATGCACAAAAAAATGTCAAGCAGAAGTTGAGAATTTTCTAGATCATTTTGCAGATTCAAGGTCCATCATTGCATGAAAAGTTGGTTATGCATGCTTTTACCTTTTTCTAATGGTAATACTTTGACAAGTGACCTCTGAGACTTTGCTTACTTCCTTTGCAAAAATGATGCAAAGATTTTCCGAAGGGCATTTTTCCACACCTTTTTAATCAGATGGTATATTATTTCCCATCTCGTTTTCATTGCAGTGTGCACAAATGCAAACAGGTTCTTGATTGAGATCTGTGAAATATCTTGAAAATTCTTAATATTGATTTACATCCTCCCTTGAAGAAATAATTAATATTGATTAATGTGAGGCACTTAGCTTGATAATAATTGAGCCCAACTTACAACAAAATCAACTCGATTGTGGTGCTCAGAATTTTTAATAGTGATTGCCTTTTAAAAAAATTGATGTCTAGAGGAGAGTTGACCTTAGATAAAATGCATTTGACAAGTTCAAATTGGACAAAGTCAAAATATTGAGATGGGTGAGAAGGTTTGAAAAGTGATTGAAACTTCTGGAAGAAGTGGCATAATTGGGAAAATCATTAAGTAGGAAACATTCTTCAAAAATTTGAAAATGATGTATCATTTTGTGGTTTGAGTAATAGTGTAAATTATTTTGAAGGATGAAATACTGTGATTTGTACAAATCTCACATGTAAATATCTGAATAAGTCAAAGAAAGGTAAAATTTCTCTTCATTTAAAGAAAATATTCATCCCATACTCTCCTTGAGGATCAACAAAGGTGTTTCTTTTATTGAAAGGAAATGTACCTACCATGTCTAGCTCCCTTCTCATATATTCCACGTAGGAAACACACCTTCATAAGTGTCCAGCAAACACAAAATGCCAAGCAAGAATGAAGATATTTGTTGTATTTTTATACTGCATGGTAATTCACTTCTGGATGAGAGAAAGAAAATCAGTACAGATCTTAACTTATTTACAGTGTTCAGAATTTGGAAACCACCTAACTGTTAATAATAGATATTATTAACCAACTTTAACATGAATACAGTTTTAAAGATTTGGTTCCAAGTTCATGAGGATAGAAAATGGCAGCTCTTATGAAGGGTTGTCTCCTCTTTTTTTCTATGCAAGGGGAATATATATATATATATATGAATACCAGGGATTGAACCCATGGGCACTTAACCACTGAGCCACAACCCCAGCCCTTTTTATTGAGACAGGGTCTCACTAAGTTGCTCAGGGTCTTGCTAAGTTGCTGAGGCTGGTTTTGAACTTGTGATCCTTCTGCCTCAGCCTCCCAAATCGCTGGGATTACACATATGCACCAAAGCAGCCAATAAGCGGCAAATACTCTTAACACAAATGGATTCTTACCATGAAAACAATAACAATTTAGGCAAGTCAGACACTGATGAGGTTATTTTTAGATGGCGCCTAAATACCATGAGTAATCTTAAAGGAAAAATGATTAAGGCATTTCTCCAATGCAAATGTTTTCCTTTGACAACATCCTCTCTTATTCTCCTGTATCCACTTTTAATTAATTCATGTAGTACATTTTCCAAGTATGTCTTTCATACTTTTGAAATGGTTTTGTCGTTATTAGAGTTCAAGTCCTAAAATAATTATCTTGAGTTTTGGACGAAATTAATTTACTTGTATTATTTTATTCTAGAAGGAACAAATCCATTTCAATTGAGGCCATGTAGACAATAAACAATAATAGGAATTATTAGAGCACTTTCTAGATTATAAAACTAGATGGAAATTTTGAAACAACAGAACATGAGGAAGAAAATTTTGAACACATCTATTTAATTTCACAAAGAGAATATAAGGTAGATGGAGAACTCCAAATAAAATTTTCAATGTATTTGTTTACATGCAAGTTAACAGAATTCCAAATATAATAAGTACATGAGTCAAATTATGAGATAACCAAAGTTGAAGAAAATATTTCCAAGCCAGAAAACACATAGGGTCAGTGCAAAATAATTGTGGACTAAATCTATTCAAAGTGTGCAAAGAACACACACAATTCACAAAATAAAACAAACAAAAGGAAATCAACATGGAAAATCCAATACTAGTAATAAAATGTTTGCAAATTTGTGTAAATTGGATTTTTTAACCCACCAAGAAATAAACACTTGTAAAACACAGGAGTACCCAGTGCTGAGATTCAACAAAAACACAAATTTATGTACACTGACCTTTCTGGAAGGAATTTTTACTGAAAGTTTAATTTACATAATTTGATATAATAGTTGCAATTCTAGACTATAAGTCAAATATATACTAAAACATAGACAAAATTTCAGTCATTCTCATTTATAAAGTACAGCGATTAGAAAGAGTTTGAAGACCCAACCACACAACACAATTGAATGAAGTACTACGTATTAAATAGGTAGTAGGAAAAATGCTCATTACAAAACGTTAAATTAAAAAAATATAATTTTTATAAATTCACTTCTTAAAATTTGCAACATTTAAAAATTATACTTTCACAGTGTAACAAGGTGTGATCTTTAATTTATCTTTATATTATTTGATGACTTTCCATTCCTCAAAATATGTACCTATGACTGCAATCATTATTAATAATGGATGTTATTTCAAAAGACAGATCTACAAAGTAGCTATTGCAACCAAGGTTTAGTGTCTAGAAGTTTGGATTCATGGTCTGATTTCAGGCCTGCTTAATATCACACGTTTCTCACGTCTGCAAATCAGCACTGTCAGAGCAATTGCATTTTTGCTACAGTCATAAAGACATTGAAGTTGATAAGGCAGCTGCATAGATGTGAGACTGTAATGATCCGAGTAGCTGAAGTTGATCTTATCGGCTGACTACATGTAAAGGAGTCTCTCAGCAATGTCCTCATGCACATGATATATTGCACATAATCCACTGTTGTGTTGCTATGGCACCAGGGAGATCCTCATAGGAGTAGGTTCCACACTCTGGCTCGTTTGGGCATGTTTCAGGCATCCACAGACAAAAGAATGGAGAGTTTCTGTGCACACCCATGAAGTTTCCCGGAATACTTCTTCCAGCTGAACAGATAGTAAAGAAACTGGCAAGCCATCCCCACTTAAACATAGCCATGGGTTATGTTGCATAGGCACCAGAATCCAATTTGCACAGGAT
Source organism: Ictidomys tridecemlineatus (assembly GCF_052094955.1). NCBI lineage: Eukaryota > Metazoa > Chordata > Mammalia > Rodentia > Sciuridae > Ictidomys > Ictidomys tridecemlineatus. The sequence goes on from NC_135484.1 coordinate 141,685,268, forward strand.
AGAAGTTTAGTAATTCTGGACAACAAAGAAGAACACATTTAAAAATAAAAGAAAAAGAAAGAAAGAAAGTGTAAAGAAATTCTACTATCATCCCTAGATGCTGTATTCCTGTTGACTACCAACAGTAGAAGAGTTAACTTGTCATTTGGCCTCCATCAGTACTAGTGGTCACAGAGTCTAGACAGCCTTAAGGCAATCAATGATGAGTGCAGAGAGAGGGGGCAGGATTTCACTAAAGAACTGCAAAAAAGACTAGTTTTAGAATTCAAAGGATGTAATTCTATTCTTGTTAGTGATGAACTGAGTCTTGTGGGGCTATTCTGTCTTAGGGAAAAGCCATTTATTTTTCTATACTTTTCCCCACTTTATCAGAGAAAGGGAGCTAAAATATTTTTCATCTATCAACCATGCAAAACTGTCTCAAAAAACCTATTAAGCTTATATCTATTTTGTACAAACAAGCTAAACTTCTCATTGGTCTTCTCTAGATTTGCCAGTTTCTTCTTGTAAAATGTTTTTCATCATTAGACCAATGGATTACAAAATAACCAGTCTTACATATTTGGTGGGATGTTTCACAAAGATTCAATCATATGAGAAACATTGTGAAAGGTTATCAAATTTACAGAAGTATGATACTGATTTTTCTTTGCTGCTTATTAATCCCCCTTTTCTCTCTCTTTCTCCCTCCCCCTCATTTTTCTCTCCTCCTTTTCTTTCTCTTTTTCTCCTTCTTTCTCTTTGCACTAATACCTATGTGGATGGATTAGGATGAGTTGTTTTTTCTTCAATGATAATTATAAGGTTCTTTGAAAATTCTTGTGGATGATGGACTCAAAATTCTCTGAATTTTTTGTCTTTTCCTTTTTAAAACCTAATTTGCTTCATCATGGACACATAGTAGATGCACATATTTTTGGAGTATAGTTTGACATTTCAATACATGTATATCAATACATGTAATGATCATATCAGAATAGCTAGAATTTCTGTCACTCAAATATATGTGTGTGTGTATAAATACACATATTCTTAGTGTGAGGTATACTCAAAATCTTCACTACTATCTTGAAATACATAATTAATGCTTAAGCATAATACTTATTCTAATGAGTCAAAGAACATTAGAAGTTATCCTTCCTATCCAACTGCACTGCTGTACCTGTTAACTACCCCCTCTCCACCCCTCCCTCTCCAACACCCTTCCCAAGCTCAGTAACCGCGATTCGATTCGATTCTGCAGTATTCTATTCTACTTTGAAAATGCTCTAGTCTTTCTTGATTATCTCATTTCCTACTTTTAGAGTTCTTTATAGACACAATTTTAACAACTTTAGCCTTTTAAAATATTCAACAGCCCACGGTTATTTTGATCATTTCCACTCTACCAATGCAATGCATGAGATTTCTCTCTCTGACCAAGAACTGCCATCTCTCAACTTTGCTGAAGTTTTCTGTAATTACTTTCAAGTTTTTCAATTCCCCTCCTATCCTGGTTTAGAGGTAACTGGGTTTTTCTCTTATCTAATCGGGACGTTCTAATCAATCATGTCAATATTCTCATTATCCTCTTACTTTCTTAAAATTTGCCTGAGGAAAGAAGGAGAAAGTTAATGGTCAAGAACTGAAAATTTGGAAGGATTTGTAAATACTGGGTATGGAAATGAAATCTGGGCTTGAAGACTGAACTGAGGAGTGAGTTTATGATAGAGGCTGGGGTTCAGTTGGAATGTGGCAAAACATTATTGTTTTGATTAGTTGCCTACCTATGGCATGCTAAAGTTGGGAGTGGTCTGAAGATTTTGGGGCTCAATCAGACAAACTGTCAATCAATAAGAAAACTGGTACCTGGTTGATTGGTTTCCCCATTTCAAGTTCCCTAAATTTTGGCATTCCGCGGGGCTCTTTTGTCCATTCAGTTATTCACCTCTCTTGAATATTTCCTAATGGAACTTGTCAAATGGTGGCTTGCTTCGCCAAGATCTATTCTACCTTATTCATTCCAGACGTGGTCTCCTACTTGAATGAGAAGATGAAAGCCATTTGACAGAAACCACGCAATCATATTCCTTCTCATTCCTTAGGGTCCCCATGGGTCCCTGACCTCTCCTCCATCCCTCACCTTTAGGGATCTCTTGCTGCCTATACTGTTGCATGCACGCACCATCTTTCCCGTTCTAATGGAAACTTTTTCACTAGGGGATAGGGCCTAGGGTTTCTGCATCCCGTGTATTTAAATACTCATTCCACATTTTATTCTTTCAGCCTTGATTTATTTGTCCATCTCTTTTCCTTAAACATGAACTTTAAAACTAGATTCTACACACTGCATTTCTACTTCATCTCATATCTAATCTTTACCCAATCTAACTCAGCTTCTAGCACTGTAACTCCATCGAACTGCTAGTTGGACATTTTTTTGTGTCTCAGAAAGAAAGCCATTTGTGTCTACTGAGCTCTCATGGATTGGATGATAAATTAGATGATCCCTTTATCAACTTCATTTTTTGTGGGATTGGTGAAGTACTGTCATTACTTTTTGAAGAAAACTTTGAGCATCCAATTACAGTCACATGTCATTTATTGACAGGGATAGGTTCTGAGAAATGCTTCATTAGGTGATTCTGTTGTATGATCATGGAGTGTACTTCACAAATGTAATCTACTACACATGTAGGCTGTCTGGTATGAATATGGTGTAGCCCATTGCTCCTAGCACCATGAAGAACAAATCATTAGAGAGAAAGCATGGAAGAAAAAGATGTTATACACTAAAAATGAAATGTATGAAACTACTGGTGTTACATAGCACAGTTGGTAAGCCTCTTTTTCTATCAGGAGAAGGAATACACTGTACAATGACAGGAAGAATCGCAGTATAGCAAGCTACAGGTACATGCATAAACTAGTTATATGGTTGTTTATTTTCATTATCAATATCCTGTACTCTACGTCATTGTATGTGCTGTTCTTTTAGATTAAATTTGTTTACGCCAACATCATCATAAATGCATAATCTAAGCATTGTGCTTTATGTTATAATGGAGGTGATGTCTCTAGACCATGGAATTTTGAGCTGCGTTATAATCTTTGGGACTACCCACATGTACGTAGTCCATCATTTACCCAAACATCATCATGTGAGGTGTGAGTATTTCTATAAATTGGATCTGAAGTGTCTTCAAAGGCACATGTGTTAAAGCCTTGGTCTCCAGCTTGGTGCTTTTGGGAGATGGTGGAACTTCAACAGGTGGGGCCCACTCGGGCACCTCCCAGTCACTGGGGGGTGACCTTAAGGAGATGGTAGGACCCAAGTTTCTTCCTTTTCCTCTTCCTCTCTTTCAAATTCTGGTTGGGAGGTGAATAACTTTGCTTCCTCCCTCACCTCCACCATGACAGGCTCTTGCCCTGCCAAAGGCTCCAAAGCAACAAACCATGGACTGATAATTCCACACCTAAGAGCCACCATAAGCCCTTTTCTGTTTAGAAGTTATCTTAATTATTTTATTGCAATAACAGAAAGCCCAGTGACACAACTGTACATTTGTAATAATAAATGTAGAATTGTAAATTCAAATCAGCACTGACAGGACAAGACCTGATATTTTCATCGTGTATAGAAGAAGGACCTACCTAGCATCACCCAGAGCCAAACATCTCAACTTCAGCATCATTTGATATTTGGGGGTGTTTAGTTCTTTGCTGCAGGGGCTGTTGAGTTCCATCCCTGGCTTCCGTCCATGCCGGTGAATGCCAGGCATATGCTCCACTCCCTGAGAGTCCCTCCCACAGGCCTCCCTGATGCTTCCAGGAGAGAAGATCACCTGTGTTTGAGAATGATTGGCTAAGAAAATCGGAGAAGTGTCTGTAAAGGAAGCAATATTTGAACTGAAATTTGGTTACTTTTAGGAAATAAAGGAAGAGAAGAGGCAGCTCCTTCCTAGCCAGAGGCATCCCATCTAGTTTTGGTGTAGAAACACACATTGTAAGAGTTTTGAAACTAGCAGAGGTGTTTGAAATTCAGCCCTGACAGCTCTGGGCTGTATGTTGTTTGGCTAGTTCCTGAGTCTTTCTGTACTTTATATTCATCTTCAATGAAGCAGGGATCATAATATCATGATAGGATGATTATTTTTTTTGTTATTTAAATTCTCTCCTCCCCCAATCCAAAGCCCAGTAAAATGAAAAGGCCAAATTCATACAGAGGAAAGTGATTTTGATAGAACTGGGGAATAAAAGAGTCTAATTTTTAAAAAAAATTTTAATTCATAAAGATATTCTGTCAGTCAGCTTTCTATCACTATAATGAAGTACCTGAGATGATCAACTCATAAATAAACTAAAAAGTTTATTGTGGCTCACAGTTTTGGAGGTTCCTGTCCTCTATAGTTTAGCCCATTGCTTTGAGCCTGTGGTGAGGCTCCCATCTCATGACTGGAAAGCAAAAAGAGGAAGAAGTGGTTGAGGTTCTACTACCCCTCAAAGGTGTTCCCCCAGTGACCTGAAGGCCTCCCACTAGGCTCCACCTCTCCAAGGTTCCACTTCCTCCCAATAATGTCATGCTGGGAACCAGTCCTTTAACACATGAGCCGCTCGCTGGGGGACCTTCAGCAGCCAAACTATTGCAGACACTATCCAGATAGAAGATGGAAAACTTGTTAAGAGAACTCAAGGAGGTGAATCTGGGTCTCTTCTCACCTCCCTAGGTTACAAAAAGTACCTTTGTGGAAAGGGAGTGAGGGTCACTGTTTCTGAAGAGGGGAGTCAATGTAGGGTCCTCATTTACCTTCCAGAATTACGTACAAGTCTGAGATGATGTCAAATGCTCAGTAGTGAGTTTTGAGTCCTTTTGTTTGCTTGCTTCTTTATCTATACTGAACACTTAGTCAACGTAAAGCTCTCAAGAGGTGCAAGTGAGCAGGAGAAGGCAGTGCCTCTGACCTTAGAGATCTTACATCACAGTGAAGCCCTAAGAGGATCTGCTCATCACTCCCTGGTGTGTCCCCTGGAGATTCAGACAGCTTTGCTGAAAGCAGCAGTCTACTTGGGCCTCCTTAGGGTAGCACGTCAGCCTCAGCAGTGTGGTATGTAGAGAACCAAAATTCGAGAAGGGGTACTCATTTCTGCTGCTGCAGAGTGGTGTGCACGTTGTCATGGGTTCCAGGCACTGGAATTTTCTCTGTGGGCAAGCCAACACAGCTTCCTACAGCCTGTGTCCAAAGACATGTGTCCAAGGATGGTTATGAATAAACTTCTTTGAAAATCATGGGGTGAATGTGACCCTGGTTGGATTATTATTAAAGGGAGCAAGTGAGAACTGAGTTGCCTACATCTTTTATTTACAGGATTTTTCAAAGGTGCATCAAGCAGGGTATAGTGTATGGTGTCTGAGCTGAGGTCCAGCCACTGAGGGAGTCAACCAAAACAGGAGCCTGCATAGACTGTGCTCTGCAACAGTGAGTGCGTAGACCTCAGCGGAATGGCTTTGTATGGAATCTGGGTAAGCTTCTTTCTCCCTCTCTCGGTTCACCCCAAACCCAAACAAACTTTGCATGAAAGTTCATCAACCCTCTTAAGACAAGGGACAAACAGTTCTTGGTGCTAGATCAAGGTTAAGTTTTGTGCCTTTTAAATCTGCCCTGGGAGACATAATAAGACATAAAGATAATACACACTTACCCTTCACTTAACTTTTATTTGTATCCAAAAGCCCTGTCACCAAGTGCAAGCCAATAAATAAAAACAAAATTTTCCCCTTAATTCATTATGTTAATATGATAAATTATGACACAATCCATCTTACTTTGTACCTCCAAATAATGTACACAAATAAGAAACTATGTAACTGGAGTAATCAAAATACATTGTATAGACAATGAAATAATTTGCAAATAAATATTTTTTTTGCATATAACAATGAAATGAAGTTTCATAATACTTATTTTTTCTTCTTTCAACATTGCTTTATCAACTTTTTTCATCATTTGGTGGCTTGTGATTATTTTACACTAAAACTGTACTTTGAAAGAAAAAATATAAAAAGAACACCTTTAGGGCAAAATAAAAGATAAACAAGGGAACACTTTGAAATTCATGAAATTGTGCATGCACACAACATACTCTAGTGTCACAGAACAAGCAAAAGCTCCCCTACTCTCTCCCAGGGTATTTGCAAGCAAAAATTTTAGGTTTGTCCAAACATAATGGGCAATTCAAATTTGTTCCACATAATTTTTCATTCTCTGGCTAGAAGCTTTGTGTAGGGTAAATGAGTAAGTATGTTTTTGCCTGAAACTGAATGTCAAAAATACTGCTTATTACGAACATTTATTTAGTAGGTGAAACTGTCATTATTCCAACCACCACCACCACAAAAAATGTCTGAAAATTGCTATAACTTTTTTGTTAAGATGAAAATGTTAATTGAAAAGTCTGCATTTGACATAAGTCAGTATATCATATGCCTGATATATAGTAGGCATTTGATAAATGGTATTTCTTATTTCTGTTTTCTTTCTTCTGTTATTGAGAGTCCCTGATTCTTTCCTTCTTAATCTACTCTTCCTATTAATGAGACTGCAATAATGTTTATGACCTAATTGATTTGCTCGATTTTGATGACTCTGGGATTCCATTGTCTTAATGCCTGGTGCTTCAAATTAACAGTAGCTCCGTGATTTTATTATGTTTCACTGCATCAGAATTGCCCTTGCTCCTATCTACGATATGAAAATCGAAGGCATCAAAAATATTTCATCCAGAGAACAAGGTTATTTATCTTGGAAATATCTTCTGCCTCTTTCCTTTCACATCCCCTGGCCAATTGGGTTATTTAACTTCTCTACACCTTCATTTCCTATTTTGAAAACCAGGAATAAATAGTACCTGTCTTATAGGTCGTATGGATTAATGAGCTCATGCATTAAAAAACAGACTGGGGGTTTGGTTCAGTGGTGTAGCTGGGTGGTCGAGTCCTTGCCGAGCATGTGGAAAGCCCCAGGTTTGATCCCAAAAAAAGTAACAAAAAATAAACAAACTCAAACTTTAGCAGAGTGTGCAGAAAAGTAGGAATCAGTAACCATCACTGAGACATTAACGATGTCTCAGATCTTCCTCTCCTTTCCATCCTTATTGATGAAACAGAATTTAAAAAGTGAATATATTCTCAATCTACCTTTCAAACACTGAAGGATGACAAAGCCTTCCCACTCAGCCTCTCTCTTTGCCAAAATGGACATCTTTTGGTTTCTGCCTTTTTCTACTTTATTATTTTTTGTTTATATTCCCTTAAAATGCCTTACTCTGTCAAAACCTTAGTCAGTTGTTAAGGATAGATTAAATGCCACCTTTGCCAGGATATTTCTTTGATACTGTAGTCAGAATTAATTATTCTGTCATCAGCACTAAAAGTAAGCTTTGGTATTGTTCTTTTTTTTTGATTAATCTCTATTACATTATGCTTTTTATATTAGTTGAATAAATGTGCATTAAATATTAATTTTTTTTGTATCAGGGAGTTAACCCTGGGGCACTTAACCACTGAGCCACATACCCAGCACTTTTTATATTTTTATTTTGAAACAGGGTCTTGCTAAGTTACTTAGGGTCTTGCTAAGCCTTAAGCTGGTTTTGAACTTTCAATCTTCCTGCCTCAGCCTCCTGAGCTGCTGGGATTACAGGCATGTGCCACCATTCCTGGCTACCTACTAAATTTAAGTTGCTTACAGGAACATTCGATTTTAGACATGTTGTTTTCCTCATAGTATCTATTGTACCAGTATCTTTCTTTGATAAAAGATTTCATTGATATATATTAATGTGTATCATAATTATGTTTAATGAATTTAGCCATAAGACAAACATTTTAAACTTTTCATTTTCATTATTAAAGTAATATATAAGGATTCTCGAATACTTGCATAGGTATGGAAATTATAAAAATAAAAAAATTGATAATAATAATAATAAAGTATCATGATTATTTCACTACTTGAATAGATAAGGTGCCTCAAAAGGTACAGTTTTAATATTTTCAAATTTATTAATGGTTTGATGAAATCAAAGAATTTTTAATGCATGACTAAAATTTAGATTTCTTTTACAATTATTACTTTGATGAATATAACATCAATTTTAAATATATTTTCAGCTTTCTTAACTGAACAGGGCTGACATTAATTGATGCAAAAAAAATTAAGACTCAAAGTATGTTGTCCCTCATAATATTAATGAGCTCACCCAGTATCCAGAAACTGGCTTTTTAATACCATTCTTCAATTTAAAAACGATAAGAGTCAATGTAGAAATGGCAGATTCTGAGCTAAGGGATAAGGATTATAAAGATAAAATTGGCGCATCCTGTCCTACCAGAAGATAAGCAATTGTTGAAATAAACCTCAGGGATGGTGTTGGGCCAGCGGGATCTCAAGAGGACATCAGGGCTGACTGAGAGAGCTCCCAAAGCCCAAAGATGGGAAACTCCAACCAACAAAATGAATAGCACAGCATCCGATTATAACCTAAAGTCAAAAATATCTATGAGTCCCTACTGAGACCTAAATGATTGAATAAATAAATAGAAGAGACAAACCTATCAGGAAAAAGAATTTCAAATCATCTATGTAAATATTCACTCCTTGAGAAAGAGCAGGGAATCCCATAAGTACGAGTTATCACTTTTTCCAAAGGGAGAAGAAGTATGGGAAGATGGGTTGAGAGGACAAGTGTAACTTTGCCATGGTTACCTGAGCCAGGAGATCAAGGTCAACATGTCAGTGATCATTCATGTTGACAACATGAGCCCCTCATGCAATGTGGTGAGAATGAAACTATGGTTTTTCTTCTTTCTAAACCAATAACCTCATCCAATCATGAGAAAGACGTCAAATACACCCCAATTGAATGGTCTGATCAGGTCCCAAAACAGTCAAGGTCACCCCCAAAACAACAAGAGTTTGAGCAACTGTCACACACAGGACTCTAAGAAAATATCATGACTAAGTGTAATGCAGTATTCTGGTTGGGGATCTGGAACAAAAACAGGATATAAGGTTATTTAAAAAATCTAAATAAAGTATGGGAATTAGCTAATAATAATATACCAGTATTTCATCAGTTGTGATAAATATGCCCTACAGATAGAAGATATTTATGGTAAGGGACACAAGGCATAGAATATATTGGAATTCTCTTTACTGTTTTTGTAATTTTTCTGTCAGTATGAAAGTATTCTAAAATTATTTTTTTAAATAAAGGCTATAATAAAACTTTATACAAAAATTTATAATTTTGATTAAATTGACAATTCCTAGAAAACACACTGTTTGCCTCACTAAAACAACAGATGTAATATTCCAAATTCACAAAACTAAATAAAAGTAAATTTCCACAATCGTTCAATACTATTATTAAGTCCAATAGCACCAATGCTTCTGAAATTATTAAAGCTCAGTGAGACATTTTAGACAATTTAGATTACTATGCTTACATGCAATGTATTAATAACCGAAAAATAGCATCAAATAAGTATGGGCATAATAACTATAAAAATAAATTTATTGGATAGAAATAACAATTCTACTGTTTATTCTTTTAATATTATCTCATAAACTATATATGGTTAGAGATCTTCACAATGTAATTTGAAAGGGATTTAAAGATATTTACAGATGCTTTTGTCCATTATTAAATGTTAGTATTGCCCATTTTAAAATAATTTAAATAAATTAATAATAAATGTAATTTCCCATCAATCATTGCTTATTACAGTAGTGGAACTATAGTCTATGGTCTGTAAAATTTCAAATTTATGTGCCTACTGCCAGTTTGCTTCCTCAGGTTGTCCCAGTCTATTGTCCCATGGATGGAGCAAGACTATGCTATCTCTAGACTCTGCAAATGTTACCTTAAATGGAAAAATGGTTTATACAGAGGTGCTAATTCAGTGACCTTGAGATAGAATGACTAACTTGTGTTATCCGCCTGGATCCTAGAAGGAATCACAATATCCTTAGAAGAGGGAGAAGTTGGAAGATTTGACTCCACAAAGCAAAGGAGGCAGCAATGTGAGCAGGATGCAGAGATGGGGTGAAGTAGCCACAAGCTAACAAAGCCACCAGCCAGCAGGGGGTTAAGGGGACAAAGAGCGATTCTCCCCCCAGAAGATCCAGAGGGATTATGGTCCTGTCAACATCTTGATTTTAGCCATTTTTACTCTATTAGATTACTAGGATTTTATTTGTATTAACTTGATATATTGAGACTATTAACACAGCATTAGGTTTTCTTCCCTCAAAATTCCTGAATTTGAATTTTACTTGTCATAGTTTTAACTATTTGGAAATTTAACCTAACCATTTTGGGGTCCGATCTCTCTCTTCTTCATTGTAAATTTTCTGCTTTATTTGCTTATGCTCCCCCTTTAAGCTCCTTTTGACATGGTTTATGTTTTTACAATTATTTCTTCATTCCACATTTACATTATATTAGTGTGGGATATGAATTGAGGGTAGAATTTTATTTTTCCAAAGACAGTACCAATTATCTCAGAACTCTTATCTTACTTCTTCTTTTTTCTTTATTTTTGAAACCTGTTTTATTAATACTTACTTATGTATATTAATACTCCATTAACAGCTGAGCACTGTGGTGCATGTCTGTAATCCCAGCAGCTCAAGAGGCTGAGGCAGGAGGATCATGAGTTCAAAGCCAACCTCTGCAATTTAGCGAGGTCCTAAGCAACTCAGTGAGACCCTGTCTCTAAATAAAATACAAAACTGGGCTGGGGAATGTGGCTCAGTGATTAAGCACCCCTGGATTCAATCCCCAGTACCAAAAAAAAAAAAAAAAGACTCGATTGACTATTCTGTTCTCTTACATTACTCTGTCCCTCTTCAGTAACTTTTTGTAATATGTTCATACTTATGAAAATAAGTCTCTTCTCATTACTCTTCCTCCCCAAAGGTCTAGAATCTTCTTAACTGTTTATATTTCCAAATCTACTCATATTCTCAGATTCTCAACAAAAATACCATTTTAAAGACAAATTACCTGGAATGACATTGAATTACTCATAAATATGCTAAGACTTGACATCTCAATATTTACTCTTTGCTACCAAGGAACATAATATGTACCAATTTACTGAAATATCCTTTCTTCTGTATCTAGTGATGATATAGATGTGCAGATGCCCAAGGACTAGAGACAGCGAAAAATGAAGAAGAAATAAAACTAAGCAAGTTTGCGACTTTCTGATTTGGAACGGATACTAGGGACAGATGACTACACAATTTCATTTAAAGACTTAATTGACATTTCATAATTAGTTACTTTCTTCCTTCCTGGTTTCTTATCATGTCTGTCCTTCAGTGTCCCATGGGACTTGGTTCCAGGATCCCCTGTGCACATCCGTTTTCATGGATGCCCAGGTTCCTTATGTAATTTGCACATAACTATGCACATCCTGCTGGGGACTTTAAATTATCTCTAGGTATCTTACAAGACAATGCAATGCAAATGCTATCTAGATAGTTGTTTTGCTGTATTATTTAAGGGAAAATAACAAGAAAAAAGTCTGTGCATGTTCACCATGTTTTTTTTTTTTTTTTTTTTTTGCTAGAGTTTTCATCCATGGTTGACTGAATCCGCAGATGCAGAAACTAAGGAAAATGGGCTGACTATGTCAGGAAATGCCTGGTTCTGCAGCGGTTATCCAGAGCATTTATTAAGAGAAATAGGCAAAGACAAACTCTACTCGTTCGGGTAGAAATATTGGGACAAAGGGGGAAAAGCAAAAAGAATGGCTGAATGTCTTCTCACATCCAACTGTGTGGGCACCTAAATGTATCAGAATTACAAGAGGGTGTCTACTGTTTAGTTTTGGGATACAGGATTAGAGGGAGTTTTGCTCTTAATAGTTGGTGCCGTGGTGAAGGAAAATCATAATTATGACCATGAACTAACTACATGGTGTATCCGGGCGCCTGTTTGAAGGGAGAGAAAAGGGCTGCTCAGCAGACAAAGAGATGAATGTGAGTAGAATGGAGTAAATCGAATCGGGGAGCATTTTGCAAGCTAGAAGGGTTCAGATCAAAATGAGTGCAGTAATGCTTGTACAATTACTAAAAAAAAAAAGAAAAAACAGCTAAAACACCATGATTCTTTTCTGCAACAGGAAGTATAAACACAAGGATCTGGAAATAGGTAATTATAGTAAATTCACCTCAATGATGGAGGGTTAGACCTTATTTTTCTTAAACTCCAAAAGGGAAATGGGGTGGATGGTACTCAGTTAAAATGGACAGAGCCCTGGCCCTCTGTGGGCCATTCACTGTCATCTCCCAGCTTACATTGCTCTGATCTGATGATACTTCCCAAGCTGTGCCCAAGAGTGCAATGCTTATACTTTCTTGCAGCCTAATTATGGAGGTGCCTGGCCCATGCAGTGAAGTAACATAATGGATAATAAAACTCCCCAAGAGTCCCAATACAGTACAGTGCAACAAGTCACATGAGCTAATGAAAACCTGGGGGGCCTCATGAACAGAGACCTCAAAAGCTGGTATCTAAGGTAATGAGGAGGCATGTGCTGTGGTGCATGGACTCCAAGCAGTGATTCTCAAGGATGAAGCAACTCCGGACGGACTTTCTATGAGACATGACCACTGAATTATTTGCACTGTGTGATTATTGCCAGGAAGTGACTTAAGACATCAAAGAATCTGCTCTTTGTGGCCATTTTACGGGTTCAGGTAGAAGTATTTGCACATGCAGACACGCAGAAAATTGTTCAGTCCCCCCCCCGCCCGCCCAGAAACCAGAAATAGTGGATGAATCTCTCTAATTTGTAACTGGAATGGGTATCAGACTTTGGAGATCAAAAGCCGAAGCAAGGCAGGAAGTCTTATTCATCACAACACAAAAAGGACTTCTGTTGTGACGCTTCCTAAGTGCTACCCAGAGACGAGACGGGAAACTTCCTCACTCTGTAATGCTACTAAGACTGATACAAATCCTCCACTCCAAAGCCCATGCCCAGCATCCCTCAAGGAATTCATGTGGCTTCCTCTGCTCTTTGGATATTGAGTGTAAGTGCTCTATGTAGTACAGCTATTCAGACCTGGGACAAAGCTTCACTGATATTCAAATATCCATCAAAAATGCTCTCATTAGATGTATCTATTTGTCATCTTACTCTAGCTCTTGCTCTCTCCTTTCTTTCTGTTACACACACTTATTCTCTCTCACACACACATACATACACATCCCTGTGTGAACATATTCTTGATTTGTAGTAATTATGACTGAATTGCTGAAGGTATATTAGCAAATGATCACACAGAATTCTACAAGAAACAAGTTAAAAGTGTGTGTTAGACAATCATGTTCTCTGATCCACTGTCCTCGCTCATTCTGATGCTGAGGTTCCTATTTTATCCCTTCTCCCACTCAGATCCTAGTCCCCACTAACATCTTGACTCATTCCCCATCTTTATTTTTCTATAGCTATGGATTGTTCTTGATGGATTTCTATAGCTATGGATTCTTCTTGTCTTATGACCCAAATATACAACCAAACCCATCAGGTACTCAGCAGACTACAGGTATTTCCATTTAGGATTCACACTTTAATTTGTTTATTATAAATATCGGTCTCTATGTGCCAGTCACTCTTCCAAATACAGGGGAAATAGATCAAGAGGTAATCTGTTTGCAATAATCTTAGGGAATGTATTGCAAAGAAATAAACAAAACAATTATAACACCATGAGTAATTTTTATAAGATGTGGGTGACCTTGGGGAAAAATAACCCAATATACCCCAGTGAGTTATAGAAAGTATTGCACATGAGGAGACATCCAAACCTAGATTTGGCACGAGTAGCGATTTTGCAGGTGGCCCAGAAGGAGGAAAGCTTCCGGCAAAGACGTTGAGAAAAGAATATGGTAATAGTCAGAGTAGAATGTGGGGGATGAGGAGGCTGGAAGACAGAGATAAATTTGAGTTGTATTCTGGAGGACCTACCAGAAGTTTGGAAAACATTGATTTTGGAGGTTATATGATCAGATATGCATCTTGCAGACACGGCTATGAAGGTCACATAGAGGGAAGATTGTAGTAGGTTTAGAAAGACAAAGGATCGATCTAGAAAGTCTGGGTCAAAATAAGATTTTTATTACAGTTATTAAATCCAGAAGAAAATGCAGAATTAAGGAAGAGAGAATTGAGATGAGACTGGAGGATACATGGAATACTTGTATGAGGCAATTTTAAACCAGAAGGTAAGAGGAAAAAACTAGGAAACTCCTCACATTCCTAACATGATTAGCAGTATTGAATGAGAGTGATCCTAGCTGTTACTTTAAGAAATTAAAGGGCAGGATTAGGTCTCAGGTGCTGGAGAGAAAATAATTATGGATTTAAAATTTGAGTTTGCAGTGTCTGTGCAGAGGACTGAAAGGTAACTGACATTTGTTTCTACCTAAAATTTCAGATTTAATTCATTCAGGTTTATATCATCAGTTAACGTAGGGACTCAAATCCTGCTCTACCTTTCCCCTAAGTTTGTGATTGGTGCACTATTCCTGAGTCACATGCATATGACTTCTAACAAGTTAACTGCCCTGTATCAGACTGATAGGGTGCAGTGCCAGTCACATTTATTGTATCCAGTTGCCCTCTGATTTCTGAGAAATGGTTGGCTAAATTGTGTGTTCAGAACATTGTCAACTAAGGAAGGATGACCTAACTGACCCCCAATGAGAGTGAACCCATGACTTTGGCTTCAAAACTCCATTTCTAACCAGCTGAACACAGAGACCACTGACAGATGTCGTATATCATGTGGAAAGAGTCATTCAAAGGAAGAAACTGAGACCTGCGTTGTGCATTTCAAGCTATTTTTTTTTTAACAGATGAAGATAACAGGCAGCAAGCTCCTATCTCAAAAGCACGGAGTATTCCAAAGAAGACTAAAGCAATTTATACCATCTCCAATCAGAAAAGGTGTTTATTAATATAAACCTTAGCATTATTTGCATGTGTGCATGATGGATTTTCTGTAAGAATATAACTAATGTCCAAGAGAATTGATCAGGTAGTCTGGGGGAAAGGCCATATATTCCTGAATGTTACCAGAAGTTTCTTAATTTGTTGCAAAAACTAGATTTGGAATAGGTAGAATTCGATCTGGGAGATTTATATTAGTTCTCAGAGCACAGGTAAAAATGACTGAATTGAGCAAACGTATAACAAAATGACTTGGAGCTGCATTCTGGTCCTCTCCCAGCTCTCCCCATGCCTGACTCGTTTCTTTAGCTGCTCCTTGGAGAACAAAGCCAGAGTTGGGCTCAGCATTTCAACGTGGTCACTTCCCTGTCTCTCATGTGTAGGTAACTCACAAACTCATTCACTTCCCTTATCCTCCTCCTGAGATAGAATTTTGTATTTGGACAAAGGACATTATCTTATGTACTTCTCTTTTGTTTTCATTTATAGTGTCTTTTTATAGGTCTTCTGATGGACTCTAAATCTATGAGTTTGCTTTTATAATAATTTTCTTTTCAAATATCACTCTGCTTTCCCCTTTAGAATGAAAGTTCTATGAAACAAAAAAAAAAAGTGTTTAATTCATCCTGAAAGATACCGTAGCCATCAACAGATTGAGTGGTTGGGATGGTTAATCTGGATTGCCAACTTGATTGGATTGGAGATGTCCTGCATTAAGAGACTTCTGTGATGGTCTATGAGCATGTTTCCAGATATGATTGGCATGAGGGACAGCACACAGTGGGGGAAAATACCGGCCCTGACCCTGGACAGCACTACCCACTAGGCTGGGGGCCCAGATGGAACAAAGGCAGAAGGAAGGGGAAGCAGTGGTGGACACAAGCTCCATTCTTCTTGAGCAGATGCGTGGATTGCTGCTGCCATACGTGAGGACATCAGACCCCAGCTCCTTAAGTGGATTCTCACCAGCAACGCTCTAGGGGATGTCCAGGACTTCAGCCTCAGCCTGTGGCTGCATCATGTGTCCCTGAGGCTTGGACTGAGTAGCTACTGGTTTCTCTGGCTCTCCAACAGGGAGATGGCCAATGTGGGACTCTCCTGCATCTGACCATGTAAGCCAGTCTAATAAATCCTCTTTTATACTCATACATCTATGGATCCTGGTGGCTCTATTCCTTCGAGAACTCTGACTAATTCAGTGGTGGTGGTGGTTTTTGTTTTTACACTTCTTTGGATCGAACCCAAGGCCTCCTGCATGCTAGTCAAATGCTCTACCACTGAGTTGCGCCCCGGTACCAGCTTAATGTTTTCTCTGTAATAAATAATTGTATCTGTTCATTTAAAGAACATTGCAATCCCCTCTGAAGTAGGGGAAAGGGCAATGAGATAATCCATTTAACTTTTCTTATCTCATCTGCAAAATAGAAAACAATCCCCATTTATACAAAGCTCTATGGGAAAGACACAGTGAATATACGTGAAGGAGGACCACACACATCTATTATCTAAGCATAGGGCCTTGAAAGCATTATCATCATATAGAAAATAAATGCTTCACTTTGAGATTTAAATGTCCTCAAAGGCCCAAGTGTTCAAGGCTTGGAACTCAGGATGGTGCTACTCGGAGGCTGAGGAAACTTTAAAGAGGTGGGGCTCAAGAGGGGTCTTCCAGTCATTATGGATGCACCCTCCAAGAGGATAATGGGATACCAGTCCCTCCTCTTTTTCTTTTTCACATGCTGGTCAGCAGATGAGCCAGCTTTGCTATGGTATGTGCTCCTGCTCTTCCCCTACCAGAGGCCTAAAAGTCCACCTGATCACAGACTTGAATCCTCTAAAACAATGAGCCAGAAAAACCTTCTTTCTTCATAAGCTAATTGCAGCTATTTGTTATAGTTATGGAAAGCTGGCTAACACAATGAACAACAAAAGAAACTTCACTTCTTTCTTTACTTCTGACTGAACTTATTTTTACAAATCTTAAAACCTCCTGTGGTCAGGTATAGTGGTGCACTCCTGTAATCCCAGTGACTTGGGAGGCTGAGGAAAGAGGATCACAAGTTTAAAGCCAGCCTCAGCAACTTAGGGAGGCCCTCAGCAACTTAGCAAAACCCTGACTCAAGATGAAAAAAAAAAAAAAAAAAGATTGACAATGTGGCTAAGTGTTTAATTGCCCATGGGTTCAATCCCTGGTATGAAACAACAGCAACAATAAAAATCCACTCAAGTGATTTCCAAAATATGCTTTAAAAATAATGTGAATTCAGTTGATAAAATAATAGGATCAGAAGGTTATTACTTGGTCAACTATTTAAGAACATTTCATCTAATAAATTTTGCTATGCCTATAGAAACATTCCATAAATGAATCATACACACACACACACACACACACACACGCACACACGAATGCACAAATACACATACATATATATACACGCACATATATGTAAAAGATAATGAGCTAATTAAAATAACAAAAGTAATAATAGAAGGGATATCAGTTAAAATTTACCAAGTGGACCAGGGAGGGAGGAGAGAAAGGGAAGGTACTGGTTAAGGAGGCTAAGCAAATTTTAGTGTGTTCATGTACAATGTTGTGTAATAAATTAAACTATTATGCAAAATTATAATACACTAATAAAAATAAAAAGAATATAATATTTTAATGACCTATAATTAGTAAAATATGGACAATATTCATTCCTAGCATGCACAATGTCTAAAAAATTAAGCACTGGACTTCCACTTATGATAGGAAACAGAACTGTATGTGATTTTATCTGGTTAAACTTCAGTTGGACCAGTGTTTCCCTGCATAATCTTTGTTGGTCTTGACATCCTTTCTCTCTTATCCTTCCAATCCTCTTTGAGGCTTGTAGAATTATTTTCACATTATCTAGCAAAAAGATGCCCTAGGTCTTTAGAGTCCTTTCTACACTTCAGTCATTATAAATAGAAAATTTTTAAGGACATTAACAAAATATTTTATAATAGAGTGTATCTTGCTATATTGACACATAAAGAAACATATGTGGAACAAATATTTTCGGTCACCTGAGGAGTATTTTATTATGTTACTGTCATCTTTAAAATGATATAATGATATCATATAAACAATCATTTTTTACTAAATAAGTAAGATGGAGAACGAAGTACTGAAGTTGAATGCCAATTTTTGTTAATAACATACTTTGGAGAGGTTGAGGTGGAAAGCTATTTCAAAGACCTGGGATAAGAAATATTATCACCTAGCCACTCCTGACCTGTTTATATATCATTCTCAAGTCATTAAGCAAACTGCATAGCTGAAAGGCTGCCTATCAGATATACACATTTTATTTGTTTTCCCTATCTTTGATCACAATATTTCCAAAATAGATGACACAGACATTTGATGGACCACTCCTTCTGGTACACAGGCTGGGCTTGGTTATAGGATACAATGTTCACTAACGTGGCAATTTGCCCTCTAGTGCATTTATATCTCCTTACAAGGCTATTTTATGTTTTTTTGAGGCCTAGGTCCATATTTAAAGAGCATCAGTTAAATCAAGTACCAACGTGACTGGTCCTGGCAGTGAGCACCAGCTTTGAGAAATACAGCATCCGTGCCTCAGCCCTAAAGGACCCAGTTGTCAGTCCCTTGTTATGGTTTAGATGTGAGGTGCCCCCCAAAATCTCATGTGTGAGACAATGCAAGATGTTCAGAAGTGAGTTGTGGGAGTCGTAACCTAATTAGTGCATTAATCCCTCTATAGGGATTAACTGGGTGGAAACTGTAGGCTGGTAAGGTGTGGCTGGAGGAGGCGGGTCCCTGGAGCATGCCTTTGGAGAATGTCTCTCGTCCTTGTGGAACAGAGCTCTCTCTGTGTCCTGGTGGCTGCTTCTTTCCCCCACACTCATCTGCCATGATGTTCTGACTCACCTCTGGCCCCAAACAATGGAGTCAGCTGTCTATGGACTAAGACCTCTGAAACTGTGAGTCCCCCAAATAACCTTTTCCTCCTCTAAAATTGTTCTTGCCAGGGATTTTGGTCACGGCAGTAGAAAAGGTGATTAAAACACCCCTCATAAGCATGCAAGCTTGTCTGGTTTTCCTCAAAAACATTTGAAGTAGTAAGGTTTTTTTTTTTTTCCAATTGCAAGTGATTGAGATTTGAACTAGACCAAATAAAAAGGAAAAAAGTGGTTTTCAATACCCGGGGAACCTCAAGCTAGTTCCTCTAGAGAGGCGATTCCATGGTTCCAGCACACTCGTTATGTCATGGTTGGCTCCATTCCACATGCAACAGAACCTCCACCCACAGGCTCACACCCTCCTCTATCTGCAACTCCAGTGGGAAGTGCAGCTTGCTCCCAACATCAATGGATCAAGCCCAGAAATTTACCCCTACGTGGATTACTTTCCTATCAATGAAATCACCTTTGCCATTGGGTCTACCCCAAGCTCCGTAGGAGGATGGAAAACATCTGAGCATCCAACAACCTTGTGGAGTTGTACAAGGAGTTTTGAAAAGAGTAAGAAAAAAAAAATGATTTCAAAAGCATTCTGGGCAGCACAACTTCCAAACTTGCCTTATTCGTGGGTAGAGAAAAATCCCAGAATACAACACTTGGTTTACTCAATTGACAGATCATACTTCTTTATATATTTTTATATCTTGTCTACAAACCTCTTAACCAAATTTGTAACAGAACCCCTGTGAAGAGGCCCATGTCATTTGGAGCCATATACGTCTCCCTTGTACCCACCTCTCTGCATCTCTGGGAATGTCTTGCCCCATACCTCAGACTGTGGGTTCAATCCTCCCACACATAATGGGTTTCTACCAACACTTTCCTCATTCTGATTTCCATTGTCTGGTTGTGTCCTAATGGTGTTCGGATGGTGTCCTAATCTCTACAACACTAGGGAAAATGATTTTCAAAACCACATGATTTTCTTGGAGTCAAACTTTAGCATGGCTTCACTTTGTTGGACTCAGTGGAAATGGATTAGAATCCCCATCGCTCATGGTGGGGACACATGGAAGTTTGGCCCTGAGTTGCCCGACCCTACTTTTGCATTTACTTTCTTCTTTGGATACAGTTCTTCTTTTGACCCCAGCAGAATCTACAAACAGTGCCTTATGTGAGAAGGTCATTGGGTCAGCTTCTACCCATCTCATCATTGGAAAAATTGGGACTCAGGGTCTCCAAAGCACTTGGAGACAGAGCAGCCAGAGATTGCTAGTGTTGTCACTAAGAAGTGGACGGGTCCAGGAAAGATGAGTCCGGTGTCGCACACATGGAGTGTTTTGGTCCCTTGAGACATCTGAGCCATACACGGGGCCGAAAATAATGACAAATAAGAATGACTGGCTTTTGTACTTTGTATATGGCTCTTCCTCACAGTTTCAAACTTCACAGCGGCTTATTCAGTAACCCTGCCTGGCAGACACCCCAGAGATCGTTGCCAGAATGTGTCCGTGGATTCCCCACGGGAGGTTTAAAAGCATCTCTTAATTAACTGCACATCAATAGCCCCAAAGACAGCAACAGTAGGATAATATCAACAGATACAGGCAGAGATAAGGCACTCTGCTGGCCATAATTACTGCTTTTCTCTAGATTAAGACAATTATGGCAGCTTCTCAAAGGACAAACATTTCTGAACTTATTTGTTTCCTTTCTTAGGGCATAGCTTAGCCATTTTATATCGCAAAGTCCTGGGGATTTTGAAGGCTTATGTTTTATTTAGAAAAAAAAATGCTTTAAGTAAATCCTGTGTGGACGCTCTTACTGAAAATTCTGAAGAACACTATTTTTTTTTCCTATGGATATAATTTTCCTTCGTGTAATTACTTTTAACCTTTACAGTGTTAGTCTGCGGACAAAAATCCAGCTTAGGTATGTGACAATTGTTTGTTTAGATGTCACTTTTGCAAGATTTTTTAAAGGGTATTGATTGTTAGATGACAAGTGTGAGTAATTTAAAGATGTCTCTCCCTCGTCTGCAGGGTTGGGGAGTCTACTCTTATTCATAGCTCCTTTCCTCTATGCAATGTGTCCTCTCTGGTTGACCACAAGATTTCCTCTTCATCTTGAATTCTCAGCAATTTGCCTAGGAGGGGAATCTACCTGTGTTTTGCTGTGTATTCAGCCTGTGTTTCTGTAAGTGTCTTGCTTCTATGACATTCTCCTTCATGCTCAGTTAAGTCTCTTTTTTAAAAAAAGTTTTAAATATTGCCTTCGGATTTATAATATGCATTATCATGTAATCAAAGCCCACCTTTCAATAACACCATTCTGTTTTGCATATGGTTTAAGTATCTTATGACAGTGTTTTTATTTCTATCCTCTGGTCTCTTGTGACATTGCTGTCACTCATTGTACTCATAGTGTGTAATAATCACCTAATACTTTGTTATTTCTTGTTATGGTTTGGATCTTAAATGTTTCCCCATAAAGGCTCATGTGTGGAAGTCTTGGTTCTTAGCTTGGTGCTATTGGGAGGTCTTGGAATCTTTAAGAGGTAGAGCTTATTGGTAGATCCACTTGGGTTGGGGCCTGGAAGGAATATTGGGACTTTCCTGTCTTTCTTTGCCTCTTGGCCACCATTAGGTGAAGAGCTTTTTCTCCACCATGTGCTCCCAGCTATGACGTGCTGCCTCATCACAGGCCTCAAAACAAGGGAGCCAACCAACTATGGATGGAAACCTTCAGAACTGTGAGCCAAAACAAACCTTTCCTCTTTAAATATATTATGTCAGATCATTTGTCACAGTGGCATGTCGCTAATTTCTACTTCTTTACATAATTATTTATCTGTCAAGAACAAGAAAAGTAATTAAAAATCTATATTTCATTTTCATTTCATCTCTCTCTGACCTTGTTCCTTTCTTGGGCTCCTCCAAGTTTATGACCTGTAACATTTTCCTTCTTCCTGAACGACTTAAGATTTCTTTTTTTTTTTTTTTATTGGTTGTTCAAAACATGACAAAGCTTATGATATATCATCTTTCATACATTTGCTGCAGTTCTTCTGTAGTGTCTCACCCGTGCTTGTTCATGCACATACCTAAGAACTCATCCAGTCTGCTAGTTAGGATAGTTAATTTTAGGACTCAAAGACAGCCTCATGGTGGGCAGGGGTGGTTCACAGTTTTCTGAGTCCATCCTCAGTCACAGGTGAGCCTTTGGAGGCTCAAGATGGACACTCTTCCAGCACTCCTGCCCCTGTTGGTGTCTCTGTATCAAACACTGGTTTCCTGTTCTTAACCTCTAGGCTGAGAGTCTTTTCCAGCTGTCACTGTTCATGGGGCGGGAAGGACATTCTCCCTTGGCTTTCTGAGAGTTCCACTGCCATAAACAAATCGAAGCAACCGGCTTTCAACTTACTGCCAAATGTAGAGTTCTGGAAATGCTCAGTTTTAAGAGAGAATGGCATGAGATATGAAGAAAATAGAAACAGACAATTAAAATTTTTCCCAAATGGCTAACCAATTGACTTAATGAGTTAAAACATGCAAATTCACTTTGTTTGACTACGTGACATTGAGTCTGGCCATGTAAGACATCATGTTTCAACTTCACTCTCCTCATTGTCTTAGAATCACTTTCTAAACTTGATTCAAAATTCCCTTACTCTTGAATGTACTGGTATAGGAACGGTAAATAAATATGTGTTGTTCTAATAAAGCTCATCTCGTACTCAAAAACTTGACAGGATGCTAGACCCCAAACAAGGGTGTTTTATCAGGAGTGAGACTCTGGGTTCCTGTTTGTGACAGTTTATTTTGCTTAGATTTCATCATTTTATAAACGCTGTCTTCAACGATCCATATGACTTCTTCTGTCTACATGCACCATTTTACAATGTTATTGAAGTTACTGTTTTACTGGGAATTATTTTTTGGAAGGACTGAATGACGTCTTACAAGTCGTGAATGTTCTCCTACATTTTCAGTTTTTCATTATTCGCATGTGCTGACTAACTTCCTGCACAATTCTAAACTTTTGCTGGTGTGTTTCTCTTGGTTCTGTTACTTCTTTCTCCCTTTTGGTCACTAAGTTATATCTGGCCCACCAGACAATCATTTGAGACAGAGAAAAATGAGTAAATATGCATTGTTAATTCTTTCCAAGCAGTTCTTAGTACATTGCCTTGAGAAGAACTTTTTAAATTAAAGTTCTATTTATTTCATGGAAAATATTGAAGCAAATGTCAAGTATTTTTACACTTTTCTATGGATTCTTTTCAATGACCATAATCTCTCATATTTTGTTATGAATGTAGACAATTGATAGTTGGTAGAAGACATACAATAAAAGATCATACTTTATTTAGTGCACTTGGTAAGCAGGGTCATATCTTATTATCTCTGCAGTATGATACAGAGAGAATGACTCTGAAGTTGAGGTCAGAACATCTCATTTCTCTCTTCTGCCACTTTTTGTAAGTCACTAAAAAATTCCTTTTGGTGTGGTGCTTGTTTTTTGTTTGAAAAAAATTTATTAATCGTCTCTGTACACCTAAGATAAACAAATGAATTAATGTGTTTGTAACCAATGAAATTAAACTGTAATGTTCTTTATTAAGTGACATAAGACAAGCAAGAAAAGATAAATACTATACATTTTCACTCATATGTGGAAGCTAAATGAACTGATCTCAGAGGAATGGAAAATAGAACAGTGTTTACCACCGGTACACAGGAGAGGAGAGGGGAGATGTTGATTTTTGGATACAAAAAAGGAGAAAAAACACAAGTGTTCTATAGCACCATGTGGTGGCTATAGTTAGCTATTTCAAAATACCTAGAGAAAATGATTTTGATTGTTCCCAACATAAACAAGAATGATGTTTAAGGTGATGGATATGTAATAAACCCTAAACCCGATTTGATTACTATGCATTGTATATATGTATTACAATATAACACTGTGCCCCATAAATATGTACCAGTATTATTTGTTAATTAAAAATTTAAAAACTAATGTCCTTATGGCTGGCATAGGTTACCATTATACATTTAAAGACACTGACATGCAAGAGCACAAAAGATTTAAAGAGAAGCACATTACGGACTGAATAGAACTTCATGGTAGATTTCCCCTCACTTATTGGCCCTCACTCATTACTAACACATGTTTTCTCTATTTAAAAGTTTCTTTTCAATATTTCAATAAATATCAATTGTTATTCTACTTGCAGTTGGAAAAAAAGAGGTAATTGTTCTTTTGATTATATCATACAGGCAATAAATATCTTCACTCTGCTTGTGTTGGCTTATGGATTCAAAAATAAAGGAACTTCTCTAAGAAACCGAGACATAAAATTTTGATTCGCCAGTCTTCTGCCTTTAAAATTGTTTAATCCAGACAATAATTTCCATGAGACTGTAGACTCTTCCAATTATAATATTGTCCCCCACTAGCTGTTTTATGTATCAGCTCATTCCTTTAATGGACCACACAGCAACTCCATTCTTTTAAAAAAAAAATTACACAGAAGTTTATATCATTAGGAGGACTAGGAAGACTAATTTTGATCAAAATAAAAATTTCTCATATGCATCTGTTCATAAGTCAAAATAACTTTGAAGACATTTGATGGTCACCCCCACCACAATTCTTGTATTTATTCTTAACAATAGTGCTGTCAAAAGAAATCTTCATGACAACCCTGCATTTAAACTCAGAATATGACATTCAATGGTCTATTAAAAGAGTCTTCCCCAAATTTGATGGGAAATATGTCCTTGAGGATTCAGTACACATGACAATTGGGATCATCACTTCTGCCTCAATTTGGAGTTGCTGGCTTTGAAATTATACTGATATTCCAAGAAAGAACCACAGATTCTGGTCTTCAAGTCTCGGTTTTTGTCTGGTGTTTATTTCAAATATGATAGATATGAATTTCCCTGGGAGATATAGTTTCCTGACATGAATAATGGCCCATGTTTAATATGATTGGGAGGGGTGCATTGTCTCTTGTGTCTGTGTGAGTTCGGTCACTCTCTGCAGATAGGATACTCAGGGTTATGGGGAGAACCTGGACTCCACTGTGGACATCCAAACCCTTGCACTGAGGAGACTCACCCTAGCACTTCCTTGTGGCAGTAGAGCCCCGCAATCCAGGCCTCTCTCCTGAATAAAATCAACCCAGCACAGGAAGTCCTTTAAAAAGTTAAATGTGGTTTCAGAGGCAAAGAGAAGAAGAATAACTACAATTTCTCCTCTGCCATCTCATTTTATCCTACTCTGATATTGTCTTGTCCACTAGAATAAAACCAAGGAAACATTGTTTCCTATCTTATAGACAGTAGAAAATACTCTGTATAAAATACTTGCATATTTTCTACCTTTTAAAATAATTTTAGTGTACCAACCAGCAGCTCCCAAATGGCTTTTAGGCTCTAGATTTTTGGAACTGGGAAGGAAAGAGAATTTGGGAAGAATTTTTTTAAATTAAAATTCTATTTACTTTATGAAAAATATTGAAGCAAATGTCAAGTATTTTTACACTTCGATATGAAGCCATCATGGGTGATCCCTACCTAGTCTTAATTTTTGCCTCAGACCTTCAGAATGGCTGGTTTTATGATTTCCTTCTGGGGTATGTGATCTTTTTTTCCAAAATATATCAAACTGGCCAATCCCAATTCTTTTATGTATTGCAAAATTTCTTAGTTAAAACATTACTAAAGATAATTGAATTCAGCTTCTGTCTTGTCGTTCTGCTATAGACATGAAAATTGTTTTTAATTAGTGGATATATTCTCTTTTATCAAATACTTATTTTTACAGAATATAGTCTGTGGCCAACTACAGTTTAGTATAGTATTGTCATTAAGACCATGATCTTGCATGTACAACAGTAAGAATGGGTTCCTAATTAGAATAAGTTATACTCCACACATGTACAATATGTCAAAAACACACTCCGCTATCTACTGCTATGTAGACTGAAAAGAACAAACATATAAGTAAAACATAGCCTTGGAGTGACATGAGTTCAAAACCCAACAATTATCAGAGAGTTACTTAGCAATTATGAGCTATTTTTTAAATGTGGTGTACAAACCATTACAGATAACATATAGGTAGGCTTTTGTACTGTATGATATAGGAGAAGTGATTATACATGAGTGTAGTAAGTGCAGGGAGAGTACATGCACACACACGTGTGTGTGCGTAACCTGGAAATGGTGCCAAGTCTGCAGAAGTGCCCCTTGTGTGTTCTATAATTATTTCTATAAGAAATAATATTTGGGTAATAGTCAACAGACTTTTGATGGAGAGTTGATGGAGAAGCAACATAAAGCATTTTGTTGCTCTTTTGAATATGTCTCCTACTCTGACCCATTTGAAGATCCTCAGAATATATCCCCCACCCTTTATTTGCTGTTTTCTTTGTTTGACTAATGGAAAATATATATAGTTGACTATGTCTTCATAAAAAATTAATTTAAATGTATGTCCCTGCAAAACAAAAAAATAATAATTCCATTTTCACTCTGTCAACTAAATAGTTTTTAAACTATTATAGCGCAGGTAATGAAAAGAAATGAGCTGTAGATAAAATAGATTCACTTCTTTATGCAGAGATGAAAAAAATTAAATGACATTTGAGAACACATATTTTTTTTCTTTAAAAAAAAATACTGTCATTTGTCCTATCTCTTTGAATGATGTCAAATAAAACCAGATTGTTTCCTGAACAGACTTTACATTTCCTTCTTAATTTTTCATGATCACAGACATAGGAAATTTTGTTGAAGACAGAATGATAAACAGTTCTGAAGTGATAGATGTGACAAATTGGATGTATATTAAATTTTGTTACATATTTGATTCTAAAGATGATATCAATTACATGTGTACTCATTGAAGATACAAATTAAATGGTTATATGAAGACAGTTACAGAAATTTTAAGGAACAGTTTACATGGAAAAATCTCCCAGCCCACTCAACCTACTCCCATGGAATTCTTTCATTAATTCTTCCATTCAGTGAAGGCCATGGAATGCCCATTATATGCTATACCTTAGGCAAACTAAGAAAGTAAAAATAAATCCAGCTTTTGTGGATTTTCACAGGCCATGACTGCAAAAATGAGTCTGGAATAAATGCAGCCATAGCAATATTGTAAATATTATTGAGATAGGAATTAACGGCTTTTGTCAGAAAAGAGACCATTAAGTCAAGTTTTAAGTCTGTCCTGTTAGTAATTTAACACATGGTAGTAGATGCGACCATCATGTAGAAAATTGGTGAGTCATTTTGGCCGGTCTCTTCTCTCCAGATGTCTCTCACCCTGAGACGGACCATATCAATCCCCAACAATATTTCAGCCCAATTGTTTACAAACAGGCAGTGGGGAAAATGTCCATCCCTCCAATAAAGTGTCCATCTGAAATCTAAAGTACTCCTTTATTTCCACTGTATTAATATGGCACCATGACAAGCAATAACATCCAGCAGGTCATAACTCAGTACCAGTGTGAGAACTGATAACATCTAGTAGGTTCTAGCTGGCTTTGGGTGGTGCCGACTCTTTTCTGACTTTCACTCTCTCCAGGGATCTAGAGCCAAAGAAGATGCCAGGTCCAATACCCACATCATTAGCCATAAATCTCGTGCTCCCAGAAGGAATATCTCCCAGTCACCAGACTTGGAGTTGGCCAACTTCCCTAGCAACAAGCCAGAATTAACATGGAAAAGCAATTTCATCCATCCCTTCCCCAAATGTTGCCTCCAGCTCCTGTTGGAACCTACCCTTCTCCCTGCTGGGGTGTGAGTGCCCGAGGGGTGGAGAAAATGTTTCAGAAAAGTGTTGAGACTTGGATCCTGCAGTTCCCTGGGGGGCTATGCTGGACCTTTCTGACTACTAAAACCACCTCCATCAGAGATCTAGGTAGAGAGTAAGGGCCTTTTTCCACCTGGATTCCACTTTTGACTCCCTCACTGAGGAGACTCATTCTTCCCTCTCTGCCCTGAATGATGACAGCTTAACTGTCTTCCTGGGTCCCCAATGCCAAGGCCTCACTTCTGCAAGTATTAAGTCTGAGACTTGCTAATGGGTTCCGTCATCGGAATATGCAATACCACCTCTTCCCATGGCTGCCATCTGGAACATGCGACAGGAGCTCTTTTTCTTGCTATCTTCTTGCATCAATTCTGTGTCCATGTAGATAATCCTGCTAAAGGTCATTGGCTTCAGTTGCCTCTACATCAGCCACATGCTGCCATGAGTCACTGTGGCATGAGCGAACTACTTTGGTTTCACTGCGGAAAGTCATTGCAGCTAACATCCCACTCTGACCACATCCATGTACACTCTAAACTTTGAACTTCATAATGTTTTTGCTCATTCCTTGACAGGGTCTCTTAATTTCTCCTCTGCCAAGTGTATTCTAGACTTCTTTTGGGTGTCTTCAGCTCAGACGGCACTGTCCACCATCTTTACAACTTGCTTTACCTGTGACCCTGATTTGCTGCTTGCTCCATCCTCTGTCAAACACCAGACCTGGGGTGTTAAACAGTTTGCTCTCTTTCTACAAAAACAAACAAACAAACAACAACAACAAAAAAAACTGAATGACAGAAGAGTCTGAAGAAAAATTTACACTAAACAAATAAACAAACCAAAACTAAAAGGCTAGTGGATGTGAAGTAACAGAGAAAGACCCTACAACTGACATCATATCCAAAAGGGAAGATTTCTTTGCTTTCCAGGACCAAAGTGGTGTGCCTCCTCTTATCCTCTTATCGAAGATAATATGTTTCTAGGGGATCCGGATGATTCCTTTTCTTTTTGACCTTGTTTCCTCCCTACATTAGTTTTCTATGATTACAAATCACTACCAAATCAAGCATGTTAAAACACCAGTTGCATATATCATCTAACAGCTTCTGAGGGGTGGGAATTCAGAAGTAGCTTTGTTGGTGGGTGCTGGCTCTGGGTCTCTTGGGAAGTTGTGTGGTCTGCCAAGGGTGGACTGAGGGAGGATCTACTTCAATTTCACTTGCAAGGTTCTTGGCCAGCCTCACCTCAGAGGCTTCCTGCACGGGTCTCTGCACAGGGTTCAGAAACTTCCTCATGCATGGGAGCTGGCTTTCCCCAGGGGACGAGAAAACAACACAGCGTCTTATAACCTCAGAAATAAGGTAGCATAACTTTTGTCATATTCTATTTATCATGGAAACCAATCCTAGGAAAACAGAGGCAACAACATGAAGGTGTGAGTTCTAGGAGGTAAAGATCTTGCAAACTATCTTGTAGGATGACCATGGACCTGAAGGACTTCAGGTTACTGATTTTATGCCTTCTCTTTTTATATTTTTTTAATAAAATCAAAAAGTCTTCTGTCAGCACCTAATATCTGAACGTGTTCAATTTGACCCCATGAAGAAACAATGTAGGCCTTTCCATTGCTGCCCAACTTTGGTCACATAGTTCCAGTGAGATGTGACTGCCATGGTTCTTGGGGCACCCGGATGCGTGGGCCTTACAAGGGCAGTGCTCAGTCTCTAGGTCTTACTGAATGACTGAGACCCATTTCAATTGGGAACTAATTCTTACTGTTTGAAAACCTTCTCATTAACCTCTTTTATTCTGCATCATCTGGGATTTTAATGATACCTTTTCTCATTCTCTCTGGCTGCAGTTCTTAAAGTTTCACAAAAAAATTGGTGCTTAACATATTATATTCCCTTATCACATTATGGTCTGTTCTTGGGAGATTCCATTTATCTTCATGATGTCCACACAGTGATAATGTTACAGGAATATCAAATCCATGATCCTAACTGTTAACAGCCCTTAAGCCCGCTTTTCTATGGACAAACTTTAGAAAGTTCAGTATGAACTTTCTGGCTTACAAGACACGTTACTGGATAGTCATCCTAACTCTGATCCCCATTGCAAGGCATCTTTATATCTTCAAATGAAATTGGGATAAAATTTGATCCAGGTGAGATGATACTGTTGTTTACAAGTTTCTGCTTTAATTGCTCATTTGAACTTCATGGTGTATATTTATTATTTCTTTGGCTACCCCTGTTTGAGGACAGAAGCTGCTCAGAGGAGCACAATCATGTCCAGACTGGAAAACAAAACAAACAAAAAAAGTCATCAGCGTCCTCTGTGGATTCATAGGGGATGAGTACACTGTCACCAAGAGCTTGCAAACGTAACAAGCTGAGCCTCAGCCACAGGACCACATGAGAACATCCTGGATTCAGGGGCAATTATAGGTCATTAAATTTTCCAAAGATGTCTGGACCCAACATGAGCACGATAAGCCATGCTAGGATTTCTACACAGGTGGGAGAAGAGGTGCCCACTAATGCCTGTCATTGGATTGCTAGATAATGTCATTAATCTATAGCTGTGAGGCATAGCCTATAATAAATTGCCATATCTTAGCTATTAAGGACCTGTACAATAAGGCAGGGGTTTTTTTTGTATTTGTTTATTGTTTGTTTTTCTGGAAATTAGTTATTTTGTTTTCTTGTAGAAAGTGAGGGTCAAATAAGGAAATTGGTTTATGCCAGTAGGCATCCATAAGCTGATTAACTCTTTCCCATCTTTGGAGTGCCATTTGGTACAAGACAAAAACTTAGTACTCTTTGATTGTTTAAATTACTGTATAGAACAATAAATAATCTCCTTTGGGCCCAGAAGAATGTGTATGCATTTCCTAGTGTGCTCAGCTTATATTCAGGGAATATCTTACTTAAGAAGAGAATCCTGGCCAGGGTGATTTCATGCTCACAGGAAAGGCAGCCTATGCTTGATGTCTATGTTTGTATCCATCTTACAAATACATAGACAAATTTTAGCAAATGTTATGACAAAATTATAGTCAGGGATTGAACAATGGAAAAGAAACCAAAACCACATTTGATAACCTAAATCACATTTTATATTGACATACAGCCAGCATATGGAACCAAAGGATTGGATTAGATTTGGATATCAACTGTGTCAAGATCTTCAGTCTTTAGTTTAAAATCATAGTGTAATATGCTGATTAAAGTGATGGGCTAGTGGAGGCTCCATTGATATCTCCTTCCATCAAAATTAGCATTTAGTTAGTTAAGCAAAAAAAAAATTACTTAAGGTAGGAAACCACAGAAAACAAACACACATACAAATAACCTAATGTAATATTTTGGCAATTTTTAAAAAATAAGATCTTTCTGTGAATATCAGCCGGTTAATTGACGTGTCCTCTATTTTCTTAAGGCATTTTGAATGCAAATCACATCCATCCTGCCTCTCTCATGATTTCTAGTTTTTTTTTTTTCCCTTCTCTGGTTGGATCAACAAAAAGCATGATGACACTTGTATAGCAAGTTGAGTGCAAAATGTTTCTTGGGTTTTATCCTTTTTCTTCTAAGTTTTTAACAATGCTTTGCCTAAACTTATGGTGGCACGGGAACTTTCAACTGTTGAGTTTTTAGAAGTATCTAACTTTGCTTTATAAAATAAAATCCCAAACTTCTTCTGACACTCATGTTTCGTCATATCATATAACATGTAATTTAATTACACAATCATAACACTGAGCACAACTTTCAACTTTTGCAGCAAACATAACCCACACTTGACAAGTAAAAACCATCCTGGGGTAGCAGAAGAGGTCAGCTATCAGAGTTATGGGTCCCCTGCAAATGTCTACCAGCATGAGTTGCAGAAAATATGGCAAGACTGGACGAATTCTTCACCAGAAGCTTGTCAAGATATTCTGCAGAGTTGACCTATTAGTTGGAATCATGACTTTTGAGTTCTGATTCCACCTGGTCTTGCTGCTCTGATTTTGTTGATCATGATCTTCACTTGTCATGTGGCTTTGCTCTTCATGACCATAAAACAGCTGCTATCCCTCCACTATCCCAAATAGAAGGAGAAAAGTAAGTTCCAAAGAGAAAATTGCAGTACTTACATTGGGAAAAAAATAACCTTTTTTCTAAGAAATCACTCAGGGTTTTGATAATGACTCTTTGTCATATAGGTTCTGCTACTTGCAACAAAGCCTGGAAATCAGTTATCCTGCTGAGCACATTGAACAGGAAAATAATGGAGAGTCTGTAGACAAGAGAGAAGGGGAGCTCAGATGTTGTATATAACATTAGCAGGGCCTCTCAACTGAAATAGCTCAGTGGCCACAGGGGAGACTTCCTGACTTCCCTCCCTCCGTGGTTCCCTAGTACATTCTAACAGACTCAGATATGTTTTCTGCAAGTGATTTTGCCTTTGGTATTTGTATTAGTTTGGTTCCTATTTCTCCTCTACATAAGTTGGATGGAGAAGCCTTCCTTCTATTTTGCTCACTAATTTGAGCTTAGCACTGGATAGATGGTCTGGTACACAACAACCCCTGGTTATGTTTAATGAAAGAACAAATGAGTAAGTGCTTACTGTTGCATTTCAACCATCTCCAAGAAAGCAAATCCTTTAGTGGTGCTCCAGAGTCTTGTCTATTGCTAAATACCCTAAGAGAATTTTTTTTTTGTCTCGCAAATGATTGTTTATCTTACTCTATGAGACCCATGTTTATTCTTCCTTTTTTTAAGTAAATGAGAATATTTGGCCCATATCTTGGTCAGAGCAATTTTTCTCTTTCTTTGAATTCCTGAATTGTGCAATTATATTTCATTTCACAAGCAAAATAGCAATATTCTCTTTCTTTAGATATGCTGATTTCAGCACGGCTGCTTTTATAATCCTGGACAAATAACATCAGAATACAAAGGGTCCTGGATTTTTCTTTTCCCAATGTCCTTCCTGTGGAGGTGGAGGAATGAGACCCAGAGAGCTTTACTCAGTTTCTCAAAAGACATGTAACAAGTTATTGGCAGAGAAAAAAAAATAGAGGCCTGATTTTCCAATGCATTTCTGTTTTGTGCTGCAGTCTTTTATGTGACATTTCTTTACAGAAATAAATAAGATACAAAAATGAAAAGAGACCTCATCACCACATGCAGTCAAAATTATTGTCCATTGTCCTTGATTGTTCCATCTACATTGGAATTGGCAAAAGCTGGGTTTGCTCTCATGTTTATAAGTAGAAAATAAGTGTTTGAAGATTGATTCATTAGGGCCCTTTATATATTTAAAAGTATTAAATAATTTCTCTGTTTCATTTATCATTGCTGAATTTTATTATAACTCCTGCCAGTTGGTTGCTAAGAGTTTACATGTTTTTGAATTTCGTAAAAGTGGGCATAAAATACTGTATTAGTTTTCTAGGGCTGTCATAATAAAGTACCACAGGCTGGGTGGCCTGATCTTCAGCAATGTAGTTTCACACGGTGCTGAAATCTACAAGTTCAAGGTCAAGGGTGTCAGCAGGGTGGGTTTCTTTCTGGAACTCATAGGATATGGCCACCTCACCTTCTCCCTGAGTCCTTAGGTGGACTTCCCTCTCTGCCTGCATGCCCCTGGTCTTCTCTCTAATCCCTTTTTATAAGGACATCAGTTAGTTTTGATTAGGACCCACTCCAGTCATCCCATTTTAACTAGGTTACCACTTTAGAAACCCTGTCTCCAAATACAGTTATATTCTGAGGTAGAAGGTATGAACTTGGGAAGGAGAAAATTCAGCCCCTAACAAATGTCCATCATGCAATTCCTACAAGGGGTCTAAAGAAAGATCCACGTTCTTAAGATAATGTAGTTCTGTTCATTATTAAAGAAATGTTGTTAACTTTAGTTTGTAGTATGTTTGTAACGGTTCCAGTTTATAACTCCAATTTCAAGTTAATGCTATTTTAAGCTAACATTGTTAAAGAAAATCCAAACCATCTACTGTAGATTGAGATCCAACTATTGGTCCACTATGACTCCCCAACTCTCTAAAGAAACATTCTACCCAACAACATGCAATCCAACTGTCCCTAAGAACCAAGTATTATGGTTTCAATCTGGAAAGTCCCCCAAGAGCGTACGTCATCAGTGCAGCAATGTGCAGAAGTGAGGCTTCAAGGAAGTCATTGGATCATGAAGGCTCCAACCCCATGAGTAGATTTGATCCATTTGATAGATTATTAATTTGAATTTACTATTGGGATGAGGTAAAAAACTGGAGACAGGTGGGGCCTAGGTAAAATAATACATCACTAGGATGTAACCATAGAAACTATATCTTGTCCCTGGACATTTACTTTTTCTCTCACCCTCTTTCTCCCTCCCTCTCTCTCCTTCCTAGTCACCATAAGCTGAGCAGATTTCTTCCCTCACACTCCTTCAACCTGAAGTTCTTCCTCAGTCATGAAGCAATGATGCTCGCCAACAATGGACTGATTCTATGCGCTATGGTTTTAAAACCAGAAGCCAAAATAAAATCTTTGTTCCTTTAAATTGCTCTTTTTAGTTATTTTTATATTTCTCTATGTACACACACAGAGAGAGATACCTAGATCCAAATATGTATAATTTTATCTTACACACACAAAGATTATACCTAGATCCAAACACTGGTCCTTTCAGTTTAGGGACCTTGCGAAGTTTTGTAAGGTCTCTGAGAATCCTTCTTTATAAAATAGAGATGATGTCTGCCTCAAGAAGTGCTAGGTGGTGACTTCAAGTAAGTGACAGTTGTATAATGAGAGACAAACAATAAAAGGGTTCCATTATTACTTTAATACCACTTGTCATGTCTAATTTTGTCTATGCATTAGTATATTATACTTTTATTGACAAAAATTCTTATCCCAGGAAGTTTTGAAATTTGAATGTTTTATTTTTATAACCCTAATTTTAATTCTAACTTAATACATTATGTATTATAGCCAGTGATATTCCAGAAGGTAAGTAGCCAAATCAGATATGATAGATGAATTTTATACTCAGTTGAAAGAACAAAGTTAAACTGTAATTGTTTCGTGTGAGACTGGACAGTGGAATACAAGTTCTCTGTTCCTGATCCTATCTCAAAAGGTTTCTCTGCTGATCATGGCATTATCCCAGCTCCCTTGGAAATGGCTAAGGGATTGAAAAATTGTCAATGTGTTGCTTAATTACCTGCACCTGTCTACATAAGAACATCTTATATGGTAATTATGGATCTGGTGCAAACCATCGTACATGGGGTTTTATTGTGCTTCAATTTCCCTTCATATCTCAATCCAGTCCCAGGGCTACCTTTTGGCTTATGAGCACCCCCATTCAATGCAAAATAAATTGGTTCCACTCAAGAAGATTAGAAATGGTGGGAAATATAATTCCCCCTTATTCTTGGCAACCATGTGCATTATTCTTAACTAGCAGAAAATACAGAGGAGAATGGAAAATAGACTTTTTTTTTCCCCCTTCAATAATGTGGAAATTCTTCAGCCAACTGGCCCAACCTTGACTTCAATAACCACTCTGACAGTCCTCCCTGAGTCTGTGATCCTGGGCCTACGAGGCCAGGGTGTAGGGCATCCAGAGGAAGACTATCCACCCCCCTCTTGGCAGTGAAGTCTGTACTTCCAATTGCAGGAAAGAACAAGCAAGCTCAGAATCTCCTGGGCTGTGTGACAGAGGAGGAAAGGGATGGTTCCAAGTGGGTTGCAGCCCCGCTTCCTAGCTTCCTCCTGTAGCTCCATCTGCCTCTTTAGAGAGCTCCCGTCTCCCACTGTGTGCAGCTGAGTTGCAAGCACTCCTGGTGGCCCTGGGATGGAGACAAAGATATTTCCTCTGGTTGTCAATCCAGCCGCTCTCCTGAAACGCTCCCAGGAACATTGCCCAAGTGTGTCTGCTTCCCATCCCCGGTGCCTGGGAACAAGAGGGAGAGCTTCCTCACACTGCTCACTGAGGATCATCTTGGTCTCAAGGCCATGTGGATCTCAATTTGAAATAATGCTGTTGCTATTTTAAAATGTCAGGTCCTTGGAAGATTTTGTCTATTGGAGCACATAACTATCCTTGTAGCCAGAAGAGGAGATCACTACCCAGAGGAAGAGCCAGACTGCTGCGTCTAGATACTTAAAAAGACATTTGGAGGAAGAGAGCATCTGCACATGGTGATGGAAATGGGTTTGGAACTCCTCCTCTGATCAGGAAATAGGTGGACCATAAAGCATCTGATGTACGCCGCTCCCTGCAGCCAACCCACGTTCTGAGACCCCATCATCTTATTACTCCAGAAGGCGCCAACAGGAAAAGGAAGAAGGCGTAAAAGACCCAACACTTTCTAATCACCATGGTTGGGTGAACCCAAAGTAGTCCCTATTTCTACTTTTGCAAAATGACTGGTCATTTATATTTCATATCTCCAACTGGAAACTTTTTGTCCAGTGTTCAAAAGTACACAACACTGTGAAGATAAAAAAGGTTGACTGGGGAGACGTGGTTCAGCGGTTGAGTGTGTGTTTTGCATGCGTAAGGCCCTGGTTTCACTTCACAGAGTCAGTACCTAAATAAATAAGCAGATAAATAAACAAATAAATAAATATGTTCATGACATTTTGCTTTCTAGAATCGTTTGTAGGTTCTAAAGGGCAGGGGCAATATGTCGTGCTTCTTGGTATATCAGGTATTTTCTTTCTCATGAAAGACGTCAAAATCTTTTTATCTGATTTTGACTGTGTGGTTACATCATGGACAGTAGAAGCTAAAAGCTGGAAGGGATGTTTTGATGTTTTATTGTAACCTTACTTTAAAATGATCAGCCTTAAATTCTACAGATTATAAATAGGAGATTTTAAATGGTTATTTTCTAGATCTCAGAGGGGTTCTCCAGATTCTTCTATGAAAACAGAATGATAATAAGAACAGAAGGCTGCTATAAAGCCACATAGCTTCATGGGCGCAGCCACTGGCTGAATCCACGTGGCTTGGTGAACAGGCACTGGCCTGGAGTCAGGTCCTCAACACTGTGGTCACATCTCAGTCATGTGTAGACCTGAGGAACACAGGGACCCTCCAGGGAGTCAGCCGACTGGGCGTGGGGAGCACACAGGACCGAAATGAATCCTTGCAGTTTCATCACCACCAGGAAGACTTGAGGAAGTATGTATGATGCTCCAGTCTAACCCCAACTGATTAAAACGTGGGGTTTTCCCTTTTGCATTTACAAGGTAGAGAATACAATTGTGGGCATGCTCACATTATCTGTTGAATATGTGTCCATATTTATACACATGGACCTGTCTATGTGAATATATATGAAATTAATATAACTTAAAGGAACAAGAACATTAATTCAAATAAAATTGAAAGCATAGCTGAAGAATGCAAAATAATAAAAATGAAAGAGTAATAATTTGGGCTGGAGTATGTGAAGGGAATCCTGAAAGCCCCTCCTTGTGACCATTTGCATCTTCAAAACCGTGAAGTCTACCCAGGTTCTGTCGAATCCAACTGAGCGTGCACTGTCCCCAGATTTCCACAATGGCTCAAGGGCTTGAGCAGCCAGACACACCACTTGCTTTGAATGACTCTGCTTTTCTGTCTATCTCACGGTGTAAGATCATCTGACACGACTTGTCTCAATGTTTCCTCACAGGTCAATTTCAAATTTCCGGGAAAGGATCCTTAGGTTTTATTCAAGGGTAAATGTCAATCATAATACCCTTCAATTAAAAAGGACATAAGACAAGAAAATAATGCACTCTAGTTCTCTAATTTGTAGAATCACACTAGTAATACATCATCATATTTACATTAATTGTTGATTTCTCTTTTGCTCTTGATGTGTAGGAAAGTGTTGTTTTTAAATGTATGTGGTTGGTGGCCATCTGTTAATATTTATTTAGTTTCTATCACTCACAGAAATATAATAATGCAGAAGCTAGTTTGTTATGTGCCATAGTCTCTTAAAGAGGTAGTGGAAATAAATACATTACCGAGCTCAGGCATGTTAGCAGAGACCCATCCAACATTTCATTATCTTAAAAAATAGAGCCGTACATCATTGTGTGGTGATACAGATAAGTGTGACTGTTTAAAAGAATAATTCTGAAGAAATATTACAGTACAAATGCAACCAGAGTGAGAAAGCTGAGGTTGTTCAGTATGTATCATAATATTAGATTATAGCTCTGCATTCAGAGTAATAAGATTCAGTTTCCAGGAAGGGGATGAAAAATTATATACCATTTTATTTGTTTATTATTCAAACAAGTTAGTGATTGATATCATTTTCAGGGAAGTAGGAGTAAGCAAAAAAAAATCTTTCTAAGGATAGAAAACATAAGATATGGGACTTGAAACATGAAAACATCCGAAATAACATATTGGTCCAAAAGACGGAGATGGACCAGAGTTGGTCTCACCTATAGGAACAGAAGGTGAGAATTAGGTCTCAAGTGTGTTTGTTAGAGTTGGCTTTCAGGAAAGAGCAGACAGCCAGGGCAAGGAAAGAGAAGAGTGAGATTTTGAGCTTTTGAAAGAATAGTAGGGTAACTCTGGGGAGAGGCACAGTAGTCATCAGCCATAGACGCAGCATGGCCCCATAGGTAAAAGCACTTTGCCTCTGGTGGAGGCGTACCTGAAGGGGCCCGCAGTGGGACCACACGTCCTCCCTTGAAGGGGAACCAGGCAGCAATCAGTCCCCAAGCCCACCACGCCCACCATGCCCACCAGCCTTCGCTCCCCTCCTCATCTGTCTACCCAAAGCAGCCATTGCTTTAAGTACCCTAATCCCCAGTACGAGGTCTGTGCTGAAGAACGCCATCCTAGTGAACGTATCAGAACCAGAGCTGGGTCAAGTTGTGTGCATTCCTCATCCTGTTTGGACTGGAAAAAAAATTCATTTTGGAGAATGACATTATC
This sequence comes from Ictidomys tridecemlineatus, assembly GCF_052094955.1. Classification (NCBI taxonomy): domain Eukaryota; kingdom Metazoa; phylum Chordata; class Mammalia; order Rodentia; family Sciuridae; genus Ictidomys; species Ictidomys tridecemlineatus. The sequence goes on from NC_135484.1 coordinate 141,724,038, forward strand.
TTGCTTTAAAATATGCCTTAGCAACTCTCCTAGGGTATGTGGTTATAATCTATAGCATTAGTTGCTGATCTGAAAAGAGAAACCAACATATAACCACTTAATTTGAATCTTTAGCTGAATATTAATATTTATGCAAATATTTGTGAATGAAATCAGTGCTAGGCTAGAGTTTTTTTTTAGTATATGTTTTTTTTTCCTTAGAGCAACTATTGATAAAACCATCAGTTATTTAAAATGTATATAGCTATGTTTTTCTCTATCACATACCTCTCAAAATTTGAAAAAAATAATTAGTCTTATAACACTTTGGCATTATTAAACTATAATTTCACAGATATGGAAAATTAAAATTTTTAATGTAGACCTTTATAGTCCCTTGGATGATAATGACTAAAATATTAGACTTTTTTGTTTTGGTTTGTTTTGTTTTTGGTACTGTGTATTGAACCCAGGGGAATTTTACCAATTTACTACATCCCCAATCCTTTTTATTTTATGACAGGGACTGGTAAATTTGTTTAGGGCCTCCCTAAATTGCTGAGATTGGCCTAGAATTTGCAACCCTCCTGCCTCAGCCTCCCAAATTGCTGAACTTTTGGGTGTGTGCCACCGCATCCAGCTGATATTTTGCTTTCATAGAGAAATTATATGTGCTTCTAGAATGTTTTCTTGTAAGTCATCATTTAAAATGTTTGAATTTAGTCCCTTTTCTGTTATTCCTTTTCTCATAATTAGGTCTTGACATGACCCTCTCTAAGTTGTTCATTTATGGGAGTAGAAACAAAGAATGGAAAGTGAAAAAAAAAAAAGTGAAATGAAAGCCAGACAACTTTTCGCATCTAATCCAAACAAGGTCCCTGAATTAAGAATTCTCCACATAAATGACCATTATGGTTTTGCTCTCAAAACCATAAACACTTATAAGACTTCACCTAAGTGAAGCTTAGCTTTCCCTAAGGAAAGCTCTTTGGAGGAAACTTATTTGTTTTAGGTTAGTTGAAACCAATTATGTCACAGATATAAAAGCCAAATAGCAGGTTCGATTTTTGCACCATGTTGTTATTTGCATCCAAACCCACACACTGGCCCTGGGGAAAGGGTATGTGCCTGTTTCTTGGCTATTTGACATGACTCTCCTTTGAGAGCTAAGATTAAGCAGGTGTCGAACATTATGCCTGATGATGTCATTCATGCCTATGTCACACTCCATACTCTAAGGTAAGAAAGGGAGTCCTGTTTTATTCATTTGTGCGACTTACTGAGAATCATTGTTCCTTTGTAACACTTTAATATTTCCACATAAGAGAGGTAAATTTTTAGAATTCATATTTTCCTTGACATAAGAAACTTTCTACCAGGCAATCTTTGAAATGCACATGGGCATAAACCTTAAGAAGATAATCAGTGAATTAGATTAAGGAGAATGGAGGGAAAAGAGGGGGATAGGAAAAGGAAAGACCGTGGAATGTATCTGTCATAATTTTCCTATGTCCACATATGAATACAGCACAGTGAACTTCACCATTGTGTACATTCATAAGAATGGGGTCTTACTTAGAATAAGATATATTCCACGCTTGTCTGATTATATTAAACTGCAATCTACTGTCATATGTTATCAATTATGAAATTTTAAAAAAATTAAAAAAGAGAATTTGGGCTTTCAACTTATTTCCATAATAATAAGAGGAGGTCACTTCATAATACACGTCATTAAATAAATTTATATTAAAAAATACAGCAACAGTTTTCTCTTTATGTACAATCCCAAAGATTTTGCACTAGTTGTGTGTCCTAACCATGGAATCATTAAAAGTAATTAAAAAGTGAAGTAGGATACTTTAAATTGGCATCTTTACCTATTTTTTACTATTAAAGAGGAAGGAAAACTTTTGATTATCTAGATATAGCTGCATAAAGTGTTTTTCTTGATCTTTGAAAAAAGAATGGTAAAATCATTAACCATTACATAATTTCTCTGTAGTGTTCATTCATCCTCTTGACAGGTATTTGTGGACACTTAGTACAATGCGGGGACTATTCTCAGGGCTGGTGGTGCATTAATGAGTAGACAGGTGCAGTCTGTCTGCAAGAGGCTTGTACTCTACGTTGGGACACAAAGAAAGAGGCCAATAAGCACACAAAATTCACATGAACAAGTTCATATAAAATATAATTTAAGTCATGATAAATGCTACATTAATTTTGTAGGCAAAGAGACACCAAAAGTATGTCATCTAAAACAAACCACAGTAATTGCGTATTTCAAGAATTTAGCAAGCACAATGCATTCCAAAGGAAAGGGCTTTGAAACGATGTCAGAAATTACACGGGCATGAGCATTGTCAGCATAACAAGACAGATACCAGTGGAGAAGGAATCATAATGTCATGAGTAATTATTTTCTTTATGTTGATAGCATGACTTCTGAAATGAACTCCCTCCTTTTGAAATGACTGAAGACAGGAACATCCTCCTCAGAAATGTATTTGAGTATGATAGTCACCCAAAGAAAGATCATACAAGTCACTGTATCTCACAATTAAATTTCATTATTGAGGAATGACCAGACTGCTGCAGTGAGTTTCATTTAACTAGAGCCTCACTGGCTCATTTGCCCAGAAACAGCCCTGGTATGTAATAGTGTGCCAAGGGAATTAATAACTGATGGATGATCAGACCTGCTCAAAGTGCTGGTAATCATTTGCTACTTAAACCGCCACATTTTGGCATATAAACAGCCCTTGCTGGTGCCAAATCTGTAATTACTTTACTTAACAGTGATGACACGTGCGTCTGTTCTGCAAGATCCCGTACTGATGCTTCTGTTGTTGGCAAAAAAAACACCCAGTACTTGAGATAATAACCTCATTTCTGCATCTGTCTCTCTGCAGGATGGCTCTTTTAATTCCCTTGTTCTTTTTTATTTTGTTTTGTTCTTTGAAAGTTAAAAGAAATTTGAACATTACTCTTTGGAGAGGGGTAGGTTCTTTGAATAACCTTATAATCAAATGCAACTTTCAAACATTGTTCATGTCAGGCTGGGGGTGTTGGTCAGTGGAAGAGCATGTGGGTAGTATGCATGAGACCCTGATTTTGATCTCCAACACTACCAGAGTGAGAGAAAGAGATAAAAAGGGAGAGAAATTGTTCATATCTTCATATGTGTATTTCTGTGACCAGGTGTTATGTGGACAGAAACCAGGACAGGTTCTCCTAGTAACTCTATCTCTTGGGAATATTAGTAAGCACCAATTGCAGGTGACTACAATAAAGCAACCAGCAAAAGGTGGAGCTCTCATGTACTGATAAAAAAATCTCCCACTAGGATGCAAATGCCTAAATTACAACTAGGGAGTTACACGGGCTGTTGAGAGAATAAGTCTAAATGTATAGAATCTGAAATGGAAGTTTTCCGTCAAGAAGGACAGACAGACATTTACATAAATTTACCTAAAAACTGTGAGAAAATATTTTCCCAACTGGTGGAAGGGTTTCATTCTAAAGTTTTTTCTAAGTCATCCTTGGAATGGAGTAAAAATACTTTCATGGAAATTAACATGACCACTCTAATACCTATTTACTATTGATGATATGACATAAATGTTTTTCTCAATGATAGATTTTAAAACTGTCTGTGTCTCTATATTTGAAGTGAATTGCTTTTACTATTTTAAATAGTTTTCTTAGAGTTGTGAACTTTTATCTCTGCCAAAGTTAATCTCTGACTTTTAAAAGAGATGTTTAGGCCATTTATATTTAATTTTTTAAAATCAATGGAAATGGATTTTAGATATAACATTAAGTATTTTTTAAAAATGGTTCTATCATTCTTTGTTCCCGGTTTCATTTTTAATGCCTTATTTTTAAATAATCATCTTATGAATTTTTTTCTATTATTGTATAAATACCACATACCTGTTATGTCTGGGTGCTTGCTCCAGGGTTTCAACATGCATCTTTAATTTATTACAATCTGTTTTCAAATCATTTTTGTCATGTTATATATTGTGCAAAAATGAATAATAGCATGCATTACTTTTGTTCCCTTCTTAATCTTATGCCATTGTTTTCTTGAGTGACACATTTACATGTGTAATATCACTTAATACAGTTTTTGTCTTTGCTTCAAGTAATCGCTAATTTTTAAAGAGAATAAACATGAGAAGTATAATTAGAATTACCCAAATATTTGTCATTTTCTGAATTCTTCATTCCTTTAATTAGATAGAAGTTACAAACTGGATCATTTTTCCTCTCTTGGTAGAAATCTCCTTAATATTTATTTTAGTACGGATCTACTGCTGATTAATTTTCTTCATTATTTGTGTGTGTGTTGACAATTCTTTACTTCAATCATATTTTTTGAAAGAAATATTCTCTCTGTATAGACTTTTTGGTAAACAATTGTTTTGAGGTTTGTTTTATAACTGTATCATTACTTAGAGAGGCCTTTCATTGTTTTAAGACTTTAATCTGATGAGAAGTCTGCTGTTCATGTAACCTTTGTTACTCTATTGTAGTAGATATTTTTTTCTTTATCATTGGTTTTCAGAATTTGACATCTCTTGGTGAGATTTTTCTTTAGGTTTGTCTTTTTGGAGTTCTTTCTGGTTATACTGATTTGCAGTTTCCATAAAATCTGGAAAATTTTATTTCTTTAATTTTTTTAATGTATCCTCTCTACTTCATCCTTCTTACTAGGAGGTCCAAAACATGAATGTTAGACTGCTATCTCACAATCCAATGATGTCTTGTTTATTTTTATTTTTAAAATTTACTCTCTCTCCACTTTTGATAGTTTCTTTGATCTTTGAGGGGTTTTTTTTGCAGTGTACAATCTGTTGTTAGTCCTTTCTAGTATATTTTTAATTGCAAATAGTATATTTTCAATGCTTTGTGAAAACTTAAAAAATGTCTTCTACTTATGTCTTCATGATGGTCGTGTCTTTCTGTATTAATTCTTGAGTATATAGTGCATATTTAGGATTGCTATATCATTGCTCTTGTCTTCACATTTTAACACATCTATTATTTTTCTAGTTCTGTTTTATTGGTTGATTTTGAAAGCCAGTTAGTTTTATGTTAAGTGCCAAAAATTATATAAATCTGTTCTTGCATAAAGAGGAATTACTTGGAATCTGTCAGATTTTTCTAATAATTTTCTGTCAAGATTTGTTATTGTGCTTCAGTATAATTTTTAATGTATGACTAAGTTTTAATACTAAGGTGAAAAATCTATAGGAAAAAAATTGAGGTTGCCTCTTATATTTTAATTATGCCTCTATTTTGGCCAGTAGAAACATTAAAAACTTCCAGTCCTTTCTTGAGTGTCATTTTCTAATGGTTCTTTTTACATCCTTGGTAGTTTTGCATAGAATCTCCTTATTCAAGCTTCATGTTCACTATGCAGTAAGAGTTGAGAGAATCCCTCCAAGAGGTACCATCAGAAATCTGTGTGCAGAATCATTTTTTTCCAGTATTTTATCATACAAATGTTATTTAACCCTGATTCCCTAAATTCTCATCTCTCTCTCAATTTGCTGACCTCTGTTTCTGTCCTCTCTTCTTGCATTGCAAACTGTAACCTGTACCACATCAGTATACTTGGACAATTATAGGTTTCACCTGTGATTCTTTCCTTAAGGATGATCATTCTGTGATACCTACAGTCTGATTTTTGAAAATAGTTGTTTTATTTATTGAATTCCTATTTATGGGAAAAAGGTGGAACTCATCTTATTTTTTTATAATTGCTCTAAAAGATAGTGTACCACAATTAAGTGAGGTTCATTCCAGGGAAGCAAGTTTGGTTCAACATAAACGTAATTCATCATATCAATAAGTTGAAAGACAAGAAACATATGACCATCTCAATAGATGCAGAAAAAGCATTTGACAAAATATAACACCCCTTCATATTCAAAACACTTGAAAACCTAGGGATAGTAGGAATATCCCTCAACATTCTAATAGCTATCTGTGCTAAACTCAAGACCAACATCATTCCAAATGGAGAAAAATTAAAAACATTTTCTCTAAAAATTGGAGCAAGAAAAGGATGCCCTCTTTTACCCCTTTAATCTACATTGTCTTGGAAACTCTAGTTAGAACAATTAGATGAAAGAAATCAAAAGGATATTAATAAAAAAAGAAGAACTCAAATTATTACTATTTGCCAAGGACATGATTCTATATTTAGAAGATCCAAAAATTCCACCTGAAAACTTCTAAAACAAATAAATGATTTCAACAAAGTATCAGGATATAAAATCAAGACCCATAAATCAAAGACATTCCTATACATCAGTGTGAATCCACTGAAAGAAAAATTAGGAAAACTACCCCATTCATAATTGCTTCAAAAAAATAGGAATCAACCTAACAAAAGAGGTGACAGATCTCTACAATGAAAACTACAGAACACTAAAGAAAAAAATGAAAAAGACCTTAGAAGATGGAAAGAACTCCCAGATCTCCCATGCTCTTGGATACGCAGAATTAATATCATCAATATGGCCATACTACCAAAAGTATTATAAAATTTAATGCAATTCCTATTAAAATCCCAGTGACATTCTGTATACAGATAGAAAAAGCAATCATGAAATTCATTTGAAAAAAAATAAGAGACCAAGAATAGCCAAAGCAACCCTTAGCAAGAAAAGTAAAATAGGAGGCATCATAATATCAGACCTTAAACTCCACTACAGAGCCATAGTAACAAAAACAGTATGGTGTTGGTACCAAAACAGACATGTAGACCAATGGTACAGAATAGAAGACACAGAGACAACCCCACATAAACACAGTTATCTCATACTGGACAAAGGCACCAAAAACTTTCACTGGAGAAAAGATAGCCTTTTCAAGAACTGGTACTGGGAAAACTGGAAATTTATATGGCACAAATGAAATCAAACCACCACCTCTTACCTTGCACAAAATTCAACTCAAAATGGATCAAAGACAAAGGCACTAGAATACAGACCCTCCACATAACAGAAGAAAAAGTAGGACCAATGTTCACCATGTAGGCTTATGAACTGAGTTCCTTAACAAGACTCCTAAAGTACAAGAAGTAAAATCAACAATCAGTAAATGGGATGGATTCAAACTAAAAAGTTTCTCAGAAAAGGAAACAATAAATAATGTGAAGAGAGAGCCTACAGAGTGGGAGAAAATCTCTTCCATCTGCAAATCAGGTGAGTATTAATTTCTAGGATATATAAAAAACTCGACACAAAAAACACCTCAAATAACCCAATCAATAAACAGAATTCACAGAAGAAGAAATACAATTGATCAACAAATATATAAAAAAAACCTCTAGCAATTAGAGAAATGCAACTCTCAGATTTCATCTTACTCCAGTCAGAATGGCAATTATCAAAAATGTATGAGACAATAAATGTTGATAGGATGTGGGGAGGAAAGATACTCTCATACATTGCTGGTGGGACTGAAAATTGATGTTACCATTATGGAAAGCAGTATGGAGATTCCTAAGAAATTTTGGAATGGAACCACTATTTGACCAAACTATCCCATTCCTCAGTTTATACCCAAATGACCTAAAATCTGCATACTACAGTGACACAGCAACATCAGTGTTTACAGTAGGTCAACTCACAAGACCTAAACTATGGAATAAACCTCGATGCCCTGCAACAGATGAATGGATAAAGAAAATGTGGTACATGTTCATAATGAAATGAAGAATGAAATTATGGAATTTGCAGGTAAGTGGATGAAGCTAGAGAATATCGTGCTAAGCAAAATAAGACAATCCCCCCAAACCAAAGGCTGAATGTTTTCTCTGATATGCAGATGCTAACTCACAGTGGTGGGGGGCTAGGGAAAAATAGAGGTGCTTTGGATTAGGCAAAGAGGAGTTAAGGGAGGGGTGAGGGTGTAGGAGTAGGAAGAAGAATAAAATGCATTGGACATGATTACCCTATGTAAACATATGATTGCCCAACTGGTGTGATTCTACATCATGCACAACCAGAAGAATGAGACGTTATACTCCATTTATGTATGATGTGTCAAAATATATTTTACTTTGATGTATAAATAATTAGAACAAATAAAAATAAATAAAAAGGGAACTTAAAAAACATTTGACATCCTTTTTCTCAATGAAATCACTGTTATTCCTATACTTACAAGGGCTTTACAAAGGGAACCACATCAGTAAAATTAGAGATGTAAAAGGAGATATCACCACAGATCCTTCTGAAATCCAGAGGATCATTAGAAAACTTAAATTTCAACAAGCTAGAAAACCTAGAAGATACTGACAATTTTTAAAATATGCATGATCTACCCAAATTAAACCATGAGGATACAGAAAACCAATACACACCGATATCAAGCAATGAGATTAAAGCAACAATTAAAAGCCTTCCAACAAAGAAAAGCCCAGGACCAGATGAATTCTCAGCTGAGTTCTATCAGATTTTTGAAGAAGAACTAATGTCAATCCTCATCATATTGCTCCATAAAATGTAAAGGAAAAGAACATTGCTAGATTCATTCGATACAGCCAGTATCACTCCAATAAAAATTCAAATAAAGATACATAAAGGAAAGAAAAACTCAGATCAATATTCCCGATGTACAAAGATTCAAAAATCCTTAAAAAACATTGGCAAACAATATTCACAAACATATTTAGAAGATATTATGACATGGTCAGGTGGATTTCATCCCAGGGATGCAACATTAGTTCAGCACACAGAAATCAATAAATGTAATTCATCATATAAAGTTAAGGACAATGGATGAAGAAAAAAAAATTTTATAAAATCCAACATTCATTTATGTTAAAAAAAAATTGGGGAGAAATTAGGGATAGAAGGAATGTACCTCAATATTGTAAAGGCTATATACAATAAACCCAAGTCCAACATCATATTAGTCAAAGAGAAACTGAAACCATTCTCCCTACATCAGGAACAAGACAAAGATGTTCACTCTCACTGTTCTGATTGACCATAGTCCTTGAAACCCTAGCAAGAGCAATCAAACAAGAAAAGGAAATTAGAGGGATAAAAGTAGTAAAAGCAGAAATCTATGTGTTTGCTGATGGCATGATTCTATATCTAGAAGATCAAAAAAAACTCCACCAGAACTTTCCAGAGCTCATAAACAAATCCAGCAAAGTAGCAGGATACAAGGTCAGCATATATAAATCTATAACTTTCCTATACTCCAATAATGCATCTGCTATGAAGGGAAGGAAATCTACCCATTTATTACATTAACCTGAAAAATACACCTTGGGAATAAATCTAACCAAGGAGGTGAAAGACTTTTACAATGAAAACTATAGAACACTGGAAAAGGATGTTGAAGATGACCTTAGAAGATGGAAAGAGCCCGTCTATTTGGATAGGGAGAACTAACATTGTCAAAATGGCCATATTACAAAATTCAATAACAGCTTCAATGTAATCCCCATCAAAATACCAAAGATGGTCTTCAGAGAAATAGAAAAAACAACAGTCCATAGTCCTCAAATTCTTTTGGAGAATAAAAACTCAAAATAGCCTAAGAAATCCTGAGCAAGATGCTGGAGGCATCATAATATTTGATCTCAAAAGTTCACATATATATGTGTGTGTGTTTGTGTGTGTGTGTGTGTGTGTGTGTGTATTTTTCTTTTTTATGAAAATGTGGTATATGTACATTTTGGAGTATTTAGCTATAGAGAAGACTGACATTATGACATTTGCTGCTAAATGGATGGAACTGGAGACTATCATGCTAAGTGAAATAAGCCAGTCCCCAAAAGTCAAAGGTGGATTTTTTTTCCTCTGATATGTGAAAGCTAATCCAAAATAAAGGAAGGGATGCAAAAAAAAAAAAAAACAGAAGAAAAATCATCAGAAACAGATAAAAGGGATTGAAGGGGAGGGAGGAAAATTGGGATAAAGTAAGAAAAAGTGGAATTAATCTGACCTAACTTTCCTGTCTACATATATGAATTGACACAGTGAATCTCACCATTGTGTATATCCACAAGACACTACTTAAAAACAAACAAAACCAGACTAACTAAAAGGCAGAAAGATTAGTAAAGGAGAAGAGAGGGAGGGAAAATGGAAGTATTATGGACTGAATTGGAGCAAATTATATTCCATGCTTTTATAATTATGTCAAAATGAATCCTAATGTTATGTATAACTAAAAAGAACCAATAAAAGGGCATGGATGGTGAAGACACATGATCCAACTGGATGCAATACAGGCAAAATGCAGAAATTTGAAAGAGGAATGTCTATTTTTAAAAACAGAAATAGCTAGATTTTTTTAAGAGGAGTTGCGTTGAATCTGGAGTAGAATGATAACCAGCCATTTCCTTATTCTTTATTCTAAATCCATTTTTCAAAATGCACCATTTGACATTGCTTATATAAACCAAACTGAATTGTTTCCTAGTGGTTTCATGAATGAAAGTAACTATGATCCCAACCAGGTGTAGCTTCTTCATGACAGAGTTTGCGAGATGTCTGACAAGTTTCCTTTTCACCCCATACTGAGTTTAGCAGAGTGAAAAAATCATCACGTTTTCTGAAAATAGTCAATATGTTATCAGAGTCCCAGGCTGGAAGCCTGATTCTGGAGAGTCCACAAATCAGGTCAGGCTGTGAGCCCAAAAGACAAACAGAAAAAGTAACAGTGAGATGCAGGAAAGGAACTTAGTTAGTGTCACTACACCTGGAAGACAAGGGAACCCCTCTCCCTGGTTCTGTCTTCAAGGGCCTGACCATGACTTGGAGGTTTTATAAAAAGAGGGATGAGAGCAATGATAGGCATCCCCATAGCCTGAGGGACCATATAGCTGCCAAAGTGGGTGATCTAAGTCCAGTGTGTCCTGTGTATCCATATCTCTGGGTGGGCCAGGCAAGGCCCTGTCCCCAGTAAGAAAGTTGCTATTGCCTGGGGTGGGGGGGGGGGTGGGGGTGACTTCCAGTGCACATCTGATGTTAATCACATCAGACCTTGTTCCTGGAATCCAAGGTAACTCAGAGCAAAGGGGGCACATGTTACATGCAGGCAGAGGTGCCAAATCTTTAATTCTATGATTAGCCACCCATTGGACATTTGCAGGAAATAGTAAAGAGTTTTAAATCCTTAATACAAATAGATTGTTGATAAAAGCTTCTGGAGAGATTGTGGACCAGACTGTGTCCTATTATTGTTTTATTTTTACTTTTATTGTTTGTTTTGAGATACCTCTGGGATAAAACTTAGTTCAATTTTAAAAAGGACATTTTGCTGGGAGTTTCAGAGTTTAGACAAGGACAAATAAGCTTCCTTCACCCTAAAATTGCGGGACAGCTTTCCTTTGATTCCTGTTTGTTTTATTGAAGGCAGTAAGTACGATCATGCTCTCTGAGATAGAGAAGAAATACTGATGATCTTTCATGACACCTTTATCTTTGATACTTTTCTTTCTAGTGTGACACCGTGCACTAAACAAAGATGAAATATTGCAGGCACAGATACTAGAACATACAAAATATCTGAAAAGCTCTTCAGGCATGTGTGTTATGGTAAGTTCCTTTAAGATTTTCTTCAATACATTCTTTTCATTTATTTCTCTGATCTTATTAAATCTAATTCATGAATTCAACATGTTCCAAAGCCTGGTTTATAATTGAGGCAAATAAATGATTCCTACATTTGACATGTTTATGGGAATCCAGTGATTTTTTGCTATGTTTGCCTTGGTTTATTTGGTTTTGTCTTATAGCTTCAAGGCTAAAGTCTCAGGAATTTCTTCTTTATAGTTAAATATGTTCTTTTTTATATCGTAAAGTAAAATTGCTTTTGGACTCAACTTGACTTGGAATTCAGAATGAGTATTGGCAGAGGTTTTACCCATGCTGGAAACTCAGTAGGGAAAGATGAAATGGGAATGATATGTCCCTGTTATCCCTGTAAATTTTGGAAATGATTAAATTCACTAGCAAGGTAGTAGCTAATTGCACTTCTTCCTTTGTCTGAATACAGTCCCTGCCAGGTCAGGTCATCTGTTTTCGGCTGCCAGTTTTCTGTGTTTTTCAGGGAGTCATGGGAAACTCTCCACCCTCTTCTTGGAAAGAGCTCTGAGCTACTTAGAACAAAGGAACAAGGTAACTACCCTTGATGTTTTGATTCTCATGTGTGCACATGCTAAACCTCCACTTTGAATGCGTTTATACTCCTTCCTGAAAAAGTGAGTCACCGGTGTCTGCAACTTCCACATGCAGGTTATTTATTTCCCTAACCATGTTCTCCCACCTGACTTACACTGCAATGGAAAGATCATGTCTAAGTGGCTTAGCTAGAAGTTTCATCCAGTTCCAAGTCTGTATTTCTTTTCTAAGGTGTAACTCCTACTTCTGTGTTTTTCTTGTTTATCTTGCCTGGGATCTGACCAGGGCGTAGAAGGCAGACACTTCATGAGAGGCTACATTCTGTCTTGGATTTGGGATTGCTATATACCTTGGTACAAAAATCAAATGATCCCATAGGCCAAGGCCTCTTTTATAGAGAAGAAAACATTTTATTATGTATTTGTAGATTCTTAATAAAAGATAACTTGCTAAAATATTTAGGAGACAGTAACTGCAAAATGTTAGACAAAGTCCTTAACAAAATAACCTCCAAGAATAAAGTGATCCTTCATAGATGTTTTTTTTGCGGGAAATAACTCTGATTCAGAGCTTTTGCTTTAGTTTTGGCTCTTCACATCCTATTCAAAAAAATTATGTTTTTGAATTAAGATAGTTGTCAATTTTTTTTTTTTAATGAAGCCACTTAAAATGGAGTCTAGTTAAAATCGCTCATCACATTCAGAAATTTCAGCTGAACCCTCACGCTGGGCTGCAGATATACTTAGCCACCTCCCCTCGAAATATTATTAACTTATTCTGACCTTCTGTTCAAGAGATGCCTTCCTCCAAGCAGACTGAGATCCCACCCAATCCCTTCCTTACAAGACATCTTAACTACTGCCACTCAAATTCCTAAGAGGGAGGCCACTTCCAGTGCCCTTGCAGTTTAAAACAACAAACCCAGTCTCCAATTTGTAAAACCTGAGAGCCCATTTTCAAGACTGCTTGAATCTGTGGTTTCCTGCACTGCTATCTTAATTAGCACCAAATAAATTGCTTTATTCTCAACTAGGTCAACTTTATTCTAGGTAAACATCATCCAACTTAGTATTGTTTAATTTTGATTTTGCTAGATTTGGTGACCATTTTGATGGTGTGACAGAACTGGATTGAGTTTGAGGAAGGAATAAATTTTAGTTTAAGAAAAATGCTACCATGTGAGTCTATCAGCAAACTAGAATTCATAATCAATGGATACAAAAGTACCTAGAAATGAACTTAAAATTAAAAAATCATTAGTTAATTGTTTTATTTTTTTGAACTGCTATTTACTAGTCAGTCTGAAAGATTTTGAAGGTGTAGAGTTAAACATAAAACATTTCATGCCTTTATAAGGTTAATGTTCTAGTTAAAGAAGTGAAATACTAAGACAAATCTGTTCAATTCATGTATCCATATATATGAGATAAAACGTAGTGACAGTGACAATGAGAAATAAATCAGGGTGCAGGGACACAGGGTACAAGAGAAGATACAGAAGGCTATTTCAGGAGGAGTGAGAGGCCAGTCTGAGAAGATGAAATCCCAATGTTAAGTCAATGCAGTGAGGAAGACGGCCATGTTAATACCTAAGGGAAGAACTCCCCATGCAGAGGCCTGAGGAGTGTGGTTCACTAACTGGACGATGTTCCCAGGATTTTCTGAGATACAGCAAGGGGGCCTTTGGGGCTGGAGCCCTGTGAGCATGGAGCCCTGTGGTAAGAGAGGAAGGAGGAGTGGAAATCAGGGGTCCTAGTCCATTTTCTGTTGCTATAACAAAAATAGCAGAGGCTAGGTTATCAACAAACAATAGAAGTTTATTTGTCTAATGGTGCTGGAGGCTGGGAACTCTAAGAGCATGGTGCTGGCCTGTGATGGGGACCTTCATGCTGTGTCATAAAATGACAGAAGAGCAGACAGGCAGGCAGGGAACAAACAGACAGTAGGTGGAACCCATTCTCTTTATCGGGAACCCGCTCCCTGAATATGGCATGGAATCCATTCACCTAATCATCTCTTAAAGGTTCCATGTGCCACTTCACAGTGTCAACTGAGTTCCATCCTGAGTTTCATAGGGGACATTCAATCATAGCAGCAGCGACCTCACAGAGAGCTGTGTCATGCACTGACCTTCTATAAACTCACTGTGGGTGGAGACTTGGGAGCAGAAGAGTGAGGAGACTTACTTGTTTTAAAAGAATCAAGGAGACTGTGAGTTAGAAAAACAGACGTACACATGGGGACAGGAGCAGATGGATGCAGGAAGCCATACTAGGAAGCTGCTGCTCTTGATCAGGACAAGATGTAGAAGATGCTGCTAATAAAATAACCTCAGATTGCTACAGTGTGTGTTTTACTAAGATTCAGAGTCTGGGGTCATGACTCACAATAAAACACGTTAAATTGACCACAGTAAAATATTCATGGATATTTGCATTCAATGGGATAAATAAGGGACATAAATAGCGTCATGTCAGTTGGGGTTGATTTATCATCAAATGAGTGACAGTACTTTGGAATTACAAAGGTTTTTAGGCTTTATAATTTCAGATCTGGCATCAAGAACCTTGATAATAACTGTAACATCTATTTATATACAGTCCTTGTAAATATGGTACATAAATTACTAACACCAGAAGAACAGTTTTTCATCAGAAAAGATCGTCTTAATGTGTATTCAACGATTAATCAAAAGATTAATCTAGTTTTTTTTTTAATTGGTAGTTTCTTATTGCGTACGCATAGTAGAAGGGACAACCCATCTCACCTGTGGAAGGTGTGTCTGGCTAGGAGCTCTTGGAGGAAAGCCAGGAGGGTTAATACCCACCTGTGCTGCCTGAGGAGCTGGGTATGTCCTGAGGCTGAGAAGCTGGAGAAACTCCTTCTGTTTATAAGTTGCCCTTGTGCTCCTCCCAGAATGAAAGAGAGAGGTTTTGGGATGTTGGCTTCTGATGGCAGAGTTGGGAGGTGGAATGAGTAGTCTGTTTATACAAAAATAAGCCCACTACCCACTCAATTCCCTTACCCAAGTTCCACCCAGCCAAAGTAAACCAGCAAACCAAACAAAACCTCTGCTCTGAACACACAGAATGTAAATACAGTTCTGTGTTTGGATTTTTAAACTGTCATTTGGTGGCATCAGAATTCTGCGTCCAGAAGCCGCATAGAACCCTCTTTCCCCCCATTCTGTGATTTCATTCTGTGACTTAAAAGTTCAAACTCAATCCAGTGATTGAAGCTCATCAGTGATGCTCATTTTTGGATGCGTCTGAGCACTGTGTGTCTTATATTTCACTCACACTCCACAGCTGAAAATACATTGAAGTTCACTTATAGATGGTTACTTGTAAAAGTAGCCTTCAGGAATCTACCCTTTCAAAATGATTATATAAACACCCTCTTTGGGCCCAGAATAAATCCTGGCTAATGCTATGGAACTGTTTCTATGTATGTGTAGGTGAGTTTCACACGTTAGTCTGACTTTCTAAAACAGAACTTTTCTAAACATCTTTTTAAAATTTTTTTTTAATCACAAAAATTTTAATAAGGCATCTAAAATATTTCAAGTTGGTTTCTCTCTGTATGTGTGTAAAAACATGTTAATTTCATGTATATATAATACAATGTAATATAATATAATATATATGACATGCTATGGGCATGGAAAATAATTTATTGCCTATACAATTATCATCCAGAATAAACATATTTGTACCTTAATTCTATATTCCACTGTCCCCTCTGTTTTGTCTATGGACAAAATTTGTAATAGGGCTGTTACTTTTTCAGAATCACTGTCGTAAATTTAAGTTGGAGCCAAACTTCATAGAGATTAGGGTATTAAAAAAAATCAAATTCTCTTTGAAGAAAGCAGAGAACACTAAAAGAGGACATACATGATGTTCAATTATCAATAGAAAAGGATAATTTGGATGGAGTTATGAAGTTATTTGGCATCTTATTTTCCATGTCAGACAACGATGGACTTCAGAAAGAGAAAAAACAAAGCAATAAGAGAAGAAAACTGTTACCCAGGTTATAATGCTGCTTTTATTTTCTGTCTTTAAATCGCTGTGAGGGAAGACTTTAAGATTATGGAATTTTGTGTTTTCACAGTAGTTACTGAAGATTTATCCAAGGGATTTCTGCAGCCCTACTGTGGTTTGAATCAGGAATGTTCCCCTGAGGCTCATGTACTGACGTGTTCAGAGGTGGGGTTTCGATCTCATCAGGGGATTGATCCACTGATAGCTGATGACTACTGGGAGGTGGTAGAACCTTTTGGCAGGTGGATCATGGTGGGAGGAAGTATGTCACCAGGGGCATGACTTTGGTGCCTGTTTCTTGTCCCTGGTGCCTCTCCTTCTCAGCTTCTAGGCTGACATGAACTGAGCAAGTTCTCCACCGTGTCCTTCCACCGTGATATTCTATCTTGCCTCAAGCCCAGAGCAGTGCAGCTGGGCTGACCACGGACCCCTCTTAAATCATGAGCCCTAATAAATCTTTCTTCTTCTAAGTTCTTCTTGTCAGGGATCTGAGGCATAGGAATAGACAGCTGACTGACCCAAACCCAAACCCAATCCTTTCTTTGGAATGATGATATCAACTAGTATAGAAGAAATTTCATTGTCTGGGTGTGCATACCACACTACCTTGAAAAACAGTTTTCTATGGACAATATTGACCCTATGAGTGTGGCAGTCAGATTTTTGTGGCTGAGTCATTTCACCTGGGTGTACTAAATAACAGAAATTTATTTCTGCACAATTTGGAAGCTGAGTATCTGAGACCAAGGTGACACAGGGTTGGTTTCTCCTGAGGCTCCTTGGATATAGATGGTTGTCTTCTCTGCGTGTTCTCACACGGTCTTCCTTCTGTGTGTGTCTGTGTCTTCATCTCTTCTTATAAGAACACTATTGGGTTAAGACTCACCTCAGTGATCTCATTTTAACTTAAGTATCATGTGTGCACACATGCACGCATCCCTGGGGATTGAACCCCGGGCCTTGTGCAGGCTAGAAAATTGATTTACAACTGAGCTCTATCTCTCGCCCCTTAATCACCTCTTTAAAGACCTTACGTCTTAAGATCACATTCCGAGGTATTAGGAGCTACCTATATGGCTTTTGTTAGTACACATTTCTATCAATAACACTGGCTACAACAAAATGTGCTTGAAAACTTTGTGAATTGTCATTCCAATTTTTTAAACATACTGTCATGAGTTTCTATGAGAATGGAATCTGTGTGTGTGTGTGTGTGTGTGTGTGTGTGTGTTTGTGTGTGTGTGTCCTATCTGCCTGAGGTAGTGTGCTTTGTAAGAATGGGTACGGGAATGATTATATGTGGGCTATTCACACTCTTAAAAGCCTTAGAAGAAGCTGAAGAGTGAACTGTTGAGCACAGTCTAACATTTTCAAAGCTGAGACCCCTTTGCAGTAGAAATTCTGTGAACAGAGTATGAGCAGGTGGTACTTGAAGGGGTAGGACTCTTTCCCATCTGTCCCCTTCTCAGAGGCATTGTCACAGAACAAGAATCAATGGTATATGCACATAGTTCTTCCTCTTTTTTCTTTTTTTTTAAGTTGATGACTGATCAGTTAAATCAAATTCAGCATTTGCAAGAAAAAAAAATTGAGGTCCAGAGAAAACAGCAGTTGTGCTACTCTACATCCCAGGAATCAGAAACCAGAGGCTGAGTTCCAAGACTCCAGTGTGTCTCTTCCCTCCACCTGCTGCTCTCTGTGTTCTTCATGCCTTTGATGTTCTGAGGGTGTGGTCATCAAACTCCTTGTGCAGTGGACATCTGCTGCTGTTTTCCTACCTGCCATCCCCATCCCTTCTGCTGACATTAGACCTTTCTTTGCACGGAGGCTTTCGCCCTCTACATCCAGAGGCCTTGAGCTGCTCACCAAAGAGATGGACACACTATCAAAGATTCACCCTCAGAGGACTCTGGGGCAAATTAACACTGATGCCAGGAAAGAGAAGTGTCCCCTTTTGGAGATCATGGCCTGGAGGATTGTGTGAGAGCAGAGATGTCCTGATTGTGGAAGAGGGAGCAATAAAAACTGGGGAAGAGAAGAAAGGAGGGAAAGGAAGGAGAGAAGGAGGGAAAGGGCAGGAGATCAACACGCCGCGGTGCTATTTGAGTCTGGATCCAGCAGGACCTGAAGGGCATGCTGTTCCTTCTGTAACTTTCAGTTAATGAGACAGTGCATTTCCTAAAAATGTCCACACACACTTCTATTTTTTTTATAGTTTACTGCCATTTGCAAAAGAAGTATCACTACTGTGAAAATTCTTCTCTGAATAAAGTCAATCTCAGACACATTCTGTAAGGTCAGGCACATACCTCATAAGTATAGCAAATGCCTTCTGAGTCTAAATCCCAGATGGTCAAGAACAGTTGATAGCTTCCAGTTCACATGGAGCCAAAGGGATGATGGGCCAGCACATACCCAGTAGAGTGCTTCTTGAAATACCTGGTTAGAAAAATTGCATTTGATAAGTTGCTTGATTTCTTTGGGGATTATTATTGTATGTCGACTTTTATTAGCATTATTATAAAAATGCAACATCAATCAACACTGAACAATTTCTCAGGTTAGAAAAGGGCTTACTTGGCTTACTTTAATAACAGATTGCAGTTTTAAAACATTTAGGATGACTATACAGCCTTTTGACTCTATTTCCTCAGTGATATTTTTGGAGGGATAGAACAGAAAAACATGTCTGGTTAGCTCAGATTCAAATCTGATCTAGCCACCCTGTCTTCTGCACACCCCACTCCACTCATGATTTTAGAGTTAGGAGGGTGGAATAAGAATTATTATAGGTTCTATAGGCTCCTATTGATATGGATCTCTACATTTATTCTCATGCTCTATTAAGCATGGGGGAAGCCAAGGTGGTAATTGGCTGTACTGCAGAGGATGGGGGAAGAATTCCATGCCCAACGTTAGTTTGCACAGTGAAAGGCATCCATCACACAGTCTAAAGGAAACCACGTAGCTTCTGCAGGGCAAGATCTCATAGCCAGCATTTTCTATGGTGAGAAAATCTGCCACTGGTGAAGCTGTATCTAACCAGAGTCACAGTTTATGTTCTTCTCTGTTTAGGGAAAACATATATAGTTTTATTTACAAGCTATGAATTGGTTCTTGATGAATTTATGAGTTATCGATTCAGGATGCCTTCATCCAACATCCATCATGTTCACCCACAGTGAGGCTGATGTATCTTCCACAGTTCCCCTAGACTCTGTGTACCGAAACTCCATTTTTATGGAAGTGCATTTAGGAGCTCCTCTGATCCAAGAGACTCTATGAGAAGCATACAAAACATAAAATGTGGAATCTAAATCTATATTCACTTACCTAAAGCAGGTGCTTGTTTGGGTTTTAGTACGTTGTGCTTGATTTTCTTTTTGAAAGATAGTCATATTTTTGATCACATAAAGTACGTTAGTGATGATACTTTTCTCTCTTTTGATTTTTCAGCATTCAAAGCAAAGTGTTCATTTTCCCTTTGAGAGATAGTCCCTATGCTTGGTGGGAAGCCACTCGAAGAGGGAAATAATTCAAGGTCAATAAAGAAAAAAGTCGAAAAAATACAGAATACTTACAGTGTCAAAATGATGTATTTACTGACATAGGAAACAGTCACCTCTTGAAGAGAAGACTATTATTAGATAAAAGACTGTCTAGAACTGAAGCACTGAGAATGGAAATAGGTTGGATAACTTCTTTCTTTAGGTGAGACAAATAATATTCCTATGTCACATTGTTTACAATTTAACCCCTATAAAATCTGAAAAGTTAGATGGTTTACTCTAAATACCGTACCCCTTTTAAAATGTTCTTAGTGATTATTAAACAACCATGAGACTTCAGAGTTTTTTTTTTTTTTGTATTTAGAGGATAAGCTGCATTTCAGCGCATTTGCTTAATAAAACATCATACAATCAACAGGATGATTTTTATTCCTTAACATTTATCCCTAGGGAAGGCACTTACCCTAAGAACTATTTTGCCTGATGACAAGTAGCAATCGCACTTACTTTGATAGTGTCCAATGCATTGCTTTGCCTAATTTGCATCTCTCTACTAAATGGTTTAATTAATTTTGCATTGTGCTTACTGACTAGTTTTAATTAGCAGTTAAATCAGTTCAGTTAAGGAAAAAAATGAAGGTGTTTACATGAATGCAAATCACAACGAGTTCTCAGGGCACAATTCAAAAACGCGTTCCATGCCATTGACGATGAATTTCTTCAGGCTTGGGTACAAAGAAAAAAAGAAGTGTTCCTAGTGTTCCTATACTCTATAGCTATACTTTTTTCCTCAAAATATGAACATCAGTGAGTCACTAACTGGTCTTATCCCTGGACTCCCTCCCATGAGATGTGTAAGAAGGAAAGTTGTGTGCCTAGCCCGGAAGGAAAGCCCTCCAGGAACTCAAAGAAGCGTCTCTGTCCTTCACTTGAGTAACTGCTTCAGAGGGTTCTGGTTGCTCTCTGGTTGTCCTCAGCAAGCTGACTTGGGCAACTGCAATGCAGAGGTGTTGAGAATTTCCCCAGGATGTTTAGATGATGACTCAACAACAAACACCACCCTGATGTGACCCCTTGGTGAGTTTAATGTTTAAGGCAAATAAATAAGATGATTCCAGTTTTCAATCCTTGCTTCATTTCTAATATCTAAATTCTTTCTCCATTGATTCGGCTTCCATAGAAGATTCAGCTACAAATGATTACACTTTTCTTTATCTAGATGTCACCAACCGGTTATTTATAATGTTATTTTTAATTGTTAAAAAATAATATTACAATGAATAGGCCCTTTGACTCAATTGGAAGGTGGTTTCCTAAATACACACACACACACACACACACACACACACACAACACACAAAACATATCTGGAGGAAAAAAAAAACATTTGAAGAAGAAAAGTATGTTTTCTTTCCTTTTTTGTTTTTCTTAAAATTCAAAATGTCTACGATTTCAGGAAAACCAGGTCAGCAGGCTCCGATAGCTATATAGTGTATATACAAAAGAAAAGGTAAACAAATTCGGTATAATGTCAGCTTAAAGAATGTATAATAAAAATATAAATGATTCAGTAAAATCCTAAAATATACCCTTTTCTTAAAGGTAAACTAGAGCCTTCATTGTTTGGATGATGACTTTAGTTCTTCACAACTTTTATGTGTATTGACAAATCACTTGTTAGAGTGTTTAAGAGGGATTTTTTATGGCACCATATCTCTCAGTCATCTCCAACTACCAACTTGCTGTGGTCCTTCTGTCACTGTGAAACTAAGTAGTTGGACTCTCTTGCAGGTCTTTAAGAATCCCATGATAGAAGAGAGATCATTGGAGGAGACAGAATTAGATTGCGGGGCAGGGAGGAAGGAGGACAGAAAAAGAGGGGAACTATGGAATGAAACTGACCAAACTGTGCTGTGTACATACATGAATATACCACCGTGAATTTCACCTTCAGGTATGTCTATAATGCCCCTTTGAAAAAAAGTAAATAAATAGAAGGAGGATCAGTAGAATAGAGGAAAGGGAAGAGACGGGTTGGGGTTGCCACCGAGAAAGAGAAAGTACTGGAGACTGAATTGGAGCAAGCAAATTATGCTCCATGCTTGTACAATTATGTCAAAGTGAACTCCAATAATATGTATAATTATAAGGCACTAATTAAAAAAAAGAAAAGAAAAGGAGTTTGAAGCCAAAAAAAAAAAAGATACCTGTATAAGGAGAAAATAGTACCTAAATCTCTTATTTATTTGAAAAAAAGAGAGCATTTTTTATAATATACTCATAAAATATTTTGCAATATGAGCTGAGAAATTCAGCATCACACATCACAATTGAGTTATTCAACTATTACTAGAGAACAACCACAGAGCAAGTATTAAATCTCAGGGGCAAGGTCAAGGCTGGGATTAATTGTGTTATGAAAAAAGTAGGACCTGAAACCAGAGTAGGAACAAATTCCACTAATGGTCCTATTGATGGATACACCTGGATTTGGTTGTGGATCCAGGAAACCTTACAAACCAGTTTCATATGCATCAACCAGACAGAAAGTGAAATATTTGGGGTAGAAAATAATACATCAATACACATGGTAATGCATAGAAAACTCCTTGGGTACTGTATTAAAATGATATCATGCTATTCAACATCATGCCACTGGACTCTGTTTAGTTCCACTTTCTTCCTTTTAATTGAACAAATTTCCCCTATTATGTTCCAAGAGATAATCTGATCTTCATTTATTATTACAATTATTCATTTTATTTTTCACAAGGCATCAAAATAATTTGCAAAAGATATCTGAAAAGTTGTATGTCTATATATAGCATACTCATTTTTGGAATATTACAGAGAGGTACTACTGTATTTTGCAAACCAACTCTGTTTATGTAGTTTCAAAGAAGATTTTGATGATTTGTGAGGTTTTCAATGAGATATTTCAATAACCTTTAAAAGCAGTGATAGTAATTTCAATGATGTTGAATAATGAAAAGTATTTCCAGCTGAATCCTATATCTATCTGGACAAAACAAAAGCTGTACATTTCAGTTACTATTATGCATAGTTCACAAATGTATTTACTGAATATATTGGTAGCTTCTGGAAGATATTTTAAATGGCTATAGAATTCTGGTTTAATGATTCTTTTGTTTCAGCAGTTGGATAAAATGTTCTGTTATTCCACGGTCCATATATGTCTCTGAGAGTCTGTTAAATTATTTTTCCCAACTTTTTTTTCTCTCTGTTGTTCAAATTGGGCAATTCCTATTGATCTATCTTTAAATTATCTCATGCTTTCCTTCATACTCTTCATTCTTTTGTTGGGTCGATCTAAAGTTTTATTTTGGTTATTGTATTTTTTAGTTTTAAAATGTCCATTTGATCCTTCCTATGTCTTCTATTTCTTTGCTGAGTATATATTTTTTCATTTGTTCATGCATGTTCATAATTGCTGTCAGAAGCAATTTTTGGTTGGCTGCTTTAAAGCCCTGGCCAGGTAATCCCAACATCTTTGTCATCTTAGAATTGGCCTCTGTTAATTGTCTTTCTTCATTCAGTTTCAGATCATTCTGCCTCTTAGTATGATGGGTGATTTTCAACTGCAACCACTGTGCTGCTCTGTATATGCTGAGGTCTCTAAGTGTTTGGTTTCCTTCCTCTACCTTGCAGTTTCTATGCCTGCTTGTTTTATATATAAAAACCTATATTTCTAGTTATATTTGGAGTGTCTTTTCAGTTAGCATTGCTATGCCTACTTATTTTATCAATTTTATTATTTTGCCATGTTCGCTTTCATGTCTAAGTTTTGCTCTATTTGATAGAAATAGAAGCACCACAGACTTTTCATTCTTACTCTTTGTATGGTGTAGCTTCTCTTTTTCATTTTTTTTTCTTTCAACAAATCTGTGTGTTTGAATTTAACATCATCGTTTACAGCAGAATAAAGTGTAAGAGATTGCTTTTTGCTTCTATTTGACATGCTCTGCTTTTTAATGGGAATCCCTCTTTCCTTTACATTTGTTAATGTAGATATGGTTGAATTTAATAACATCATTTTGCTATTTGGTTTGACATAGTCCTTTTATGTTTCATTTTTGATTTATTTATTGTTAATCAAATGATTTTTATCATTCTTTTTAGTTCCTCTATTAACTTTTCTTAATTTTTAAACTAATTATTCTAGGTATATAATACTCATTATTCATTTTGCAGTCTCAGCAGAATTTCTCTTTGAGGTTTTTTTTTTTTTTTTTCCCAAATATCTCACGTTCATCCCAAGAAACTACATCGACTGATTGACCTGGGCCATCTAGGTTTGTGTAAGTATACTCGATGCTGTTTGCATAATGACAAAATTGTTTAATGATGCATTTCTCAGAATGTGCCCCCATCATTAAGCAGAGCATGCTTGTACAGTGAAAGTTTAAAGATAAAGAGAAGAGAGGGGGCCAGGGGAGCTGTGGGTGTGCATCCCTCCCTCAGGAGCCTCTGTGTATCAACTGGTGACAGCACCTCCATTTTGTTCCATGCTTCTCTCATGTTTTCTGCCCCAGATGATGTTTTTTAGTAGTAAGGTATTTGCAGTTCTTGACATTTTGCAGACATGCCAGAAAGATTAATTGCAATAATTTCTCCCACAGCTGGTATTACCCATATATAAAATATTTCTAGATCAGCATATGTATCCCAGCTAACGCCACTTGCACTGCTATATGAAGAGCCAATTCATTAGATGACCACAAATAATGAAGGGCATACGGAGGAGTGTGAATTTGCATCTCTAACAGAGAGTGGATGAGAATTCTATCTTTAGTAACAAAGAAGATGAATGAGTAAAAGTGTGATAGATACAAATAGCAGGGTTCATTACACAATAAGAGGATATTATCAGACATATGATGAAGATAAATTCTCCTGCATGTCGGGGGCATCCTATTATTACCTCTAATCTATCATCTTGTTAATGTTATTTCTATGGAAACATTAAAAGAAATTAAGCTACTAAAACCTGAGAACAGATCTGACAGCTTCATGTAACAAAAGAAAAAAAATATCGTATTTTGCTGAAATATTTGCCATATTGTCACAAGTCATCTCAGTGACTGGTAGCTAGTGTTTAATCCAGCAATGCAGAGGAATGCAGATGAGTGAACAAATCCCTATGTATAAAGAATGTATCTTTGTTGTTATTCAATAAAGCATTTGATATATTAATTCGTGGAAATTCAATTGATTTATTAATTCATGGCTTATATACAATTTGAGTTTCTCTTGTTCTGGCAGGTACACCTCATTGAGTGTAAAGAGACTCTTCAGGATTTTACTAATTTGCTTATGAATGTTAGTATCAATTGCTTATGTTTAAGCAGGCTTTAATAATTTGAATGGCCTCTACACACTGATGCTGCCTGCTTGGAAGAAGAATAGTTGGATGTGGTTACGTAAAGCCTGTTTGATCTTCTCTTCACTCCTGTCTTAGGATTTCCAGTGCCATCTCCTTAGATGTCTGTGTGTGTGCATGGGCATAGGAGCCAGAGAGAGAGAGTGACAATGACGATCTCAAAATGCTCCTTACTTACACTTACTTAAAAGAAAAAAAGTACAATAATGGAGGAAAGCAGGGGTTTTACTGCCTTCCTCTTTTCTTTATCATTTTGAAATTATTGAGAATTTGAAACTAATTACCTATGAAGTTATTATCATGAGATTTAAAAAAAATGAGGATCAAAATGTAACCTTATCAGTCCTGCTGTGAGTGGATCATGGGCTGGAAGGGACCCCTCTTCTCTTTACTCCACTGTGATGGATGGGGTGAGGTTCTGCTCCTCTTCCAACAGGACTGGGATAACTTGTACTCTTTGGACATTTGCAACAAACTTTGTGATGTTCAATGAAAGATGTTAAGACAAGAACTGATATTAGCTTTGTATTCCTGGAGAGAAAGCCGTTGAGTTTTCTAATATAAAGAAGAAATCATGACAAGAACTTTACAAAATGGCTAGATTTTTTTTTTCTTTTTTTGGAATAAGAATTTCACTTGAAGCAACAGATTTCAACCAAATCAATTATTTGGAGACTGAGCGGCTGTGGACAGTTATTCAATGGGTCAAAAGAGCCTCTTACACTGATCACTGGTGGAATTTTTAATGGGATTGATGCTATTTCCATGTGTACCAAACATTCCTTGTCAAACTCCAGATGAAGAAATGAAAAAAAAAATTGTGTTAATCTTACCCATGAATACATGTTCTAAATCTATAAATTATTTTAGATTTAGAAATTAAGGGGGACAGGATGGAAAAGACAGTGTAAAAATTCTGACATAACTTTGCTGTGTACATTTATGAATATACCACAGTGAATCTCACCATCATGTACATCCACAAGACTGTGATCCTAAAATTAGAATAAGATATAATCCATGTTTGCACAAATATGACACTATAGATTCTAGTGTCATTATAACTAAAAAAAGAACAAAAAAAAATTAAAAATAAATGATCTGTCCAAGGCTATTCAGTAATATATCCTGAAAACCTTAATGATTTCTAAATAGGTTATAATCACAACTATAGAACAAAGATGGCACCAGAGTCCATGTTTTCTGAAAAATTTTAAAAAGCAATCTAACAATGCAGTGAGTCAACAAATCTCTCTCTCTCTCTCTCTCTATTTTATCATTATTCTTATGCATTAGCAGTTATGCTAATAGTTTGAATTTGGAATCTTAAAGTTCCATGTGTGCAAGGCTTGGTGTATCATGGAAGGCAACTTTAAAGATGGCGGGATCTTCCAAAGGCAGGGCTTACTTAGAGGGACTAGGTCTCTGCTTATGTGCCCCCCTCCTCTCTCTCCCCACCTCCATCCTCTACTTCTTTGACACTATGATGTGAACAGCTTTATTCTAGCACATGCTCCTGCCATGGTGTCCTGCCTCATCACAGGCCCAGAATCTATGCAGCCAAGTGACCATGGACTCAAATTGCTGAACTTTTATGTTTAACATTTCCATTGAAGGCAACATTTCTCTCAATTCTACAATTATTTTTTCATGGTCATATAGAACTGTGACCGTCCATGTGCTTCTGTGTCAACTACTAGTACGAGCATTGTCTACAGAAAGCACACAGCTCTGTAAGCAGCTGGAGATACTGTTCTCTGCCACAGTTTGGAAAAGATTCCATGCCTTAGAGATTTAGTTCACAGCCTGTGGCACTATTAGGATGTAGTGGAAATTTAGAGATGGGGCCTAGTGGGAGGTCTTCAAGTTATTGAGGGCATGTCCTTGAAGGGGATAGTGGGAACTTGGTCTCTCTTGTTTTTGATTCCTAGCCACCACACAGACAGACAGAAGCTTTCTCCACCATGCAGTCCACTCTATAATGCGTCACTCTACCACATATGCTACGGGAATGGGGCCAACTGATCATGGACTGGAACCTCCAAAAATGTGAGCTAATATAAACCTTTTCTCTTCCTAAGTTGATTATATCAGGTATTATGTTACAATAATGGAAAACTGACTTACACATTCTCTGAGAAAGATTTGAAGCAATACTCCATCACCTAACACTACTACCCCACAACCACTCTTTCCTTAGGCCTTTCCGTATAATCCAAGTTATCAGTTGTGTCATTTAATAGTTTAATGTAATCTCACATGCATAAAATCATCATGGAAGAAACTTTGGCCTTTGATTCTTGGAAAACTGAAATACAATTACATTGAATTCATAAAATTATTGTCATCTTTAATGAAGTAACCAATGCTCTTCTTACTGAGTTATGGCATTTAGGTAACAGATTCCTTTGAAGGTGTCACTGTGAAGAGGCATAGTAGTTTGTTGGGAGCCAGGACTTTAGTATTAGGCACATTTTTGAAACCATGAAAAATTATTTTAAGCTCTTTTTCTCAAACTTCAAAACGAGATAACCATATTATCTCAACTTGCTATGAAACGAAGTTACACACGTAAAATTCATGGGAGGCTAGCTATAAATAGCTAATTTATAAGTAGCATACATTAAGGTTTGTTGTTTTAACTATTAGGTTCATTAATAAGAATATTAGCCTCACTCAATATCACTTTTTATAATAACCTAGATGGTATAACAATAATAAAAGTACTTTCCAACGAAAAGAGAGAACAAACAGAAGAACCCCACATCTGGGGGAAACACCCCACTTAACACAGGGAAACGGCCATTCATATAATCAGTTGTAGCTTCTTCTTTGGAGCTCTTTCCACATTGGATTTAGCTTTTCAACCAACCAATTCTCAAAGCAATTTCTCATGAAGTAGTCATCTGGCACGAGCCTGCAGGAGGTAGTCTAATAGAGATCTTGGGGCATGGCCTCTGCATAGAGCCCTGGCCTCCCTCCTCCGGTTGAGCATCAGGAATACCCTGGAGGCTGCTGCCGCTCAGATGCGCCCCCTAGTGGAAGCTCGCTTAAGATCACTTTCCAGGAGCACCTTCCAGTTAGACTCTGCAGAAAGTGAATGTGCCATCTGATGTCACAATGTGACAAAAAAACCTACGTTGTGCAAACGAGATCTGGGATCCACACCACAGAGGTGCGTGACCTAAAGTCACATTCCTAGCTTGTGGCCAGGGCCTGGGCTACATCACATGAGGCGCTGCCCACTGTCCCCCTCCCACTCCATCCCCCACCCCAGGGGTCTAGGAAGTTGGAAAGAAAGACACCAACCCCTCCTCTGGACAACAGGGCTTTAATAGGCTAGCCTTTCATGAAGCAAATTCCTAAATGTTGACCAAATTCTTTGAGACGGAGACTGCTAATGGCCCAACGGGCATGTGATGCACTTGCTGTTACAGGAACACTGATAGAAAGACCCCCAGGCGGCTGTTCCCAGAGCCTTCACGGGCAGGCGCTGGGGGCGGGGCCGAAACTTGTCTTCAGTGGTTTCTTTCATGTCCCAAGAAGGATGGTCATGTGTTTTAGTTTAGCTGATACATTCCAATAAAATGATTTTCAAAGAGAAAAGACAAATAATAGGCGTTCTACATATGGTGGCTGTGGATGTCACATGGAGCTGATTTTCTCATACACAATCTATTTGTTATTCTGCAAGCTGGTTATAATTCATTTAAGGCCCCTTTTTTATTCAATTTTACCTAATAAACTAATGAAATGGCCCAGTGAAGTCTTTATGGTCAGTATGATTTGGGAGAGTGATTTAAACCTACATTTCCTTTAGGATATCAATGATATACCGTTACCCTACCACCAGCATTTTTCTTCTCAAAGAGCTCATGGAATAGAACCTGAAGTCTGGCTAACATCATTTTATAGGCTATATAAATACATATATATATATATATATATATATATATATGTGTGTGTGTGTGTGTGTGTATCATTCTATATATTTATATTATAAATATATATGTATTTACATATATATTTAAATCATTCTTAATATTAAGATTCTCATGGAAAGAAATCAGCTTCAATTTATTTTCTTTGATATAAATATATTTATTAGCAAATGGGTTTTTTTATTCCTCAATGTGCCAATGGCAATTATCTGCTGCCTTCTTTTTCCCACTTGAAAAATGCTTGAAGAATATTAATTGCAAGCCAGATACAGTGGCACATGCCTGTAATCCTAGCAACTCAGGAGACTGAGGCAGGAGGATTACAAGTTCATGTCCAGCCTCAGCAACTTAGGGAGGCCCTCTTTCAAAACAAATAAGTAAATAGGACTGATGATGTAAAATACACCTGGATTTGATCCCCAGTACCTATTAAGTGTATTTTAAATCTTTTAAAATAAGATTCTTCTTTATTTATTACAACTGCATTTTATCTTAGATTAATGGCAGGGATGAATAGGAGGCCTTCTTAGTTGAAGAGTATGCATTGGATCGAGGCATCTCTACTGAACAGAGTGAGCAGGAGCTTCAAGAGTGACACACCTGTAAGAGTAGGATGTGAAGAGACCCCACCTGTTATGCAGAAATTGTCTGTGTGCAAAAGAACAAAATAGCTTGCGACTTCTGTTTTCTCATTGCTGGTGGGACAAGGTCTCAACATGGTTTTGATAGCCACTTTACTCACATCACCTGTACTCTGTCTCCCCAAAGAGAGGTGACTTGGCATTCCTCCCCATCAATGATGTGACCAACGTCCAAATGAAGAAACCAAGGATTTATCCTGACACATGGAAGTACATTTGAGAAACCTAATGCAGTTCTCAACCAGAACAGGTTCAGCATGAAGATAACTCTCAGGCAGAGAGGGCCCCTTCAGCATCCTGGGACGTGCTGTCCAGTGAGCTTGAATCAAAATGCATATGGATGCAAAAACAGTATTCTCATCACTAAAGGCTCCAGCTAGCTCCAGGGCAGAGGGTCCCAGTTTGCAGCCCAGTCCTCTCTGCAGCAGGAAGGGTGGAGTTTACATCCTCAGTTAAGCAGATGAACAACATGAGCTTTTGAAAAACCTTGCGCTGTCTGCCATTTTTTAAGACTTGGGATGGCAGCCTCTCATGTTTGAGGTACAGTATTTCCTAGAGAATAGCAATCAATAAATACCTATCCAGTAAACATGGTGTCATTTAAAAACCCGAGGGTAGACAATGGCAAATATATAGACCCATTCGAAATAATTTTCCCATTTTCTCTTTTCAAATTCATGAGATGTATGCAAATTACAATTTAACATAGCACTCCTCTAGTTTCTATCTCTGTCCTAATGCAAAGATAACTTAAACCTACGTGTTACCTATGCAGTACAATTTGTCAGGTATTAGCATAACCTATTCACACACATTTGTTATATCGGTCAATATATCAATTTGGAGAGAAATATTTTAAATAGCAAGTTCAATAAACTATATGAAACCTTCCAAGTTAGAACCCAGAAGAAAAATAAAAGAATAATGACTTATTTTTTTAATCCCTGCTTGGAATCCCTCTTTCTAATGCATATTCTTTAACTAATAATACCTCATTTTTATTCCATCTAGGATAAAAAGCAGTTACTTCAATAAGTAATATCAATAAACATAGGGGATTTTTTTTTTTTTTGGTACCAGGGATTGAGCCCAGAGGGGCTTAACCACTGAGCCACATCTCCTGACCTGCTCCATATTTATTTAGAGACAGGGTATCCCTGAGTTGCTTAGGGCCTTGCTCAGGCTGGCTTTGAACTCATGATCCTCCTGCCTCAGCCTCCGGAGTCACTGGGATTACAGGCGTGCGCCACAGTGCCCGATGAAGGGGCTTCTTAGTGAAAAAATATTAAGCACACTTAATGTTCGTTAAGTATTTTAAATGGACAAGTTGCAGATAATAACTGCCATTGGCACCCCCTCTCTCTGACTCTTCTACTTGCTAAAATAAACAATACTTCTTAACAAAGTACAATCAAATTTTGAGAGCATAGTACTCTACCCAAGTGACAAATCATAGTAGTACCTCTGCTACTAACTAGATCTGTGACCTTGGACATTCTCAACATTGATGTTGGTTTCTTTACCTGCAAAATGATGTCTC
This sequence comes from Ictidomys tridecemlineatus, assembly GCF_052094955.1. Taxonomy (NCBI): domain Eukaryota; kingdom Metazoa; phylum Chordata; class Mammalia; order Rodentia; family Sciuridae; genus Ictidomys; species Ictidomys tridecemlineatus. The sequence continues at coordinate 141,755,265 of NC_135484.1, forward strand.
ATGTTCCTTTTTGAATTTATACAATATTTCTGTTATGTTACCATAACTCAGGAATTTGAGCAAGCTGTGATATCTTTAATCTCACACATGTACAGCAAAAGTCAACAGAGAAGAGTGAAACAGGAGATAATTATACTGACAGCCAAAGGGAGACACTTCCACTGTCATGTGAGTGAGGGACCTGATACAAATTTCTACTTGATACCAAATGCACTCCAGATAATCCAGCGTGGTGGTCCTACAATGCTTGCCAAAAATTTACATAAAATGATATGGTCTCTCTGTTTTATTGACAATATTTATGGAAATGACTGCTTTTTATCTGAGATTAATGGCAGTGTTGCATATGAAATGTTATGTGTTAACATAATTTTATTGAGGAATCTTTCCCACTTTTGCTGCTCTCTTTCCGAACTGTCATTCTCTAACAGTAACTAGGAGAACAATTTAATTTATGAATTCAGAATTCTAGATGAAGGCTAAAACTATCTGAAGAATGGATTTAAAATATCAGTCCTATTCATCATGAGCCAAAATCGTGGTATACACAGAGCAGTAAAATTGGCCTTTTAAGTTCATTTGGGCAGATTTTTTTTTTTTTTTTTTTTTTTTTTTAGTAACACAAGCAAGATGGTCCTGTCTCTACAAGACTGAAGGCTGAAGTGAAAGCATTATCAGGCATAATATGTGACGTCAACCTTGGTGAACACCTTTCAAATGCGCACATACCACAACTGAATAAGGTAATAACTTTAGAAGAGTTGGAAGATCCAAACTCTGTTATTGACTCTTCCGTGAACTTCCATATAATCTGGAATAAATCAGTTAAAAAATATTTGTTTATTGATTAACAGAATGAAAACCAAATGGGAATATGTATATGAAGCTACTTTGAAAAATCACAACCTGTGATACAAATAAAAGGCTTTGTATGGGAATATAAATCAACAGACCTCAGGGTGATGAAATTTTGCTGAAATGGCTACTTATTAAATAAGAGAAAACATTTTATTTCTAAGAGGACTCTATTTTTCTTATCTTCAGTCTCCTTGGATCATTAAAGACAGAGTTGATAGAGGAGTTTTTATATAGTTACTTGTGCAAGGTTATTTTCATCGTTTTTATTAACTCTTTTTGGAATCGTGGGTGGGTCTGGAGTCATCCTGTTTAAATCTGGTCCAAACCTTCATCAGTAAAATGGAAATAATACTGAGATTCACTGGCTTCACTGGCTTCCTTTCTGTACCTACCCCTTGATACAGAAATTTTTTTTTTAAGAAAAGGAGATATTAATGCATTTGCCAAATCTAATCTGACCCTAACCAGGGTCAGATTGATAAAGGCATTTTTGTTCATTTTGTCGCCAGGAGTCTGCTACTTTGTTTTTGTTATCTGGTGCAATGAATTTTTCAAAATTTAGTCTTTGACACACGTTGTTGCTTATGCTAGGCTTCTTGTTTGCAATACTGAAATTGGTTAGCATTTTTTTGTTTTTTTTTTTTTTGTTTTTTTACATTTTTTTTCTTCCTTAATCTCTGGGGAGCCTTCTTTCTTAGCAAAAACAATTCTGGGACAAAACAATTTTTTTTTGTTTTGTTTTCTGGCAAAACTAGGCGGGGAAAAATCTAGGTTTGGTAGTATTGTGAAACTGTGAAAGATTCTGTGGTTAGACTTTGAAGTTTAAGCAAGACTTTGTGAAGAAGTGAGGCAGTTTTCATGGCTAAAAATGATCATCTCCTGTCTGAGTAAAGAGATGTTCTTTTGTGTAGACTTATTTTGAGGGATAAAAGAGAGGCTTGTTTTGCCAAATTCATGAAAAGACACAACTCCTGATGAAGATTTAAAAATAAATAGGCCACAGCTGTGAGGAAATACACGGTACTTAAGTTTCCTGGGGTAGAACTGTGTGTTACTAAATGTCCCGTGTTAAGTGAGGAAGAAGTCTGAGAAGTTCGACTTTGCTCTGTCACTAACTAGCGAACCACGTCTTTCAATGAGACTCCTACTAAAGAGATTATTCATTTCTGGGAAGCTACATGAATTCATTCAGGCCAAATAGTATATTCAGTTGTAAGTTTCTTTGGAATTCTGTCTTTGGTATTTATCAATATCTTAATCAATATCCAATAAATCAATATGTAATAAGTATTTGATTCATGGAAATGTGCTAATTGACCTGCCACTGGCTTCAGCAAGTTCAAATCTGGCTTGAATCCTCCACTGACTTTTGAGTGGGTCTAACTTTGAACATGGAGTGGGTCTAACTTCACAAGCTCATCCATGGGGTCTCTGTCTCCATCACATTCTCTATGTCAGCCTCGCTTAACATGCAGACAGGATCCTAGAGGTGGAAATGTGGTCCCTCATCCTTACCCCAGAAACCCTTGAGAGCTTTAATGGCTACAATATAACCAGATCACTGCAGGCAACTCTGAATTTTTAGGAACATTTTTACTCTTAGACATCAAGGTATTCTGAGAATGAATGGGTCCAATTCTCCCTTTCTAGAGTGAGTGGCCTGTCATCCTTCATCCAGCAGATCCGGCTGGGCTTTGAGAAATAAGGCACTTTAGTATTGAGAGCATTTTCACTTTAGCTTATGTTTTCTTGGGAAATTGCTTAACTTCTTTTAGCCCCAAAGTCACCTATAACATGCTTTGCAGACTAAATTAAGAAACATATCAAAATATTACTTTAATGATTTTAACATGATCTACTTGAGCTTAGCTAAAAGGCCAAGAAATGATAACATTTAGAATGTAGCTGTTATGATCATAAACACTCTTCAAACATGTGTTACTGACAATGTTATGTATAGAAAGCCCTGAATGGGAAATCATCCTAGGTTGAGAAGACTATTTTTTGGGGGAGGGACAGGGCACTAGACCACTGAACCATATCCCCAACCCTTTTTGTATTTTATTTAGAGACAGGATCTCACTGTGTTGCTTAGGGACTCACTGAACTGCTTTGGGCCTTGCTAAGTTGCTGAGGCTGGCTTTGAACTCATGATCTTCCAGCCTCAGCCTCCCAAGCCACTGGGATTACAGGTGTGCGCCACCATGTCCAATGAGAAGAGTTTCATTTTAAGGGGATATTTAGCTGAAACTGGCCAAAATTTTTCTAAAAATACTCTAAATAGAAAAGACTAAAAGCAGTTCTTACATATTTTGATAAAAATTTAATATGAAGAAATAATACATTATGAAAGTAGTGTCTTATTCTATCCCATTTAACTGAGATTAATATCTAAACATACGTAAGAATTCATCTTTTTTTTTTCTGGTTTCTCAAAGTTCTTTAAACTATTCTAGGTGTTTTATGCAAACATGGGCAACCTTTGTGAAACAAATCAATCAGGCCCCAAACTCCCTTTATGGACTAGAATTATCCAGTTTAGCTCTGTGAATACATCAGATTGGTGAAAAATTCAACTTTTTCTTTCCACTTTGCCCTAAGCAATCACAGTCTCCCCAAAGTTTTTTTTTTTCCTGGCATCTTTACAACATACTTCTATAAATAGACTCATTTCTCCTTCCTCAAAACAATTACCCTTTCAGTTAAATCAGTATCAAAATCTTCACCTTAACTGAGTTGAATACACACATAGCATGTCAACCTATCTCTTAAAATTGATCTACAATTCTCTTAAAGTATTTTGTTTCTCACACATATCCTCTCTCTAGAGAATATTGTACAAACTTTAATTTTCCCTTTTTTTTCCTTTCACAAACAAGACATTTAAATGGTTCACATTTGAATATAACAACTATTCTGGTGAAATGGTTATCTCTTATAAGAGGAAACCAAAGTAGAACTGTGCATAGGTTGGTAATTTCATCTGAATATTTTTTTTATGCTTGTGGGGGATAGGACCCTTTGGTTGACCAGGAGATAATATTAAAATATGAACTCCACCTCAGCTCAAATGATTGCTTTATAAATCATTGCCATGTTTGCACTGCAACTGGGGGAAATTTAAACTTCCAATATGTGTTTGGGAAAATTCAAAGGACTAGGCATATCTCTGTCTGTTCCTAGTCTGACACGTGGGAAAGGTTGACAAAATGTTTGTGTGCTAAAGAGTGTTGAGGTTTTCCATTCTCTGTATTCCTGATCCGTAGACCCAGGGCACAGCTAGGAAAGAACGCTGTTAGAATATTAGAGGTGTGCAAAAACTTGAAGCACTGTGTACTCACATCTGAGTTTCACCTCTCACAGAAAGGCCCATCATTTCTGGATTTACTACAGAATCTCACAGTGTATAAAAGGCCCCCTATAGAAAGAAGGTTATCTTGCCAGGATGTTACAAGGCTATAAAGAAATGTGCCAACCTATCTGTGCCAAGCTACCTAACGGGAGTTCACCTCCTACTGACTCCAGCGTAGAACCCTCACAGATTTCAGGCTGAACTAGCACTGGCTCACTTATCTCCTAAGCTATTCTTTCACAAAGCACTGAAATGTGCCATCAGGTACACGTGAGTTACAATCACAGCTAACTTGCCAGGTAAGACTTTTGCCCTTGAAGGGGATATTAAGCATCTTGTGAATTTATAACTCCAAGGCACAATGAGTCCCAAATTAAGGGGACAGTGGATCAGTTTACTTCTATGAATTCCCTCAGGCCATCTCCTTTAGATTTTTTTTCCTCCCCCTTCAGAACCTTTCTCCTCTTAGGTACTTAATAAAATTGGCTCCCTAGACAGCTTCAGTTACCTGGACATTCTGGGAAGGATAGCACATTGGGAGTTTATCAAACCTAACAGCCAATATATTGAAGCCTCAGAGACAGGATTGCAGAAGGGGTGAAGTCAGAAGACTCCAATTGAAGGGGTAAAGCAATAACAAGTCAATAAGTGCAATGTCAGCCCCATCCTCTCAGACTGTCCCCCCCCGACCCAAGATGCCCATTCAGTTACCAACTGTGAAGTCAATTAGCTTGTTCTGTATTCCATGTGAACATCTCAAAACATCACTTAAGAAGAGTAATTTCTGGAGTATAATCAAATATCAGCATTACATTGCACCGTTTTTATCTCTATGGAAGTTTCGAGTCTCTAAGGAATTATTCAGAATCCCTCCAAGCCTCAGTATGTTCATAGATGCAGCACATTTAGGAAAAAAAAAAAAACTTTGATTAATATTTTAGTGGCTTGAAATAAAATTTGAGAAAAACATGCAATACAAATAAACCCCTTACAGCATAAGAATTTCATTCCTTTATAAATATTTGTGAACACAAATATTTTTGAAAAATTATCTTGCAGAATCAAAAAAAAACTATTTTTAATTTTATTCTTAATGTCCTAGTGATTTGTTCAAAGAAAAATATGCACTCGAAAAATATACACTTATATAGAGTCCTGCTTATCACTTCTATTTCCATTTTTCTCCCCAAAGGTAACCACTATTACTGATTTGGCATACAGCTATTCCTTGGAATCCACAGGGGATTCCTTCTGGAATTTCTGCAGATACCAAAATCTGTGGATGCTCACTCACATCCCTTATATAAAAAGGCATGATATTTGCATACAAACTACACACATCCCTGGAATACTTTAAATCATCCCCAGATTACTCATAACACGAATACAATGCAAATTCCACACCAATAGTTGTTATAGTGTATTGTTCATGGAATAAGGACAAGAATAATAAAGTCTGCTATGTTCAATATAGACACAGTTTTATTTTCAAATATTTTCTATCTGTGAATGGTTGAGTCTACAGATGGAGAACTCATGGATATAGAGGATTGACCATCTCTCATATTTTTGAGTACATGTTACAAGTAAGGTTAACAATTGTCATCCGGGTTTTCTCTTAGAATATAGGATTAGTTCAGGACATTCGACATGAATACTTAATTAAGTATTTGGTATTTTCAAACATAAAACTTGTCTTCTTCAAATGAAGTGAGGATGTCTTTGTTTTGTTTTTTTTTTTTTTTTCAAATCATAAACCTAAAGAAAGTAGAGAAGTGAAGGACCAGAAGGGTCAAGGCCAGTTATTAGTTGGAGCAATTTACATTTTTAATAACTTCCAAGGGTCAGGCAGTGCCATCTTTTAACTGCATATCTATCAACTCCTCAGTGTCTGTTTCTTACTCTATTTGCATAAGCAATTGACAGCTCATTAAGAGCTCATTAGGAAAAGACCCTGTGATGGGGGGAATAGAAAAAAAAAATTGGAAGAGTTCTTAGAAGGAATTTTATTTGTAAGTGTTCTCAGCATCTCAACAAGAATACAAAACACATCTATGATATTTTCTAATGAAGGTGATAAGCGATATACACTTGAAAAATGTAAACAGATACCAATACAACCCTTCATTATATCTGAGCCTGTTTGGCTTGATAGCAAAGGATGATATGGTGATAGAACCCATAACTCCATATTTTATCATAAAAGAAAAAGCTGAAAAACTCCACATTCTCAAACTGAGTTTTTCTTTCTTATACATACATGCATACACATAGATATAATTATATATTCTCTTAAGTTTTGGGTGGCTGTAAATTGGAGAAGCCAGATAATCTGATTGTTGAGGAATAATCTATAGGCAAAAAGAAATTGACTACCTTCTTCCTGGTAAACTGTGTCCAGCATACAAAATTAGTTCTTTTTTTTTTTTTTACTTGCTAATACTCTCTTGACCCAAACAAAACAGACAAAAATCAGATCTCCTCTGTATAATGTTTGCCTGATACTTCTAAATCTCTAGCTACCAAAAAAAAAAAAAAACCTATTGTCAAGCAAAAGGCAAATGCACACAGCCCTGCTGGCTATTCTCTGCCTTTTGTACTGCATTTTGTAAAAAAAAAAAAAAAAAAAAAAAAAAAACCATGAATGAAAAGAGCTTTTAAACACTCAGGAGTCAATACAAAGGAAGCAGTGGGAACACACTTATCCCTGTTTTATTCAGTTTCAGGCGGGGCTGTACTTTTCCTTGACCAGATGTTGTAGAGTTTCAAAGTCAGATCGGTCCCTCCCCTCGCTGTCAGATGAAAGATGCAGAATTTGTCAGCTTGAGGAACGACAGCTACTCCTCTCTTTCTTTTGCATGTTTGCATTTTAGGAGCCAGACCTATGAGAGAGAGAAAGCAAAGAAGCATTTCTATGAGGACCATCTTCTCCATCCATGTTGTTTTATTGCCTTTTAGGAGGGGGTGTAAAAAAAAAAAGTAGCAGTCGAAGTCTGTATTTGGGCCATTTGTACATTCTTTATTGGGATAGGTTTAAATGCCCAATTTGATCCCAATGGCATCTCCTTTGTAACATAAAATAAAACATGATGCTCAAGAAAAGAAACGACATGGACATCCAGTGCCTTTCAGAGCAGTTGATGAAGCTTCCAGCTCTGCCTCTCTGTGTGGCAGTTTCCCTTCCCTTTCTTTCTTTCACTGTGACAAGCAGCCATTGTCCCCTTGGTGAGATCTGCAATATTACTTTGACCCCAGCCCATCAATCTGCCTCAATTGGATAATGATCTGTAATCACTTTCTTTCAGGGGAGTCTATAAATTTGCCAAGGCCCCATTCTTCTCTGAAGGACTCCTTATGTTCACCCCCATTTGTGCAAATGCGCTCTCTTTTTACGGGCTAAATAGCCATGCACATGGCCCACTCTGGGAGGAGGCACCCGGTGGTTTTCGGCTGATTTTCCATGCTCCAGTCTCTTAAAGGAGACTAAGTCTGACACGCAGGCACGCAGTGGGGGGTGGCCCAATCCAGGCCACATCACAGGCAGCCGCTTTTCTCATTAAGACTGACCCATCATTAGGTCACTTGGTGCCACCCTTGAAATCAATGAGCTTAATGTTTAGTGCAAAGAAAGAGAAAGAAAAGAAAGAAAGAAAGAAAGAAAGAAAGAAAGAAAGAAAGAAAGAAAGAAAGAAAGAAAGAAAGAAAGAAAGAAAGAAAGAAAGAAAGATTTATAAGGAAAGGAGTGGGGAGGTGGAAGAGGAATGGGAAATGATTGGACGTACAGAAAAAAATCAACACTCATGAGCCAGCAAAGGAGTGAAAACCTCAAATATCCTATGTCTGATTCCTCTTGAACAAGCTCACTCAGCCATGTTTGTTTTCCATCAACATAAAAATTCTTAGATCCGATTTTCCCCGTGGTCTCCTGGCTTCTCATTAAGTAGGATGGGAAGCTTAAGTGGGGATAAAGCTCACCAGGTGGCCAAAATCCAGGAGTACCTGGTGACAATGAAACCTTATAACCATTGGTTTAATATTATACGGACCCCAAAGAGCTTCCTAACCACAGCCAAATGGAAATAAACAGAAATTCTGAGAAATCACAGGCACATAGAATGTAATCGGAAGTTTCCATATTAGAGTGGCCACAGAAGGCTTCTGGTCATCACGTCTGCCACACAGAGAGAGCCATCTTTGCACTGGGTAAGGTGTTAAAATGAATGCATGTGAATAAAAATAAGCGCTGGAGAGCAGAGAAGCTGGATTAGCAGAAAGACTCTGTCCTTTGTACAATATACATTAGTAACCACGATTTTCTGGGCAATGAATGTCACTGCCAATCTCTGTCAGATTAGTTTTTTGTTTTATAGCACAGGATAGATGCCTTTGTTATTAGGCTTAGGCAGGACAGAGCAAGCCCACAATAAAGAGGGTCACAGACTGTCAAGGGGACGGCAAAGAAGAAAGCAAATGACTAAGAAAATTCATTTTTAGAATTACCTATCATCCCGTAGGGGGAAAAAATATATGACTTAATTCTTACCTTCCTGTACTGTTCATTATGACTTTTTAACCACTTAAAAACTGATTTATAACCCATGTAAATTGTTATATGCAATTAAGTTGATTTGTTAAATTAAATCATCAGTAGATTAATTCAATCATTACTTGGTTTATTGACTTTATATATGTGAGTGTATGTATACACACATACAAAGAAAGTACCTAAAGTGCAAATAGGAATTCATAGGTTTTAGGGAATAATTATGAAATAAACACTCCTTAACCACACTCGTTAAGAAACTGACATTTGTGACTAACTTATTGAAGTCTGGGTTAAAAAAACAACAACAGTGAACTCTTTTTTGGCAGTAGGATCCTGTCATGAGTTATGATTTATTTGGGGCCTAATGAAATCCTTTTCGGTTACACAGCAAACATGACAATTTCTAAAAAGAAGCATCTCGGGACCGGGTTGTGATTCAGTGGCAGAGCACTTGCCTAGCACGTGTGAGGCACTGGTTTCGATCCTCAGCACCACCTAAAAATAAGTAAATAAAATAAATTAAAAAGGTATTGGGTCCATCTACAACTAAAAAAAAAAAAAATTTAAAAGGAAGCATCTCATGATGAAGTGGTTCAGTGACTTATTTAGGGTATCGTACTAGTGGGCATAAATTAAGACCTCATCCCAGGACACCTATTTTGGTGAGGTTTATTCCGTCTTCCCAAGGGTCTCCAGTGAGGAATAGAATGCTTCTGTAATGCAGAAACATTGCATTCTTATAAATAATTCTCTGTTCCTATATTTTCCCACTTTACACTAAAGGAAAACTAACTCCTTCAATATTTCAATTGAATTCATTAGGTTCATATACACTGGAATATGAATTATTTTAAATATGGAGAAAATATTTTGATTGGCTTATAAAATAGTCCTGTATAACAAAAATTTAGACAATTTCAAGTATGGAAGCCAGAGACATACATAGGAAATTTTGCAGTTATGTGTCACATCACTCTTCATATTATAAAATGTGTCATGAATGTGTAATTTTAAGTCAGTTTTTTCAAAAGTGATTCTCTAGCTAGAGGTGATTATGAAATCTCAAGAATACATTTTGTAGGTCTTTTACTAAAAATGTAAACTATTTCCTAGTGAGTATCATGCATTCATTAGGAAAGTATAAGATCAGTATAAGTTAAAAAAAAACTTCTAAGAATTTATTGACAAAAAACTGTTCATCATGACTTACAATGTTGATTTTAAAATTTTATTTCTTGCTTACTTTGTTTGAAAAGATGATTGCTATTTTCATCATAGCTTCTGCATAACCATCACAAAATATTGTATAGAATGTCCCCAGAACAAAGGCTATTGCTTGTACTGACAGGGCAGTTGGGAATTTATATGTTGTTAGAGAAATGGGTAAACTGAGTCAGAGTGACATTCTTTGGAAGTATCTCTCCAGGATGATTTTAAAGTAGGGATCAAATTATTCTGACTCAGGTAGAGCATAGCACAGGTTTGCTCACTCACATGATCCTGGTTACCCTTTTACATCAGTTATCACATCTTGGTATTTGCTTAATATTTTCAAAACTTTCAGGTATGATACTTTATAGTTTGTGATCAAAGATAATTTTACTTCTTTTCAATTATATATTATCACAGGTGTATTAGTCCATTTTCTGTTATAGTAATGGTATAAATGAGTCTGGTTGCTTAGAAAAGAGATTTATTAAGTTCTTTTTCTCGTTGGAATGCAATCAATGTAGTGAAGCTATACTAGATACAGTGCATATTTTGCTTATTCTTTTCATGAAAAGAATTGCCTTTGGTTGTTTTCCTATGTAAGATTCTGACTTTAGGACCACTGTCCGTATGTTGTATAATAGTAAAGAAATTGCTGCCAATTCCTAATTTGTTCAGTGTTTTGATCAGAAGTCACTGAATTTTTTTTGGTAGCTGAAGAATATTATATGATTTTTTTTCTCATAAACTGATTAAAACGATGAATTACATTAATGGGTTTCCTAATACAAAATCATCTCTTCATTCCTGAGATATATGTTGTGTTATTTAATGTATTGTTAGACCTCTTAGTAACGTTTTATTCATTTTTTGTATCAACATTCATTGAGTAAGATTGCTTTTTATTTTCCTTCTTATATGTTTATTGGATTGAGTTAGCAATCATATAATAACTTTGCTTAAAACCAAGTTTCCTTCCTTTTCTGTGTACTAGAGGATTATTTGGTGTTTGAGTATTTGAGGCCAGGGGCTATTTTTGTGGAGTAGTTCTTTGAAAAAGTTTTGCTTTGCCCATGTACAAATGGATGTATTTATGCATTGTATTTCTGAAAGGGCCAATTTTGATAAATTAATTTTTTCTTAGAAATCATCTATTTTTTTCAAATTTATTCATTTATACTGTTAATTATAACTGTTTTCAAATTTTTCTTTTCTTCAATATCTATTTTCCATTTATAATGTCTTCTTTTATGTATTTGTTATTCTTTTTATTGGTTTTGGTTTGGCAGATGATGTCATTTAAAAAGTTTAAAAAATCAAGCATTTTAACTGATTTATTTGCTCTGTTTTATACTTTGTTAAATCTGCCTGTGTCTGTATAATTTCCCCAGGACTGTCTGCATTTTATAGCATGATCCTTTTTGTGAAGCTTTTTTCATTGGGGAATCTATATTACTTACTTTTATTCTCTAATTTGTCAGTTTAAGTAATTTTTAAAGCTTTAGATTTTTTTCTGATCACTACTTTATTTTCTATAGGTCCATATGTGCCATTTACATCGTGGATAATTTGAAGAATTCTGTTATGTTGGTTTGTTTTAACAACTTTCTTTCAAGATTTATTGAATAGAGACCTGTTTTATGTTGCTATTAGATTTGGCTTTTAAAATTATTAGGTAGAAGACTATTTTTTTGGTTGTTTTTATAAAAGTTTTTTTTTAACTTAAGTGTAGATAATGTTTGAATTATTCATAAAATTTAAGATTTTTCTTTGTGTCATAATAAGTAGTAAACTTTGAATGTCCTGTGTGCAAAGGAAAATAAATCATATTTTTTATTATTGGGGTATCAAATTTTAGTTAGGGTCACTAAATGGTTTTTATCTTCAGTTATTTGCTTTTTTTTAGGTTAATCTAAATTGGAAAGCAGTATGCTGAACATGCTAAGAATTTCTCTTTGATTTTCCTTAGTTTCTGCTTTAGGAATGTGTCATTTCATGCATATATATTTATATTTTTACATCCTCGTATAAATTAATGAATCAATTACATTAAAGTAAGAATTTCAGTTCAAAAGCATACCATCTGCAAAGGCAACAGAAAAGAGTTTTCTTTCTTTTTTTTTTAAGGGCAGTTTCAAAATTAACAAAGAACACATATCTGAATTGTCCAAAGGATTCCTATAAATCAACAAGAAAAATGAAGGAAAGGTTAATGGGAAATGGGCAAAATGTATGAACAGGAAGAAAAAGAAACAGGGAACCAATAAGCACCTTAAGATACATGCAAAAAGCCAGCCATTAGACTTAGGCTTATTCACACAGTGAGAGCACTTGGGCCTATAGAGATGGCAGCAACAAAACCCTCACACATACAGGTGTGAACAAGACTGTGAGCTGCAGGTTTTCTTCTCTCTTTTGTTTCCTGGTAGCTAAACGGCTTGCTCTACCATATGATTTCTGCCATGGAATGCTATCTTGCCATAAGCCAAAAAGCAGCAGGACCCATTCACCATGAACCAAAACTTCTGAAAGTGTGCACCAACATAAACCTTTCTACTTTATAAGTTGCTTATGTCAGGTATCCTGTCAAAGTGATGGAAAGCTAATAAAGGCTCCTATTTAGGGCATTTACAAAATATTTCTGTCTATAAAAGTGAAATATTTTCAGAAATATTAAAATTACATGTAAAATTATTCAGAAATGAATTTTTCTTTACTGATATAACTGCAACATGTCGTATTAACCCATGATGCAGCAATTTGAATCTGCTAAAGCTGGGATTTGGCTCCTTACTGAAAAAATATGTTTGGTAGATAAAATGAATAACTCTTCCTTAGATAATCAGGGATCTGGCGAGATTTCTGACTTATCACTAAACGGTTGTATTATTGAAGTTGCAAGGTGTTTCAGAATTTTACATGTTTTAATATTTGTGATACACATACATTAGCAGTAGCTAATTGTGAACTTGTTTTGGTGTAGTTCTTATTGCAGGACTTGGCTGGAAGCCAACCTCAGCTCTTAGAAGCCACCTCCATTCTTTTTTTTTTTTTTTTTAAGAGTGAGAGACAGTGAGAGAGAGGGAGAGAGAGAGAGAATTTTTAATATTTATTTTTTTAGTATTTGGCGGACACAACATCTTTGTATGTGGTGCTGAGGATCGAACCCGGGCTGCATGCATGCCAGACGAGCGCGCTACCGCTTGAGCCACATCCCCAGCCCCGACCTCCATTCTTGATACGTGGGTCTCCTGACATGGTCATTTACTTCTTCAAATCTAGCAAGGGAGAAAATTCTCAAAGCACATATTTTAGCAAGATGGAGTCTTACATATTGTAATGTGATCATGGAAGTGACATACCATAACCTTTGCCATATTCCCTTGGTATAAGCAAGTCACAGCTTCTGTCCACACACAAGAAAGGGAGATACAACAAGGTATGAATACCAGACAACAAGAATCATGAGAGTCAGTCTGTGTGCCATGACTCTGAATTCTGTAATAAGAATTAGAAACAGTATAAATCTTATCACTCATCCAAATTAATTTTCATGAGTGGGTAATATGTGAAGATTCAAGTTTTACTGAAATGGGTTTTATAAGGATAATTTGTAAAAGATGAACTAGGTTATGTAATTTTAAAATTATTTTGTAAAATTTAAGTCCATTTAGAAAGTACTAGTGGTTTTTGAAAGAACATTTTGACATTTAAGCATAATGCCTATAGAAAAAAAGTATGCAAATCACAGGCTCAAGTTTTACAGATTTTCACAAACTGAATACAGCCATATCATCATTACCCTGATGGAGATTTTTTTGCCCATATTTCTACAATGTGTCTTTTTCTTATTGACTTATAGAAGTTATTTATATATTCTGGATATTAACTTCTCACACTGCACAAGTAAAAGTTGGAAAAAGCCTGGAAGGCAAAGTTATAAGCAAAGGAGATTAGATCATCTAACTGCTGGTAAAAGAAATCATTATAAATTAGCTCATGAAATAGTGAAGGATTCATTTTACAAATACAACCAGGTATCAGAAAGTGTAGGAACTAGAAGTAATTGTGGCAAACATTTATTGATCTTCATACTATCATAATGTCATTCATTTGACCCAGCTTCCATCATCCATCAGTATCAACTCATCTCACATAAATACTGTAAGAAAGACCAATCTGGGTCCAATTTTGGTAAAGTGTTGTTCAACTAATTTTTTCCAATAACCTATATCTAAGGGGTAGAATAAATACATGGATATTGCTGCTGCAGGCTACTTTTTATAAAACAGAGGTGCTTCTCAGTATGGATAGTTCTTAGCCTAGTTAGACTCACTAAAATATTTCCACTTTGCAATGTGTGGTAGCAGCATTTTCTCATTGGAGAAAAGGGAAATGAACATTTGCAGACAAAGAAACCTGTGTTTGAGCCTCAGCTTCGCACACACTTGCTTTAGAACTTTCATTCAAGTGACTAAAATTCCACACAGAAGATTTCTCATCTTTGAATCCCAATCTCACACAATTGTCCTATGGGTAAAATGAGATAAAATATAAAATATTATAAAGGAAAACCTAATTATACTCCAAATGTCCACCAAACTATCAGAAAACCTTATAACTTTGGACCGTGGTTTAGGAAACAAAGAGAAAATGTTTATAGTAGTTTTAACTCTTTAGAATATATAGCTGTTATTGTTTTTGTTTAGAGCCCAAGGCATAATCCTTTATGAATAACCCAAGTACTTTGAACATAATTGCATTAAGCAACTTGCATACCATAAAGTAGTATGAATATTGTCCGCCACTGGGACAGGAAGCAGCCAAATCCTTTTAACACATTCCTGTCATTCCCTTCATTTAATCATCCTCAGTCTCCTTGGATCAGGAAGAGAGTCTCCCTGCGGAGGCAGTACTAGAAATGCAATATGTTCTTAGGCCATTCTAGCATCTGTCACACTCCTTGGTACTGCAAATGAAGACGACTCTCTTCCCACTCCTCCTCTATCTGCTGAGTCTCATATGACCTCAGTAATCCCAAGCAACTCCTACACCAGGATTCTTTCAAGCTTGGACACCAGAAAAACCACAACAGAGACTTGGAAGCTAGATAAAATAGTTTCCTAGGCAAACTTTCATGAATTGTAATTTAAGAATAGATAATAATGAATGCTGGTGGGTGAGCAGGTGAAAAAAAGGAACCCTTATAAACTGTTGGTAAGAATGTAAAACAGTACAGACTCTATGAAAAAACTGTATGGTGATTCCTCAAAAAATAAATAAATAAAAGATCTAGGTATAGTATTCCTATTTGTGTACCCAACAGAATCAAATCAGTATGCTATAGAAATACCTGCATGCCCATGTTTATCATGGTATTACATACAACAGCCAAGTTGTAGAATCAGCCTAGGTGTCCATCAACAGATGAATGGATAATGAACATGCATTCACAATAGAGTAGATATAATGATATAAAGATATATATAATAATTATATATATTTCTACATATTCATACTACTTTATTTTGAACCAAGGACATCATGAACAGTTTTATACCAATATATTATGAATTTAGAAGAAATTTAAAGATTCCCAGGAGAGAAGCATGTCTCCAAAAGAAAAAATAAATAATCTGAAAATAATCTGAAAAATAATAATTGAAAAATTTTACAAGCAATCAAAGCTGGGATTAAAGACCTTCCCTTCCCACAGAATAAAATCCAACAGTTGATTCTCAAAATAATCAAAAGTGTCACTTCTCAAAGCATTAAATGATACCAGTGTAATATTGATATAAAAGCCCAACAGATTATAATAAAGAAAAATCACAAGTCAATCTCTTTGATGATCTTATATAAGGAATCTTAAACAAAATAATAAAAAAGAAAAAGATACATTAAAATAACCGTACATGATTGCAGATTTTAGGCTATTTTTTTTCTAGAAAGATGTTTGGCCCAACATTTGAAAATCATTGTAATTTATAGCATTAATAGAAAAAAGGAAAAATTCATACAGTCATTATAATAGAGGCAGGAAATTTCATTGAATGGACTATTATTCGTGGTCACAACATTTGGAAACTAGAGATACAAATTTTTCTCTTCTGATGAATGTGTAAAGAATAAACTTGCATGAAAAATACTGTGCAATAGTGAAATACTGAAATTTTTCTGGAGATCAGAAACATGTCAAAGACCTACTTAGTATTTAAAAAAAAAAGCAAGGAAAATGAAAGGGAAAGGAATAGAAAGGAAGAAATAAAGATCATCCGATGGTACCTGTGCAATCTACAAATAAACTGGCATATTTTAACAGTGGATTTAGCAAGATCAGATAATGAAAGCTCAAGGTAGACAATCAGTAATATTTCTACCTACCAACATAAATAGAAAACAAAAATTTAAAAGTACAATTACTGACAATGTGGAAAAACATTAAGTATTTATGATAAAAAGAATAAATATTTGAAGAACTTTATCCTGGAATACTTCAAAAAAATATTAAAAGCATCAATGAAGACCTCAATAAATGAAGGATGGCTAGGCTTTTGGTGTTAGCGGACAGGTGGGAATAAGTTAAAATGTTTGTTCTAAAATCACAAAGAAATGAAAAGAGTAAAGAATAACTAGGGCCATCTTTAATCTCTGGAGGCATGAGAAATACAAACTTGTCTTAAATTAATGGAAACAGAGGAGCATTGCTGGAAAGTTAGACAAATAGACCATGGAACACAACAGAAGGCTCAGAAACAGACAGACACACCCGTGTGTCCCTCGGTTCAGTGAAGCTGCAGAGTGGGATGGAAATTATCTTGGCTCCAAACACTGTTGAATCAATTCGACATCTTATGGAAAATGAGGAATTTTCAACATTCCGCTCACACCAAGCACAAGAACAATTTCCATGTAACTTCTAGATTTAGGTTTGTTAGAAATGCAAGCTAAAGGCAAACTATAGAGAGGGAGAATTTTTTTCTTTTTTTTTTTTTTTTACATTTTTTAGTGCATTATAGTTGTACATAATGGTGGGATTTGTTGGTATATATTCTTACTTGCACACAATTTAACAATAAATTTTGGCCAATATCTATCCTAACATGGCACTTCCCCACCCTCTCAATCTCTGTCAACTTGGTCCCTTTCTTCTACTGATCTGAGGGAGAATATATTTTAAATGCTTATGCTCAATAAAAGATTTATTCTGACCATATTAAAAACTCCTACAAGCCAATAGAGGAAAGACACTCAACCCAACAGAACAATAAGCAAAATATTTGGTGAGGTACTTTACATTAAAATATTTTCAAAAACTGCCTAGAAATATAATTTAAGTCTTAAATTTTATTAGCAAGGAGATATGAACTCAAAATTCAATGTAATTCTACCACACACACATCAGAAGGCGAAGAAGAGAAATGAAATGTTATCAATATTGGTGAGTTTGTGAAGCAACAGAGATTCTCATGAATTGAAAAGAGAAGGATAGAATGGTTCCCCAAGTGGTGATAAAACCCAACAGTGGAACTGGATGTGTGTGTGTGTATGTGTGCGCATATACACTACTGTTACCACAACTCCTTCCAAATAACACCAGCCCATAATGGATAACTCCAAGGCCAACAACATTACAAAAGTCATCATGAAGCATTTTCCTGACCCTGAGGTTAGTAGCATTGTGTAGGCATGGTGCATAGTGTGTGTGCATGCAGTATATTGTGGTATGTAGTGCATGGGTATGGTGTGTGTCTGGGTGTGTTATTGTAGTGCAGTGTGTGTGTTTGTGTGTGTGTGTGTGTGTGTCTGTGGTGAGTGCATACATAGTGTGTTGGAGATAAGCAAGGTTATAGAACCAAGGGAAATAGAAAGAAATTTGTTAGAGTACCATTTTGCCTGATGGTGAATCTTAATTCTAAGTGAACAAAAAAGAATATGAATTTAATAATCTAAATTTCCCGTATGAATTGAGGGTATATGATCCAAAACTATGCAAGTAATAAAATTGGATCTTGAAGTGTTAAAAAAAAAAAGCAAGAATGGTTGAAGTCAGCTAATACATTTTATATTTACCTTTAATTATGGTTCTTTGCTCCTTGTTTTATAAAACCATTGGTATTTTGTGACATTTTAAACAATATGCATAGGAAAGAACCAAAGTATCTTTAAATCCCAGATTCCCTCCACATTTCTGTTGTGATAAGAGCAAGTTATGTAGTCTTCTTTTTGATGAAAAAAAGTGAGTCCTAGAAAAATTTAGCCTTAGGTTTGTGAAGAAAGAACAGAGTAAATTCAATTTCTAATTCTTATTTTGCTACACTTTGGATTTATATAATTATAGAGGGTATTTAATTTTCAAAAATTAGAGTCATGAGCTTGGGATAAGTGATGAGTATAATAACAGGGATGTATTTTCAAAATAGTTTCATAAATCAGTTGAAATGGCATTTTGGTTTTGAAATGTATAGTAATACCTTTTCTTATGTTGGAAAACTTCGAAGAATAAAAAAAAAAATTAGAATACAGAATAGTACAAAACTGCATAAGTTCAGTCTGGCTTGGTCAAAGATGCCTAGGAAAAGAACTCACCACTTGCAATATCTAGGCAATGCAGTGGGTTACTTTTCAAACCATGACTTACCTCCATTTAAGTAAGTTACATTAAACTTCATAACACAAATAGCTCTTTCAAATGCTGTGTCCCTAACAAATGTTTTTTTTTTATTGTTCAAATTACTTATATCAGAAAACTAAGAAAAGAAGTGCTAAATCTAAGTTTTGACTGTAAATGCTCACATCTATGGCAAGGCTCGGGGGCAGTTTTTTCCAATGTACTCAGCTATTTCTTGCTCCATAATTTCAGTTTCACATCACAAATCTCTACATTTGTCTGGAAGCTGTCAATCTTTGACTCAAAGTAACATTAGGATGTTTTCTTTTTACTACCTAATTATTACTATGTTAGACAATGTATTTACTGCATAGTGGTTTGGTGTAATTGATTAGGTTGCCCCATGTCGGCAAAAGCACAGATTAGGGACAGTGTAGTCATGGCTGAGACAAAGGCCTGTCTCCAGTCTCTGGGAGGCCAGGGTCTGCCAGTGCTTCTGTGTGGGCAAGACAGACCCTCTTGTGGTGGGTGGTCCATTGGGAGGTAATTGGAGATCTGCAATACGTCCACTACAATCAACAAAAGGGTACAATAGTTGCTCTGTAGGGAATCCAGGAAGAAGAATTTGTTTAAATAAGATTGCAATGTTGTCAGAGTGGGAAAGCCATTCTTAAGTGTTCTGTGCATTGTCTAAGGACATGCAGTTTGGGAATCATTTAGTCTCAGGCCAAAGCACTGGTAAAATAAAGTTTCACTTAAACAGTGGAATATAAAATGAAATCATATACGTTGGTACTGTTAGCACATTAGTGGCATTTAGCAAACTATTCCATGAGGTACATCAACATGTAAGTACTTACAAATATGAAGTTTTGTTCTCATGCAATAAACTCAGCACAAAAGACAGATGATAAAACTGGTATTAACTACTTATTTTGTATTTCAATGTCAGGTCTGAGTCATAAGTGTAAAAGCCATCCATGAGATGGAGCAGATAGAGAATAAAATTGTTAGTGGTGCTTTCTAAAGTTTTATTATAAAGCAAGCATTGTGCGTGCATCTCTGTTGGTTAGTCCTGGATATGTTTTAACAACAACATGGCGCTATAGATGTGAAAATTATTGGAGGCCACTGAGCTCCAACTTCAAAAGAAATTAAGTCAGGGTTGAACTAAATTATGTCTGGAAGAAGTAACTAGGTAAGTGGTGGCCCAGGGCAAAGCACTCTAAGTCATTAGATCAGCAGCCCTCCCTGTTGCCCAGTGACTCTGCCCTTGGATGTTAGGAAGACCATAAAGGGCACTAGAAAACATGATGGGCAGGAACAAAAGTTAGTTCTTTTCTAACACAGTAAGCCAATACCTCAACCTAAACTCCTTTCATTTTATATTCTTTTCTTTCCAGTTCTAGAGCCTGCAGAGTGTGTACAGTTTCATGAGGGAGCTGGACCATTTCCCATGGTGTTTGTTACTTAAGCCTGCAATGAAAAATGGAATTATAAGAACAAATTCGGACAGAGCAAAAGGAATGTTTCAATATTCCCTCTGATTTCTGTGGATATTCCAAGGCTTGTTTTGAAAAATATACCTAGAGAAAAACATTCTCTCTTTCATATCGAAGTAAGGCAGTGAAAATAAGGAAGTGTAAACTCATGCCAGCCTATTGGGTCCTGGACTATTTTTCTGGATGCAATTAGGTGATCAAGTTGCTTTCCCTAAGCCAAAACGTTGACCCCCACCCGAAATAAAATAACGAGGAGAAACAAATAGCTATTCAAATATATATGTACAAAAGCTTGCCGGGCGTGTTGGCACACGCTTGTAATCCCAGCAGTCTGGGATTGAGACAGGAGGATAGCGGGTTCAAAGCCAGCCTGAGCAAAAGCCAGGTGCTAAGCAACTCGGTGACATCCTGTCTCTAAATAAAATACAAATTAGGATTGGGGATGGTGCTCAGTGGTAGAGTGTCCTTGAGTTCAATCCCAGGTGCAAAAAAAAAAAAAAACTTATTATGGAAAAGTTCACAGATAAGAAAAGCAGCTGTCATTCAAGTACTCAGTAGAAAATTTGTTTAGAATAACTTTGTCTATCCATCTTTTGTTTCAGAGAAAGAACAAGTGAGGCAGGAAGATCTACGCAGCCCTCACCCATGACCCGCCTCGGCATCCTTCTTCCAGGACAGAGTGTCCCCTAAGAAGAACAGAGAAGCTGCCCTAAATGGTGAACCAATACCCACTGTTCCTGGAAACTGGGAGTTTCTGGGCAACTTGACTTGCCATTTATCAATTGAAGGGATGATTCTCCTCACATGTGAATTGGATTGAAAATTGTTTTTTTAGATTTGTTGCAAAAACTTTTCTATTGAGGGACCAGGAGATGCACTCTGTTAAAAGTGAATAAAAGGAAAATCTCTCTAAGTATGACCTTTCATGTCGAACTCAATTGCCTTTACATATCCCCAGCCCTTTTTGGTATTTCATTTTATATTAAGTGTTACATGTGATCTATTATTACTAGGAAACAACAGATAAGGCTACCTATTTAGGTAAGCCAATGACGGTGTTTTTTTTCTGATTATAGGAAACTACGGAGATATTAATGAATATGGAAGATGAAAGAAAATATGATAGAGTATTTAGACTTGAAATAGATTTGGTTCTCTGTACTGGTAATTGAACCCAGGGCCTCATGCAGGCTAGGTAAGCACTCTACCAATGAGCCACCGCCCCAGCTTCTTTGACTTTTTTATGCTAATGAAGGGTCTCATTAATTTGCCAAGGCTGGCCTTGAACTTGCAATCCTCCTGCCTCTGCTTCCCAAGTAACTGTGATAATAAGCATATGCCACGGCACCTGGCTTCAAATAGAATTTTAAGTTCAAGTTATTCAAATTCCACATCACAAATGAAGTAATAAAAAGAATAACTGTAAGATTATGGTTAAATTCAAACGTTCCACTTAGCTTCCATTTGATAAAAATGACATTGACAACAGGATATTTGAAATATACTGTGTCTCTAAATCCCTATACATATTTGTTATAAAATGATACTAATTATAGGTTTAGTTCATGAAATAGGAATAACATTCATGTCACAATTTATTAGCCTCTATTCCATGTTTTTTTTTCCCCCTACTTTCTCTCTGTGCTGGGGATTGAACCCAGGGCTTTGCTCATGCTAGGCAAGCACTAGATCATTGAGCTCCATCCTCAGAAACTCTATTCCATTTATGTTCTTTTAGAAAAATAACCCTACTGAGTCTTCTGTTTGCAGTTTGGGGATGCTAGATTTAATTTCATTCTGTAACTCTGTACAGTAATTTTCCCTGCAATGCACTTTAGAGTTCGTGTGATAAGCAGTTGTTGTGTGACGCATATGAATGATTTGCTATCCTTAAAAAGAGAGCACTTCCTACAGAGGCCCATGTGCCTTGGGAAGATAACGTTTTCCAGGGACAGACTTTCAAAATGCAAAGCTCTAGGCAAAGTTGCCTTGGAGTCCCCTTGAGATCTTGGGGAGGGAGATAACTCACATGAGGGAAGGATGCCCCTTCCACCAGGCAAGATGCCAAGCATGGACAAGAGGGGAACATAGCCTCTCCTGTGGTCTGACACAGAGCTGTTGGAGCAGGGGGCTCCAGACAGCCATCAGTGTCCTGGGTCCAAATCCAGCAAGGTCCCTGATCTTTCGGTAAATACGATTATGCTGTTCTGACTCTGTGGCTTGGAGACATGCATCTCTGCAAGAGCCAAGTGGCTTGAGAACAAGGACTTAAAAGCAGAGACAGTCTATGTTGCATCTTTTACTCTGTCTAAGGATGTCTGTGGGACAATAGGGAGCAGGAAGTCAAGCACCGGAGTTGCATTTGATGTGGCCTTCTGCTGGTGATTACTGCTGTGGGAGCACTGCTCTCCCGTTGTGACTCACCAGTGCCCTTTGATTAAACACAGACAGGGATTTAGTTACCACAACATGCACTGGCCTTGCTGCACTTCCTCCCAGTCTCACTTCCTGCTTGGGAAATGAATTCCCACACTCCATCTTCATTGTATCAGGCCCATGAGAAGACAGAGGTGGGCTCTTGTACTTCAGATACACTTGGGGAGATCAGAAATGGAACTTGTAGCTCTTTAGCCTAAGGCTGCAGTCTTTTCAGCGCTTAGATTTGACCCACATAACCCACCAGAGACACTGGAAAGAGACACAGAAACACAGCAGGCCTACAGAGATCACAACTTCACCTCATGAATGACTTAACTTCCATTCTTTTTTTTTTTCTTTCTTCCTCTTCTTCTTCTTTTAGGTACTGGGAATTGAACCCAGGAGCACTTAACCACTGAGCCACATCCCAGTCCTTTTTAATTTTTTTTTTTTTTTTGGAATTTATTTAGAGACAGAGTCTTGCTGAGTTGCTTAGGGCCTTGCTAAGTTGCTGAGGCTGGCTTTGAACTCATGATCCTCCTGCCTCAGCCTCCCTGAGCCACTGGGTTTACGGATGTGCACCAGCATTGTGTCTGATTCTACCAGATTCATTGTATCCAGGTATAGCTGGCTATTCAGTGTGGTTCACGGGGTTGGAGCCACAAGTGCCTTTCTCAAACAGATAAGGTGCTCAGTGAATCTGGATTATAGGATTGAACGAATTCTTATGGAACTGTGTCTCAACAATTTTTTTTAGAAGGATGAGGCTTCATTGTATTTATTAAAAATGTGATTACAAATGTTAGTTCAAGAATATTTGGTTTAGGCATGCCTTCTCCCACAGAATCACAGAACTGAGAACAGTGTATACCTGTTCAATTTCCTGCCAAATTACAACATCTCTTCTGGAATAGATGATATTCAGTAATGTCTCTTAATGGTTACAAAGTTCCTTATTTTATGGAACTTAAGTCTATTTCCTTATGATTTCTACTCATTGCTCCTGGTTCTGTTTCCTGATGAAGTACCAACTACACACAGAAAAATAATAGCAAATAAAGTCTAACTCTTCCACAGATTAGAGAAATTGTAAAGGAGAGAGAGAGAAAAATCTCCTTTACAACCTCTTAGTTCTTTTGTGGGCTCCTAGGTGCTGGATCTAGGTTCTGAATTAACAAGACAGGTTGTTAACTGGAGAAAAGCATAAGAATTTTATTAATTTAACATGTACATGAGAAGCTTCACATGACAGTGAATTCACAAGGAGTACCAAAGCATGATGTTTTTTCTTATCCTTTTTTAAACAAGGAACAATAATACATTGTGAAAGAATGACAAAATAAATATATCTCAGGACTAGGATAGTAAATTCTAGGAAGAGGGATTATAATAACTAGTGGAAAATAAGGGTTGTTTCAAAAGATTGTTCAGGTTCATGGAAGCCCCAGTTACCAGTCTCTAGTGACCAAAACTCCAGCCTTGGTATGTGAAGGACATCCTCCCCAGATGAATCATTCTGGCTTGCTGCATGTAGAAAAAGGGAAATGGTCCTTTCTGAAGTTACACTTCCTCAAGTGGTTTCAGTTTAAAGTACAGACCTGCCAAAATGGCGTATTCTGAGATGGCATGTCCCTCCAGGGACTCAAGCAGGATCATTCCTCTGGCAGGTGAGCATTTTCTCCTTGAGACACACAGGATGCCGTAGTCATTCCACAACCCTGGCCTCACCCCTACCAGGACATCTGTGCCTCTCACTAACGGTTGACCTCCGGCTACAGAACTGATACTATTTCACAAACCACAGCCCGTTAAGAGATTTGGGGAATTTGTAGATAAAATATTAAGATGTCTATGGCTTTTTATTCAGCTTTTGCATTTTTTTCTATTATTGTGACAAATAGAATATTGACTTCTTCAGCCAGCTCTTGTCTTTCCCATTTTTCCTTTGGTATACCCTGTACTCAAGCCCTGATTTTTCCATTTAGTTATATAACCACAAAGCAAGATCATTTGGCTCTCTGAAACGTGGGGGTCTTTATCTGTTAACTGGAAAACTTTCTAATTGATAACATTCATGAAAGAATTTTGTAAGGTCAAATAACAAACAGTACTGACTACCACATCTAGCATCTTGTGATATTCATTCAAATCGTTCCTATTCTAGTAGAGCTGAAATGTTCCCACTGTGGGTAGTTGCTGATGAGTAGAAGTACATCCTGTATTATATTTATATACATCTCTGTTGAATTTAACTCAATGCAATCAAAAATCTATTGAACACTACTATGTGTCAGGAACACAGAGCCCAATAAGAACTCCACTTTACTGAGTTCTTTCTCTGCTTCAAGCCCTCTGCTCAGTTTCATCACTGTATATACTTTGATTCTCACTACTATGGGCAGATCTAGGTATTATCCAAGACATCTAATGAGTAGCATGATCCTGTCATTTTAAAGAAGTGGAAATTAAGGGTGTGAGGTATTTAACAAACTTGTCTTGCCTAGCAAGCTACAAATCTTCCAGAGCTGGTTCACAAGACTGATTTATGTGCTATTCCTTTTAATCGAGACAGGTCTTTTTTTTTAATACTTATATAGAGATGGACACAATATCTTTATTTTATTTTTATGTGGTTCTGAGGATCGATCCCAGTGCCACATGCCTGGTAGGTAAGTGATCTATCTGCACTGGAGCCACAAACCCAGGGCACTGGAGACAGGTCTTTTCTATTTCTATGGTTTTAAGCTCTTATTCTCTGACTGGGTCTGCTCTAGAGCTTAGAAACATAGTTTTCACAAGTTAGTGCACCCAGAAAACTTTGAGTCAAGTGGCCCAAACCATCAGATTCCTGATTAGACATCTTCAGTGCTTCTTTTTATTGCCATGAAAGGTTAAGACATGTGATGTCTTCTGAAATCTGTTATTGGCACGAGCCCAGCCTTTCCACAAAGAAGCCTCCTACACCAGCAATGCAGTCATCTCTCTACAGAGGATCTGCCAAAGACCTCAAGAATGTTCCTAGGATTCTACGAATTCTTCCTTTGTGCAGATGATCTGAAAGGGGTTTTTCCCAGGTCAAATTGGGCTTTACAAGAAGATCCAGGGTATGACTTTATTTCCATGTCTTAAATCCACCACCATGTGTTGAGAATATAGGCACATTGGTCAGTCTATTGCAAATCCAGGGGTGCCCAAAATACATTCGTGAACAATAAATCTACTTCGTATCTACTTCATATTGTCTCACATTCACATTCGCATCTCAAGTATTAGGCTGACATTGTTCACTGCAAATGAAAAAGGCTTATTTATATAGGGAGGAAAACGGGAGTAGAAGGGAAGATTTTAGGGGGTTGGAAATCATTTTAAAACAAGAGCTGAAAAATGTTTAATTTGGATGATATATGCTATAGGCACAGGTATAATTTGGTCACTGAGAATCGGGCATTGGTCTGTGCTTAAGAAATGCAGAGAGGGTGGAGGAGGTATCTTGGGAGTAGAGTGCATGACTAGCAAGGACAAGGCCCTGGGTTGAATTCCAAACACTGGAAAAAAGACAAGGGAGAGAAGAGAGAAAAGAGGGAGGAAGGGAAGGAAGGGGCAAAGAGAAAAGGGTAACATGAATGCCTACTCATCCAAACTCTGATCCCTATAACACTGTATGTACATCCGAATGCAATAGGAGTCTGTCTGTCTCAGGTTTCTACCAATGCCTGGGCTCCATTATCTGGTTACCTTTTGAACTGTATCATACCTAGTCTAGTAGGGAAACAGCCTGCCGCCTGCTCAAATGATACCAACCTGAATAGTTCATCCCCCTTGAAATGTAATGTGACCCTCACAGCTGTTCCATGTTTCCGAAGCCAATATAAGGATCAAAACATATCTAAGGGTTAAGATACTGCAAGTATCATTCAACATCTTCCAAAGCCAGAAAATAAGGGTTTATGGGATAAGATGAAGCAATCCACAAATTACCATTTTTATTTCAATATCAAGCCAGCTTTCTCTGTATATTGTTTCCTAGATGCTTCTTAGGAGTAGCTGCCTCTTTTAAATCCGCCAATCACCTCCTAATTAAACTCTTTTAATCATAATGCTAAAGGAACTCAGTAGAGGCAAAACGAGAACCACATCTTGAGCAATTAGACACTGGATGGAAAAATGAAGGCGTATTGTACGGCAGCATTATGGTCTTCCAAGTGTCCCTTGCTTACTGTATGTTGTGACAAAGTAAAATCTATTTCAGCTGTTATGTGGCAATGCTGTTATTTATGAAACATAAAAAGATACTGAAATACAAAAGGGCTTGAAAGGACCAGGGTAAGATCAGATAAAAAAATGAGAAAGAAACAGGCATCCTGGGATGGTAACTACTCTGCCATGTACTGACAGGGAGGTTGTATATTTTTAGAATATACTGAAAGGAATGGTGCTTTTACTTAGTTTTTTATGGTTTACCACGAGATGCAATTTTCTGGCCTTATATGCAGTTGTAACAAAAGTCAGGGACGTTTTATGATAGCTGCCACAGTTCATAAATGATGGGATACACTAAAATATTTATAGAACTGTAAAATCTTGATTTCTCTCTGGTTTAGCAGATGGGGCCCTAAAACCAGTTCCCAGATTGTCACATTTCTTCACCCTTTGATGACAAAGAAGCCCGTTATCAGTTTTCTTCTCTGGAGAACAAGTTCACTAGTGTGAGCAAGGTCACACTCTCAGTCGATTATCTGGATCTGAGTAATGCCAATTAAGGGAAATCCGAACAGAAATGATAATTACTTTAGACATACTTCTTGGCATGTGGCTCTGGGTTAATTTAGATAAGATACCCTCTGATGGACTTTTTATTCATTCCCTTGTCTTCATGTCTGGGAAAATTCACTTCCAATGCTATAATAACCCACAGAGATAAGTATCGCAGGAATATTAAGACTAGTCTATTTGAGTGGCTGAGAGAATTTCTGCTAGGATCCACAGTTTGTTTGTGTGTATGTCTCTCTCTTTGAAAGTGTGATCTAGGATAAAATTGTTGTTCTGTCTTTGGTTACCAAACTCCAACACCTTTTACAATCAAAGGGAACAACCCTAAGGTGGTGAGGTAAGACATCTACACGGATCGACTGCTAATGGTCTGTGATTTCAGGAGTTCAATCAATGAAACAAATATGTATATATAGATTCACAGTGGTAGTTACTTAAGAAGCATTGTAAGACAGGCAACTCAAATCAAATCGAATTTTAGGCAAAGAAATGAGATAGGAAGATAATGATGACAGATAAGATAGGTAATATAAATAGGTGACTAGATAAGATAGGCAGGTGGATGGAATAAATAGATAATATATAACTTAGACAGGACAGATAGACTAAAATATATTTGCTTAAATATAGTTTGTAGATTGTTTTCAATTTTTTTTTATTTTCTCTTGAGCAATGTTATCAAAATTATGTAGATAAAATCCCTAATTGGAATCAGTACACTGGTGGTGGTCCTTTGTTCCCAGAGAATGATAGTAAATCTCCCCTAATGCCTTGATTTCTCACAAAATAAAGTATATAACTCAAAAAAGAAGCATATTAGAAATAAATGAAATTTATTTCACTTACTATGTTTCCATAGAAGAAAATAGTGAGATGGTTCATCTGACCTGTTGTGTCCAGCATTAATGAGGAGCATTGAGACTCTCAGATCTACTGGGTCAGAAGCTCAGAGAAGCAGAGAGGGAGAAACCTGCAGTCTAATATTCTTCCAGGGAGAGGAAGATGATTAACTGAGTCTGTGGATGGATCAAAGACCTATATCACCCCTCTGAGCTTGAGGATGTGGTGGGCTAAGACATTAATTACCTGCTTATACACTGAATATTTGATTTTTAGTCTAGATTTTTAGAATCTTCCAAGATACAATATTGCATAACACACATAATGAATGTAAAATTTTGATTCAGTATTATTATTTGAGCAGAGCTGAAAAATGCGGAAGTACTCATTATTTCTTCTGGTAAGAAATTACTTGGATATAACAATTTTTTTTTCTTGGAACCAGAAAGCTCAAATGCCACACAATTCTGAAGGATATGTGGGAAGTAGAGGTGGGAGAATTTTTAATGCGCTGAAGATATTTCAGGACATACTTTGCAGAACCAAGCACTTTACCCAAAACTATAAGAAGGTCAAGGAGAAGACCACTGTGATGTTAAATATGTTCTTGGTGAACTTACACAAGGTGAGTGTGTGCAAATACTTGAAAGAAGAATCAATATTCCACAATATGGAAAAAGATTGAATTTTTATACAGTTTAAAATAAATATATGATTCAAACCAAGATCTCCCCTTGGTTTACATATTAAAGTTCCTGTGAGATCTGTGAGACCATAATCGAATTGAGTTCCAGCTTTATGGTATCATGACCTGTATTTTAATTCCAGGTGTAATTCCAACAATGACCTGGACCAAATCAATTAATTATTTGGTCTCTCTGAACTAAATTTGCAAAAGTAAAATTAGCAGCTTTCTTAAATGCTTCAACAAATGATTGTCAATTCCAAATACAATAATATAAATGAAAGTGCTTTGTAAACATAAAAGTAATTCATAAAGTGATTTCTATAACTTTTAGAGAAAACTTGAGCATTGCCATAAAGATCCCCAACCCAATATTCTGCTTGGTTAGCCTGGCATCTAAAAACAAGGTGGATCTCTGTGGATTTAGGTTTCTTCCAGAATCCAAGTTAAATGCAGTATCTGACCTGGGAAAAGTGCTGCTAGTATTTCTCAAATGTGGATGTATTAAACAGAATGTGTTTGCGAAAACAGGAAGAAAGTATTAATCTTATGTGATAAGTCATGAGGAAAAAACAAGAAGACTTTCTATTGGATAGCACTTGGTAAGCTCTCAGCAATGAGGTCACAGAGGAAGACCTGGGAGGGATGATGCACTCCTTAGATAAGCATATGTTCCCTGGAGCAGGAAATATGGGAGCACAAGAGAGAAGAGCTAAGAGAAAGGGGGTCGGCTAGGCAAGGTGCTGTCATCTATGGAAATTTCTTTTTTTTTTTAGTCTAAATAAAGTCAATATAGTCAATACTGAGATGGAATGGCATATCCTATGTACTGAATGTTTGTGATTCCCCCCAAAATTCATATGTTGAAACCTCATCACCAATGTATGGTGTTAAAGTGTGGGTCCTTTAAAATATGGTTAGGACATGAGAGTGGAGTCTTCATAAATGGGATTAGTGCCCTTGTAAAAGAGGTCTTGTCTCTTCTGTCCTATGAGGTCACCATGAGTAGGCAGCATCTATGAACCAGCAAGTGAAATTTTACCAGATGTCAAATCTACTGATGCCTTCATCTTGGCTTCTAGGACTGTGAGTGAGCAATAAACTGTTGTCATTTATGACTGCCCAGTTTGGAATCACCTTGTAAGAGCAACTTAAATGGACTAAGGCACGATAACAAAATTTGATGATGTGTGCAATTTACATCTTATGTCATAATTTCTTTATCTTATCAGTAAGGTCTAATGCCTATGGATCTGCTAATATAAGACAGGTAACATTTTAGTAATTATTTGGAAGACTTTATGGGAAGAAGTGAAAAATGTGAATTATATACAAAACCAAAACCAAAGCACAGGTATCTACCATCTAAAATCAACAGCATAGGAAGAACAGTGGAAATAATAGAATGAACTATGGTCATATGGCCAAGGAAGCATTTAAGAAGAATTTTTTAAAAAAGAAGGTACAGAGCACCTTGGTTCACTCCATAGTTAGGCTATTGTGAATTTTGCTACTGCAAGCATTGATGTGACTATTTCCCTATAGTATGCTGATTTGAGGTCTTTTTTATATATATACCAAAGAGTAGGAGAGCTGGATCCTATGAGTGTACATGGATATACCACAGTGAATCTCACCCTCATATATATCCACAAAACACTAACTAAAAAAAAAAGTAAATAACAGAAAGATCAGTAGAACAGAGGGAGAGAGGAGGAGGGGATGGAAAGAGTAAAGAGGAAATACTGGGGACTGAATTAAAGCAAATTATTCTCACACTCATAATAATGTCAAAATGAATCTTAATGTAATGTATAACTAAAAGGAATCATTAAAAAAGGGAAGATATTTGTTAACTTCTAAGTGTTTCTTTTCCTTTATCCAGTGGAACTGGGCATTGACATGAATTTGGAAAACCCCAAGCACTTAACCAACAAGAACTCTGTGTCCTGTAGCATAAATAAATGAGAAAAGGATAACTTCCAAGAACATTTATTTGGTGCTGTTCAATCCCAGAAAGAGGTTAGGCTAAAAGTTCATTAGCAGAATGATGAGCTCCAAAGGGTTTTAAAGCTGTGTTTCACTGTGAAGTGTGCTTGTTAGAAACCCACAGAGGATAAATCCGTCATCCTAAATGATGTTGCAGTGTTCACAGGGTGCAGAGTTTTGGTCTGCTATCCTGGTTGGGAAGACATCAAAAACATTGTCCAGTTGATTCTAGAGTGGGCTTGCAAAATGATGTTTCCAAATGAAGATTAACATACTAAACTTGATAGCTGAGGATCTTAAATGTGTCAGTCAACTTTTTGTTGCTGTGTCGGACAAGAACAGCTTAGAGGAGGAAAAGTTTATTTGGGGCTGATGGTTTCAAAAGGTCAGTCCTTGGTCAGTGGATTCTATTGCCCTTGCTCTAGGCCAAAGTGAAGTAGAAATGTTATGGCAGAAGAGCATGGTAGAGGAAAGCTGTCCAGCTCCCAAAATCCAGGTAGCAGAGAGAGAGAGAAATAAAGAGAGAGCCTGGTCAAAATATAATCCCACAGAGCATGCTCTGAGTGACCTACTTCCTCCAGCCATTCCCCACTTGCCTACAGTTATTACTGAATAATCCATTCCAATCATTAATCCATCGAAAGGATTAATCCACTGATGAGGTTACAGCTCTCATCATCTCATCAGTTCACCTCTGAACATTCTTTCATTGCCTAACACAGAAGCTTCTCAGGGGATACCCCATATCCAAAGTGTAACCTTGAGTATGTGTCTAATGACTCAGTAAATTCATTGAGAACAAGAGTCGATGGTATTGCCTGGTTTCTCCCAAGAATTGCTACTGGTAAAATTAAGTGGAAGTTACATATCATTGTTCTGATGTTTTTCCAAATTGCAGTCACAACTCAAACTTGAATTATAGCACTCACATTCTTCAGGGTGACTATGAGCACATAGGTAAATAGAGGTTGAGTTAAAATCCCAGTTGCATCACTGATTAGTCATGAAGCCTCAGAAGCAGCAGTTAACCTATCAGTTTTTCTGACTTCATCGGCACAATGGAAGAAAGTAGATAAGTACCTGTCTGATGGGGGCACCCATAGGGCTGACAAATTTGGCATGCTTTAAAATTAAATACGCTGTCATATAAATATTAACACAGTTGTGTACAGGGTAGAACTGAAGGGAAGCAGAACACATTTGAATTTGGGTGCACCCTTAATTACTGTAACATCTGCCATGCTTTGCAGAAACTACCCTGGAGATATACCTGAACAAGAAACTCACCTATGAGGAAATGCAAGCAGATTACTGAATAGGACGTTGGAAAGACAGAATAACAAATAATTTCTTTAAGTTATAAGCTCTTTATCATATTAGTGTCTTTAATAAAAAAAATTTCTCCATGAGATTTAAATGTGCTATTAGCTAGTTTTTTTTTTTAACAATGGAATGTTGTCTTCTGCAAATCCTAGGAAGATGCATCTCTGTATTAAAGAATATTGGAAACCAAGAGATGATATTCAATATTCTTATTTTTATATTTTATGCTTTATGGAAGCATATCTTTTGCTTAATTTTTTAAAAATTTCTTGTATTGTTTATAGACTCGGTGGGCAGAATTCCAAGATAGGCCCAAAGATTTTCACCTGCTAGTTGATATGTTGTGTGTTATTTCCTGCCCTTCAGGGAATATGATGATTTAGTTACCCCATATGAGCAAGGGCCAGGCATTGTCACTCTCATGATGACATTATGTAAGACTTAGTAATATCCATCTAGGGAGAAAGTCTTTTGGAACAAAAATATGGCCATGTGTCTCTTCTGAGAGCTAAAAATGGCCCCTGGGCTGATTATTGTCCAGCAAGTAGGAACTTCAGATCTGAAACTACAAGGGGCCAAAGTCTTCTAGGCATCTGAATGAGCTTTGAAGAGGATCCTGAGAATCAGGGAGAGGGCAGCACTAGCACACACCTTGACTTCAGTCTGAAGAAGGCCCCAGAAGAAGACCAACTTATGCCATGCTCAGCAGCTCACCTTGGAAATTGTGAGATAAACTTGAGTTGTTCTAAGCCACTAAGTGTGTGCTGACTGGCCAAGCAAAAATAGAAAACTAACACTGGCACTAAATATTCATCAAGAGAATCTTCCTTTCTTTTACCAGATATGAAATCACTATGATTGGGGGATGGGGAGATGAGGAACTGATTTTTTTTTGAATCTTCCAAAACAATAGTGATGGGTTGCTAAGGACAAAGACCAGAACCAAGAGAGAACATAAAATACAACTTCTCATTATAATAGCATTTAAAGGAAAAAAAAAAAGAATGTATCTGAACAAGCTACTTGGTTCCCAAGTGTGTTCAGCAATGTCCTTCGAGTGCTATAGAACACTGCCAGAATGAATGCCCTGATATATTGACTCGTTTTGATTCCATACAGATAGCTCCCACTTTATAATAGTTCCACTTATAATTTTTTTTTAAGTTTATGCCTGGAACAGTGATGTACCTATTCTACAGAGACCAAACTTTGAATTTGGATCTTTTCCCAGATGAGCAATAAGTGCTAGGATCTTCTCCTTCCATGCTGGGTGGAAGCCTGGGCCATACTTCCCAGTCAACCAAAAGATCATGAAGAGAAACAACCAATATTCTACGTGTCTTGTTCTGCTGCTGAGCTCCAATGTTCCATAGGTTGGGAGCATTAAATACATTTTTGACATTCAATCTATATGGATTTATCAGGATGGAGCCCCATGATAAGTCAAGGGGCATCTGTACATAAGGGTCAGAATTATGAAAATAGACCCTATAAAAACAAGGAGTTCTAGTTAATTTTTCTACCATTTGTGTATGGTGTAACAAAAATATGCTTATATGTGTTGATTTTTTTCTGAATAGTATATCTGAAGCTTTCTTTTACCAGTTGGTGACACATTTGGAAATATTATCAGAGTATTTTAAACATTTTAGTTTGTATAGTTAGTATGATAATCACAATTGTCATAATTATTACCCTCTGTTTTTTTGAGCATTGAGGCAGCTTACATGATTGAACATCTTTATACATGTGCAATTTGAAGGCTTTTAAATTTTTCCTCATGACAAATTGTGCAACGTGGGTTTATGATAACATTCAACACAAGCCATACAGGTTATCCTATAAGAAACACTTCAAAAAAGTTGAGTTACCTATAGAACCACCTAACCAACTCGTCAAATAGTTTTAGAGCCCTGATCAGTAAATAAAAAATAGCCTACCTTTCAGAAAGTGTAATTGCTCATTTATAAAGCATGCCACCACTACCTAATCAAAC
Source organism: Ictidomys tridecemlineatus (assembly GCF_052094955.1). Lineage (NCBI taxonomy): Eukaryota > Metazoa > Chordata > Mammalia > Rodentia > Sciuridae > Ictidomys > Ictidomys tridecemlineatus. Next base: position 141,789,364 of record NC_135484.1, read on the forward strand.
ATGATACTTGAAACACAACATTGCTATGTGCTTGTATCTATGCATAGATAGAGCAGAGATGTCCCATGTTCACTGTTATAACTAATGGTTCTCAGCATAGTAATAAAACTACACTCAAGAGTCTTTAATAATAATAAAGTCATATGAACATCCATATTTTTGCATGTGCACATGTACATTTATATGTGTAAACAGATGGATGATATATAGGGAGCCCATGAAGATTGCTAAAAATGTCAGAGGATAGAATTAAGAGAAATGATCAAAAAGTGGGAATTTACTGAATCATATTTACCAAATATATATTTAACATGTATTTAAATACATATTCATGCAAGATATTGAGTTTGATGATGAATCAGTAACAGACTCTTCAAATATCCATGCATCTTAAAATTCTTTTTCTCTTTTGATGATTGGATTTGAGGAATAAAAATTAATACATAGATACCACATATCTTCTCTGCACAACAGAGAAGGTATAGAAATATGTGAATTTTTTAATTTACTTGCACTCATGTTTTTCTGTAGGGGAGATTACACCTGTCAGATTGTTCTTTTGTCCAAGTAGTTTCTTTCATTGTTATGTAATAACTGCACCTTTCTTATTTTTACTGAAAATAAGGAAATCATTAGAACTCCCATTAACTTCTAGAAGATTATGGATAAAACTTGTAAATTCACATCTACCTTTCCAATGTTTCTAGTTGAAGGAGGAGACTAAGTTTAAGAATTCTCAGAGCATGGGGATTGGATTGTCCCTGTCACTCTGGGTGGACGCGGGGTTCAGGTGGGTGTGTTATGGCATGACTGCACCTTGATGTACCATGGATAGAGCTGTGCTCATCACGAAGACAGGCCATGCTTCACATACTGGAGGCAGCCTCCTGCTCTTCCTTAGGATGGAATTGAACACAATGCATAGTCACAAAGAAAGCACACAAGAAATTTTAGAAGAAGATGAAAAGGAGAAACATTTAGATTTGCAGAAGTATCAGAATCGTGGGGACTTGTGTTGCTTTTAGGGATACATTTTCTTTTTTTCCTGTCTAAGCCTAGCAACATAATTTCTTAAGATGTGGAATCTAAAACAGAAGAGATCATTTTTCTTTGGTTTCCACTTCACCCCTGCCAAGTACTTAAAGCATGAGACATTTAGGATTACAGAAATGGGCACAATGCTGGTGTCAACTCTGCTGGTGTCAATCATATACTTTTTTTGAGCCACAATGGGATGAGAAGGAATTAGATACATGGACATGGGACATGAAACTTCTTCTCTGCCCTCTTCTCACTCCAGCATGCTTCCAGGGGTTGATGGTAATTTCTACCCAGGAAGCTGTGATAAATAGTGCCAGTTAGTTTTTACTTCATTCATATATGAACAATTCAGTACACCCCATGGAAACCACCTCACTCTCAAACTTTCTTAGAGAACTTAGAGAACTGTGCATAGCTGGTAAATCAACTCGATTGCTACTCAGTTCCAGAGGGCATGCAATGATTTACATTTATATGCCAAATTTCTCTTTCTTTTCACCCCAGCAAGAGCTGGGACATGATTTATAAGAATGCAAAAGTTCTAGCACAGATGTTACACAGCCTCAGCATGGCACAGTGTGACTGACTCTTCCTCATGTGTAACCTGCTCCCCTACAGGTAGCATGAGATACAGGCAATTTGCCACCAGATTCCAGATTGTCTTAATACAGGGCATGAACTGACCCTTGTGACTATAAATGTGTTTGGCATTTATTTTCTTAGCAGGTCAATACTGAATGCCACCCAAACAGGAGAAGGCGATTGAGTTTCTTTTTAAGTTTATTTCCTTCTGTTGAATCCCTAATGGACTCCCGAATCCTAAAAACATTATTTTCAGGAACAAATGGCAAGTTCATTATATTTGCTCCCTCTTCTCAACCCTTTTCTCACTGAGCTATTATCTCCTGGGACAAAAAAACAAGTCTAAAAACAAGTTGAAAGATTAAAGTGATACAGAAGAGAAAATTTAAAAATGGATCTCACTTTATTCCATTCGTTTACATATTTCATAATCGAATGAAAGAAATGATACATATCAAGTTTTGTTGGACTCACCACGTAAGGATAGTTATAAATTTTTTTGCTTTGAAAAACCTTGAGTAACACTGTGCTTTGTGTTGTGTGCTTTCATCAGAAAATAATCTCTGGAGATCCTGCTACTCTATTGTCAAGGTGAAAATGGTCATGGAATTCATATTGCTTCCCAAGATGCCGTGATTGTTATTATTTCTTATTAAATGAACACGATGACAATCACGGATAGGCATAGTTTTATTCTCCTTAGGGTTCTACCTCTTTTAACTTCATATGGACAATGTAATCAAATCTTTAAAAAGTATCTACACCAAATAATAGGGCAATCCAGTTTGGGAAATGCATTACATTCAACAATTCAACAAAGTGCTATTCTATACCATTGTGGGATTGAAGATTTCGTTATAAATTAGAAAACCCCTTTAGAGTCATAGCAAAGTGGTTCTCAAAATTTAATCTGGTTGAGGATAACCTGGGATGTTTATTAGAAATATACATTTGGCGGAGAGTGTGGCTTAGTGTTATAGCACATGTTTAGCACTCACGAGACCCTGGGTTCCATCTCTAGTGCTCAAAATATTGACATTCATTTACATCATCATAGTTCAATATGTTTGGCAAAAATCTGGGTAACTCTGATGAGGCAGCCTATAGAATCATCATCACAAGAAACAGCTGTGAATCCTCCAAAGCAAGGGTTTTTTTTTTCTCCCTGTAAGTTAATAAAATATATGTTGACCCTCACTAACAAACTGTAGTCAATTTTAGTGACATTATGACTCCAACTTAATTTTCAAATATATTCAAGCAGAATGGATTAATGTTCTGAATGACTGTGCTAGTCAGTTTCCCATGACTGTAACAAAATACCTGAGGTAATCAACTTATAAAGAGAAAAGACTTATTTTGGCTCATAGTTTTGGAGGCTTTAGTCCATGATTGATTGACTTTCTTGCTTTTGGACTTGTTTAAGAGAGCACATGATGACAAGCACATGTGGGGGAATAAAGCTGCTTAACTCATGGCTGGTGTGCAAAAATTCGAAATAGGAAGGGTCTTGTCACACTCTCCACTTTGATGACATATCCCCAAATGACCTAAAAAACTCCCACTGAGCCCCAGCTCTTAAAAGTTGCCCCATGGGCTTGAGACCAAGCCTACAAGTGATCCTCTGGGGAATCTTTCATGTCCAAACTATAACAATGAATTAAGCCTTCCCAATTGCAATATTTATTATAATGATTTTTGAAATATTTTTGTGTTTCTTCTTTTTTGCTAAATGTTCATGTTTTTCTTGTTTATTTTTAAAAATGTGCTTTATTTTTAATAATGATTTTTGGAATATGAATAAAAATTTTAAAACTTCAGTAACAATATAGTTCTGTTTATTTTTATCTAGGAATCCATAGTGGATTTCAAGAGCCAATTTTATGCACCACTGTCTATTAGAATTTAAGCATCTTTCATTCATTGTAGCTTTCATTATTCCCAAAGTGATGTATGCCTCAAAAAAAAAATGTTAAAAAGTTCACAGAAAGTTGAAGAAAGAGTTGTAGAAATGCAAAACCCATCTACTAGCCTGTTGTTAAAATAACAACTTGCCATCTTGGGACTGGTGTTAATTCTCCTTAAAGGGAATTAATAGGGTGTGGTAGGAGAGCATCATTTCTTTGTTCTCTTCCTAGCCTGGTGAGATAGGGTGTTACAAAGTGGTTGCTTAGTAACTGGCCCAGTATGACCATTTTTCCTCTCCCCATATGCAGACATAGTTAATTGCCAGATTTTGAGTTATTACAGTAATTTTCTATTTCAGTGACCTTATTGATATAAGAGAGAATTACAGAATTTCTGAAGTCAAATTTTCTGGTCCAGTGTAGCATATGATAATAACACTGTATTCTGGTTTTATGTAACCTTCTCATTTGAACTAAGGAAAAACAAAGTCTCAAGAAAGATGTGTTGACTTGGTTAAGATCATTAAGATAATACACAGTTGAGCCCAGGAGGCTTAAAACCAGATCTGTCTTTCAAAATCTATGGCACGTTTTCCCATCAAAACTCAACTGTAGGGGCTGCAGACATAGCTCAGTTGGTAGTGTGCTTGCCTCACAAGCACAAAGCCCTGGGTTCAATCCCCAGCACACCACACACACACACACACACACAGAAAAAAACAAACAAAACAACCTCAACTATATTTGAATTTTGTTTTATCATCATTAATTCATTTTCTTGATAACAAGGACTAAAATAGCATGCACACTCCTCCAGATTTCTGATTATTTCAAATTAGCAAATGATGCTTAAAACTAAATTTGGAATAAGGGTTTCTCTTTTGGTTTTCAAAATCCTGATTTATGGAACTGTAGACAATATAAAAATTTCTCAGATGTTCATCTCTGAGTAGAACAAAAACTAAGAAATATCCAAAGAGTTGAATTTTTCTACTGTGACTTGACATTGAATTTATGCTGGGTTTTCATCTATATTAGGAAACTTTTGTCCATAATCTTGTCTGACAAGATAGTCTTCAGGATAGTTTCAAATGAAACTTTGTAAGTTATTATTATTATTTTAGGCAGGGTCTTGCTTTGCTGCCCAGGCTGCTCATGAACCCCTGGGCTTATGTCATCCTTCTGCCTCGGTCTCCCAAGTTACTGAGATTGCAAGTGTGTGCCACCACACTGGGCCTTAGCTTTTGGTCTTTGTCTCATGCCTCATTTTTTATATATTTTTAATTTATTTTAAATTTTATTTTAATTTATGAATAATACTGGTATACATTTGGGGAATAAAATGTGATGTTTTGATTTTTTTATATTGTGGAATGATTAAATCAATATAATTAAATCCATCACCTACATATTCAGCTATTTTTGTGTGGTGAAATCATTGAAAAGCCTATCCTTTTAGTAATTTTGAACTAGGTAATACACTAGTGTGTACTATGACCACCATTCTGTTCAATAGATCGCTGAAGTTTATTCTTCCTAAAGTTTCTAGCTGGAACTTTGTACTCTTTGACAAGTATCATCCACTCCCCATCACACCCCCCTGAGCCCCTGGTAGCCATCATCCTGTTCCCTACTTCCCTGGATTTGATTGCTTTAGATTCCACATATAAATGAGATCATGTGATATCCATCTTTCTGTGTCTGGCTCATTTCATTTGCAATAATGTCTTCCATACTCATCCATGGTGTTGTAAATACCAAAATTTCCTTCTTCTTAAAGACTGAATGGCATTCCATTGGGTACAATGACCTACATGTTCTTGACCCCTTCATCTAATGATGGACACCTACACTGCTTCTATAGACACAAGCAAACATTTAAAAAAAACCAATAGGATTGCATTGAACTAGAAGTTTCCACACAGCACAGAAACAACAGAATAAAGGAACAGTCCACAGATTGGGGGAAAATATTTGTGTCAACCAAATATCTCATAAGGGGTTAATATCCAAAATACATAAGGAACTCAAATAACTCAATATTTTAAAAAGTGATAGCTAAATCAAAAACAAAATGAACACATGACCTAAAAAGATACTTCTCAACAGTGGCTGTATATCTCAATTGATGTATGAAATAAATACTCATCATGGGAATGAAAATTAAGACACAATAAGATACCACTTCAGACATGTCACAGAGGATATTATGAAAAAAAATGAAAGGTAACAAGTGTTGGTGAGGGTGTGGTGAAAGGGGACACTGGTATACCATTTGGGAGAATGCAAATTGATACAGTCATTAAGAAAAACAATATGGAGTTTCCTTAGAAATCTATAAATAGAATTATCATCTCACCCAGCAGTCAGCACCTCTGGGATTTAGTGTAAGAACATCGGAATCAGAGTGCTGAAGAGGTACCTGTCTTCCCAGGTCCTGGTAACATTAGTCCCACTGCCTGTCCACTTGCCTTCTGGTTGAATGATTTCCCATAGATGGTTATAATTTCTTGGCATGGTTGTTCTATTTTCAGGTATTTTTAATTCTGTTTTTCTCAAACAAGGCATTTCTTCCATTACAAGCCATACTTCTTCCTCATCCTATTTCATCTGTTAAATTCTGGAGCTTTCTTTAATTCTCTCCTCTTTCCACTGAAATCTAAGCCCAGTTGTTTGTTCTCTGTGTGTTTATGTAGATGCTTTCTCTACCTTTGGGTGTTAATCTTAATCTCTAGTCTACTCTTCCCTGTAACCACACCTTGGCTGTGTAACAACATGGTGGGGAAAGGAGGAAGGGCAGGCAGGCTTGTGTGGAAGAGAGGACACCTGACCAACAGCCTTGCAAGAGGAAGCCACGGATTCAGTCCAGCGCTGGGGACAAGAACTCCTCCACTCCCGGGAGATGAGATCCGCCTGAAGCTGGTCATCAGGGCTCCGTTCGCATGCGCTGAGCACCTCATTCCATCCCATCTCCCAACCCTGCTGCTTCCCGGATTCAACCTCAGCGTGAGATTCAGTGGGGACAAGCCTTCCTACTCATATCTGAAAACTCCTAGAAGATATCATTCACTTCTGAGCAAATAAATATCCAGCCAGGAAGTTCCTGGAAATACTCCTTTTTCTTTTCTTATTTTTTCCCTCTTTTTTCTCCCCACCCTTTCTTCTTCTTTTCTTTTCTTTTCTCTCTCTCCTTTCCTTCCTTCCTCCCTTCCTTCCTTTCGTGGTACCAGGAATTGAACTTGAGGCACTTAATCAGTCATTTTTATTTCTAATTTTGAGACAGGGTCTCAGTAAGTTGCTTAGGACCTGTCAAAGTTGCTGAGGCTGGCCTTGAACACACAATCCTCCTGTCTCAGCCTCCTAAATTGCTTGGGTTACAGGGATGTGGCACCAAACCTGGACTGAAAACTCTCTCTCTCTCTCTCTCTCTCTCTCTCTCTCTCTCTCTCTCCCTCCCTCCCTGCCCCCCCCTCTCTCTCTTTGATGGTTGTTCTGCTCCCTGAGAAACTTGGTTTCCATCTTTAAGTGACAGACATTACAATAGATCAGCACATCAACACCAGAAACTTTAATCCAGTGTCCCCTAATTGGAAGACCAGGGAAGTTCTTGCCCTACATACTATTGCTACCATTGGAGGGGGGGGGAAGCAAAGTCAAGGGAAATTCTGGGCTCAGGGGCTATAGCACAGGAGGGAATGATTGTGCAAAGTCCCGGGTGGCATTTTTCCTGTTGTCTTTGTATAATGTCACAGTCCTGCTTCACCTCCTGGATCCAGCCTTACAGGGAGAGGAGATGTCCTTAGCAGCCGGAGCTACAAAGGAGCCTGTGGAGCTGAGACTCTCTCAACTCTATGTCCTGTGGTCTAAGCAAAATCCTGAGAATACTATTATACTGTTTCCAAAGCTCCTCACCAGAGGGAGCCAGCCAAACCTGCAGTGACAAGGGGTGGCAGTGCCAAAAGCCTGTGGTGTCCTCTCTGCACCACCTGGGCTACTTGACAGTGCAGGTGGGGACCAGGGACAACCTTGGATCTGTTTGCTTTCAACCAAAGGTAAAAGTCTCAGGACAGGATGTGGGTACACACGTCGGAGCACATGGTCTGTGTGTGAAGACACCAACTCTACATGCCGGGAAGAACTATGGACAGAGGCCAAGGCCAAGGTCATGTTCCTTGCTGTTCTCCAAGCATCATTCCTCAAGTAGAAGCTTATTCTCACAGAATTTTCTCATGGAGGAGTGTTAGAAATAGTGAGTAGTAGGGGAAAGAAAAATGAGGATTATGTTAATATTGTCATGTAGAAACAGTCTTTTGGGCCAGGAGGGGTGACGCATGCCTGTAATTCCAGTGGAATAGGAGGCTGAGACAGGAGGATCCCCAGTTCAAAGCCAGCCTCAGCAAAAGCAAGGTGCTACTCTCCCCCCAAATTATCTTCCAAACTCTAATTATTCCATGCCAATAGTTATCTATGACTGCACATTTTCTGCTGATGAAGTTAAAAGTAACATCATTTTGAGATGCATAGTCATGTTTTTATTTTAAGTGGGATCAAGTTCTATCGATATGAAAGAAGAACTTTTTGTTAAACGTGTACTACAGGGTAAGTGGCAGTACCATCATCCCTCTTCTTTTCCCTTTCTAAAACACCTGTGTCTGGGCTTCTGCAGAGCACCATGTTAAGCCAGGGCTTGGGTAATTATGTGATTCTTGTGGTTTTGGTCCTCCTTCTCCTCATCTCTTACCTCTTCCTGGTCCCAGTCCTGCCAACTTTTATCACCTGTATGGTTCAGTTCCACCCCCAGATCTAACACAGAAACCGTTACTTCCTTTTCTCTTTGAATGCAGTCATTTCCGTGCAAGCATGATTGAAGCTCATTCAACATCTGCCAGAAGCTGCCCTGGGTCAGAAGCTCACTTGTTCCAGCCCAGGTTATGCTAACCATCCAATAAGCACCTGAGTCTGTTCCACTCCGATAGCTAGCATAAAATCGAAGCAAAATTCTTCCCATAGAGCAGAGGCAGATTTAAAACAAAGACATATAGGTTCTGCAACATGTTTTTCTTATTCACGTTTTTTTTCTGTTGTTACAATCAATTCACCAATCTATTCTTTTCATGGTAACCTTTGGCCTTGAAATGTTCATATAGCTTGTCTTGTAGGCAATGTTTTGTATCAAAATTGTATCATCGTGCCTAAAAATATTTTCAAAAAAAAATTCTGTTAACTCTCTCCTACTTAAAAATTTTCACAACAGATTCTGGAAGACTGGTTTCCTTGTGCAATAAACCTTGGGGCTTCGTGAAAAGCGTCTCATTAAATTGTGGTTGCCGTGGCTGCTTTGGGCCATGAACCCAGTTTCACATTTCACAAAGACCCCCAGCCCCTTTCCACTCTCTATATCTGCAAAGGCTACTTTTCTATTTTCCACACTTGACACATAATGTTCTTTCCTGTTTCCAACCATTGCAAGATGGCTGAGCCGGAACCTTCTTTGTAAAGTCTTTCTGGGTTGCTATTTCCTCTGGATGCCTACATTTTTGTGGAGTTGGCTGTCTGTGTTAATATTCATCACATGTAACTTGACATTGTTTTCTATTGTGAAATTAATTAGTCAGAATTTCATATATTCCATCTCTCTCACTAAATTTTAATTTCCCTGAAGAACTACTCCTTTTGATACTGTGACTGATACTGTGATGTACATACAGTACCAAAATGGCACGATAGTATCTATTCGTATGAAATAATTGTATTGAAGTCTGGCTTAAAACCATCTTTTTAAAAAAAATATTTTAAATTTTTTTAAAAAAATTTTATTTGGTGTTGAGGAACAAACCCAGTGCCTCACACGTGTCAGATGAGTGCGCTACCACTGAGCCACAACCCAGCCCCGCTTAAAACCGTTTTAATGGAGTATTTGAGCAAAAATACACTACTGTGATATTCATGCACTTTAAAGAGTATTTAATACACATGTGTAGAACATAGACTGTCATGATATCCTGTGCAAAACACCCAGAAAAGGGAATATTCCTCATAGGATTGGGACGTGCTTAACGAACAAGCATAGGTGTATTGAATGCTATCAATCCAATCCAAGGCTCCACAAAATGAATCTCAATAAGACAGAAGAGAGGAGGAGAGATAGAGAAGAGATGGTCAATGGGCTGGAAGGAGCTGCAGCTGTTTCTTTTCATTCATTCACTGTAAATATTGGTCCAGCTTGCAAATTGACAAACAGCCCTGCTGTAAATTAAAATGACTGCTCACATCCTGGCACAAGTAACAGGGGTTTGAATGTCAGGCAAAGCAGGTAGTGACGTCATACCCTGCATGAGCTTTCGCTTTGCTTTCTCCAAGTGCTCCTAATTTATTTACTCCATATATTTAAGTACATATTTTAAGTGAGCCAACTCTCTTACCCAGAATGTAATCAATGCTTGTTGTAGACTGGTGCTTTTTATTGTTTGTTGTAAGGTTTGTTTTGTTTGGGGTTTGGGTTTGGGTTTGCACAGACAGTAGTCTTTTTGTAGAACTGCAAGGAAAGATTAGAGTTTTAATGCTGTCATTGTTCTTCTATTTGCATATTTAGTTACTTGCATCACATTTTATTCCTATATTATCTGGTGAAGAATTCTGACTAATTAATTTCACCTGAAATTATATGCAGCGGTATGAAAAACGACACTTGGCCATTTGTAGAGACCAGCTGTGTATTAGGAATATCTGATCCCCATCTGCAGGATTCAAAAGAGTGAGAGAAAACAGCTGATTGTAAAAAAGTTGCTTTTCCTTGTGCCCTGAAGGTATTACTGTTGGCACATAGCCTTTATTACTCAGCCTCGATTCCAAGCATTAACTCAGAAGTTTACTCTGAGCATCATTCAGTGGGACAACTCAACTTTCCATGATTTTAGTTTTAATTTGTAGTAATGCTAATGTGATTGGGTTCCGCCCATCCGCATGCCCTCTCTGCCTCCAATTCCTGCCTGAATCACACACAGCCAACTTCATTTGGACCACAAATCGTTTTGGCCTAGCTGGCAGCAGAAACCAATAAACAAAAATCTGGGAGAGTGGGAATATCATGTTAAAAGATAACCCCCAGGAACAAACATGACCCCTTCGAAATGCAACCAGATCCCGTAGCAGGACCCTAATACACCACACACACACACACACACACACACACACACACACGCACACGCACACTCTCATTTTCCTTTCCTCTCTGTGTCTTTGCTATGTATTTCTGTTTGGATTCTTTGTCTGCCCTGACAACAGATGGTGTTTTAATAAAGTCCAGTAGGAATATTACTGTGAGTAAACAATGCTGCACATGCCAATTCCATAATTGCTGGGTACTGATTCAGCCTCTTACCTGCTGCCTCCAAATTGGGAGAGAACCAACTGCGCCTGCACCTACCGGCAGCAGCCCTGCTCGCCCGCAGCTGTGGCGTGCTTCTGCAGCTAGGCTCACCGCGGAAGGTAAATTGCAGCTCCTGTCATGCTTCTTGGCACCAGGGCTGGCAAACACTGCCATCTGGCTTGTCATCAAACATGGTCATTGAATCTCTCAGAGATGCAATGGCTTAAAAAAAAAAAATCTTGCTATTTAAAAGAAAAAATAATCGATGCACATAAAACGTATTATCTTTCTCTTTACAGGCACAGTCTATTCTAAAATAACAGTTTGAGCTTCTTTGAGCAATAGCTTGCAGAATGTTGCTTTCCCCCCCATCACTGCCTCCCATGCTCAAAGGGATTTATAGTCTAAACCTATTACATGCTAATGCAAATTTTAAATTCATTAGATCTGGCCAAGAAATGCATGTGTGTCTCATGGAGGAAGGGCAAAAAGTTCAGTTCAGCCCCAAAGAGACAACTCAGTGTTCACTAACTTTATAAGAAGGCCAGCAGCCTGTGATGTTTGTCCCAGGATCATGGTTTAAGTGACATCCAGTTTCTTCAAAGACCGCTATTTTCAATAAGAGTATTCTAAACACTTTTGATTGTGCCTGCAATTATAAAAACAAACAAAAACGCAAAAAAAAAAAACCAGCAGAAATGGCCAAGTCGCTTTGACAGTCAAGGAAGGTTAATGTCTGCTGGCTGACATACTCAGAGAAAAACCTACTGTTTCCTGCTTTATCTGTTAAAGTCAGTGAAATACACTAAACTGATAGTCACTGGACTATTAATGATTAGGGCAACTTTGCTTTTTTCAATTGAGGTTGCTAACTCCCCGAATGGACTGTTTTATGCTTGAAATATTAGTAGTTGGTCATTTGCCCCTCCACAGATTTTTAGATAAAATGGTTCAAAATTTTAATTTTTGAGAATTTAAATCCCATCCCAAAGCAGACAAAATAGTCTACTCAAAACTCTTTTACACATTACCCATTCTTTTTTTTTTCTTTTTAATCAAACGAGGGTGTTTAACCACTGAGGCACATCTCTAGCACTTTTTATTTTGAGACAGAGTTTCACTAAGCTGAGGCTGACTTTGAACTTGCAATCCTCCCAACTCAACTTGCTGAACCATTGGGATTACAAGCATGTGCAACCGTACCCAGCACATTACCCACTTTAATAATCTTTAATCCACAGCGACAGTGATAGTTCTATCAATACTGTATCGACTTTCCCCTGGTTTATATGAAGCAAAACTTATATATCCTGTGAATCTAACTGCAAATAATTCAATGTCATTTAAAAACTTAAGGAAAATTTGCTAAAGTCGTACAAGGAACTTCTAGCAACTCTTAACCAAAATTGGCCATTGTTATGTTTGGTTTAACCAAAGAGAATAAACAATGCATAATTGATCAGAATCATTTGACAGTATATTCATTACAGCTACTCTGATATAAGAACCTAAATCTAGTGACTTAAAACAACCAAAAATTTAGTATCTTCTCATTTGGGGTCTTGCAAGTTCAAAATTAGATTTTTCAGGGTCACATGAATAAAGTGGCTGATCTTCTTCGGGATCCGAAAGAATCTTTTTTTCCCCCCAGTTTCTAGAGAAACCCTTTTCCTCTGGTGTCTCTTCCTCCAATGCCCTGGACTTTATACCCCTTTCTGTCCTTACTCCTAGGACTTCTATCACCCTGAACTCTGCTCAGTCTTCCACTCCCTTCTATGACTGGCATCCCTTCCTTCCTCTTCCAGCTTATAAAAGTCTTGCAATGACCCTGGGTCCACCATGATTACCTGGGCTTATCTCCTCCTTTCAGCATTCTCAATCCCATCTGCAAAGTCCCTTCTGTCCTACAAGGAAACAGCTTTGCTTGTTCTACGACTCAGGCATCATCTGAGGACCATTATTCTGTCTCTATGGAGGAAGAGGGAGGTATTGCCTACCCTATCTCCAATGTTTCCGGCGTGTTCCTAAGGATGAGGACTGTCTCTTAGGTGATCACACCAAAACAGCCAAAATTAGAAAATGATTTAATCCCCACTCCGTAATCTAATTTCATTGATTAGATTCTTTTTTTCTCATTTTTCTTTTTAGAACTAAGGAGTCATTTGCAGGGCGATTCTTTGAGGTTGTGTACAGCCTTTCACCCAACCCTCCCTTACCAGTCTTGGCATCCGTCCACTCTTTTCCACTCCTTCATTTCTTCTATATTGGTGAAAATTTTATTGTAAACAAGAGATTTTTCCTTTTCTTCTATTAAGTGATTTAATTGTATATTGGAAATCTGTATAAATTTATGTATCCTCGTTCCATTTTATAGATATAATTAATGATGTACTGGGGTGAGCTCAATTACCCATGAGGACCAGTTTAAAGCATCTCTTTCCAAATCAGTGGCATAATGTGGGTAGCTTGAAATCACTCATAATGGGAATATTTACACTGTAGAAATCAGCAAATGCTGCCAATAAAGGCTTTTTTCCCCCTCTTTACAGAGAGCCAGCTTTCTAGCATACCACTGACTGTAATCCATTACTATCTATATTCATTTTAATGCTCAAATTGAAATTTAACTTCAGGAGTCCCATCAGGCTGTAACCTATATATTTTAGACAGGTCTTCCTTCTGGATTTCCTGGCTCTATCTGATGTTGTAGGAACATCTTGTACTTTCCTTATGCTAACCCTAAAATCAGTTATTATTCCAAGGAAATCTGTTTCCTTGTAGTGGAGAATCATGTTTAGAAATCAAGATGTGTGCTGGGTCTGGGTCCATGATGTCAATATGACGTTGCTTCTTCAGAAAACAGAACATGTGGATGTGCACGCATCTATTTCTATATCTGTATTCAAAACAGTAGGTTTATTCTGATACCTACAAAATCTATACCACAGGGCAGAATTTAGTCTTTCTCCTTTGGATACTTATAGATTTTTTTTTCTCTGACAGTGAGAGACTTATCTCCTATTATCCTCAATAAGGTAATAGTGTGTTCAGTCCTAAACTATACAGAAATTATGCAAGGTAATTTCAGAATTGCTAGTTCCTCTCACTGTGGGAAGCATTCTAATACCTAAAATTTATTATTAATCTGTAGTTCTTTTGTTCTTTTTTTATAAAAAGAAAATTTAATATGAGATAAAAATGCATATAGTTTAAATTCAAAATTTGATGAGTTTTGACAAAGGCTTCAACCCACACCTCAAACTTTTATAAAGTTCAAGAACATTTGTATCTTACAAGAATATCTCTTTGCGTCCGTTTTTCAATTAATCTCCAATTTAGAGGTATCAGTTTCTGTTTTTTAATGCTAAAACTTAGTTACTTAGTTTTGTCTGGTATTGAACTTCATGAAATTAGTTAACCACTGAGCTTAACAACTGAACTTAATCCACTCTTTTTATTTTTCACTGTGAGACAGGGTCTCAAAAAGTTGTTTAATGCCTCTCTTTCTAGGTTCCTGAGGCCAGCTTATAATTTATGATCCTCCTGCCTCAACCTTCAGTCTCTAGGATTTCAGGCATATACAACTGTGCTAGTTTGAACTTCTTGAAATGAAATCTTGGATTAGATCATATATTGTGACCTGCTTTACTCTCTGAGATTTCGCCTTTCTTTTTTGTACGGTAAGTTATTCATTTTTATTGTTGAGCAGTACTCCTTAAGTTAACATGCCACAATTTGTGTGTGTGTGTGTGCACACGCACACGCGTGCATATGTTTTCACTTATCTTGAGTAAATGCCTATGAGTAGAATTACTTGTTCATAATGTTGGACTAGCTTTAGTTTTAGATGTGAAAATGTTTTCGAAAGGAATAGTACCATACTTTTTCTCTTAACCAGCGTGTAATAATAAGGACTGAATTTAATCTCTGATTTTAATAAGTTAAAGTAGACAGTTATTTTTGTTTTGTTTCTTGGTACCAGGGATTCAACCCAGGTATCTGAACTATATCCCCAGCCCTTCTAATTCTGAGACAGGGTCTCATTAAATTGCCAAGGCTGGCTTTGAACTTGCAATCTTCCTGCCTCAGCCTCCAGAGTCTCTGAGATTATAGGCAAGCACCACTGCTCCTGGCAGACAAAGTTTATGAAACAAGAAATTTAAACATTGGAAAAATGGCAATATAGGAGGACGATGCTTGAAAGAAAGAGTAAAAAAAATTGGCTTCATGCAGAGGATATCAATGACATCAATAAATATGAACACAACAGGGAAACAGAAGAAGAATGAGCTCAGAGAATCAATCAACTTCAGACTGATCAGGAGGAGAATTTAGGAGAAGGAGAACAGATTCAAGAGAAAGCACTAGGGAGGATGCGGGGCACAGAGACAAACCTCCAAAGACCTAGAGAGATTCTAAGAGTCTTTGCTGAGTGTTGACCTACATACACATCAGAAAAACTGCCAACGGGGTGTGTTGGTGCATGACTATAATCCCAGTGGTTGGGGAGGTTGAGGCAGGAGGACCACAAGTTCAAAGCCAGTCTCAGCAACTTACCGAGGGCCTATCTCAAAAAATAAAGAAAGAAAGACTGAGAATGTTGCTCAGTGGTTAAGTGCTCCTGGGTTTTTTCCCTGCTACCAAAAACAAAAACAAACAAAATAACTACCCAAAACAAAGCAAAGATCCACCAATTATCAAAGGGAGAAAGCTGAGCAGCCCCTGGGGCTCACACAGAATTGTAAGAAGTTTGTGTTCCCAGCAGTCAGAGTGAAAGACTTCATGATGTGTGGGGCTCCAGGTAGGAGTCTCAGAAGATTATCACATACTAGTGAGGCTTGTTATCCTGTTTAAAGGCTTCTCTGAATATACTTTAATGATGCTTAAAATCAAGCTTTGAAACAATAACTCAAAATAATATAATTATCCACTGAAACAAAACCAATTATTTAAAAAGGAATAGCATAAAATGAAATCCAACACCCAGCAAAATCTCTAGCATTCTATCAAAAATTACTCGGCATTGCAAAGAAGTAGGAAAAAAAATGTGACCTGAGAAGTAGAGACAAATCTGTCAATAGAAACTTACCTAGAATTGGCAGTGATCATCCATTCACCAGACAAGAACCTAAAAAAGACTTATGAATGGTTCATCCTATCAACATGCCTATGATTAAAGAAAAATGGAAGATGCAAGAGTGATTCAAATAGAACTTCCAGAAACAACGAATAAGGGGGAGGGAAAGAGAGGGAGAAGAGGAATAGCATGGATAGTGGAAGGAGACGGTCATCATTATACAAAATATATGTATGAAGATGTGAATTTGGTGTCAACATACCTTATATACAAACAGAGATATGATAAATTGTGTTATAAAGATGTATTAAGAATTGTAATGCAAAAAGAGAGAGAGAGTTCATGTATAATGGCATAATTTGTCATGAACATACTTTATATACAGAGTTCCGAAAAATCGTACTGTGAATGGATAATGATGAATGTAATGCATTCCATGATCGTCATGTATGTAAGAAATAAATAAATAGAAAATAATGTAGAAACATGTTTCTTAGGAGGAGAATAGAGGAGGAATAAAAACAAAATATTTAAGAAATAATATGAGAAGAAATTTCCAACTTTGGTGAAAATTGCAAACTTGCAACTCAAAGAAGCTCCACAATTCCTAAGCATTTATTCGTCTGTTGGGCAAAGAAAAATACACCACGCCTCAATGATTCAGTGGACCAAAACAAACAAAACCAAACAGAAAACTAAAATAAAACAAAAACACAGAAGAAAAAATAAAAACATAAAATCAGCATGAGAAAAAAAAGATGCAGCATGTGTGAGGAACACAGGAATAACAACAGATTTCTTCTAAGTCGACCAGAAATTAATGTAGAAATGTGTTTGTTAGGAGGAGAATACTGTTCACTGAGATCTCTTTACTCAGAAAAAAAATACTTCTCAAAACTAAAGGGAATGTTCCCTTTCTCCCACATCATTGCCAACATTTAATGTTACTTGTGTTCTTGGTCGTTGCCACTTTGACTGGAGGAGATGAAATCTCAGTGTAATTTTGGTTAGCATTTCTCTGATTGCTATTGATGTTGAATATTTTTCATGTGTTTGTTGACTGACTGTACTTCTTCAGTGAAAGGTCTCTTCAGTTCCTTTGCCATTTATTAATAGGGTTATTTATTTTTTGGCATTAAGTGTTTTGAGTTCTTTATATTTCCTGGAGATTAATGCTCTATCTGATGCACAAAGATTTTTTTTCCCCATTCTGTAGGCTCTTTCTTCATGTTCTGGATTGTTTCTTCTGCTGTGAAGAAGCTTTGTAATTTGATACTATCCCATTTATTGATTCTTGATTTTATTTATACACTTTAGGAGTCTTGTTGAGGAAGGCAGTTTCTAAGCCGATATGATGGAGATTTTGGCTACTTTTTTTCCTAGTAGGTGCAGGGTCTCTGGTCTAATGCCTAAGTCCTTGATCTACATTGAGTTGAGTTTTGTACAAAGTGAGAGCTAGGGGTCTAATTTCATTTTGTTACATATGGAGTTTCAGTTTTCCCAACACCATGTGTTGAAGAAGCTAACTTTTATCATGAATAAATAAATGAATCCATTTTAACATTAATCAATAAAAATAAATGTTGGTGAGGAAGTGGGGAAAAATGACCACTTATACATTGCCAGTGACTGTAATGGAAAGTGCAGCCACTCTGGAAAGCAGTATGGAGATTCCTTAAAAACTTGGAATGGAACCACCATTTGACCCAGTTTTCCCACTCCTTGGTAATCACCCACAGGACTTAAAATCAGAACACTATAGTGACACTGTCGCATCAATATTTATAGCAGCTCAATTTATAATAGCTAAGCGATGGAACCAACCTAAGTGACCTTCAACAGATGAATCGATAATGTGGTACATATACACAATAAAATACTACTTGGCTAAAAAGAAGAATGAAATTGTGACATTTGCCAGTAAATGGACAGAACTGGAGATTATCATGCTAAGTGAAATAAGCAAGTCCCCAAAAACAAAAGGCCAAATGTTCTCTCTGATACATGGATGCTGAATCACAATAGGTCAGGGGAGAGAGGAGTGGAGTTTCCCCATATTGGATTGGGGGAATGGGGCTAAGGGAAGGGGTTGGGAATTAGAAAGAGAGTATAATGATTTGAACCTAACTTTCTTATGATCATATATGAATACACAACCAATGTGACTCTACATCATGTACCACCACAAGAATGGGAAGTTATACTCCATGTAGGCATGATATGTCAAAATACATTCTACAGTCATGTCTGACTAAAAAGAACAAATGAATAAAAAATTTTTTTTAATCTCAAAGAGAAAATAAAGAGTATTTTTATGTAAGCAAATTTGTTCATTTTTCCTTGGTTATAGTTAGGATTTTATGACAAAACCTATAAGATTAACCAGATACTATAATATGAATCAGCCAGAGGGGGGAAAAATGCTATTAAATCTCCTCCTTCCTCCTAATGCTAGGCATTCTCCATCATCCAATATATTAATACCAAATCAATATCATAATTAGAGAGTAACATAAATGGTGGTTTATCTTCACAATTCATACCAATCACCAATGGGGATCCAGGGAGTTTAGTTGGTCTAATATCTATGCCATTATTTTTTCTATAGCCTTTCTCAAGCAGGGTTCCTTACTTGAACCCTATGGCACAGAGAATGATTTGAGGGACTATTTACTTATCTGTTTCCCATGGAAAGACATAACAATGACCATTCTGGATAAAAAGGAAGTAAACGAAGTGGGTGTATACAGAGGACACCTGGATTAGTAGTGCTTCCCTCTTTCATGGAAGAAAAGTTTCACAGATTTGCAAATAATAAGCATCAGGCTGAAAGGAAAAGTATAATAATAATGAGCAAGGAATTCTGAAGGTGGCTGATTGGAATCATTATCATCTAAATAGACTGATGATACCCATTTTTCTGGAGCCTATGGAAGTGAGACCTCGAGGCGTTTCCTCCCAGGGAATCATTGAAATTATCCTTACTCTATATATTATTGAGCAAAAAAATATGACTTATGCAATAACCCCAATAACTTTTCCTGTCAATAAGTAATTTTATTCACTAAAGGATGGATCCAATTTTTCTTTTAAGTATATTTTAGTTGTTGATAGATCTTTATTCACTTATTTGTTTTATTTATATGTGGTGCTGAGAATCAAACCCAGTGCCTCTAAATCTGCCAGGCAAGTGCACTAACGCTGAGCCCCAATCACAGCCCGAGCCCCTCCAATTTTTCTTGATACTATATAAGCCACTGAGAGAGAGAATAGTAACAAATATTAAAATCTTCCCCTTAATATGGCATACATAAATTGGGTAAAACTTCATATTTCACGGGTGTAAAAACCTTTATGTATCACTGAAGTCAAGATTTATATGAACTTATCCAAATACTTGGAAATGAATGTTGCCATATGCGATGGTCTATAAAGCTATTTGCTTTATCAAATTTGACAAATGAAATTTATAGGGCTCTAATGACTTATGATTCTTTCTGAATCACTCTTGACTTTGTGACTCTTTCAGAATTTCCTATTTTGGAACTGTTCCTTTTAATCATATTGCCATACATTTAGATCAATCTGACCATTTCCTTGTTTAGAGGACTGACATTCTGAAAAATTCTCAGTGTAGTCTTGTGATTTCTGGTCTCCTCAAGAAAAGAATTTCATGTGATCATACCAGCATCCGTGTCTCTTGACAGTTACGGTAATGATATGTCAACATTTTATGAATAGTTAGCTTTGAAAAATACTCACATGCCAGGATGTGGATTTTTCAAACAATTTAATGTGCTGCCATATGACAGCAACATAGACCTTTGGAGAAAAATGTTTTCTTTCTTCTGTATTGACCGATAGTGAAATGAAGATTTTACTAATATGAAATTTGTGATAACTGGCTCCTTATTCACAGAAAAAGAAAGCCATATTGTTCTTTGCTTGATCTCCCTCTCTCTTCCAAAAACCTGTAGTGCTTGATGAATTAAAGGAATTGAAATTGAAGGTCCTTTAATGAAGCTGAAAATAGTCTTTTTAATCCTTCAAAAAAGACTAGGATATGGGACCTTAAAACTGCTTAATGAAGTTATTTACCATAGACTGTTACTATCCTGTTCCTATTGTTGGAATTTTTTGCAAATGCCACCGTAATTTCTGTATCTGAATGACAACATCAATATTTCTTATTGAGAGTCCTTTCTAAGATTATATTTACTGGTACAGCCTATTTGGGAAAAAAATGGAATTTTGTCTAAAAAACAATTTCAAAATGTTGATGCTGTTATCTTTGTCATTTTTTAAAATAATTATCATTTCTGACTATGACAATCCTTTTGTTCTATCATACTCAGACTTTCTTCCAATTATTCTTTTTTTTAAAAAAAAACACTTCTTTTTTAGTTGTACATGGACATAACTACCTTTATTTTTATGAGATGCTGAGAATCAAACCCTGTGCTTCACATGTGCTAGGCAAGTGCTCTACCACTGAGCCACAACCCCAGCCCCCAATTATTCTTTTACATTCCCTTTTATTATGAAGTACAGAAAAGGGAAAATGCATGTCTTAATGCAACAAAATATTGCTCACTAATCTTTCCCATACATTTCTGAAGCTGTTGAAAGCAACCAAATGCAAACTATTAAGTATTCTGTTGTTTTCCCAATTTATATTAATTTTTCGTGATATTAATATAAATCGTTGATACGAATTTAAATTACATGAATTCTCAGATATTACCCAAATGGTGGCTTGCCTTTCCTCTTAAAAAATTATCCTACCCATCATTTTCTTGATCTCTTACTTCCAAATTCTCATGTCACTTCTAATCCGTCTTTTACATCTGATATTTTCTATAAGGATGCTCACAGAATAAACATTGGTTCACCTGAGGATGATACCAGTGAACATACAAATCAGCAGAAGAATTTAGCTACATCTTCTAATGAATCGCTAAAGGTCACATGTGGAAAAGTGTGAGAAACAGAATCTGTGGAGCTTCTGACTCAAGAGGAACCCATAACCTAAGGCAGGGTCTCCACAGACTTCTCTGGGTGCTCCTGAGTAATACTGGGAGCAGGGTGAGTCTCAGGCAAGACTTTGTTGTCAAGCAGCCTGGAAGAGGCAAACAGAACCCATAACAGGGAAGTCCCACCCAAACCTTGTCACCTCTGTAGAACAAAAGACTCAAGCTGCTTGTGAAAGGGCAAAGGGGTAAAACACCTGGAGAAGATCTGTGGCTAAACAAAATGAGAGAATGTTCCTTTTCTTCTTTTCCCAGGAGAGCAAGCCTGGAGTAACACATGATACTGAAAGGGACTCAGGAACACGGAGAAAGACCTCCAAACCATGGGTGCAAAAGAAAGCCCTAAGGCAGGGAAGGAACACTGAGAAAAACTTGGCAAGTCAGCCCTTCCTGAAATGCAATTTCATGCTAGGGGAATATGAAGACTGAGTTGCACTGAGCCTTACAATGGTAACAACAAAACCAAACTCAGCAAAATTCCTAATAGACTAACTCAACTACCTGTACCAAAAAGCCCAGCAATAAACAAATAAATAAACCAGAGGTGTGGCCATTGCAGACATAAATGCTAATTATTTCTATTTCTACTGTCTTATGCAATATTTCAGCTTTCAACAACAACAAAGAAGATACCTAAAGAAGCAAGAAAAGAAATAAAATACACTGTAAAGGAACAAAGCAGATCCAAGATGGCAGAATACAGGAGGTGCCTTTTCTGGCTGCTCTGTGCCTGCAGTCAGGCGGCTTCTCCATGAGGATCTTGCCTAGATGGAATGCAACATCTCAGAGCGCGACAGGACCCCTGTACAGTGTATTTTTACAGAATCCACCAGAGCTGTGAAAGCCACGCAGAAATCAGAGCCTCTGTGTTCTGGTAAGACTCCAGACTCCAGAACCAAAGGCCACAGTTCCAGCACAGGAAGGGCTCTCAAGCGGCAGAGCAGAGTCAAAAACTCAGCACCTCTGCAGAGCCACAGAACTCCAGACTACACTCTGCTCCCATGCAGGTCACCTGACTGTGTTTTAGCTGCAGCACAATGACATCCCAGCTCCCCCCACCTCACCAGACACCCTGGCACTGGAAGCAGACCGTCTCCATCTTGGAAAAACCTTTCTGGCCATTCAATAGTGGGCGTGGCTATCAGTACAGACCTCCGACTGGACAGGTCCCTGGTTCCCAACTCCCTGTCCCCGCAGTTGTGATAAAGTGGCCCAGTGACTATCCAGCACAAAAACTGCTTTCAGTTGAACAGGAGCACATTGCAACCAGGGCGTGGCCCACCTGGTGTAAGCCTGCTGGAAAGAGGTCCCACAGTTGAGACCTGATAAGCAAGAGAGGGGAGGGATCTAAAATCCTGGAGCAAAACAGAGAGCAAGATTAGGGAAGCTCCAGGCAAGACAAGGAGACCAGAGTGGGGGCTCAAATCTTCTCTCCCTGGTTACCTACATCACCCTGAGGGCACAGACTCAATTTTGGAATAGAAAACTCCACCTACAGGAAGAGAAGAGAAGCAGAAAGAAAACGGAATTCTAAAAGTATTTTTTTTTCCTTTTTATCCTTTTTCTTTCTCCTCTACCCTTCTGTCCTCTGGCCCTCACAACTGCAACTTATGTGAAACCAAGAACTTTGCATGAAATAGAACTTTGAGAACTGAGTCACCAGAATAATATAATATAGAGGAATTGCATAAGCCCCCTCTTTCTTTTTTCTTTCTCTCTCTCATTTCTCTTTCTTTATTTCCCATTTTTCCTTCCCCTCTTCTTCTTTCAATCTCCAAATTTTACTATTTGTACATCCTATAATTTTCTAAATACATGTGTGTTTATTTTTATGTACTCTATGTACTTGTCTACCCTAAATTACCTCCTGTCTATTCCCCTGCTACTAACTCTCTTCATTAGTGTTCTCCAAATTTCCTAAATTATATTAACCCCATACCCTCACATCTTTCCCCCTTACCATAAAGTTCTACACCTGACACCCAGTTCTCTGTCTGCTACCAGAAATTATACACCTTTTATGAAACTACTGATTATATTTTAAGTAATGATTGAATCCAACATTTCTGGACATTGAGACTAACTATAAATGTCTTAATAACAATAATTTGTTAATAGGTGATATATTGTTGATATTGAGATATATTAACATTGTCCTTCCCCATAAAGGAGGGATCTTGGAACCATCCAAGAGCACTACAAATATATAGGGTAAAAACAATAACAGAGCAGTCCCACAGAGCTGGAAAGAAAGAAATGCAAGCAACATGAAAAGACAATGGAAGAAATTACCACAAACAATTCAAGACAACACATCATTAGAAGAATTGACAGCTACAGCAGAAAAAAAATACAGAGAAAGATTTCAGGATAATACATGTTAAAATGTTTTGGAATTTCAAAGAAGATATTAGAGGACTAATATCTTCTTTGAAATTCCACTTTGTGGAAATTTCACTTTGACAATGAGCTACATAAACAAATCCAAGAAGCAAAAGATCACCTCTACAGGGAGACAGAGGTTATACATAAAAACAAAATAGAAATCCTTGAAATGAAAGAAATAATAAACCAAATTAAAAACTCAAATGAGAGCATCATCAACAGTAGACCACTTAGAAGATAGGACATCAGACAATGAAGATAAAGTATATCATCTTGAAAAGAATGTAGACAGCACAGTGAAAGTGATAAGAAACCATGAACAGAACATCAAGAAATATAGGATAGCAAAAAAAAAAAAAAAATGACCAAATTTAAGAGTTATTGGGTTACAGGAAGGTATAGAGGTCCAAACCAAAGGAATGAGCATTCTGTTCAATGAAATAATATCAGAAAAAATTTCAAGACATAAAGAATGAAATGGAAATCCAAATCCATATAAGCAAAATCACAACAGATCCAGACAAAGACACATAATAATGAAAATGCCCAACATACAGAATAAGGAGAGAATTTTAAAAGCCACAAAAGAAAGGAATCAGATTACATATAGGGGTAAACCATTTAGGATAATGGCAGATTTTTCAACACAGACTCTGAAACTTAGAAGTTCCTGGAACAAAATATTTCAAACTCTGAAAGATGTGCCAACCAAGAATCTTGTATCCATCAAAATTAAGCTTCATATTTGAAGATGAAATAAAAACCTTCCAGGATAAATAAAAGTTAAAAGAATTTATAGCCAGAAAACTGGTACTACAAAACATCCATGGCAAAATATTTGATGAAAAGGAAATGAAAAACAACAATGAAAACCAGCATAGGGAGGTAGTATACTAATATAAAAACTAATCAAAGAGAAAAACCAAGTCAAGTTAAATAACAAAAATAAACAAATATGGCTGGAAAAACAAACCATGTCTCAATAGTAACCCTAAATGTTAATGGCTTAAACTCACCAATCAAAAGACATAGGATAGCAGATGGGTTAACCAAAAAGATTCAAAAATATGCTGTCTACAGGAGACTCATTTGATAGGAAAAGACATACACAGACTGAAAGTGAAAGGTTGGGAAAAATCATACCACTCACATGGACTGCGCAAGCAAGCAGGGGTTTTCATAATCAAATAAAGGAGACTTCAAGCCAAAATTAATCAAAAGAGCTAAAGATGGACATTACATATTGCTCAAGGGAACCATACACCAACAAGACATAAAAATCATAAATATTTGTGCCCCAAACAATGGTGCATCTATTTTCATCAAACAAACTCTTCTCAAGTTCCAGAGTCAAATTGACCACAACACAATAATCTTGGGGGACTCTTTTTTCTATAGTGACCATCATTGTATTTGATGTCTGGTATACATTTTTAAATCCATTTTTTAAAATTTTTTATTTGTTTTAATTAGTTACACATGACAGTATAATGACATTGACATATCATACATTTAATCAGATAGGATATAATATCTCATTTTTCTGAGTACACAGGTTGCAGAATCACATTGGTCATGCATTCACATATATACACACAGTAATAATAATGTCTGTTTCAACACATTTCTCTCACCACTGGATAGATATTCCAAACAAAAGTTGAACAAAGAAACTATAGAGCTCAATAACACAATTAATAATTAGACTTAACTGACATACATATATATATATATAATATCAATCGGCATCAAGCGGATACACTTTATTCTCAGCAGAACATGGATCCTTCTCAAAAATAGACCATACAATGCCACAGGGCAACTCTTAGCAAATACAAAGGGGTAGAGATACTACCATGCATTTTATCAGCTCATAATGGAATGAAATTGGACATCAATGACAAAATAAAGAATAAAAATTTCTGAATTACATGGAGACTGGCAATATGCTACTGAATGAACAATGGGTTACAGAAGACATCAAGGGGAAGATTAAAAAATTCTTAGAGGTAAATGAGAACACAGACACAACATATTGAAATCTCTGGGACACTATGAAAGTAGTACTAAACAGAAAATTCATTGCATGGAGTTCATTCCTTAAAAGAATAAAAACTCAAAAAATAAATGACCTCACACTAAATCTCAAAGCCCTAGAAAAAGAAGAACAAATTAGCAGCAAACGCAGTAGAAGGCAAGAAATACTTAAAATTAGAGCTAAAATCAATGAAATCAAAACAAAAAAAAACAATTGAAAAAATTGACAAAACTTAAAGTAGGTTCTTTGAAAAAATAAATAAAATTGACAGACTCTTAGCCATCCTAATGAAGAGAAGGAGAGAGAGAACTCAAATTACCAGCGTACACAATGAAAAAGGCAATATCAACACAGACACTACAGAAATACAGAAGATGATTAAAACCAAAATCAATAAATGAGATGGAATCAAGCTAAAAAGTTTTCTCTCAGCAAAAGAAACAATCTGTGAGGTAAACAGAGAGCCTACATCCTGGGAGCAAACTTTTACACCTCAACATCAGATAGAGCACTAATCTCTGGAGTATATAAAGAAATCAGAAAGCTAAGAACTGAAAAAGCCAATAACCCAATCAACAAATGGGCCAAGGACCTGAAGAGACACTTCTCAGAAGAGCATATACAATCAATCAACAAATATATGAAAAAATGCTCATCATCTCTAGCAATCAGAAAAATGCAAATCAAAACTACTTTAAGACAACATCTCACTCCAATCAAAATGGCAACTATTATGAAGACAAACAACAACAAATGTTGGTGAAAATGTGGGGAAAAAGGCACACTCATACATTGCTGGTGGGTCTGCAAATTGGTGCAGCCAATTTGGAAAGCAGTATGGAGATTCCTTGGAAATCTGGGAATGGAACCACCATTTGACCCAGCTATTCCTTTCCTCAGACTATACACAAAGGACTTAAAAACAAACAGCATACTACAGGGACACAGCTACATCAAAGTTTATAGCAGCACAATTCACAATAGCAACTGTGGAACCAACCTAGATGTCCTTCAGTGGATGAATGGATAAAACCAATGTGGCATATAAACACAATGGAATTTTACTCAGCATTAAAAAAAAGAAAAAAGAAAGAAAATCATTGCATTTGGGGGTAAATGGATGGCATTGGAGAAGATAATGCTAAGTGAAGCTAGCCAATCGCCAAAAAACAAATGCCGATTGTTTTCTCTGATATAATGAGGTTGACTCATAGTGGGGTAGGGAGGGAGAGCATGGGAGGATTAGATTAATTCTAGATAGGGAAGAGGGTAGGAGGGAAAGGGAGGGGGCAGGGGATTAGCAAGGATGGTGGAATGTAATGGACATCATTATACAAAGTTCACGTATGAAGACTTGAATTGGGTGTCAACAAATTTTCTATACAAACAGAGATATGAAAATTTGTGGTATATATGTTTATTAAGAATTGTAATGCAAAAAAAGTACATGTATAAAGGCATTAATTGGCATGAACATACTTTATATTCAGAGATACAAAAAATTGTTGTCTATATGTGTAATAATAATTGTAATGCATTCCACTGCTGTCATATATTTAAAAAAATTATAAAATCAATAAATAAAAGATAAAAAATAAATAAAAGCTAAAAAAGAAACAAAGCAATCAATACTTGAAGAAGTTATGGTGAATATTTTTAAAAATTAATTTTAAAAAGTTTACTAAGTCAGAATCACATATCCAAGAGGCTCATAAAATAATAAACAGGATAAATTTTAAACGAGAGAGAGAGAAACAGAGAGAGAGAGAGAGATGGAAAAAGGGAAAGAAAAATTCAAATTGTTTTAAGTCAAAGATAAAAGCAAGGAAATTGCACTTTATATATATAACAAAGATAAGAATTGTAGTGCTTTTTTTGTGAGAAACCAGGCAAGGATTGATATCTGTCAATTTTATTAAGAAAGTATTCTAGATCCAGGGAAATTATCTTTAAAACTGAAGAACATATAAAGGTATTTTCAGACATATAAAAATAACATTTTAAAAAGACAGAGGGCAGAACTTGGCACAAAATGTAAGAAAGGAGCATCAATGAAGTTAAAAATGAAGTTCATTTTGTGTTATGTGTAATTACTATAAGTGATACCTGACTTCTCAAGCACAAAAGGTAACAGTGCACTTTGACTTCTCAGAATATGTAGAAATACAATGAGAGACACTAATAGCACTAAAGACAGAAGGGAGTTTTATTACAAAATATATATATTATAAGTGAAGTGATATTAAAATATTATAAGGTAGACTGTAATTAATTAAAGCATACATATTAGAAGCCTACCTAATCATTAAAATAAAAAAATTTGAAATAAAAAATTCAGGACAGGATTAAAATAGAATCCCAAAAAGTAATTAATAAAAAAAACAGAAAAAATAAGAAATAAAAATGTGATGGAACAAATAAAAATGCAAGTTTATATATTCTGTCCCAATGATAGCAATCATTACTTTTGTTTCAATGGTCTAAACACACCAATTAAGAGAGAGATTATCATATTGAATAAGGAGAAAAGAAAGAAAGGTAAATAACTATGTCCTGTCTAAAAGAAAACCTATTAACATCACTTAACATATTGAAAATGGAGAATAAACCAAGCAGGAGCATAAGGGGGAAAATAATAAAGACTGAAGCAGAAATAAATAAAATTGAAAACAAAAAAGGAAGTATAAAATTAGAAGTTTAATCTTTTGAAAAGATAAATGAAAATACTAAACATACTCTCAGAACTACCAAAAAAAGATGAAAATTATAAATAGCTAAAATGAAAAAAGGGGCATCACTACAGACCATATAGTAATTTAAAGTAGTAAGGATATACCAAAAACAACTCTATGTCCATAAATTCGACAATTGTGATTCAATGGACAATATTTAACACTTATTCACAAAAACTATGAGAAAAAAAACGAACATGCATTTAGGAAAAGAGAATGTGATCTACTAATTGAGTAAAAGTAATCTATTTTAGAAGCCCACAATTGATATACTTTATGGAAAAAATTGAAGGCTTTTGCCAGCATTGGTGACTAACTATGGATGCTCACTCATCACCTGACTTCCCAATCACACTGTTGTTCTTAGTTAATGCAATGAAAAAAGGGGAAAAAAATAAAAATGTAGACTGGAAATGGAAGGCTAAAATAAAAGGCAAATTGCAACAGGTTTTACTAAGGAGGTGAAATCACTGAAGGTCTGACACATTTCTGGTGAAAACAATATGATTGCCACTTAGGGAAATGGTTTGGTCTTTTCTGGTAACATTAATGTATACTTATTATATGATCCCACAGTAACACTTCCAGGTTTTTATTCAAATGGAATGAAAACCAATGTTCACACAAAAATGTTGTGTGAATGTGCAGAATAGGTGTGTCCACAAAAGGGAAGGAGTTGATCTGTGACACATCAAAAGAAATGATAAGGAAATCCTCATTTGACTTCGTATGTCCACCATACAAAGTAAAATACTGAGTTATAAAGAAGAATGAGTTGTTGACAGATGCAGCAGATTGGATCGAATAAAAAATGCATTATTTTAAGTGAAAGCAGCCAGACTGGAAAGGGTGATGACTGTATGTTTTATATGGACATTTGGGAAAAGGCAGAACGAGAGGTTAGAGAAAGCAGAACAGTGGTGGACATTGGTGATTGTCCTGAGAAGGACTGCAAATGACCAGGGATTGCTGGGGTGGCATTCTGGGGTAGTCGCTGTTCTATGTCTTCCATGTGATTACATAATTGTCATGTTTTTGTCAAAATCTTCAGAACTGTACACAATAAAATGGATTTTTCTGTGTTCAAATTATACCTTCATCTTTTGAACGATGATTTCCCCCCTCCCACATTTTCTATAGTACTGAGCACATAATAGAGGCTCTATAAATCATAGTTGGATGAATTTCTCTGTATGCTTCCTTCTGATAAATCCATGGAACCACCATAATAAATACTCAAAGCTTTGCTCCATCCATGAAATTCCCTTCCACATATTAAAGGTAATAGTCATTTTTGTTTATGTTCACTATAGGAAGGAAGGCATTCATCTAGGCACTGAGTTGTGTGTCAGTAACTCTGTTAGGTTGGAAATACAAAGGAGAGCCCAATGGCTATATCTTCTATCCTTCTGGAGTGAGAATCTCTTGGCAGGGCCAGTTATTAATCAAATACCTTGCAAATAAACAAACTATTATAAGAGTTATTATGAGAAACTTACGTGGCATTGTCCATGTTTATAAGCAGTAGGGAGTATCTGTTCTGGGGACTGGAGAAGATACCCCTGAAGAAGCAAGGTTTGCACTGAAATCTGAAAGGCGAGTAAGTATCAGCTTGAAAAAGTGGCAGAGAAAGTAGCTCAGGCTGAAGAAGGCGCCTGTGACCAAAGGGTCACATTCAGTTGAAGGACTGGGAAGAAAGCAATGGGATGGAGCAGGAAAGGTGATGGGATGGCGACAGATCAGCTGAAGATGTGGCAAAGGTCTTGTGTGTCATTTGAAATATTCTGGTCTTCACCTGTGGAGTCACCGGAAACCTTTAAAGTTTTTAAGATGAAGCAATAGTGATAAAAGTAAGTGTAGAGATGTATTTTTAAAAGACCCCTCAGGTTGAGGGATCATTTGAACTTGTGATTAAATTATTGTATGGTCATAAATTTCTATCCAAAGTAGATCCGTTTCCCTTTTAAACAATGTATGATTTATTTTACTGCAATCACATTTGGGGGACAATTTATCTTTGGGGGCTTGTTTAAACAATTATAGGACCTAATTCAACTGAATTCAGCTTCAGCGAATCTGGAACCTAATGCAGAGTGTTTAACTCATTTCAACATGTATAATACTATTTACCCTTCAACAGGGACTTTTGCTTTAATTCATCATCTATGACAAATATGTGAGAATCCTATTTGTAGATAAATTCAGATTGATGACTTATAGAATTATGTAGAAATAACAAGCCACAGCTTTTTTTCTATCCATCTATTTCTTCAACTGCGTCAATGATAATATTCTTCTTATTTCAGCTATATCAGACTTACACAGAGTCAGCAGTGTTTGCTTTCTTATCTCCCCGCATATACTGCTATTTGCCCCAACTAAAATGTAGATAGATAGATAGATACACATTCACACACGTGTGCTTATATATAAAGTTTGTATTTCTATACATGCCTTATGTACACAAAGAGACTAAACTAATTGCAAGATTTGTTTTATTAATTATAAATAGCTCAACTTTATACAGCAGTGGGGGAAAGAGAATAGAGGCTGCCTCCCTGGTTTTACTGATGACCTGCTTGTGAGTTTGCATATCATCTCCCTAATTCTCTCTCGCGCTCTGACTTATTTTTCAGTTATCAATGCACTTTAGTATTCTGCCTCCTTAACCCAAGGTAAGAACATGGGGCCATTTCTTTGTTTGACTGCTCTTTATAAATCATTGTCTCTCAGCTTGACTTTGCAAAGCACCGTTGGTGGGAATTCAGTTGTCACTGAGCAGAGAGGCCAGAGGAGCTCATGGAGCCTCCGAAAACACATACCAAGACAAGCCATCTTCTTCTTCCTCAGTTATATATATATATATATATATATATATATATATATATATATATATATATATATATATATTACATTTTTCTCATGCCTACACATCTGTGGTAAAGTTTAACTTATAATCTTATCACAGTAAGAAATCAACAATGATGAATACTAGAGCAATTAAAATAATCTAATATACTATAGTAAAATTTTCAGTGTCACCCCACTTGTGTTTTTCAATCATTGTTAAGTGAAGTAAGGATTACTTGAACACACGGTGATACTGTGACAATTTATCTGATAACCAAGGTGACCCCTCTGGGGTAGACAGGGTAGTGGTGAGTAGCATGTGTAATGTGGATGCATGGCAATTATAAACGTCTGCAAGTGTAAAATGCCACATTAGCTAGTTTGATTAGGAAGAAAGATCAAATTATTTGCTAGAATAGCTCTTTTCCTTTTTTTCACTTTTTTTCCCTCTAATTAATGGTCAGATAAAAATAAAAAGATATTGGAAGGATCATATGACTTGTCTGTAATTTTTTTTTTTTTACTTCTTAATCATTGTCACATAGTTTTGAGGAAAAATATAAAGCTGTCTGGCCCATTTTTAAAGAACACTGTGGTCACTACTTAATTTGTCCCAATAGGTCTGTCTGCCATGTCTCCAGGAAGTGCAGTAAAGTCAGTGGCTTGTTTCAAAATGCCTTCAGAGGAAAGGCTGCTAAAGGTAGGAGCTCTCGCTAGAAGAGATACGGTGATGAAGAGTTGAAATAGATTGTAAATGTGACTAGGATTATTATGGCAATGAGGAATATTAATATTCCTGCATGAATATTAATACACCTGCACCTCTGCTATCCCTCAAGAACTTTATCTGGGAGAAATCCCTTTAATCAATCTCTGTTTTGTTTAGGACATACATGAAATTAAGAGTCAATGATGGTAATTAATGGTAAATCCCCTTTTAACTCCATATTTTTCCTCTGGTGGTTCTCAAATAACATTACACCTTGTAGTCAATGTTCTATTCTCTGTATTATTCCCTAACTTCCTTGATCATCTGGATTAGGTCCCATTACAATAGGTACAAATGGAGAGAGGATGTCTGATTCACATTTGCTTGCAGCCCAAGTTTTACCGTATAGTGATGGTGTAGCCTATTGCTGCAAAAAAAGCAAAAGAAAAAAGAATGCTGTATGCATTGAAAAATGAATTCTGACAAACAAGCTGGATAAGTATGATTACAACAAGTACATATTTCTGGGCTGTTATCTGAATTTGATGCATTTCTTAAGCACTTAAAAATATATTTGTTGAGAAAGATGGTTTGTTTATATGTCGTTCAAGTCAGGACATAATGGCAAAATCACTGTATCATCTCTGATTACCGATTCCTCTGAACCATTCAGTTCCCTTGAAGCCATTTGAGAACCATTAACTACTCCCCAAAGGAAGAATTGTACGGAAACCTGAATTTACAGGTCATAAGTTATCTTCTGCATTACATTACCTAGGTTATTTTTCGATAATCTCACTAATCTGGTATTCAGGGTAATTTATAAATAATTTAGTCCCTGATGTGTTTGAATTTCCAAACTCAGACCCCTAAGAAAGTATACAGGGAAATCTCAGAAAGGAGAAAATTTATGACTCATGCTAAAGAATTTCCCATTCTCTAAAATAATGAGTAGTTAATTTAGTATAGATTTTTTTTCTGCCTGTGTATAAGCCAGAAAAGCAATCTAACCTATTTGTTATACATACGAATTAAAATGTTTTTACTCAGGAAGATAAAACACCATGCACTACACTTCTTCAATGCAAACTTTGGGTATCAGCCATTGTCCAAGTCACTCAATGAAAAGAGGTCAGATGGTGTCTTCAGGAGATAAATTGACACCATGCAGAGCCAAGCTGTGCCCCAAGAAAAAAGAGGACCACAATTCCGGATCCCTGACTTTGGCCAACACAAGATCGGGATTGCTCTTCCTTTTGTCACAGAGGGACAGCCACAGTTTTGAGGAAATAGAATCAAAATGGAATAACATTCACAAAGCACCCAGAGATGCCCGGGGCTCAACTGACGGAGCAATTCCTTAGATTCTTGATGTGAAAAGATGACACAGCAGTTTGGGGAATCATCTGATTTATTTAACTGCATTCATCTTGATTTTCTCCTTTCACACCTCTCCTCAGTCTTCAATAAAACTCTTCACATGGTTTAACCCCCAATTTTCTTTTGAAGTCTAATACATACTTTAAGATTTAACTTTACCAGTATTTGAGATAAAATTGTTTCTCTTTATCATATATGTATATATATATTTGTCCTGGGGATTAAACTTAGGAGCACATGACCCCTGAGCCACATACCCAGCCCTATTTTGTACTTTATTTAGAAACAGAGTCTCACTTAGTTCTTTGCTTTCGCTGAGGCTGGCTTTGAACTCACCATTCTCCTGCCTCAGCCTCCTAAGCTTCTGGGATTACCGGCATGCGCCACCATGCTGGGTGATCATATTTATTTTTAAAAGATAAATAATACAACCCTTCAATCTCTCAAACCAAGTTCCAGGTGAGACCTGTTTTTTTCTCTTCATATGGAATCTTGATTTAAACAAATCAAGTTTCTTTAGAAATGCAATATTCATGTCCTACAGGCAGGACCAAAGAAGGCCTTGGTATGTGTGATTAAATCTAAGATTTTAAAATGAGACCTAAAGGTGAATGAGTAGGTGAGGAAGAAGATTCCTAGCCTCAGTTACCCACCCCACCCCGACTCCTTTCCCTCTCCACCCCTATCTATGAATGCAATGCGTGAGATTCGAGTTGTTACACAGGTGATTTACTAAAACAACTTCAGGGGATAGGAGAGAAACCTGAAAACACGGTAGCAGAAAAGGAAGGAACACAAACACAGGAGTGTCTTCACTCTGCCTTGTGATGTTCTGTTTTTCAGATATTTTAACATCTGGGCCCATGCTGACCCCAGAGGGACTGCCACTCCCAGGGTTAGCTGATTGCTAGAGACAGCCTAGCAGTCCTGGGAGTGTGCTTTTCCTACACAAACCAACAAACCAGCACCCAGAACCCCCTCAGCTGCCTCCTTTGTCATGCTTTTACACTCCTCACCTCATTTACTGTGGACTTATGGTCATGTTCCAGTTTCCAAGAGACATTCCATCACTGTAATATATTCCCTTTTTGGGAAGCAAAACTCAGAGTCCCATGAGCATGCTCCCATGTCAATAAATCACTCTCTAGCCATCCTTGCATTCTACAATTCTTCATTTCACCTCAAGATCCACTCCATCATTCTTATGAGAACCAGATTCTGACAATTTTGGGGGGAGGGGGGGGAGTGATATTTCTCTGCTGAACAGGGATTAATTTTTTTTCTATTTGACCTATACCAAAACCTAATGCTAGTTATTAAGCTAGAGATAATGAGTAGAGATGAAATTTCATGAGTAACTTATGTTAAGAGATACCTATCTCTTGGAAAATTTTTACAAAGGTTCCAGGCAAGGATAAGCAGTTCTCTTCTAGCAAATTAAGTGTTGGAATCTGGGGATCCAAGATTCTCAGGCTTGTCATTTGCATCCAGCTGTCAGATGTTGGTGCTCCCCAGCAAGTTCACGTAGGAACATCCCTGAAGCATCCCTTGTTCTTGTTAATTAAATCTAATGTGTGGTTTATAATACCATCTGCCCTGAAGCTACAGGAGATAAAGACCTTTTTAAACATGGATGCCTCTGGCTTTCACACCACCTCTGAAGGTAAGATTATCAGATAAGAAGTGATTGTTTTATTTTTACAAGGTTTCTGAAGCAGTTAAAGAAATAGGATAACCAGCCTACATTTTCCATAGATTCTATGCTGTTGAAGACCAGTCAAGGATTTAGGTCCATCTGCCACTCATACTATTCCACACTTGGTGAGAGCCCTAGTTATTTCAATGATATCAAATGCCAAGATCAATGACCACCTGGCTTATGGCAGGCAATGGCATTCTCGTTGTCATAGAGTTGATAAGTGGTCCAGATCCAGGATTTCTTCCTCAAGGTCTGCTTTATTGGATATTTCTCATGCTGATTTTCTTAGTTTGGGTATGATCTTCACCCAAAAGAGCCTGAGTCACTTACATACAGATGGTTTGTTTGGGAAGTGATTACAGAGCACAGGAGAGGGCAAGTGCAGAGTCAAAAAAGGGAGCAAGGATAAATTCAATTAATGTGTTATTAAGAACCAGTCACTATTTTTTTTATAAATTTTTTTTAAAGAGAAAGAGAGAGACAGAATTTTTAAATATTTATTTATTTATTTATTTTTTTGGTGGACACAACATCTTTATTTTATTTGTATGTGGTGCTGAGGATCGAACCCAGGGACCCCGCGCATGCCAGGCGAGGGCGCTACCGCTTGAGCCACATCCCCAGCCCAAGAACCCGTCACTATTGACGGAAACAGACTCATTCCCACCAGGACCCTGAGAAACTGTGCGAAATGATTCTTAGACTTGTGCTGCTGAGGTATGGAAGGAAGGAGCAGTTATCTATCTAATCCGCTGTCCTTGGTTTAAGATTGCTCTGGGGACCCTTAATTCTCCATCATTAGTGTGTACATGGATGAGTTTGTGAATTTCTGCATGATTACTGAGCCACAACACCAGAGGAGTGTTGGTGTCCAAAGGAAGAAGTGTAGCTGAGGTAAAGCGGTACAAAGCAAAGAGCGATGGTACTGGCTGGAGAAGATAGTAAAAAAGAGAATGAGAAGTAATATCTGGCCCTTTAGTAAAGTTGATTTTTTTTTTATTTATAAAAATGTATTTAGGATAAGTAATGAAAGTCAGAATGTCTGCTTTAAAGACTTTCAAGGATTTATTTTACTTACTATGTTCTGAAATGCTGCCAATTTTTGTAAAGAATATTTGTATGGTATATTTATATGTGTCAATAGGAATAGAATGATGAAAAATTAAATTTTGACCTTAGCAAATCTGATTCTAATCTATTTATTTGAAAATGAGAACATTTGTTTTTGTATAGGTTAGATGGTTGTGATAGAGTTACATATTAAAATTAGTGTCAAACCCAGGAACATGACCCAGCCATTTGGGGGCTCCCCACACATTCGTTTCCCAATATCCTACTATCTTTACACATAGGATAGAATTATATGGTCACAAATAGTAAAAAAAAAAAAAAAAGACATTTCTTAACTGTAACTTGCAAATAATAAAATTAGGTTAAGTGAGTTTCTCAGTCATATAATTTTTGTTGAATTCACTGAGACAATTTCTCTAAGGTACAGGCAAGAGGAATTTGGGGAACAGTCAAATATATATGAACAGCTGTTCTTATCAGGAAAAAAATGCAGAGAAACTAAATTCATTCCATATTAAAATGAAATCTTTTTCTTTGAGGCTATATAAACTAAGTATTCATGATGAGATGAATAATTCCAATGAGATTTCTACTACCAATCCAAATACGTTGTTAACATACTAAGGTAACAATCACTTGAATTTATTTGCCCAAGAGCAAGAATTTATCTAGAGTATATACTGTGTGGTTTTTTCCTCTTTGATAATTAATCTTATATAATTTTCCTACTTCCATCTATACTTTGCTACACTATGTGCACCCATTTCTCATGCTACATTATCATCAGGCATTAGTGGTTTTCTTATTTCTGCTTTTCTAATTGTCCTGGAAACAAGGATTCTATTCATATAGGCTATGACAAAATTTTAAGTACTTATTCCAAGAGAGGAGCTGGTATTGCCAGAAAGAGGAAGCACTCCCTTAGGAAGTTGGAATTTTCAGTCTCATTTTATGACCTCTGGGGAGACCAGGGAGTTGGAGGTTTGAGTTCAATCAGTTGCCTGTAATTTAATCAATCTTACCTATGTAATGAAACCCACCTAAAACCTCCCAATAAGGCTTGGAAAGCTTCCTGGTCAATGAACTTGGAGAGTGGTACATGGCACAAGAACAGAATCTCCTATGTTTGGGACACATCTAGGTCTTGCCTTAAATGTGTGTTTCATTTGACTATTCCTGAGCCATATCTGTCCTGCTACAAAACCATACTTGTAATTATAGTGCTTTCAGCGAGTTCTGTGAGTCAGTCTAGCAAATTATCTAACTTGAAGGGTGACTGTTGGACATCCCTAACTTTGTTGCTAAGTCAAGCAGAAGTGAGTGACTTAGGGAATGCCTGAGATTTGTTGCTAGCATCTGAAATGAGGATAGTCTTATAAGACTGAGCTCCTAGTTTCTGGGTCTCCATTAACTCTAATCAGACTCAGAATTGAGCTGAAGAGCAGGATTCTCAATTGGGGCCATATAACTGCTTTTGGAATGTCCTATCACTGATTCTTTAAAATATCTAATCTGAAAAAAATAGTGACTATTCATTTGACTATAGCGAAGTACCTGAGACTAACTGAATTAGTCAGCTTTCTATCACTGTGACAAAATACCTGAGGGCAGATAAACAAAGAGGAAAGTTTCATTTTGTTTTTTGATTCACAGTTTCAGGGGTGTCAGTCCATAGTCACTTAGGGCTTATGGCAAAACAGGACATTATGGCAGGGAACAATATTACTCACCTCACAATGGCTGGGAAGCAAAGGGAGAGGGAGAAAGAGGTTAAGGTACCAACATCTCCTTCAAGGATACACCCCCTCATTAAAGACTTCACCAACTCCCAAAAGTACCACAGGCAGGTGACCAAACATGTAACACAAGGCCACCAGGAGACATTAAGGAACTAAATTATAATAGTGTGTGTAGTTTGTGAAGAACATAAACTTATTTTCTTACATTTTTTTAAACTGGGAACTGATTTAGTATCTGTTGTTGCTATCAAATTACGCCTGTTGCCACATCCTCACTTAGTAGAAGGAAAGGCAAGAGCATCTACCTAGTTTCCTGGAGTCCTTTTGTCACTGTACTAATCCTATCATGGGGCTGGAGCACTCGTATCCACTCCCTGAAGACCCCACCTCTTAACACCACCACATCAGGTCTTAGGTTCCAACATGAAAATTTTTTTTTTTTTTTTGTGGGGGACATATACATTCAACCCATAGAAAATAGCTTTGATCCTGAGCTAAATAGATGGATAGGAATTTGACATATTAGAATTTACTGCTTCCATGATAATCTAAGTATTATAGAAAAACATGGAAGTTTGTCCACTGAAAAATCAAAATAATAGTGAAACTCAAATCTTGGCAACATCATCGATATTCTCATGTAAGAAAGACGGCAAAACAATGTTACTTGTAATTGTAAAGTAATGATATCAAATTCACTATTAAAAATAACCAACTTTTCTGATTTTTTATTCTTTGGTAGTAAGACTAAGCATTAAATATATGTGAGAGTAAATAGAATTTTGTAAATTAGCCAAATGATATTATACAAGCAAATGATATTCACACATATAGCTTATAAAATACATGTGTCACATAGTTTTCTGTAGTTTGAGAAAGAGCTTAAGTAATAAAGAGTACGTGTGTTAATGAATGTACTTCCAACATTTTGATACAGATAGCTTCTAGCCTAATATAGCCACAGAAAAATCTTGGAGAAATAAAAAAAAATAGCTAAACCTCTTCATTTATTTGTATAAATGTTGCATCTGCAATATTTTAAAAAATTAATGAACAAAACCAATAAGATCCAGTTTAATCTCTAAATCATGAGGAATTGCCACGTGCCAGAAATAAAAAGAAAACTCAAAGCCAAATTTGAAAAGATGGAGATGGAGCCATAGTTGGCCTTGGATAATGGAGGTTAAGCATTTTAAATAGGGTCATAATTTCAGGATTTCATAGGCTTTGTAGACTGGGAACTACAGTTCCCCGC
Organism: Ictidomys tridecemlineatus; assembly: GCF_052094955.1. Classification (NCBI taxonomy): domain Eukaryota; kingdom Metazoa; phylum Chordata; class Mammalia; order Rodentia; family Sciuridae; genus Ictidomys; species Ictidomys tridecemlineatus. The sequence continues at coordinate 141,828,228 of NC_135484.1, forward strand.
TCAACCCACTCATGAGATGGGAACACAAATATCAACATATGCAAGAAAAGATAACCTGAAATTAAAACACTCATAAAGAGGCTTTGCATGTTTGGTCCATGTGTTCTCAAGGCTTGAACATTGATTTGTCTAGTTCCAGAAATTTTGTAAATTAACTTCTCAGAAAGAAGATACTGTCATCCTGAGTTTAAAATTATTGATAAAAATAATCATTCAATGTCAATGGTTACTAATCAGTCACTTAAGGAAACAATGCAGCATGAGAAAGAACCACAATTACAAGAATAATAATAATAACTTCAGATACTATAGTCATTAATGAGGCACAGATCATAAAATAAATATGTGTAATAAGTACAGAGAACATTTTTAATCTTGGAAATCACAGTAAAAAACTGGTAGCCCTAAAGTATTTCAGAGCCAATAAACTTCTAGTTTAAAGTAAAATTTATTATATTAAAAGAAGTTTCTAAACCTATAATACTTTACTGATAAAAGCATATTGACAAAGCTATTCAGCTGCAAACAGGAGCCACTTTTCAAGTAAGAGAAAGGGTGACTCAGAGGACAGAAAAAGGAATTCAGGAGACAGGATCATGAATGCAAAAGTTGAGCTCAAAACCACCACCGACAAGGGTAAATCCCAGGCCTAGCAATGTAAGGGAGTTTCGACAGGATTTCTAAGCTACTTGGCCTGATGACTCCTTTGTATCTTCCATTTTGCTTCCTTTTGAGCTGGAATATTTACAAGTTCATATTATTCTATGCCAGTCCCATCATTGCACCGTGAGAGTGCTGGGTGTAGGTAATTTCTTCTTTAGTTCCTCAGGACCACAGGTGAAGCCACACTGGGGTCCAGTTGAGTTGCAGCCAAGAGTCTCCTTTGTCCCTGATTTAGATAATGAGATGTTGGACATTCAATGCAACAATATTTAAATAAGATTTCCGATTTCTTAATGATGTTTTCATGGGACTTTTGTAGACCACACAGACTTTTGTTCAGCATGGGAACCTTTGCCACACCCTAAGTGAGTAGAGAAGTGGAACAGAAAAAATGGAGAAAATGTGAAAGAATAGAAACCCTTTCCCTGAAACAGCAGAATTCACAAGTCAGATTTGAGTACTGTAAAGGTTCACAATTGGATAAGAGATTTAAGTTCACTTTCCAATTGGGCATTTTGAGATGGAAAATTACTGTTTTGGTGACTGGAAGATGTTGGATATAAGCTCCTGTTTCTACACGAGACATACACCAGAGGAAGGAAGGGAAATCCAACAGAATGAAGTAGAAGGGCAATTCCGTGAAAAACTTTAAACCGTTTAAATAAATTCACTGTACTATGTTGATTCCACTGGGGCAGGGGAAACAGTTGTGATGGGAAAGAGGAGATTTCAAAATAGGTGGAACTAAAATACCAGTACCCCCAGGCACCTCACCAGTGGCTTGTTTGCCCAGATCTGTTCACAACTTTGTAAATAGTCCCTTTATTAAATCTGCTCAGTTACTCAGTGATAGTGAGCCATCTGTTTCGAGACAAAATCCTAATTGATATTCTCAAAGAACAAATCAGGTGAAACAATAATTATAGTAGACCAAGATAATCTTTCAGACAAAAATAAGTGTTATTGTTTCAGACAAAATGTGTTATATAGAAGGTGATTACATTAACAAATTTAACATCTCATGAAAACCAAATTAAAGTTAAAAAAAGTTGTATTATGAAAAATTGTCACAAGATATATAAAAGCAAAAGTTGAAGATATTTAAAAAATAAAAAGTAAAAAATAATGATGAAGTACTTTAATATACTTCTCTCAGTACAAAAGAAGTCTAATAGAAGATAATTAGTAAGAAAAATTAATAAGAAAAGTTAAAATAGAATAAATGGCAAGCTGTATTGGATGAACTTGTAGTGTACCCAGAGCCAATGATTTAAAAAATTTGTGTTATTTTATATTATTATGAAGTACTTTGGATATCCTAAAATACACAAGGAAAGTTTAAAGTTTCGATCTGTATCCAACACATGTTAGTTCTTCATGAGTGTCTTGTGCCTCTCTCTTGTGACAACTTTCATTAAAGACTAAATGAACAGCTTTAGAAATTAAGAATAGCATCTCCCTCTACCATGGAGTGTGGGTTTGTTTGAGGTTCAGCATAATTAAGAAGAATTTTTTTACTTATGGGACGGAAGACTGAACAGGTTTACCAGCAGCTCACTGTGAGACTGGAGTCCCAACTTTGGGATTCCTCAACGTAGACACGAACCCGCTGTGTGTGTGTGTAGAACACACCCAGGCCCACTTTTATATCACCCCCATGGAACCTGGGAGCAATGGAAACTGAGGGGATGCCTAGATTTAGGGTGGAAACAGTTGTCTGATCTTGGGAGGCCCTGCCTGCCTTACCAGCCCAATTCTGCAGACATGTCTGAAAATTGTATATAAGGTTTGAGTGAGCAATTCAGAATGCACTGAAGGGCGTGGAGCAGAGAAGAAATGGGGGTTATGACCTGTTGTGAAGAATCTTCTGGCTCCTCAGTTGTGAACGGATAGATGGGATGAAGGTGTGAGAGGATAAACAACTTTAAAGGTTACTTCAGTGTGCTGACAAATGAAAAGGCAGGATTTGAAGTTTTTCTATTTTTAGGAGTTCTTGATTGTGTGTAGTATTTGTGGAATTCAGTGGGCTGCAACTTAATAGGGTTTGGATCTCTCTTTTCTCAACTTTTTTTTTTTTTGTGAGAGGGGAGAGAGAGAGAGAGAGAGAGAGAGAGAGAGAGAGAAATTTTTTAATATTTATTTTTTAGTTCTCGGCGGACACAACATCTTTGTTGGTATGTGGTGCTGAGGATCGAACCCGGGCCGCACGCATGCCAGGCGAGCGCGCTACCGCTTGAGCCACATCCCCAGCCCTTTTCTCAACTTTTGACGGCCATAATATGGCTAAGAATTGGCCAACTGAAAGCCCCTACCCAGGCCCTGCATCTAAGGCAATACTTAGAGCCACCACAGAGGCACAAGGCGGTAGCGATAGTAGCAGTGATGGTGACGGTGCCCAGGTTGGTTCCATCTATTCCTGGAGGAAGCCTGAATTGGTTGTATTGGTTCATCTATCAGGCTTCAGAGTGCCCCTAATATCTCTCTATTTTAATTCTTTGACCCTCCATGTCTTTTGTGGACAGCAGACTGAGCCCTGCTCTGAGTTGCTCCGTGATGCACAGAACAGCAGTTCTCAGACTGTGCCTAAACCTAGGTTACTCATTTTATAAAGCAGCAGTTTGTCATAAGCTATTCCATTTTAAATGCTGAGGTGGAATGACTTTATACCTTGAGTGCATAAGTCCATAACAGCCATCTGCCTGGCACACCCATAAGACACAAACTGAGAAGTAAATTAATTGTACTAATAAAATGACCACCTGTGGATTTATCAAATTGATCAGAAGCACATGGATGCATGAGTATGTCATCTTGATATGTCACCTTGAAGTGGGCCAGACATGGAGAAACCATACTTCCCTGAAGCCCAAAGATGCTAAATTGATTTTCCTGGGCAAAGTTTATGAAGAGGGATGGTTAGGTGACAACTGGGGTGCCACCATATCCAATCTCAGGATGCTTTTTTTTTTTATGGTCCTAGAATGAAGGGGTTACTTCATTTGGTGGTCTGGTGTGTTTGATAAACTCATAGCTCTGGCTTTGGAGACAGACAGACCTACAATCACATTTTATCTCCATATACATAGATTTTCATTGTTTATTATATTGTTTTGAACTAAATTATATTTTTTATAATATCATCTTTTTAAAAAATTTCTTTTTATACCAATCACTTTCTAGAGATGTGGCTTTGGACAAATTGCTGCCTCCCGAGTCCTTAATTCTCTTAACTATCAGAAGAAAAAAGTAAAGCTCAATAAGAACTCGTGTAAAGAAGACATGAAGTGTTTATCACAGAAACTGGATCCTAATCGTCCAGCATGAAGGTAGATGCTATTATTGCTCTTGTTACGGATATTTAAAAATAAGTTTCCTAAAGAATCATCTGCGACTTTCTAAGAAATACATTTTCTTTGAGTATTTGTCCATGAAAATGAAAACAGCCAAGTATAAGAATAGTCTTTAGGTAAATTGTTTCTTCACTGTTCATGTTTTAGTGTTAGAACTCAGGTTTCAGAGTCCTGTGGTCTTTCTTCCCTGTTCCCTGTTTTGGTGAGGGTGACAACAGTGATCTTAGAGGATGCCTGAGCTGTGATAGCCTTTATCAGCTACGTCCTTTTATGACCACTTGTCCTCCAGTCTCCTGACCTCAGAGGACAGCAATCTCATTTAGCTCACATTGTCTTAACAACATGTGAACTGAATTCTTCTCAAATAACGTAGATTCTCCAAATCGAAAAGTTGAACTTGTGGTACCCTGTTCTCACTCTGCTATTGAGAGATATTTCAAAAAAGAATAAACACAGACAATCTGAATTTTTGCCATTTCATTCCAATGCTTTCAAATCTATTTTAATCAAATATCTCAAAAGGATATCTCATAAAACTTGGCTTAATTACTAATGTCTATGAACCACAATTCTAAAAATAAATTCATGCTTTTTTTTCCCTGAATATTCTCATTGATAATAGACTATAAACCATAGTGTCTAAATTTGAGTATCCAAAAGTACCGCATTAGTAGATTTTCCATGATCCATGGTTACAAGACTGAATGTTGAAGAGCTTAAATTCAACTGGGAAACCCCAGGCACTGAAGGCGTCATGCCAAAGTCTTTGAGAAGATTCAACAAAGAGACTCAGCATCAACTTCAAAATAATCTAAAGTTACATTTAACAGTCTACAATGTGGATTTGTGCCATCTATGATGCAAGTTAAGCAATCCATTGATTTTCATCTATCCTAATGATATAAATGATTGTGAATAACCATAAAATCTCATTCTCAATGAGGGAATAAACAATGCTCTTTATTTTTTATGCAGAATAAATTAGTTAATGGAGTTACAGTGTTTTGAGACAGTTTGGAATTCGTCAAAAATAAATCACATAATGAGAAAAAATTGAATAGATCATAAGATACGGATGCATCTCATCAGAAGGTAAGTGGGAAATCACTGGTTGGGGTAAGGGGTGGAGGATAGGGCGGACTCTACTTGCATTCAAGTGTCTCTGTGCCCCCTTTCTAAGTAAGCTATATCCCTCTCTAAGCATTTAGGAGGTCCACTGGGAAACAGAGCAATATCATTCTAGTTAGCTTATTTACTTTTTGACAGTCTTAAGAACTTTATTTGAAATTTCCATCATGGAGCACCTATTATTTGATTAGGAATGCATTAGCTGAGCAAACATTTTTGTAAAAATAAATATAAATCTGATTATATTGGTGGGTTTAAAAAGGCACTCGAATTCTTAGACGAAAACCTAATGGTTTTTTTTTTTCTCCTAGTATCAGTCCCCTAAGAACATTTGACTTGTATCTAGGATTTATACTGAGGGAGGGATTTCAATTCAATTCAGAACCTTCATAAATATCTCAATGGAACAAGATATTTAATATTTTCCACAAAATTTCATTCTTTCTCTATCTAGAAAAATAAGCCTGTTTCTCACCACCTGAAGGATATACTCTGGGCCTTTTTTTCTGAAGCTATGATGAATTTATATAACCTAGAAGCATCATATTATTTATATGTTTATTTCTGTCTGTGTATGTGTGCATGTATGCACTGTGTGTGTGTGTGTGTGTGTGTGTGTGTGTGCAAATGCATGCACAATATTTTAGGCAGTATGTTTCTTGTGAATGGCACAAGGACAAAAACCCAGCTCCTTCCCTCAAGAATTGCAACTCTATATGGAAAAAAATGAAACAAAAGGTAAAGAAGCAGGCTGGGCAAGGTGGCATATGCCTTTAGACCCACCCAGAGTCTGAGGCAGAAGGATCTTGAGTTCAAAGCCAGCCTCAGCAGAAGTGAGGCACTAAGCAACTCAGTGAGACCCTGTCTCTAAATAAGATACAATTTAGGGCTGAGGATGTGGCTCAGTGGTCAAGTGCCCCTGAGTTCAATCCCCAGATCCCCGCTCCCCCCAAAAAAGAAAGAAGCAAAATCCCTTAAGATTTGATATGATATATGTGTGCAAAATGCTATAAAAACTGAGAGGAAAATGATTAGAATTGCCTAGGTGCAGTTCCAGGAAGTTTTATTTAATCTGTTTTGAAAGATGAGCACAAGTTTACCAGAGTGTTTGGCCGAAAGATGACAGAACATCATGCTTTTCAGGAAACTAAGCAGTTCATTAAATAAAGTTCAGAAATAAAGACATGGGAGAATTAAAGATACAGAAAACACAGGATGAACTCTTAAGATCATGTTAAGTTACTGAAGCAAAATATTTGGGGCATTTGGGGTTACAATTAAGGATGTTAAACTTATTAGCATTGAGGTAGATCAGAGGGGGCTGGCTTATCTCAAGGAGGCCTGAGTTAAGGTTAAGAATCTTTATTCATATGGGAAAGAAATCATGGAGATTTGAATTAAGCATTAGTACGGAATTTCTGAAACAGGATGATGTTTAGATGTTGCCTTGAGTTAACTCTTATGATCATACACATATAGACAATGTCAACAAAAAGGAGAAGCCCAGGATGTCTAAGTGTTCTCCCTGGGAATTTAAGCAGAGGGGTCGCATAGATCAGAAAATATAAACACTGATAACCGGCTTTATAGGAAGGAATCATCTTTGAAATACATTTTCATTAAAGACCTGCCATAATGGAAAATTCAGTTATGAAAAAGATGAAAAAAATTAAGTAACATGGGGCATTTCTTTGCTATGTAAAATAATTAAAAATAATAATTTATTCTCCCACATAAAAATAATATTGTCACAAAGTAAATCAGGAAAAATCATTCAAGGGATTTTAAATTTATTACAACAGCTCAAAGTAGTCTTTTGCTAAGATCCCCTAAGATATATTAAAATATAATGTCCTGTTGAAATAAAAGGTTTATATACCCTTGGAGGTATAGAAAAACCAAAAAGTAGGAAAAATTAATGAAGAAAATGCAAGAGAAGGTCATATGCTTATGTATCACCAGAGCCTCTACTATCCCCATAATTAATGAAGAGTAGAAAAGTGAAAAAGTTCTTGGGGAAAATCTTATGTAAATAGTTAGGATAGATTTCCCCAAATTTTAAAAAAAAGTCATTAAATTAGTTTCGATATGTCTACTAAAGTCCCAAATACAGAGATTTCTCTGACAAGAAAAACATATGGCTATGGAATCTGCCTTCCATGTTCGTCAGACTTAGAACTACCCATGAGTTGGGACCACACTTTTTCCTCATTTATCAACATTCCAAGACAATATTCACTAGGAAAGTAGAAGGAAATAGACCAGTGAAACGTTGCACATACCCCCAGATCTTTCATGTAAAAGGAAAAGTTAGAGACAAATGCAAACCCTGAAATACCTTTGAATGAAGTGTGTATCAGAAACCTGGCCAATTGATTTAATGGCTACCACTCTCCAAATCCACATTGAAAGGGGATTTTGTTCACAGAACATGCATTAAAACATGTCCCCAGGAAGGCTCTATGAATGCTGTGGCATAACTTGCCATTCACAAGACACTGAGTGTTCATCAGCACAGAAGCAGCGGTGCCTCGTCTGGGTAGATGCATGGTTGATAGGTTTATGTGAAAGTGCTGTCTACAAAGAATAAGGATCATGATGATCCTTCAAGTTTTCGTTTCTAGAAACTGGAATTGTAAACCTCAGAGACTGCCCAATTATAATTCAATTAATAGAAGAATTAGAAACATAAAGGGAACTGGAGACTGAGGGTGATTTAGCCACATAAATGGTGAATCATTGAGAATAATATTAGTTAAATATTCTTATGGGGGGTTAAATAAGATAGCCTGATTCAATTTGCTACATTGGATCTTTCCAGTTCCTGAATTTTATTCCAGCATGTTTGAAATACTATGGATGAGTCTCTTCTTAAATTTCATGATGTTTGTCCCCTTCGTTGTCATATCTCTAAAATACTCCCTTGTTTCTGGAGGCAGCTTGAGCGTCTGTTTCTTGTCTAAAACATAATGGGGAAAAACTGTACATGTTATCATTAATATTGCTATTAGCACATTGGTTTAGGAGGTATGTACATCAAACTAACAATCATGGTTAGAGTGAGAAGTGGGTAGCAGCCCCTAGGAAGAGTGAAGGACAAACAGTTTACATATATATAAATTATTTTGTCATTCAAGGAATGGCTAAAAAAAAATGACCATTGTGGAATGGATTTCTGGGTAAAGATGTTACTGCATAAAGACAATAATTTTAATCCTAGATATTATAATAAATTGTAATTCAACTTTCAATTGAAACTGAAAACATATGAGTGTCAGAAAAAATATTTGTAGTGTATCTGTTCAATATATTCAAAGAAATATAAAGGCCTTTGCAACCAAAGAATTAGAAATAAAAGACCCAAAAAGAAAAGATAAACTGAGACAATTTCAGAGATAAAATGAAGAAAGTTAAGTGACAAGTGATTCTAAGGTAATACAAAGTATAAGTCTATAAAAGAGGGAATAAAAACAAAGTGAATTCCATAATTTATTTAATTAGCAAGAGGTAGAGAAAATTAGTGAAAATCCTCAAATGTAGAGAAAGAGACAAAAATGGTACAAATAATGATAGATATTGAGGATCACGCAATTGTACAATTAAAATAATAAAATCTGAATGGCTAACTTGACCCTATTTATGTAAAGAGAAACAGAAAAAAGATTGAGATGGGATATGTTCATTCTTTTCATTTTCTTTCTGACATTTACAAAATAAATAGTTCATAGAAATAAAGCAAAAATTTTAAATTGACAGATATATGAGATAAACTTGTGTATACATATATGGTTTATCTATGTACCTTATCCATGATGTATACATTTAAGATGGCTACAGGAAAAAGAACTAGAAACATTTATATACCTAAAATTATGAAAATTTTAACAGCAAGGAAGAATAAACTAGAAATGACAAAAAATATAAATGGCCTAAATTCTCATACTTAAGTGTTGAGAGCCACAGCCAAAGGGGCCCCAGCAAACTTCCAGCTGCCAGCAAACTTCCAGCTGCCGGCTGATGATTGGCTCACAGCGGTCCCAGCAACATCTAGCTGATTGGCTCCTCTGTGGTGATGTTCATTGGGCTGTTTCCCTGCCCTTCAGACTGCCAGCTGATGATTGGCTCACAGCGGCCCCAGCAACATCTAGCTGATTGGCTCCTCCACAGAGCTGCTCATTGGGCTATTTCTCTGCCCTTTCAGACAACGGAGCTGCTCATTGGGGGACTTCTTTGGCTCCGCCCATGTGACCCATCCAATTGGCCTCAAGAGCAGGAGGATTGTGGGAGGGGGGAGGTTGGTGTGGGGGAGAGGCTTGTGGAAGCCGGTGGTGGCAGTTGGGCTCTGAGGGTTTTTTTCCTGAGGAGCTGTTTTGTTTGGCGTTTGTAGTTCTAAAAATAAAGTTAGTTTCTTTTGACAAGTGGCTCCTGAATTGTGCCCAGACAGACTGTGGCACTTAAGGGGTTTAGAAATTTAAAGTGTGGCATGATAACAAAAATGTTTATTATAGAGCTATTTTTACCTCCAAATGAAAAGTCAAGCTGAGTTGAATGCTAATGATGGGGAAAATTTTCACAGGCAAATGTGAAAAAATACTTTTGAGGTAAGTACAATGGCAAACTAGATTAAATCAAAAATTAAAGGATTAAAATAATAGTGTCAAAATTAATGAAGCATAAAATTTAATATCAACACATGGCTACTTGGATGACTTATATATGGGAAATATATTTAAAAATCTAGAATAGAAAAATTTACTTGCAAATTACTTTAAAAATTCAAAATAACTTCAGGGATATATTGCCTGAAATGTTATTATAATTAGATATTATATAATACTATTACACTTTTTGAAAGACTAATTAGGTTAATAGTAAATATGCACAAAGAGGAATTCAATAATAAAATATTAAAATTTGATTCAGTAGATACTTATTAAAAACATGATGCTTTCAAAGAATCATTCAACTTTTACCACAAAATAGAAAATAAAGAAAGAGAGACTGCATGGCAAAACAAAGATAGTCACAAAATTTCTAAAAGACTAAAATTTGTTAAAGACAATATTAAATTGTTAAACATTAATGTAATAATTAAATAGTTTTATATGGAAAGTTATATCTGCTGCATAAGAGTCAAATTTTTTTTAATAAAAAACAGTTCTTTAGAAATTTTAAAATCTTGAATTATTTGAGTCAATAAAATACCCTCAGTTGAATGTGGTGATGCTGCCTGCAATTTCAGTGACTCAAAGACAAAGGCAGGTGTATTGCAAGTTCAATGCCAGCCTCAGCAATTTATTGAAACCCTGTAGCAAAATAAAAAATAAAATTGTCTGGAGAGTTAGCTCAATGGTAGAATGTCTCTGGGTTTAAAAGCCAGTACTACTAAAAAGAATCAATGAAAGTATATATGATTCCTAAAAGAATACTTATGTGATATAGTCAAAGCCAGTTGGTAGAATATTTATGAATGTAAGGGATCTCATTATTAAGCAAGGCAAATAATTACATTAAATGTTTGATTCTAAGGAATGAAACAGTGCAAACACAAATTAAATATTCACTAAATATCTGCCAAATAGATGAAATCAAGAATCCATTATGTGAACTTATTGCCTTAAATTCAAATTATATCCAGAGTCCAACAAGTTCTCACCATAACTTAAAACCTGTATCCAAAACATCATGATACTCTGGGTTGGTTCCACAGTCTAGCTCTTGTGAATTGTGCTGCTATGATCATTGATGTAGCTGTGTCCCTGTAGTGTGCTCTTTTTAGGTCTTTTGGGTATAGTCCAAGAAGGGGAATAGCTGGGTCAAATGGTGGTTCCATTCCCAGCTTTCCCAGGAATCTCCATACTGCTCTCCAAATTGGAGGAAGAAGGAGAAATGCACGGAAGATGGAAGGAGACCCTCATGGGTTCACAAAATACATATACAATGGTGTGAGGGGGAAGGGAAGGGAAAAAAGAGAGAGAGAGTGATAAATGTCACAGTAATATGGGTAGACAATAGGGATGGGAGGGGAGGGAAGGGATGGGGCGACAGGGAGGGCAGCAGAATACAACTGACACTAGGATTGCTGTATGTAAACACGGGGATGTATAACCAATGTGATCCTGCAATTTGTACATGTGGAAAAATGAGAATTCATACCCTATTTGAATCAAATGTATGATATGTCAAGATCATTGTATTGTCTTGAACAACTAATAAAAAAAAGAACAACAAAAACAAAATAAAACCAAAAGTCTTCATTGTGGTTTGAAAAGTCCTACAAAATCTGTCCTGAACATGTCCCTATTGTCCAGCTCTGCACCTGGTTATATATTTGATTTCTGAGATTGAGCCCTTCATTCATCTTATTACACAAGATGGCCTTCTAACTATTCCTTTCATTTGCTGAGATCATTCCAGCTTTTGAGATATCTAAAGGATGTTTCTAAAGAAATGCATATTATCAAGAATACAAGCAACAATAAATGTTGAGGATGTGGGGTAAAAGGTACATTCATACATTGCTGGGGAGAGTGAAAATTGGTGCAACCACTATGGAAAGCAGTATGGAGATTCCTCAGTATATTTGGAATGAAACCGCAGTTTATACCCAAAGGACCTTAAATCAGCATACCACAATGACACAGCCACATGAATGTTATATCATTTTAATTTACGATAGCTAAACTATGGAACCAAACTTGGTGCCTTTCAACAGCCGAATGAATAAAGAAAATGTGGCATATACACACAATAGAATATTACTCAGACATAAAGAAGAATGAAATTATGGCATTTGCCAGTAAATGAATGGAAATGGAGACTACCATGTTAAGTGAAATAAAGCAGTCCCAAAAAAACAAAGGCTGAAAATTTTCTCTGATACGCAGATGCTAACTCACAAAAGCAGGGCTGTTAAGGAAGAATAGAAGTACTTTGGACAAGACAAAGGGGAATGAAGGGAAGGGAGGGGAATGGAAATGGGAAAGACAGTGGAATGATTAAGAGTTTACTATCCTATGCACATATATGACTACACAACGCATGTAATCGTACATTACGCAAGCAGAAGAATGAGAAGTTATTCTCCATGTATATACAATATGTCAAATACTACCATGCATAATTATTAAGAACAAATTTTTAAAAAAGAAAGAAATGCATTCTGTTATTTGCTTCTAATAAATCTCAGATCAAGGCTACCCTGTCAGTTGCCCTCACTCACTAACCCCTTACTTAAAATTGTAATACTTCATGTCACTGCTAGATTCTGCACCTCTTTTCTCTACAACCTGTGACCCATTTCAATATGTTATATCAATGCTTACTATTTGTTTTAAATTTTGTATTTCCTTACATTAAAATGTAAAGAGTGTGAAGGTAGAGATATCTACCAGTCAGGAATTTTTATTTGTTTTTTTTTTCAGTTGATATTTCTAGGGAATCAAACAGTGCAGGCACAAATTAAATATTCACTATCTACCAAATAGACGGAATCAAGAATCCATTATGTGAGTTTAATGTGAAGGACACACTCAATTATCAAAATGAAAAAGAAAATTTGTAAAATTTCATGTGAGCAATTGTGGATGACACACATGTTAAGGGCAAACTGGGAAATAATCTAAGGAGGGAAGAACAATGAAGTTGAAGCAGTAGATGATGTCAAAGAATAGCCCAAAGCTGATTAAAAAAAATAGCAACTAAAAATTCAAGATTCTCTGTCAACTAAGTTCATCAGTAGAGAATTTACCAGAATCCACTAAAACTACGTTAACAGCTAACCGAGGAATGAAGTATCACTAAAGAGGATGAAGGATATTTATAGTGATAGAGAAGCAAGCTGTTTTAGAAGATATTGCACTTGTAAACTGGTGTACATTCAAAAACATATCCTCAAACAATGTAAAGCAAAACATAAATTATAGTACAAAAAGGAGAAAGAGAAATCCACAAAATGTGGAGGTAGTTTCCTAACCCTTTCTCTGACTAATACAACAATTACAAAGAACACTATATTCATTACCTTTTACTGTATAACAAATTGATACAGTTTCAGTGACTTCAAAGAGCACAATGAATTGTCTCACAGTTTCTGTGGGTTCAAAATCCTGGTTCTGCTTGTCCAGGACCCTCTGTCTTAAGGTCCCATGTGGAAGTGCAATCACAGTAAAGAATAGAATGAGGTCTCCAGGCCTCAATAGAGAAGGATCCACCTGCAAAACCACATATGTGTCTTGCTTAAGTCTCCTCCTTGCAGACTGTTGGGTCAAAGATTCCAATTTCTTGCCCTCGGTTGGTGTGAGGTCACCCTCTTTAGGGTTGGTTGTTAGCTATAGCTTCTTGTTACATGAGTCTCCTCCTTCCTTGATTGAAACCAGCAAGAGAAAGCCTACTAGTGTGACTGATGTTGCAATCTTCTATAGCATAATCCTGTTCTATTGCTAAGAAGCAAGTCAAAGGATGCATCGATATCCAAGGGAAGGGAATTACATAAGGTTTTGATTATCAGGGGAAGGATAATTGCGTGTGTCCTCCACAAACACAATTAACCATCTGATCTAATTGGCATCAGAACACTTCATCCAAATGACAACAGAGCACTTATGGAACATTTACCAAAACTGACCACACGCTCTGGATTGTAAAGCATTTCAAAGGTTTTAAGAAATTCAAAGTGTATTCTTTGACCACAGTGAAATTAAGTTAGAAATCAATAAGAAAAGCAGAAGTAGAAAGTGCCCCCCCCCAACTGCTTGGAAATTAAATAATGCACTTCTAAGTAATGCATGGATATTTTTTTTTAAAAAAGAATAGACATTAGAAGACATTTTGATAAATGACAGAGAACATATAAAATATCAAAACCTTGAGGGATGCAGTTACTAAGGCTTAGAAGCAAAGATATAGCCTTAGATCCATATTTTTTAAAAGAATGGTTAAGTAGCAATGATCCAGTATACCTTCTTAAATAGAAAAAAAAACCCAAAGACAGCAGAAATAAGATAACAAAATCATGAAATTCAAAGTGAAAGTTTAATAAAAATCTGAAAATGTAATCAGTCTCATTGGTCATCAGGAGAATCCAACACACATACACACACACACACCCAGTGAGGTACTGCTACACTGGATAGTGAGCATCTTAAAATGACTGGCCATGGACTGTTGATGGGGATGAACATTTTTACCATCACATTGGATCCTTTGCTGATTATATTTATGAAAATTGGGCATATATACACCCTTCGATCCAGCAGTTCCATTGAGAAGTATACTCAGCAGATTTGTGCATCTGATCTCAGAAAGATAACCAAGCATATATTCTAGGGGTGCTTTTGAAGTAGTCATAATAAAATAACTAAAATATCTTTCAAGAGTTGATGAATTAATATATTGTGATAAATGAGCATATCTTATTCAGTGTTGAGAATGGATAAACTAATTCTGTATATGTGAGATACATAATTAGAATAGGTAATAAGGATGAATCTCATAAGCATTATTTATTTATTTTTGCCATGATTTTATTCTCTTTTATCGCTGAGTAAAATTCCATTGTGTATATATGCCACTTTTTTTTTTATCCATTCATCCACTGAAGGGCATCTAGGTTGGTTCCACAGTTTAGCTATTCTGAATTGTGCTTTATCTTCTGAGAAGTGTCTGTTCAGGTCCTTGGCTCAAGTAATGGTTTTGGAGAATGTTCAGTAAGGAAATGTATTATGGACACATTTATGAAATGGAATACTTTTCTGCCATAATAAAGATTTTAACTAGTTTGGGATGGGGAGATTAAAAAAAGAAGTCATGCATTTAACATGTAATAGTTTCCCTTTATCTACAGATTCATCATCTGTACTTTCATGATCACTCTTGTCCAAAAACATTAATATCTGTCTCGACTCAAGAGAGACCATATTTGCATATTTTCATTACAGTATATTGTGATGATTGTAGTACTTTATTATTGGTTATTGTTTTTAATCTTTTATTGTATTTCCATTTAACAGACATTTAAGTTATTTATTATTAGGTTATTGTAAGTTTGCCCTTACAAACATTGCTGCAATTAAATTAAATTAAATCTCATAATAATTGTGTGTGCTTAGGAAATAACAGCACATATAAGGTTCAGTACTCTCTGCAGTTTCAGGTATTCACTGGGAGTCTTGGTTCCATGTTGCAATACAAGTCTCTCTATATTGGGTGTGATATGATCATCCTAGGCAATTAACAATTAGTCCTACAGTCATTGAGAAGACCGAGTTGCTCTAAGTGTCTGCTCAAACAGTTCTGTAAGGCCTTCCCTGACCTATTCTTATCTCCTACCCTTGAAGGAGATAAGAAAGTCAATAATGAGGTATCCAAGGACAGGGGAGGAGAGAATAGCTATGAAGTAAATTTTGCCCAAATGCCCAAGGAACAGCCAGGAAGCAAACAATGTTCAGAGTGGTCAGAGAGGTAATGGGCATCCAGATCACATGTGTCTCTGAAAGGAACAATGGGGACTAGTAGAGAATAACTCATTCAAGACTAGATGACCAAGGCCACGCAAATAGGAAATATTGGGCCATTTATACTTGAGGCTGATTAGTGCAAGACTCATGAGCTTTTGAACTAGGTGCTCAGATGAAAAAACTGGTGGGCCCTACTGTGTTAGGTTTTCATGACTTTCACCAGAATCTACAAAAATAGGCAAAGCTCCATAACCTATTTTCTGCCATACCTGAACCTAAAAATGTTCCCATCATAGCTTTTGGTGACAAAACTCTTGTCTGACCTGAACTCACTGGTGCAAACCCTGAATGAACTAACATGAGGCTATTTACTATTTTCTCTTTCTTAGTATGAAGACCGAGATTTTTTCTATCTGCTTATAGATTGCTACTCCAGACACCACTGCCATGTTGACAATGAACTTTGTTCTGCTATAATTCATAATTATTTAATATAAATGACTGCATATTCTATTAAAAATGGGGAGATTATGTCAATACAACATGGACGTCCATTTAGTCCAGACCTTTCCTTGCATGTGGATATTTTGAAGCAGTTAGGACAAGTTTTCTCATAATTAAAGATAAGGCCCTAACATGCATGATCTTAAAAAAAAACATGCTGAAAAGTAAAGAACACAGCAGTACAATGAGTAGCCAGAATCTTGGCTTTTAAAACTACTATGTTTAGCTACCTGGAAAAATTTCAAGTGTGATTGAAATCTTTGCAAAGATATCCCCTCTTCCCATTTTAAAATAACAGACAAATGAGGAAGACTATAATCTTAGATCAAGGATTGTTGACCTCATGAAGAAAACAGTCACTATTGAAATTAAACATTTACAGAACTTATATCCACATAGGAAAAAAAAAGATCTTTTTATGTTTTCATGTTATAAGGGATTGGCTGATGCAGGGCTCCATTCAAAGGCTAACAGAGATCAGCTTTGCTATACTTCCATTAGGACAGTTATTTTATTGCTTCTGTTGATTATTCTCTGATTTAAAAATTCCATGGGATTTCGGTGGTCTGTTACAAACCTGTTTTTCCCCATAGGCTCTATTAAGTTTAGTGCACCATATTGCAGAACACAAGGTTTTTCAGGAATGTACATATGGAATCATAGCAGGGACACCTATATTTAGTATATGTACCATATTCTCTGTCTAAAGTCCTCACAAAAATATGGATTCTGAAATTATCTTGCTTCTAGGACCTCTTATAATGACTGTGCATGGGAATGAGGCATCTATGCAAAGTATCCAGATGCCACAAAGCAGGGTGGAGCAGTGAATTTGTTTGATGATGCAGTTAGACTGTGCCAATTTTTCTGCAGGATCGAGCAATGAACTACATCTAATAAGATGAAACTCTATAGAGACACTTTGAATATTCTCCACCCAAGTAAAATAGGTCAGCTGATGAGTAGGTTTTTAGTAATAGCACACTTGTTTATATTTCCATAAATTTTATGTAAAGGAAATCATAAGGATGTGTATAAAAATATAACTATTAGGATGTGTCACCAGAGCATTGTATACAAAAGTGACAAGCTAGAAACTACTTATGGGGAACAACTGGGCATGTGGTAAATAAATGTCGGTACAACCATAAAATTGGTTGTTCAGTAGCCATTGAAACTGTTAAGGAACTACATTTATTGACTCGAAAGTGTGTGTTTAGGACATGCTAATATGTGAACAAAGTAGATAATATAATAACAGAAATTATTTCACTTTTGTATATATTTATAAACATCATGCATATTTACATATTCATTTTTGCTTCATACATATATAGCAAAGATAAAGATGTGCGTGGATATACACTAATGTGGCACCACTTGGTGCTCATCCCATGCAGGGAGTAGGTGAATAGCTGTTTCATTCTTTGTTTAACAGTATTTCCCACTTTTTCTAGAAATCGCCATATTTGCTTTTGTAATAAGGTAAAGTCAATCTATTCCAAATCTTCATTTTTATTTTAACAATCCATTTTGAATATTTTTCTTATTTTAAGAAGCAACAGTGTCTTTCAAGTTGTCACAGAACCAAGGGTTTTGTCCTTTGTAGATGGTCTTAGGAGCCTCCATAATCAGAGCCCATGAGCAATTCAGGGATGAAGATGCTTCCTACAGCTTCAGAGTTCTCATTTCAGCTCCAGTCCCCAGGATGGGCCAGCCCATCTCTAGCCCAGTCCATGGGGGACTTGCTAGGTCACCAGCCTCATCATCTTCAGAGCCTTGTCACCTTGGTCCCCAGGAATTTGCATCTTTAATAAGCATGATCATAATCACAAACTGAAAGATTATGATGTCACAAGTCCCTGAAAACTTTCTGATTCCATGTAGAGGTTTTGAGTTGCTTTTGATTTGCTTTGTCTCATGCATCATGCATGTGGCTTCAAATATAAAAGTACTGCATAAATAATGATTCTTTAAAATTTTAATTTCCCTGAGGAACACTTCAACACTTAAGCAATTATATATATATATATATATATATATATATATATGTAAAGTCTATTTCAGTATGTATACTGCAGGGAACATTTTTAATCTACAGATATCATCATGATATATGCAAATATAGGAGTAATTGGGTATAAACCCATAATTCTGTCTCACCATTTTTTGAGGTTAAATGGCGTTGAGATCAAGCATTAATATTAACAAATATGTTAAATAAGTATAAGTGGTGCATGAAATACCTCTTCCAGTTCTCACTCACTCCTTTCTTGCTGTTGGGGGGGGGGGTCTCAAGTTTGAACCAGTGCTTGACAATTCTTAGCAAGTCCAAGAATCTCATCAGTAGCTTCCTAAACTACAGGCTTCCCCCCAAGGCATTCTGATCCAGTGGGTAGGGGTGAAACCAGAGAATTTGCATTTGTATTTCTCTCCCAAAAGACAACAATACCTCTGTCTAGAGACCACACTTTGAGTAGCAAAAGTCTGGATCTAAGTTCCAGATGTATTTCAGTCATTGGCTCTTTATGTTGTAGTTCCTTCCTTTTTATTTACTTCTCCATTAATGTGATAATTGGTGATAGTTTGCATAAGTATGTTCATGAATTATTTGGCTCGGGTAATGTGTGTACATCTCCCAAGAATCTTCAGGACATTTTGATTCAAAGAAATCCAGTTTAGTGGTAGAAAATGTCTATATTGCAGAGGATGTTGATTTGAGCACAGGGGAATTTCAGTGTCTCTCACAGCATCCATTACTAGATGTTGGTGCAGGAGGGTGTGAAAAAAGGCATTTATTTATTTATTTTGCATTTTAAAAGACTCACAAAGATAAAGTCATATCTATAGATAAACCAAAGCAGCTTAAAGATGTGTGTGTGTGTGGGTGTGTGTGTGTGTGTGTGTGTGTGTGTAACATCTGCAGATAAGATTGGTCTTTTCTACAATTCCACGCATCAGGATGTGTAACAGATGTCAACCAAAGTGACAGGGGCTAGGATGATGTTCGTGAATTAAAGGGCAGATGTCAGTTTCTAGTGACATGTTTTCTGTAATCTACTGTCTCTCTTTGTTTATCTTTCAGGCGCAATCTATAAAGCAACCGTTCATCTATTTAGTCTTGGGCAGGACATAGAAATGCAAGCCAGATCTCAAATTTAGTTTGTCGTTTGCCTTCTTGAAAGGAGATGTGATTTATGTTTATAATAAAGCATTTGAAATGTCATTTAATAGGAAAACAAATGGCAGCAAGATTCCCATGAGCCAAAAAAGAAAAGAAAAAAAATAAATAAAGGAAAGAAGAGGAGGTGGAACTCTGAATTAGACATTTTTATCTCACCACTCTTCCAGTTACACATTTTTATTCTAATTGTAAAAATTATCTCTCTTGATCTATCTTTTCCATTATTTTTTTTTCAAAGAGAATTCATCATCTGGGTTAATGATGACACAAAATTTTAATATATGCATTAAACATTTAAGTTTTAATATGTTAACATGTCATAAGATGTGAATAATAACAATGTTTTATATATGAAGTGAAAACATATTTTATGTTAGGAATAGTTATAAAGCCTAGAAAGTGACTTATATCCATAACAATTTCATTTAAATATTGCTTTTGCTCCCCATCTATCTTAGATGCAATTTTATAGTCCTTTTAAAAAATTCATTTCAGTGTGACCTCTTCGAGACGGCAACTTAGTGCCTCTAGCCTACATATCCAATTGTACCTGTGCTAGCTCCTGTTCAATTACCTTTTAACATGCAGGGAGCAGCCAGCACCCAGGTTTGAACTGCATTTCCCATTCCGAAACTCTCCAAGAATTACAACTTTGGTTCAGTTCCATCGAAATAAGAAAGAAGGGCAAAAAGGCAATCTATCAGCCTACCCAGTTGTTAGATCCCATGGGTAGTTTTAAATATCCTGAGTCTGGGCTCTTACTTGGCCCTGGAATGGTCTTCTGAAACTTGATTCTGAAAAGTGAGGAAGTAGATTCTTAAATGGAAGCCTGGAATCTTTCTATGGTTCTCAAATTGGAGAACAAATCAAATGGTGCCTGAGTAGGCAGGGATTATGGTTTCACAGAACAGAATCACAGACCTTCCCTTTCTTTAAAGATTCGACTTTTATAGCTGCCCTGAGACTCAAATTAGTGCATCTCTAAAAAAATAGATGAGAACATCAATGACTTCCTTTCTGAGAACAACATTGTAAAATGAGGAAATATGAATACGGAGTTTGAAAGATCCCAAATTCAAACAAAAGTCAGATGCTATTACTGCAAGGCACCCATAAAGAGACAGATTTGGAGGTATCAACACATGCTTTTCGTGGATTATAATTCCACCTTGAATGTTTTGATTACCACACTAAAATATTCGACAGAATACTTAACCTTTTGCAAGATGTAGGTCTATCCCAGCAGAACATCAAAATTGCTTCAGAAAATTGCTTCAGTGGCGACTGTATGGGTTGTACACACATATCAAAACATCACATTGTACTTCATAAAGGCATCCAGTTAGGATATGTTGGTTAAAATCAATGTTAATGAAAATAAAAAATAAAATTTAAATGATCAAATTACTGCCTGGCTTTCTGCCTTTAAAAGGAAGAAAATATTTCTTAAACTGGCCCTATAATCTTGAAAATTCACATCAAAAAAACTAACAGAATATATTGTAGGATTTTTATTAGATTATAAGTAACCCAGATATACCAATTCCTTTGACAGATTGCTTTTGGAATTAACCTTGAGTATGGTAGAAACTTTCTTTTGTGTACGTCCTTTTTAAACCTGTGGTCCTGGGATATTGAATGCATTTTATGGACTTGCAAAGGTATCAAAACTCAAACAAAAAATATTAAAAACTTTTCTTCCTCATAGAAAAGAATGATTTTGTTTATTTTCATGGATGATTTGAAATGTTATAGTGGACAGAGACTTTAGTCAAAGAAACTCTTAATCAGTCAATGCCAGATGTCAATGATGGGTAGGTTATGTGAAGAGGAATTCCCAGAATGAGCCACCCCTTGGTGCCACCAACAATTGCTACTTCACCTGCACACAGTCTGGTCCCTCCAGCCCCTCCATCCTCACATGGCTTCTCTGTGGTTGTGCTGATTTGGGATAAGTGATGATTAGATGGATAATTGTAAGATTCTCATTCACAGATCCATATCGAAAGACTTGGTGTTGCCACTGGATGCAAGATGGCTTCTCCTGATGCAGAAGAGAAGAATTCATCAATAGCCTCACTGCATTCAATTAATTTCATACATTTACTAAATGGAGATGTTTCCTTCCTTATGAACGTCTTGTATTTTGGCATAGCTTCTTCACTAAATGCATAACAAAATATTTCACTCAAAGTACCAGAGCAAGGATCCCTGGTGATTGTGCCTCCTTCTGCTGGATTCAGCCATGGAGCTTTGCTCACAAATGGGAAACAAGGCTTCTCCACAAATGCCTTCTCCTGCTTTGTATCCAACTCTTTTCCTACCTAAGGACACTGACTGTGCTCAATTTTATGCTGGTGATAGAATGCACTCCAGAAAGGAGATGCACAAAATGTGAGGGTAATTTTTCTTCCAGATTGTTTTGTAATCCCCTGGCTACAAAATAATTATTGTGTTTTATAATGAGAATTAAAAATGTCATGGGAATAATTCAAAACACTCCTTTGCAACATAAAATACCCATTAAAAGCAATAATGCATTTTAATAATTATAAGTGTTGATGAATAAAAGCATATGGGTTAAGCTTTTTTTCCTTAAAATGACACTTGGATTTCAAAACTATGTGAAAAATAAGTTTGGAAAAAAAATCAATTTTTGAGGTTACCAAACCATAATTTAATTAATAATTTAAAATATTCAACAAACTGTACAATAATGAAGCTTAAAAATATTATATATTAATTATACTAAGGTTTCATATTGAATAAAGACACCACTAAGCCAAGCATGAATAGCCCCATTCCCATCTTTCAGCAGAGGACTGAAGAGCTTAAAATAGTATCATTTCTGATGAATAAGACAAAATTAAATTAATTTTATTATTGAAGGCTGTAAATGATTTTAACCACCCCAAATGCAAAACTCTCCATCAACTGTGATTCATCAGTCAGTGCTCAGTTACTTACTACCCATTGCTTGGTAATTGCTGTTTTCATCACTTTTGCAATGGTCTTCCACGATTCCAGGGTCAGTTCCTGTGTAGTGGGGTGCAAACCCTGTATGTACTCTGCCTGTCACTGCATACATAGTGACTTCAGGCCAAGAGTACACATGGAGTATCAAGACGTTCTAAGTTGATCTCTTGAGTGAAACTTGACAAAATTTTCATCACAGTAAAACAAAGAATATTAAAATGAAGCAATCATCCTTCCACATCTATGGGAGATTCCAGGACTCTACAGATACCAAAATCTGTGAATGCTCAAGTCTTTTATACAAAATGGCACAACATTTGCATGTAACCTACACAAGTCTTTCTGCATAATTTAAGTCATTTCTAGATTACTTTTAATATCTGATATAATGCAAATGCTGGGTAAATTGCTGTTATGCTATATTGTTCAGAGAATAATGACAAAATTCTGTTCCTATTCTATGCAAATACAACTATTGCCTATTGCAGACCTAACTACACAGTACCAATTTGCAACAACATGTCATTTTGTTTGTTTGTTTTTGTTTTTACCTCAAATAATTTCAACCCACAGTTGGTTGAATCTGCAGATGTGGAACCCAGGCTTATGAAAGGCTGACTGTATTCAAATTTAATTCACCAAATTATCGTTTTTAATGTGAATTATTTTAGTTTCATGAAATTAAATTCTTAATTTTATCTAATATAGAAATCAAATTTATAATTTAAACTTTTAACAAGTATGTTATTCTCTAATTTTTGTTCTGGGTTGTATCAAAGTTAAAGTTTATGAATGCCTTTCCCTGAATATTTTAACCTATGTGATATTTTTCACTTTCATATTTATTTTAAATCCAACGTATATCATCTCAAGATGTTGACTTTCCATTTTCCTGAGAGGAGGGAGGAAAGGAGAAGAAAAAGATGGAGAGAAAAAGAGAAAAAGGAAAGAGAGAGAGAAGAAGAACTAGAGGAAGAAGGAGAAGAATTAAGAGGAGGAGGTGGAAGAGAATGGATAGGGAGGAAGGAGGTACTGAAGAGAGAAAAAGGAAGAAAAGAGAATGAGTAGAGGAAACAGGGGGTGTCACTGTGTTCTTTCAATTGGGAATGAAAGTCCCTGGATTTAGCTGTTTTTAACATCTACTATGATTAGTTTTATTTGCTCACATTTTTGTTGATACTAATTGAGGGTGGGTAACAGTGTTCTTTGTTTACTAATTTTTTTGTTTTATCAAATAAAATAATAAAACATCCCACCTAAAGTAACTTTTTGAGGTATTTAACATTTTTATTTTAACATCATGTATTCTATTAATTAATAAAATTAGGGGAAAAATTTAATTGATTTTTAAATAAAAACTCGCCCTTATGATAAATGCTGTTCTATTAGTCAAGTAGACATTTTTCAATGTCCCCTGAGCTCTCTGATACTAGGATTCAGTATCTGGCATTGAGTCTGATGGAGATGGAGTCTCAGTATATAGAGTTTGAATCAACTTATTGACATCAAGTTTTTCTTCTGACAGCAAATATATACATATTTCTTCCTGGGAATAAATCAGACAAAGTGTTTAAATCTGTAAGTATAAGGATAATTTTTACAACCACATTAAAATCTTTTCCTCTGGATATTTTCTGACATGGTCATTATTTTTACCCAGAAACTTTTCTTTGTAGTCTACGGCATATGTAGCGATTTATAGCCTGTACCAGTTACTTTAATCAGGGGAATGGAACTGCAAGACCAAAACTCTTTATCTTCTCATCCTAAGGAACCCAGAAGACATAGCATAAGCAAATGCTATGTCTTCTGGGTTCCTTAGGATGAGAAGATAAAGAGTTTTGTCTTGAGTCTCCACTTCCCCTGACTCAGCTCCACTGGTACAGGCTATAAAGGTCGGCTACCATATGCCCAGCTACAAAGGAAGTTTCAATAAGTTTAATGAGATTGAAATCATCAAAGTATAATCTTTAAATACAGTAAAACTAGATTAGAAAGCAAGGAGGTAATAAAATTTGGGAAACCTATGAACACTTGCAAATTACGCAGTTGCAATTCTAAATGAACCGTTGATCAACAAATATTGCAAAGAAAATTAGAATATTAGAAATTTTTAAATAAAAATTGAAATAAAAACAGAAATAAGACAGAAATTTATAAGATGACACGAAAGCAACATTTAGAAGAAAATTGTAAGCTTTAAACACCTATGTTAGATGATTAAACTCCCACTTCAAGAAAATAGGAAAAAAAAAACTCAGCAAACTAAATCCAAACATAGAGAAAGAAAACATAATAAAACTAAATCAAAACCCAATAGAATGGAATGCATAAAAATAGTAATAAAATAAAGGAAAATAAGTTGGTTATTGAATATGGTTGATAAAATTGACAAATCTTTGGCTGGAATCATCACAGAAAAAAAACTATACAAGTTATCAAAGTCAGAAATGAAAGACAGGACATTTCTACTAACCTTAATGTGATTAACAATTTTGGGGGGACTAATAAGGGACTACTAAGCCCAACTCTATGCCAATCAGACACCTTAGAAAAAAGGGAAAAATTCATTGAAAGACAAAAACTGTTGAGATTAATTTTTAAAAAGTTTAAAAGTCTTGTTCCGACAAATTATAAATAAAAGGTATAAATAATAATGAAAACGCTTTCATACAAAGAAGTTAAGCCCCAATAGTTTCACTGGTAAATTAAATCAAACATTAATATAAAAAGTGAGAATTCATCATAAGTACGTTTTAAATAATAGGAATACTTCTTGTTCTTTAAAGTTAACCTTGTCCTGATACTCAAGATAAATACATTACAAACTATTGACAGATGTCTCCTGTGAATAAAAACACATAATTTCTCAACAAAATATTAGCAAGTCAAATCTAGCAAATAATATTTTTAAAAAGGATTTTAAATTATGACCAAGCAGGATTTATGCCATAAATGTCAAGTTTGATCCAATATGAAAACACGAATTAATGTCATATACCATGTTAATATAATGAAGTTCAAATATCATGTAAAAAATCTCAAAACACAGAAAAAGTTAACCCAACATTCATTTGCAATAAACACTCCTCCCTCAAACGTTCTTACCTCATCATACATATCTGTGAAATGTTAAATCAGTTCCAAGATCAGAAGCAAAAGATGTGCATTCACACAACTTCTGTTTAGTCTTGTGCTGAAATATGTGACTAATAAAATCAGAAAGAAAGAGAGAGAAAGGAAGCAAAGAAAGAGAGAGGAGAAAGGAAGGAATGAATGAAGGAAGGAAGGAACACTAGATTAGAAAGCAAGGAGGTAATAAGATTTGGGAAATCTATGAATCTGCAAAAGAAAATGGATCCAGATTGAAAAACTGTCCTTATTTTTATGTAGTATAATATTATATGTAGAAGATCCTTAGAACAGTTCCTCCCCAAACCAAAATAATCTACCAGAACTAATAATGAATTCAGGAGGATTTCAGGGTCTACAAAGAAATTAAATTTCACTATATTTGTAATGAAGAATACAAAAAATGGAATAAATAGAGAAGTTTTATTCACAGTAACAATGAAAAGATTAAATCATCTGACTTTAAATTTCAGGAAAAAGTGCAAATTATACAATATTGATAAAATTAGTAAGAGAATCTCAATAAGGGAGAGTCACTTCATGTTCATGAATTTGGAAACTCAATATTTCTAAGATGATAATTGTTCTGAAATCAATCTATCAATTCCTAGGTATTAACACACCTAACAAAAGGTGTGTTAATACCCCAACACATCTTTAAAAGAAATTGACAAGCTGATCTCTAACACCAATACAGAAATATGAAAGATGAAGAGCCGCATGTTTTGAAAAAGTATGGAGTTGGAGGAATTAAACTTTCCTTTATAAAACATATATTAAGATACCAATGACATTTTTCACAAAACTAGGGGGAGCTCTTAAAATTTGTATGGGAAAATAAAAGACTTAGAATAACCAAGACAGTTTTGAGGAAAAATAGCAATACTAGAGGTGCTACCAAATTATACAATGGAACTATAGGTAGCACTATTGTTCTAGCTAAAAACAGGCATGAAGACCAATGGAATGGAATAGAAACAAAGACAAATCCACATAGATACAGTTATCTTATCCTTGACAAAGTGTCAAAAGCATACCTTAGAGATAAGATAGCCTTTTTAATAAACAGTTCTGGGAAAACTAGATAACCATATATAGAAGAATGAAACTGGATCCCTATCTCTCAACTCTGCACATAAGTCAGCTCAGAATGGATCAAGGGCCTAGTAATTAGACCAGAAACTTTGCAAATACTACAAAAACAAACAAACAAATAAAAGCAAACACAGGGTCAACACTCCAACATATATCCACAGGCAACAATTTCCTCAATAGGACTTCTAAAGCTCAGGAAATAAAACCAACAATTAATAAAAGGATCTGCATCAAATTAAAAAACTTCTGTACTTTTTTTTAAACAAGAATGTGGGGAGAAAATCTTTGCCAGCTACTTTTATAACAAAGGATATATATATATATATATATATATATATATATATATATATATATATATATATACACACACACACACACACACACATACATATAGATAGATAGATAGAGATAAATATAGATATAAATATATAGAGATATATATACACACACATATAATGAACTAAAATATTAAAATGAACAAACAAAAAACACAAAATAAAAAATAACCCAGTCAATAAAGTGGATAAATTTACAAAGCAGATGTTTTTCAAGAGAAGAAACACAAATGGTTAACAAATATATGGGAAAAAAAAGTTTAACATCACGTTAGCCATCAGAGAAATGCAAATCAAAACTATCCTGAGATTTCATCTCACTCCAGTTAGCATGGCAGTTATGAAATATAAAATAATAATGTACAGGCATGGTGGTGCTCGCCCATAATTCCCACAACTTGGGAGGACAAGGCAGGAAGATCACAAATCCAAGCCTGGGTGGCAACTTAACAAGACCCTGTCTCAAAACAAAAACATAAAAAAGATGTGGTTCAGGGGTAGAGTGCCCTGTGTTTAATCCCCAGGACTGGGAGGAGGTTACAAATAATAATAAATGCAGTGTGGAAAAGGATCACTGACACACTGCTGGTGGGACTGTAAATTAGTACAACCACTATGGAAATCAGTATGAACATCATCAAAGACCAGGAATGGAACTGCCATAGGTCCCAGCTATACTGCTTCCCCTAAGGGTTTATCTTAAAGAACTAAAGTCAGCATACATGCATACACCCATGTTTAGAGTAGTCAAATTCACAGTACCCAAGTTATGGATCAGCCTAGCTGATAAATGAATAAAGAAATCAATAAATGAAGAAAGAAAATGTGGTGTGCATATACAAAGGAGCTTTACTCACCTATAAAGAAGAATTAAATTATGTCATTTGCAGGAAAATTGATGGAACTGGAAAGCAACATATTAAGTAAATGTAAGCCAAACCGCTGAGAATATCAGTAGTGAAACGTTTTCCCTCTTATGTGAATGCCAGAGGAGGGAAAGCAGGGGGAAGAATTTCATTAAAATTTAAAGGAAACCAGTAGAGGATGGAAATAGGAGGTGAGTAAGGAGGAGAGGAATAGGGGTGGTAGTAGGTAATGAAACTATTCCAATTATGTGTATATTTGAATGTATCATAATAAATTCCACTATTATGTGTAATTGTAATACACAAATAAAAATAAAATATAAGTCATTAATGAAAAAACACATACTGTAGTAATCAAAACATAATATTGGCATAAAGATGTAAATAACATTTGCATAAGTATAAATAAATAGAACAGAGATGCATATATACTACTACATATTATCGATCAATTAGTTTCCAAAAAAATGACAAAACAATTCAAAGGGATAGAAGAAAATCTTTTCAACAAATGGTGCTGGAAATTCTGGATATCTATTTATTAAAATATAACTTACATCATATCATTCATACATAAATATTAACTCAAAATGAATTACAGATCTAGTTATAAGAGCTAGAGCTATAAAATTCCTAAAATAAAATATCAGGATAAAACTTTGTGACTTTGAGTCAGGACAAGTTTTTGTTGTTATTATTTTGTTTTGGTTTGGTTCAGTACTGGGGATAAAACTTAGGAGTTCTTTACCACTAAACTACACACTCAGTACCTTTTATCATTAGTTTTTCTAAATTTTATTTTGAGACAGAATTTCATTAAGTTTCTGAGGATCTCACTAAATTGGGAGACTGGTCTTGAAATTGTTATCCTCCTGCCTCAGCCTCCCAAGTTGCTGGTATGAACCACTACATTCAACAAGATTTCTTACTGATGACATTACAGTACAAGTGATTTTTAAAAAATGATACAATGGATTGCATAAAAACACAAACCTTTGCACTTCAAGAGTCACTATTAAGAAAATAAAAAGAGAAGAAGAAACATGATTGGTCAACAAATATATGCAAAGATGTTCAACATCTCTAGCTATTAGATAAATACATATTAAAACTAAACTGAGATTTCATTTCACTCTAGGCAATTATCAAGAACACAAGGACCAATAAATATTGGTGAGCATGTGGGGATAAAGGTTCACTCATACATTACTGGTGGGACTGAAAATTACTGCTCTGCTTTGGAAAGCAGTATGAAGAGTCCTCAGAAAACCCATAATGGAACCACCATTTGACCCAGTTATCCCACTTCTCTGCATATACCCAAAGGACTTAAAACCAGCATACTACAGTGACACAGGCACATCAATATTTATAGCAGCTCAATTCACATTAGCTAAACTATGGAACCAGCCTAGGCACCCTTCAAAAGATGAATGGATAAAGAAAATATGATATATATATATATATATATATATATATATATATATCCAGAAGAATGAGAAGTTATATACTCCATGTACGTATGATATGTCAAAATACATTCAACTGTAACTAATAAGAACAAATTTTTTAAAAAATATATATTTTTTTATATAATGTACATTATATAAATGTATATATTACATATATTATATATAAACATATATAAATATATGTATATATATGTGTGTGTGTGTGTGTATATATATATATATATATGGAATATACTCAGCCATAAAGAAGAAAAAAGGTTTGGCATTTGCTGGTAAATGGATGGAGCTGTAGAATATCATGCTAAGTGAAATAAGCCAATCTGAAAACAACAAAAGCTGAATGTTTCCACTGATTCATAATGGGGTGAGGGAGAGAAGAGTAGAAGTACTTTGGATTATACAAAAGGGAATTAAGCTAAGGGAGGGGGAATGGGAATAGGAAAGACAGCAGAATGAATTGGACATTACTATCCTATTTGCATGTATGATTACATGACCAATATAGTTCTCCATAATATATAACCAGAAGAATGAGAAGTTATACTCCCTGTATATATGATATGTCAAAATACATTCTATTGTAACTAATCAGAACAATTTTTAAAAAAAATAATAACAATTGAACTTTAAAATGAGCAAAATACTTCAATTGACATTTAACAAAGACAATATAGAAATGGAAAGACATTCAACAAGGTTAGTCATAGGGAAAATACAAATTAAACTACAAGGAGATATCACTTTACAGATACTAGTAAGGCTGTAATTTAAAACCCACACATCATCAAATATTGGTGAGGAAGCGAGAAGTTTGACGTCCTCGACATTCCTGGTGGGGATGTAAACTGGGCATCCTTTCCAGTTTTCTAAAAATCCCAACATTAGCTTATCAGATGAACAAGAAACCTCACTTCTACCACTAATTAAGACATACCCACACAGAGATGTCTACAAACATTGTTAAGTTATAATCATGATTCTGAATAATGATTCATAATAGTGAAAAACTTGTTACAATAAAAATGTATTTTAGTGAAAGGATGAATTGAATGCATTGTAGTTATATTATGCATTAGTATCCGGTAATACAAAAAAATAAGTTACAGATATATGCAACGATGTGGCTGACCCTCAAGAACAACATGTTAGAAACTGATGTAAAAGGCTACATATGACATAAGTCCAGCATATGAAATGTCCAGAAAAGGCAAAGCCATGGAGAAACACATCTGATCCGTGGTTTTCTGGAAATAGGGATGGGAACAGACGTTGGCAGAACATAGTCACTAGGGATTGCTTTAGGCAATGTACACTTCCTAAAACTGGATTGTGGACTACAAAACTGTGTAAAATCCACTGGATTGCATATTTAGAATGGGTGAATTGTATGGTATACAAATTATACCTCAATGAAACTATCTAGTGGGAATACTTCAAATCTTCACTATTAAAAGTTAATTAATTCATGCCATCCTGACTAGAGATTAAATTTTCTTTTTGAAAATAACAATTTTGTTTATTTCATTTCCTCCTACCATTTACTTTTCCAGTCTTTTTAAAATCAGTTTATATAACAGTGATTGTTGAATTTTGACACTTTCTGGCTTTTCTTACAATGCCACAGGTAAAACAGAGAATTGCCTTATTTAACATAGATCATGAAACTCTATATCAGGTTTTGCAGTTTAACTAAAATGTTATTTTTATTGGCTTTTATGTGTCTTTCAGTCATCTTCTTTAGATTGCAGAGTAACCTGGATGTTAAGGATCTGCACTTTTAGTCTTTTAAGGTCACTGGTAGCTCATGATATGTTTCATTTTTAAATTTGTTTCTTTTTTCCCCATTTGACTGCATGTCTAGGGAGATCTTACTTTTGTTTATTTCATTTTTATTGGTTCTTTATAGTTACACATGACAATAGGATCCATCTTGGCATAACTATAAAAACATGGAATATATCTTGTTCTAATTCAATCCCCCGTACTTCCCCTTCCCATCCCGTCTCCCTCCCCCCTGTTCCCTTTCCTCTACTGATATTTCTGCCATTTACCTATAGTTATTTTTTAAATTAATTCCTTGTGGCTGTATACAATGGAGAGAGATCACTAAGTAAGTTCATTTAAATTGTTGTTGTTGTTGTTGTTGTTATAGTTCGACACAACACCTTTATTTTATTTATTTTTTAGTGTGGTGCTGAGAATGAATCCCAGGGCCTCACATGTGCTAGGCAAGCACTCTACCACTGAGCCACAACCCCAGCCCTCATTTTGTTTTTTTAATAGATGCCTTTGTCAAACAATATGCATGATTTTGCTTATATGGCCTCTGTCTTATCTTATTCTTCTTGCTGCACATTCACCACCTTGGTTTTAAATTTGTTCTCAGCTACTTCTGCTTTAGAGTCTTGGGAAGAGTTGTTAACTTAATTTTCAGTAAAGTTAAGCTGAGAGTAAGTCTGTTTCATTCCAGCCAAATTTTCCAGTAAGGTTGCCCCAAACTGTCCCAAGAAGTGGCTGTTTAGGATTCCAAAGAAGCAGCACCCAAGGCCAGAGGAGATTCAAGTGTACTTGAGTGCAATAAACCTAATAATCAAACCTAGATAGTATAAGAATATAGATAAATTCTTAAACTAAGTAGTTGATCATTCTAGCAATGGCTTTTATACTTACTATTGACCTAGAAGTCTTTGTTGAATGTTATTTATAAAATTTGCTTGGTGAACATTAGACTGCTTAACTCCAAGAATTTTGAATTGTGACCTAAATTTTCTATGTAAATATATGAATATGACACAATTAATATCACCTTTATGTATATCCATGAGACGTTAACTTAAAAAAATAAGCAAATGGCAGAAAGATCAGTAGAATAAATTAGAAGTGAAGTGGGGGGAGGAGCACTGGAGATTGAGTTAGGGTAAATTATATTCCATGAATTTATAATAATGTCAAAATAAATTTTCCTAAAGTTATGTATAGCTAAAAAGAACCAATACATTTCAAAATAAATTTCAGATTAAATCAAGCATTTGTAATATAGGTTGGATTCTGTCATGAGCATTTTTCTATTAAGTGGACAACATTTTACTCTTTATGGTAAAAAAAAAAAAAATTTTCCATGCAATACTGTCACTAACAAAGATAACAGAACAAATGCTTTTCATTTAATAGTCCTCAGAGAAAAGAGAATTTAAAACAAATAATTTTGAGGTAAATATAAACCTAGGGTTTAAGTCAGCTTGTACTTGTAAGTTTTTGGTTTCTTCTCCCTCTTGTGTTCTGTAGGAATAGAGCATGAAGTATCCCCAAGTAACCCTGGGAAAATTAGGCATTAAACGAATGAGTGGAGAGAAGTCACTCAGTATGCAAGACATATATTTTTGCTAACAAAAATTAAAAGAACATTTGTAATTTTGTTCATCCTTCCCTTTCATTGCCTGATATTAATAAACTGTGGAGCCAATTTCTAACCACAACACTGATTCTGGTCTGGCATAGGTTGAAAAGACTTAGAAAAACTGGGAGTTAAAGATATATTTTTGACTCTAAAGTAAAAAAAAAAAAAAAAGTTTCATATGGTGCTATAAAAAACATCTGTTTGTCCCAGAAGAAAGGACTGAGATCTGATCTTGGCCAGTACTGTAGGCTGCCCAACTGAGAACATTATCAAAGAAAAGCCACATTTAAGAAGATGAGATGACTCTGGAAAGCAAGGTCCTTTGCATTCACAGCTGGTCTTCAAGGCCATGTCTCCTGACATGATGTTGGCACTCATACCCACAATTTCCGCTACCAGCTCATCCTGTTAGGCGCCATGGTCTATGTGAGGATTTTCATATTTCAGGGTACTTCTGTAAATATTCAGCCACTGGCCTGAAGACATAGGTAAACAGATGAAAAAGAGTTTAAAATGCCCATAACCTGTATTCCAACTGCTTTACCTTTTCTCTGCCAGCCTCTACTTACACTATCGTGGATTGTTCCCTGCAAACAATTGACCAAGAAAGACAATGACAGACCTTGTTACAGATGGTTCTGCATGATATGCAGTCACTGTCCAAACTTGGATAGCTACCACACTACTGAGCCATTCTTAAAGGATAATGGTGAAGGACATTTTCCCAGTGGGCAGCAATTTTGGTGGTGCACCTGACTATTTGCCTTAAAGGAGAAATAGCAAAACTAAGGACAAACTGGCCCCAGCATGGAGTATGTTGGCCAATCTGCCAACATGAGAGACTAACACTAAATCCCAATCTGGCACAGTTTACCAAACTGATGGCAGCTTGATTCCACTGATCCATTTCCATCATGGAGGGGATAACAGTTTGTACTTACTCGACTGCACGATTATCCTGGATGTTGATCTCCCTGATCTCCACACAGTGTATCTACCAAAACTATTGCACATGCAGAATGTTTTATGTGCATTCTGATGAAGGAAATTGTTTCATAGAAAATGGGCCTAAGCTCATGGAATTTGCTGATCTTATGATGTTCCCTATTATCCTGAACCAGGGAATTTGTGAGAAGAGGGGGATGACCTCTTGAATATACAGTTACATCACTGGAGAGTTGGCAATATCTTATGAAGCTGGGGCAGTGTTCTTCAGGTGACTGTGCATGCTCTGAATCAGCACCTGCTATATGGTTCTATTTCTCCCAAGCTGGGATTCATTGATCCAGGAATCAAAGAGTGGCAGTACTACTCAATCTTACCACTAGGCATTCACAAACAAAATGTTTGTCTCCCAATCCTGTGATCGTAGGCTTTGCTGACCTTCCAAAGGAAGAAATGTTCTCATCAGGAGACTTGACAGTGATTTCAAATAACTGGACATTAAGATTGTAACTGGTTATTTTGAGATCCAAATGCCCTTAGATCAACAGGTGAAAACAGAACAAAACAGAATTTTACAGTACTGGTCACAATGATTGATCTTGATTATCAAAGGAAAACTGAGTTGCTACTATACCAATGGGGTAAGGAAGAGGGAGTCTGCAATGGAGAAGTCCCCTTAGGGAATCTTTCAGCATTATCACATCCTATGATCTCAAGTCAATGTTAAACTAAACAGCCCAATTCATCCAGGGCTTCTAATTGACCAGACCCTCCAAGAATAAGATTGGGGTCATTCCATGATGCAAAGAACCTTAACTAGATAATGTGTTTTATGAAAGTAAAATAAATATGGTATGGGCCATGGAAGAAGATGGTTATCAATAGAAGCTATGACCACAGAACTAGTTGCACCATTTGAAGTTCCTTGTTTTCAATAATGAATATGTTCATATCAAAATTAATCAATTTTTTTTGCTTCTTCCCTGTCTTATCCCCTTACGATCTAGCATAAGATGTTTTAAGAATAGTTATCATTATATCACATTATTTAATTTTCAGAAAATAAAAGATGGAATGTCACTTAAGGACTTTCTATCCTTTCTTGGGAAGAGTTAGCATGATTTTTTTTTTTACAGAGATAGTTGGACCATGCTAGGCAAGAAAAAATATGATTTTGTTATTGTGAGCATTCTTGAATTTTTATATCCTGAGGGAGAGGGTCCTGGAACCAATCCTATGGGAATAGCGAGAGATAATTATACATATATAAACTGGTTCTCTTACTCTGGTTGAACCCTAAACAAGATAGTCATTTAAAACACAGCCATTATTGGGCAAGGAGACTATTAAAGTTTCTATCAGATATTAACACCAAGAACTACTATTTTGTCAAATTGTTTCCAAGGGGCAAGGAGCTAAATACAGAGTTCTGAGGGAAAGGGTACCCAAAAGATAAAACAGTAACTGGGAATTGCCAAGCTTTTAGAATAGGAGTGGTAATGATGAGCTCTGGACTATGGGAGGGGAAAGTCATCTGATTAAGGAAGGACAGGATGATGAGGCACGAGGAGGATCTATGCACTAAAAAGTAGGGAGAGAACAAGAGCCAGTATTTATGGTTTTAGAGGCATCCATCCCTGGCTATGAGTCCAAAGTAGAAGAGGATGCTGTCATTGTATGAATAGAGCCTCAGGGACATGTCCGTGAAGCAGAGCTGCCACTGTGAGCCTGTCTTGCATGTTGTCTGCTTTCTTCTCTGCTACATCTTCTCATTGTTGTTATTATCAATTGTTGCTATTTTTTAGAACTCAAAGGGGCTAGCAACTAAGGTTTGAGGGTTTTGTATATTTTATCTCATTTAATGCACCCAATGATCCTGGGAGATACGTATTGTTCCTCTGAGGACTAAAGTACCAATGAATTGCTCCAGGCAATTGTATAAGCCAATTGCCTAAGAACACCTGCCTGGTGTCAGAGCTAGGATGCTAATCCTGTTCTCTCTATTTATAAAACCTGGGCTCTCAACCATTGCATTATCCTCCACTCCAAAGGCAAATAAGTTCCCAGATCTAGCACTAATGGCTAGAGCCTAATTTGCAGCCAAGGAAGCCACAGTTTCAAAAGGGATTGGGGCAATGACATGGCTTTGATATTCAGTTTCTGGTCTGCAGGAAGCCAGAATGTTCTTCTGACTTGCATTCTCTTCTGATTATTCTTTTGCTCCAGAGAAAGACCATTTCAATACAAATTCCTCAGTCTCCTATCATCAAGTGCCACTTTTTCAACTTCCGCCTGTTTGCTAAAACAAATAGTTTTTTTTTTTTTTTCAACACATGCAAGAAGAAGGAGACGGGAATGAATGCACACATGGTAATTGGAGACCCCCCTTTCTTGCTGAAGTTACAAGAAATTCCTTCCCTGTATCATCTAATAAGACAGACTTTTCAAAGCTTTTCTAGCTTTGAAATGTGGACTGACATCCTCATTCAATGAGAATTACATTTTTTTTCTAATCAGAGAAATTTATACATCATATCATCTTCTGAGAAACTGAACCAGATAAAGCACATTAATTCAAGTAGAGGATAAGGAGACCATGGTAATATTAAGGAGTAAAAGAAGTTTCATTTCATACTATTTAAATTCTAGTATTTCTTTTCCCCATAGTCTTTCCAATCTGTTTTTAATAGTAATTCCTAAGACTTGATCATTATGATCATACCAGTTATCATAATAATTGTGTCTTAGGAAACCTTACTCATTTGTTCTAAGTCATCAAATGAGATTTATCAGAGTGGAAGTTTTGAAATTTCATGTTTCTATGTTCATCTTTTCTCAGTCTTGACTGTGTGTGCTAATTAATTTCCTGAGTAGGGAAATTACTGCCAGATTTTGCCCTATTTTGAAAAATTTTTTTTCCATTGCCTAGGGATGGGAATAGACATACTGTTAGCACTTTAGCAACTGAGATTTCCAAATTGTTTCCAAAAATTGAGAAATCAGACATTCTCCTAAACTAGCAAGGCAATATGTAACCTTCCCTAACCTTAAAAGGCTTCTAGCAATTCATTTATACAAGAAAAAAAAAAAGTTCACTCAGAGATATGTGTTCACTCCAAAGTGAAAAACATTTAGTTATACAACTTAAACATTTAAATTTTGACTCAGTTCATTAAAATGTTATGTGCTTTCTAGAAACAATGTTAGACTTCCAGCAGTTTCTTGATAAAAATAGGTGTACTCTCAAGAAAAGATTGACATGGTTTATTCTACATGAATCCTTTCAGCAATAATGGCTGCTTAAAATTAATTATCAATAATAGAAATGTGAATTGAGAAAAGTGAAATTAGATGTCAATGATTATGTAAAACACATTTTTCATTTCTGTTCTTTCAATCTTGAAGTTGTCACAAAATTTGTAATTTTTGATAACACCTTCCTGTTTAATTAGTAATACCTTTGTTCCCTTACTCCACCATCAATTTAGTTTTGTTCCTCTTAATCTTTAGGAATAGTCAAACTTCCTTTCTGCTAAAATACTGCCTCAAACTAATCTCCTATAGACCACAGTATGGAGAGAAAAACTGTCAATGCTCCTGCTTCATCATTTACAAAGTGATTCTGCTCAGGTAAGTTAACATGTTTCCACTACAGTATCTAAATCTGCAAATTGGCTGTGATGTTGCCCATTTTAATGCACAATTATAATAAGAAGTTGACCTATTGCATGCAATGCATTTTGGAAAGTTCAGAATAGTAAACACAAGTGGGTTAAGAATCATATTTAAACTGACAGCGTTTAATAAAATGATTTTTTTTTCTCAAACCACTTCAAGCTCTTAATAACTTTGGCTGGTAAAGTGGTACATCCTGTTCCTTATTTCATTCTTCCTAATCAGCTCCGTAGGGGGAAATGTGAAATTGGAAAACCTATGGCTTGAGTTTGGACTAGCACTGACCTCTCTACATACTAGTCGTATGCATTCGTCTAAGATGCAAGGTCATTTAGAGACTTATTTTCCACTTTTGTAAAATAAAAAAGAACGACACCAAACCTACACTGTAGAACAGTGGGACGCTTATGTGACTTGAGGCATTTGAAGCATCTAGTGGCCAGTAGACACACAGGAGAGCTCATACTGTGCTGTCCTCTCTGGACATAACCCCTGAAAAAATTCAAATTATTTTCACATTCCGCTTCCCTGTTGCTTTTATCGTGGCTAAACTCTCATTTATCTTTTTTTTTTAAAGTAAAGAAAGTCCTGTCTTTTTAACTGAAATTTAGTATGGAAATTTAAATTGCTGATTTCCTCTTGAATGCTAAATCAAAGTTTAGTATCCATCCACCCTTTCCCCTGCCCCTTCAAAAAACAAAGTCACGATTTGTACCTAGCATGATTTTTTTTTTAAATAAAAACATTTTAGAGTAAAAAGCTCATCATTTGATAGTGACCCTAGTTGTTTATTTTAACAAAATTCTTCTGTTTGATCTAGTGAAAGGTGCTGCGTTCTTTTTATAGGTAACATTGAAATAATTTGAGCTGCCTTCTGGAAAGTTCTCAGGCATTCTATGTCATCCCAAGTGTTATAATCTTGGGCTTGAATATTTATTCAGTCACACCTACGTTTAAAGCCCAGCACCTGAAGAGACTAAGATCCCGAGCTTCCCTTAGCCCCACTGTTGGAACTATAGAATAAAAGCCAAAATAGTTCATACTTTGGATCTATAGGGGCAATGCTTATAAAGATCTTAACATAGTGCTCAGCACATACAAAATACTCAATAAATGTGTTTTTGTTGTTGTTCTTGGCAAACAAGGATTTTTTTCCCTCCTTCTCATTTTTTGTCTCCTTCTTTCCCTCCTTCCTCACTTTCAAGAAGCAAATTGAAATTGAAAACAGCTACCAAACCATTAAAACTCTTCCATAAAACTCCTCCAGCAGCTCAGGAGGCTGAAGCAGGAGGATTGTGAGATCAAAGCTAGTCTCAGCAATTTAGCAGAGCCCTAAGCAACTCAGCAAGACCCTGTTTCTAATAAAATATATATAAAAAAAGGGCTGGGGATGTGGTTAAGTACCCCAGGTTCAGTCCCCAGTATCCGAGTTTTATCACAGAAGTACCACAGAGAGCTTGTGAATCTACAATCATCTCTGCCTTCAACAAAGACATGGGGAATGTGACTCAAGGCATTCATGTATCCATAGAAAATTGGGACATAGGTGGGTAAACAGAGCGATTTAATTAGCATGATCCTCTAGGTAGGAGTGGATGGTCTATTTGTGTCAGGTTAATGAAGTGTTCCAGGGCACTCAATAGAACCTTGGTGCCTTCAAAGGACTCATTGACCTCACAAGGGATGAACACTATTTCTATCAGAGAGCTCTTTACTTACCAGTCATTACCCTCTTCAGGAGAAGGCCAAATGTTTGTGAGATACAAGCTATCCATATCTAAAATAAAATGGTTTTCATGATTTTAAGCTTCAACACATTTTTAAGAAAAAAAAACACAAAAATTTCTAGTAGCATTTTATTTTCTTCCTTTGTAAAATGTGATGCCAGCATTGTTTTCATTTCATCAGTGTGAAAGAAAGCTACAAAATAATAGTAATTTTTATAGTATTTTTTTTAATCTCTGAAATAGACCTGAATTTTCTTCAGTGTTGACAGAAGTGTGTTCACAGAGCGGAAATGAATCAATGGAGATTTTTTTCACTTATGCAGTTGCTGCCTCTTCTTTGGAGATGAGGCTTATCAATGCTTTTTTGACATCTTACAATCCATACGGATAATAAGCACTTATGGGATCTCACTATATACTAATGAAATATTACCTGGGGCCATGAATAAGGAGGACAAAACAAACAAAACATGTAACTAAATATCTAATCATTTATGTTAATTGTAATAACAGAAGCCATTGGTTTTATTTGGAGTGTTAATTTTACTTTTTAGGACTAACATAAAATATATAAGAAGGATGAGAGAATGTAATATTAGGTTCTTTCTCTTTAACAATTACCCTTGACTCTCACTTTTCTGCAAGTCTTGTTAGCACAGGGACTTTTTTTTTTTTTTAAAGAATAGTTGTAAAACAACAAGTCTTGGCAGTTAGAGTTAAATTTCCCTCTGTGGTACAAAAGGTAAATAAATATACTTTCATCTCTTGAAGACATCTGATTTCCTTAGTTTAAGTTTTCCACTGTGTGTAGGCCCCACCAGAACCCTTCAGTGTTATTGAGGCAAGAGTTGGGAGGCAAGGAAATTCAGCAAAAAAAATGTTTATTGTGCTTTGAGTAGTAAAATTCTTTGTCTCTGAACCAGGAGTCTCCTGTCTTCGGCCTCATCTATGAACCATAAACAGTCCAAATTGCTAATTGCAAGTAGGAGGGAAATATCCAGTACATTACAGTTCTTCACAGTTCTTTCCCCTTAATTTGTTTATATAGTTTATAAGTTTCTTGCTCAGGAGAAAAATCTGTAAATTACTTGGGAAGTCTGCCTTTCCTCTCAGAAGAAAACCATAAACGATTTGAATGGACCCACAGCCAAATCCAACATGATTTGAAGAGCTCAAAACATGAGCTCTATCTTCAGACTTCTATCATGTCTGAGGACACAACAGGAAGAATTTAGAAATGATTAAAATTAAATATTAAATAATTTGCTATCTGAAAAAATTAAAATTATATAGAGAAATATTTTATCATGTCATGTTAGTTGTCTAAAATTAATCTTATGTAATTTTGTTTAGAAATTGTATACTGTTGTCAGTTTGTCTTAGTATGTAAAAATAAAGATATGTGCAGATGTTAATGAAATTCTTCTTTTACCTTTTTGGGCTTTTTGTTGTTATGTCCTCTTATTGTGTTTTGAGTAGTAAAGTTTTACCCTAAAACCTTGAAGAAGAGACTGTGGCAATGCTTCTCCTACCATTCTTGAATAGCATGATGTGCCCAAAGACTTCAGTCAGGTCATAAATTACAGAAAAAAAAAAATCCCAAGTTGACTCAATCCCAATTTGCCCAACAACTGTCAAACAATTGAGAAATTTGTTTTGGATGAAAACTCCAGCATTCTTTTTTCCATTCCCAGCCCCATTCCACACAGTCTGAAGTTCTTCACTGACCACTGATTGATGTCAATGTGAAAACTCTCCGACAGAAGACAAGAAATATGTCATGGGTTTTCTGGTTCTTCAAGCTTCTGATTAGGACTAGAGCCAGCAATTATGCACACTCAGTCCTATTCTCTTCATGAATACAGAGAAAGCAAGATTTCCTTGGGCTCTGAGAATGACTACTCTATTCCTCACACATAGCACTGAGTCTCAACAGCTTGTAAAAAAAAAAAAAAAAAAAAAAAACAGGCAGGGTCCAGGGCATGTCAGGACAAGAAAGAGCAGTGAGTGTTTCTCTTCTTTCCTCTGTATTCATACATAATTGGGACAAGGCCTCAAGCTGACAAGGATCTGGCAGAAGAGTGTAGACAGCTGGTATACAGGAACCAACATGGTCCCATCAGAGCAAAGCAGCCCATCAGTCATTTATTCAACACCTACTTATTGAGTGTCTGCCCAGTTGTACCGTCTGCATGGTTATAGGTTTCGGAGAAAAAAGAAGAAAGGCAAGCATATATGACTTCTCCCTCCTCCTATACGTAGTCAAATAAATATGAAAGTCATTGAGGAAATAGGACACGTTACTGAAATTAAAGAGAGAGTTGACCTAGTTGAAGAGTAGGAATGGATCAATGCAGACATCCTAGAGGAAATGACGTACAGACTGGGAACTGAAAGAGACATTAATCTAGGAAACAAAAAATGAAAGGAGCATAGATTTGTGATGCAAGACACTTGAGACAAAGTCCAGTGTAACTAGAATACAAAGAGAACATAGTTTTTGAAAAGATATGTAGGAGCTAGAGAATAAGCCTTTTAGGATTAGTAAAAAAAAAAAAAAAATTAGGAATAGTAGGAATCCATTCCT
The DNA here is from genome assembly GCF_052094955.1 of Ictidomys tridecemlineatus. Taxonomy (NCBI): domain Eukaryota; kingdom Metazoa; phylum Chordata; class Mammalia; order Rodentia; family Sciuridae; genus Ictidomys; species Ictidomys tridecemlineatus. The sequence goes on from NC_135484.1 coordinate 141,869,721, forward strand.
ACACAGTGCATGTACCAAAATGTAAGTCTCATGGTGGTGTGAATTACAGATTAAGAGTAGGTGTTGATGTTGGACTAAACCATGGAAAATGACAAAGGAAATTATAACAAGTGGAATGATTCTGGAGATACTTGAAAGATACAATCAATATCCTTTCATCACCGAGTGTAGGAAAGAGGGAGAGGAAAGGGTTAGTAGTACTCCCACTTTTTTTGTCTAGAGCAATCAGCTGGGAGGTGATAGTGCTATCCATTGTGCACAGAACGTGGAAAGAGGATGAGTGTTAGAGTGAAAAATGAGGAGTTGTATCTTTGGCACACTGAGTTTGACGTGTGGGCTTTCACCTGTGTGGTTCTGAAGCCGAGGATAAAAGTTGTCTGTTGGAGAGTAAAAAAAAAATGTGAATTTAGCAACACTTAGGTAGTAAAAACTTGAGAGTCGTTAGGAGCATATTAAAGGGAAAGAAAAAATGGAGCTCAGGTCAGAGTTTGAAGAAAGCCTATATTTAGCAAATAAGAAGAAAACATGGGACATGCCTGGCAAAGAAGACCTGGTTGAGGATGGAGAGAGAGAAAAACAGAAAAATATGGTGGCATGGAAGCCAACGGAGAGCATTTCAAGAAGAAGAAGGTGAACCATAGTGAACATAAAGATTAAGAAGTATGAATTTACCAACAAGGGGGGTGTTCATATTTTAGAATCGGAACCAAGGAAGAGGTACCAGTTTAAAGAAAAATTCCAGAGCTAAACCCAGAACTTCAAAGAGGATACCAGGATACAATTGAAGGTGAATGTTGATTTAAATGAGCAAGGCAAAAAATAAAAATTAAAAAGAAAAATCAAAGACAAACTGATTTGGACTTCAGAATGTATTGATGGAGAAGAAACTCCTGGGTAGGAAGTTTTTAAAGATTTTTCAATTATGTTCCTCTATAGCAAAGTAAGAATGTTAGAACAGTGGCAGCTAGTTATTTTTAACTAAATTTTTTTTTCATTGTGAAATAGCTTAAAATATAGAAAGGCCCAGAAAAACAATTCCCATTTTTATCATTGAAAATAATTTATTGTTATTTGAACTTCCTGTCATAATTTTTCACATAAACTACTATTGTCTTATACATGTTATTTTGAAATATATTTTCTTTGAATAATTTAACATGATAAATTCCATTTATTATAAACTGTGTTAGATTAGATCCTAACATCTAAAATGAATTAAAGGGACTAGCCATCAAAAATTTTAAAGGTTTAAAATTTTTTTTAACTTGATTTTATTACTTTTTGAAACAGATGCTTAAAATGGATAAGTCATTGTGCCAGAATTAATTGAAGTCATTGTGCAATAAAATATTTGATCATGCACAATATTACTCCATTGTAGTGGCATCCACTCTTGTTAAAAAACATTATTATTTTATTTTGAACTATTCTTTTCTCCATCGTATGAAAACTAATTGTTAAGCATGTTTATAATGGATGCGAGCTCTCATCTGATTGACCACAGTGTCCATTTTAATTATAGTTAGGGGACTAATGTATGAAAAATAAAGTCAGGAATTAAGAGTTTATACAATTCACTAGCAAATATTTTTCTATACAATACCATTTATTTTGTACACTTTGTGCATAACAAACAAATAATAAACATATTGCTTTAAATTGTTCACATTTTTACTTTTTCATCGTGAGCACTTGGGCCTGAACAGAACTGGCCCATTACAAGACTCAAGTTGAACTTGACACCCTCCAGGAGGGCCCAGGGCCTTCAATAGAGAGGGGTCCCACAAGAAATAAAAGCTAAAGGATGGACTGATGTGAGGGAAGATTGAGAAACCACTGATGCAATATAAGGTATCTACTCAAAAGATAAGCACAAAGTTAAGAATTCTGAAGGAACATAGTCTCTGAAAATCAGGGTCAATATCTACAGAATATATATTATGAAGAACAATCAGGTGGTGGAGCAGGGGAATTCCCTCAGGTGGAAAACTGGCTTAGATTGCACAATTGCAAAGATAATCATTCGAATATAAGGAATCTTGATTTAGTTATGATTATAGTTATGTAATCGAAGGCAATGTGTTTACCCTTTGGTGAGTGCAAAGTCAACAAACCCATCCAGGAGATTAAAGAGTGGAAAGATGTTTATTGCTTGAATCAGGAGGGGAGCACATCTCCATGTGTTAGCTTCTTAACTCTGGTTGATTCATTAGTACAAATTGAGAGGCTTAAGACGTCACAGATTCATTATTTCAGAGATTCTGTAGGTCGAGAGTACAGGTGCTATTGGGTAGATCTTGTGCTCCAGGTTTCACAGGCTGAAATCAAGGGCTAAGCCTGGGATGTGGTCTCATCTGGAGCTCAGGGTCTCCTCCATGCTTAGTGCTTCTAGGCAGAATTCAGTCCACCCTCCCTATTGGTAGCTTATTTCAGGCCAGGAAACTCCATCTTTCTAAAGTAAATATTTCTCACCTAAAAGAGGAAAATTGTGCTGACTTCCCTCCACCAGGGATTATTTTATGTAATGTGAGGTAGCACATGAAAAGACTCTGTTAAGAGGAAGGCACCACAAACCTATGCTATGATACACTTAGATCAGTCAAGGTAGTACACCGAACCGTGTGCACTGGTCATTCTCTAGGTCAAAAAAGTTGAAGACTAGCGATTTCATATGGTTCAAAATAATGGCAACATTTTTTTTTTAAACTTCTCTCATTCCCAAAGGATATTAGTCAACATCCCTTTTGGAAACTTGTCCTTCAGGACTCCTGTGTCACCACATGTCATCAACAAGGTTTAGGAACTTAACATTCATAGCTCAGAGGGAAATCTTTTCCAGGAAAGAGGGGCAGGGAATCCTGTGCCCTCCAGAGTGTTTTAATGTTGACCATACAGTCTTCAGTGCTGTGAAAAAATAATTCCCCAAAGAATACTGAGTAGCCTAATGAATCATTAAAATAATTCCATAAAACTTGCTTTTATATTTTTTTTCCAAAAATTGAATGAAATTTCTATGCCCAGCAGTGATGGTAATTTGTTAGCATCCTAAGGCTTTCTTTTGCAAAGGGTGTGGTTTGCATAACCCAACATTTGCTTCTATGTATCATTGGGTGAATTTTAGAATGGGTAGTTACTGACCACCAGATAGCTTGTGGAAGTACAGGTTGCAAGTTGAATTGGGATCTCTACAGACGATTTACTGATGAAGACGGAGACAATTTTTCTAGAATTTTCTAGTTGCTCTCTCTTAAATATAAAAGGAACTTGTGTACATATGACAGTCTGGTGGCACAGAACCTGAAATACATACCTACCTATAGTATACTGGGGAGAACTTAGTCAAAACAGTCACTATTTTAAAAATCGCAGACATTTACTGAAGTTTATTAATTTTAAATACTTCTTGGATCATATTTAAAGAAGAGAAAAGGTATGTCTCTCAGGATAACAGGAAAGGCTATTTACTGAGCCAAAATTGAGATAGTGAAATCTTACCTGTGTCTACGAGGAAGACCTGGTCCTTGGTGATAGGCATTGTTGCTGAGACCGTTGAGTGTTGGAAGGCAGAAAGAGGAGGGTACCCGAGGTCAGACTGAGAGTTAATAAAGAGAATAAATAGCTTGTAAGAGGACAGGACTTCTGGATGAAAATCTACTAGCCCTTCCTTCAACAGGGAATCAGAGGCAGGACTACAGTGAGCTACTAAGAGCAACAGCATTCTGAAGACAGAATCTCATGGCTCTTCACCTGGTCAGGTGGGGGTCCCAGAAGCTGGCTAACTCAGGTAGCTAAACCACTATCTTCAGAATATCCATTTCAACCTATTACCAGTAGAGAGGAAGAAAGACAAATCTATCTCAATGAACATTCACATGACCCACAAGAAGGGGAGAAGACATTGAGACAACCAAGAAGCCAGAATCTCTCTCAAAAGAACAATACCCCACAGTGGACCAGAGAACTTGTCTAATGAGAACTCCACAGTCACTGTAGTGATCCTTAGATCATATAACGGTACCACTTCCCACCAGGACCCTAGACACTGCATGGCACAGCTCGCCTGCCACAGTGGGAAAGAAAGATAAAGAAATGATGTCTCTGTTTCCTTTCTGAATATTCTACAGAGTACTTTCCCTGGTTGAGATAAGTTTAAAAACTTGCCTTTGTAACCCAAATTGGTGTTATGCTTCTTAGAACATTCAGTTTTTGTTTTCCTCCCTTTGATGTTGTCACCGTGTCTTTGAATCATGGATGCACTCTTACTTGTACTCTGAGGCCCTGATGGTAGCTTTTTGCTGAAGGTCAGGAAGACATTTCGGGAAACGGTTGTATAAGAACAATTCTTGTACTTACAATTAATTCTGTGCTTATTTCAGAGAGGCTCAGTTTAAAATTTGACTCAGATACAGAAATCAGATTGAATTTCATTCCACTTATCAGTTATTACCTCTCAGTCCCAAACTCACTCATCTTTGTGCTGCTTGGTGAGACATTTCTGCTTTGTCAGGTGCCTCCTGGGTAGATCCTATAGCAGGTGACACTGGAGGAGATGGAGAGGCTGTAGGAGGGAGGAGGGACTTGATCTTTTCTTTCTGTTGGCTCCCTGCTACTTGATCCTGTCCACTTGTCTCTATGAACCTTCCTGAGCCATGTTCTTCATCCCAGCTCTGAGAGTTCCTTCCTGTGGTGCCTGATAGGTCCACTTTGCTGCTGTGCCAGCTCTTCCTCAGAGCTCTGGGTCTCAGATTTTTTTTTTAATAATCCCCATCTTTACCCTTTTCCACTTGATTTCTTCCCTTTCCACTCTTTATCCCAGAGGTGATAGATGCTTCCAGAAATTGTACCTTTATAATAACTTTGGTGTTTATCCTTTTACTTTTATCTAAGCAACAACTTTCTACATAGCTGTCCGTTCTTCACATTAAAATTTTTCTAGGTATCTGGGGTGGTTTCTGCTTCTTATCTGAGCGCTGTGCGAAGCATACTTTATAATTCCCAAAAGCATGTTCTACTTCCCCTTTCTTAGATTTCATGTTTTCCTTGGTCTTATTTGTGTGTGTGTGTGTGTGTGTGTGTGTGTGTGTGTGTGTGTACACCTTAAATAAATGAACTCAGATATTTTCTGGATTACAGTGTTCTCAAAAAATAAATGTTACTGAGTAATAAAAAAAATTGTCTGAAAATTTCATCAGGAATTAAGCTCAAGTCTAGAAAAGAGGAATCAATAAACAGTTTTATTTGATATGATAATAGTTACTAATATTCATCCAGTTTTTACCTACTGTCTCAAGCTCTGGGCTAAGCACTTCAAATGGATTATATAAATTGCTACTCACCAATACTGTGAAGCAGGGATTATAATGATTATCACAGTTTTACAGTTAGCTGAGTTTTATTAGGATTAGGTAACATGCTTAAGGTCACAGAGCTAGTAAATGTAGAATTGGGACTTTGACCAAGTTAAAAAAAATTTTGCCTCTCCTAGATTCAGATCTTTTGGTAGGGGTAATGAGTGTCCCCTTGAATCCAGCATGAAACCAGTAATTCAAATAAGCAAAGCTTAAGAGATTAGTGAAACCCAGAGGGTCACAATTAGACAATTTGCCACAGTTGTACTCCTTTATAAAAATGCTCCTTTTTATAATGTGTGATGAAGTTGCTCTTTAGCAAGATGTAACAAATAGTAATATATTTATAGAGAAAACTTTTATTGGGGGTTTAACTCATTGTATTATTTTTAATTTCTCATATTTGCATACCTAGTATCTCAGAGGCAGTAGCGACACTCAAAGTCCAGGAACCCAGGTACACTCAACTCCCACCGGGATCTAATCCAGTGGGGCTCAGCCAGACTTCACTATGCATTTGACATACTAAACAGTCACAGAGACTCCCCTGGCCTCACCATTGAAGTCCCGCTTCTCAGAAGTTTAACTACTGACGTTCAGACACTAGAACAAGGTTGTGTTGCACAGGTTTGGAGATATGATACAGACAGTACTGCCTCACCTGCTAGATGGTCAGAGTTGCTTTGGATGTCTGAATAAAGAAGGACCACAAACATTGGGTGGATCCTGGAAAGAAAAGGTGCACAACTAAAAGAAAAATGCGAAAGGCTTCTTGAAAAGAAGGATAATCCGCACATGTATTATAAATTTCATCCAAAGGTAGAGTTTAACCTGCTGTTTTATGTAGCCCTCTGCTGAGCAGTGGCATTTCAATTCAGTGTCACTTGAAATGTGTTAGAACCACCACCTGGTAATTGCTGTCCCTGGAAGATAACCTTTCATGGTAAATAAACAATGGTCTCTAGAGACTGGTTATTTTTAGAGACTTCAAAGAGAAGCATCAGCACAAGGGCCCTAAGACAAAAATACAGCACATCAAAATGTTTTAACACAAGTGCTTTTTCTCTTTCTCCACGAGATGAGTGCAGAAGAGAGTAGGGTTGTCATTGGCCTTTAGTGTTTTTGTTGCTGAGTAAGTGAAAAGAAGTGGAAAATGAGGTTCTTCCAATTTCAAACTGTTACAATATGGTTACTTACATGCCCTACAGAGAATTCCTGAAGGCACGAACCCAGTCACAAATCGGTACACATCAGCATTTTGCATAAGAGGAAAACATCCATATCTGACTCCAGCAACAATGAAATCAATACAGAGACATTTCCAGAGAAGTCCTGCAGGTTTTTTTATGTATTTACAGCTAGTATATCGGGCAAAAAAATCTTCTGACTGTTTAATAAATCAACTTTAGATCCACAACCCCTAAACTTCCATGATTTTCTTTATCATCGCCTAGAGAGCACCCTGAAGATAGGAAGTCACATTTGTTCTCCCTACTGTTTTCATCCTTATTAGATGGTTTATCTCTCTGCTGGTTTCTTTGATGGCTTTGAATACAGGGGTTAAATTCATATCTTGTTGTCTTTCTAGTCTCCTCCAAAGCTTGCAGAAGGTCATAAAAACAGCATCTGAGAAAATCTGGAGCCAAAACGCTGCTCCCTGGCTTGGGCTAGACCCCTCTGTCAATGGAATTTATGCCCCTTCACACAGTTGCATTTGATTTTATTTCCATTGACTGTTTCAGCTACCCACATGACTCAAACAACTGTTGAGATACTCCAAAAAGCGTATTTTGAAAGGATTTGACAAATATATTAAAGTCAAAGTACCTTAAAGATATTATGACTATTGCTTAAAAGATTTATGGGGGTAGAAGCATGTTGCTCTAAATTAAATGTTTAAAATATGATTCTTTTAAAAAATTGCAATTTTTACATAAATGTGACTGGCATATCATAATAAAGGTGTGGATACTATAAGAAGGAGGAATAAACTTTTTCTTCTTAGTAATTCAGCATCCATGGTCAATAAGCAGAACAAAGAAGCCATCAATCAGCATGGTTTCCTTAGGATGGATTGCCCAGATTTTAGATTTGTCCCCCTAGTTATTGTAATGTCAATCATAATCTGTTTGTATTAAAACATCTCTGCAGTTCCCCCACTACACCCCAGTTTCCTTGTGTGTGAATTCGTAATAATATTAGTTGTTTCAAGACATATATGAATTGATATTTTAAAATGTGCTTAGCTCAACACCTGACACACAGTAAATGCTCAATATATAGCTGTTAAAATGACTAGTGTCTCATTAGGTTGTAAAATCCTTACAGATTGAAACCTTTGTTTATATCTAGATTTCTTGTATAACTAAATATCTCATAGCCACTTAAGTAATATTGGTTAAATTATTTGATACTCTAAAAGTAAAGAAATGCATAATGAATTATATAAGAAGCAAAAAGCCCAATTTTATACTTAGTTTAGGTATTGCTGTGTGTGTGTGTGTGTGTGTGTGTGTGTGTGTGTGTGTATACATAGACAGTATTAAATGAAACATATATGGTATAAAGAAACCCCAAATCACCAGTCACTTATTTTCAAGGCCCCATTTCAAGGCTATCTCTTCCATTAAAATTTTCTTAGCTGTCTCCCACTCCTTTCTACATAGAGACTTGTAAGATTGGCAAGCTTGTTTTTCGTGTAGTTTAGCTCATTATTCCTGGTCTCATAGTCATTTGTGCATAAGCATATTTTTTAAAGCAAGCACCAGAAAAAAAATATTTTATTTGTTTTCTCTAAGAGTTATAATCAAATGCCTTGCTCCTAGCAGGTTCACAGTAAATGTTTGCAGAATGAATAAATGACTTCATGAAAACAGACTCGGCACAAGGTGGAAATCTTTGATGGTGCAAAGAAACATAAGATAGCCTTTCTGCCTTCAACTCCATTACCACCCTATATCATTTAAGTGTCTCCATGTCTTTTGGGTCAAGAGTATGAACCCCAGGGTTGAAAGAAAGTGTTTTCTGGGAATCCTAGGAGGTACCTGTCATTAGGTGCTGAAGATCCATGAACCTGGGGCACAGGGAGTTGGTCTAGAATCCTGAATGGGACCTGGTAGATCCTAGAATAGTCTTTGAGGACTGCTCAATTACTGAAGTGTGGATGTGTATGGTCTTGCTTGCTGCTAGGCAGGTACTTTTAGGGAAATTCACCTTTGTTTGTGGGGGGGTGGGTGGGGACTTGCTGTCATTTTAAATGACTCTTAACATAGAATTTCTAGAAGCATCTTCCAGAATTTTGTGAAATGACTAGTAATGTTGCATTTGTATGCCTCATCTCTAACATGAGAACAATATTTACTGAATAGCATTGCTGCTAAGATACAGTAATACTTGGGGTCTCCTTCAGGGTTGTTATAAGGACTGAATGGATACAAGTGAAGCTCTGAGAACAGCACTTAGCACATAGGAAGTGCTATATAGGTATCAGCTATGAGGAAGGCAGTTGTTTTTAGTTGTTTTTAGTTTGATCTGGAATGTAACCCAAAGGCCGTGTGTTTAAAGCTTGTTCCTATTAGTAGCTTCTCACTATTAGTAGGTGGGGCCTGATGGGAAGTTTTAGTTCATTGGGGATATGCCCTCAAAGGTGACTGTAGTAGCTTGTTTCCTCCTCCCCCCTTATCTTCCTCATCCTCCTTCTTCTTTTTGTACCCCCCTCACAAGATGAACAGTATCACTTTTCCACACGCCCTGACCATGAGATGCTGGTCCTGTACCTCCAACCTCCACTCCCTTGCAGCAGAGATCGATGCCTCCAAAACTAGGAGACAAAAATCAACCTTTTTTTTCTTTATACATTAATTTATCCAAGTATTTATGATAGAGGTGGAAAGCTGAGTAGCGCTATGATATTATGTTTGAGGAGTAGACTGTGGGAATATGGAAGCCAGTGTGTGGCCAGATACCAGAGCTCCTTACACCCTGCACTAACATTAGTGAAGGCTTTGTAAGAAAGCTGAGTATTTCAAGGTGAAACATTTACCAAGGCCGGCCATGGGAGTGGAGAAGTGGAGGAGAGTCCTTCCTGGCTGAGTGGTGCATTGCAAAAGCTACCCAGAGTTTTAGCTCAACTAATCAGTGCAGATTAACATATATTTTGGTAGAAGCCACATATGCAATGTGAAATTTTCTGCTTGTCACATTACAGGAAACTAAGGGAAAGGAAAAAAAAAAGAGTGAAGTTAATTTGAATAATATATGTTACTTATCCCAGTCGGCCTAAATGATATTTCCATTTCAACATGCAATCAATGCAAAAATCTTACAGACATATTTTACATTCTTTTTCTAGGCTGTCTTGGAAATCAGGCTCATGCTTTGCACTTAGAGCACTTATTTCGGTTTTCACTAGCTACATGTCAAAAGCTAAATGTAGATGTAGCTAATGGCTACCATATTTGACAGTGCAAGCTTTTTGTTTCAGCCTGCTGAATTTGTACCTGACCCTACGGCAGTAGGGCAGAAGTGCAACGATGACATTTCAGCAGAGGGAGGGAATGATTCCATTTGTCTCTTAGAGAGTTCAGCTACAGCTGCAAATGTATTCAGGGTGAACTGGGTCTGGGTGAAGAAAGGTTAGGAACCAGAAGACCATGAAAGGGCCATGGAGTTGCTCAGGGGAAGGCTTTGGAGCGGGAATAAGGTTACAGCAATAGAGATGGGGAGAAGAATGAAGCTGAAGGATGGTCAGGAAGTCCACGCTCCAGTGCCTAGGTGGTGCTGGCAATTTGATGAAAGAATCCTAGTGGGGTGAAGGTGAGCTTTGCTGAGATGTGTTGACTAAGTGGACCGAGGTTATTGACAAGTGAAACACCCAGGAGATTTTGTTTGGATGAAAAAAAAAATTTACTTTTGCTTAAAATGTAATAATTGTACATATGAATGGGGTCCAGTGTGATACTTCAACAGACACCTGCAACACTCTCTGCTCTTTATCATTTCTTTGAAGCTTTCAAACTCCTCTTTTAAATCTTTGTAAACTGTACAGGAGATTTTGTCAACTCTAACCCGACCACTGTGTTCCTTTAATCTGTATTTTGGCCCACTATCCAAACTCCTTCTGTCCCTCACTCCATCCCACCCTTCCCACCTCTGGTAACCACTCTTCTACATTCAGAGTGGCATTTAGTTACACATTCCGAACATTAAAAAAGCCTGGGCTTTATGGGAAAACAGTGGCTGCTGTCGGTCAGAATTCCCCAAAAACATGTTTTCCACTTTTTAAGCTGCATCTAAATTATTCCCTTTAATCAAACTTTTATGCTTCGAATGAGACAGTTCTTGTACCAGGAAGTACATCCCTCCTGTCTCGCAGTTCAGGCCATGGGCACGTCCAGTCCTTATGTCACCTATGTCCATATGTCCATATGTCCTTATGTCATTATGTCCATTATGGTGTGAAGTCTGCAGGCAGAATTCTGGGTTATAATTCCAACTCTGTCAAACAAACATGCCTTAGCAACCTTATAGAATGTGTCTTTATTGACCAAAGCATTGAGATCTTGTCCGCATACCAAATGAGAAGAAAATTGCCACTCTTTGAAGTTATTCCCAAATAATTTCATCAAAGTGGATGATCACAGAGTGTCTGTCTTTTTGAGTTCTAATTTTGTCTTCTGCATATAAATAATACAGTCACAAAGAGCCTCTAGTTACTGATAATTCTTTCACATACATATTTTTTTAACAATAAAAGGGATTTATTGTCTCACATTATCAAAAAGTCCAGAAGTGCAGCAGTTCTCAGGCATCACATACCTATTTTTTAAACATTTTATTTAGTTAAAAAAATACTAAGAATATACTACTAGGTAGATATAGGATTTCTATTTTAAAAACATTTCTCTGTAAGTTTTTCTTTCTTCTTTCTCTGGAATTTAGAATGTTCATTTTTCTCATTAGTTCTTGGGAGAATGAGAGCATTAATAAAAGAAAGCACCCGACTTAATTTGTTTTTTTTTTGTTCTGTTTTATTAAATACCCATTACACTCTATATGAAATACCCCAAGATAATGAAGTCAGGAATTAAAAAACCTAGTAACCATTTTGGAAAGTTGTGCTCCTTGTCTTATATTATAATAGTGTCTAGTACGTGCTAGGCTCCATAATAAATAGTTATTCAAGTACTGAGATAATAATACTGAGAAGTTTTTTAATGTGGTTGATGTTTCATCATCCCCAGATTCTGGGGACCAGGGAAACCTGTTGCACGCACCTGATAAAGGATCTGAGTCTCTCAAGATGAACGTCCACTCCCTACAGTGGTTAGAGAAGGTGAAGGTGAGTATATCCCAAGTGGACAGAACCTGTAACCTTCAAGATGGATGCCTGGTCTCTGTCCACAGCGGGCTGTCAGATGTGTGGGCTATTGGGGCCAGGCTTGTAGGTAACTCATCACAAGATGATGTCACCATGCCTGAACAATGGAAGTTTCCTATTGCAGAGAGAGAGAGAGAGAGAGAGAGAGAGAGAGAGAGAGAGAGAGAGAGAGAGAGAGACTTACATTCCTTGGGAAAACCAGGAAAGAGTCTAACCAATTCTTTTATAGAAAAGCAGAAATGAATCCTAACTGAAGAAGCCAGCATCTTCTGTATAGACATGTGGATTTTTTCTCTGCTCTGCTGTTAGGGTTAACTCCCTGGAGATGCGTTTCCCTTTGTCTCCCATGAGTGCTTTAGTGTTGAGGAATGCTTTTGCTTTGGATAAAAGTTCACCCGGATTTATTCTACTTAGAAACCCATGCATTTTTTGAGAGACATGAGTTGGAAGAGGTCTGTTCTGTCTGTTTTTGCCTCAGAGAGGAGGAGCAGGGAGAGAGTAAGGAGCAAGCAGTTTCTGGATGGGAATGGGCTACAGACTTAAGAAAGCCCCCAGGCAAGGCAATGAGGTGGCTCAAGGAGGAATCTCTGTTCTGTGTCGTTATGGGAAATGAAGAATTGGAGCTTTCCCATTGGAAGACAGTCTGCCCGTTTGACTTGGGCTTGTCTGGGAGACTTCATCGACTTGGTTTTAGACACTGTCAGATGCAACCAGCGCATCTCTTGCCATGTTCCCACTGCATGTTCCATTCAAGAGACCCCTTTGATCCAGTTCATCAAAAAGTATCTCACATTGGGCATGTGATTTCAATCTGAGCATGACATTAGCAGAGGTGCTGCTGTTGCAGATTATAGGTAAACCAGATGACCAACATGAGGTGGAGAGACAGTTTGCTGAGCATAACTTCGAAATGAAATAAAGAGCCTTGTTGGATTCATATACCACCTTTCCCATCTATGTTTTCAAAACCACTGGCACTAACTCTACAAATACCTATAGACGTTATTTATTTCTCAAAAGGATGCACATCCATATTTGAAAAAAAAAGTTGGATTTTCATATAAATAGATACTTGACTCTTAATTGTAGTTCTATTTGAGAATTCCACCAGAAGACAATACCATGATTTATGCAACTTTCAAATTAAACACAGTGAAAGTAACACAGGAATCCTAGGTTCTCTGTGACCCTGAGCTACAGGACCACATCAATGACAGGATAAGCTTGCTGCTTTCTAAGCTTAGCTTCAGTTCTACTGTTATGAAAGCCAAATATTTAGATACCAGATATCTTGGATGGTTGCCAAGTTTTGGTGCTACAAATCTTTAAAGATTATCATAAATACAAGTTTTCTTAATTCAAGACAAAGAATCACCGGTATCATTTTTGATCTGCTTAATTTAGTAACCTAATTTATAAACCTAACCAATTGCTCAAGATGACTTCGGGGTTTTTGTGGGATTACAATAATAATTTAAATGAAACTATGCTAACTTAGGGTCTTAAACTTTTATATAAACAGTTTTGGTATATCTTATCTACTTTATGATCTATAATAGACAACTTAATCCAATTACAAGAAGAAATAGTTGGCTGCGTGAAATATGCATTTAAGGACCCAAATCAGGGGCTTGGCACTAAAAATTAGGCATGTGAAAACTCAAGCACTAATATGAGGTTCTAAATATAGAAATTGTTCACTAATAAGGTCTAAAGCTTGAAAATTAGGCCAGCATGGTGCTTTACAAGCTAAATAGCTACAGTTAAAACCAAAATTGGGGACACTGGACAAATATTTAGATGCTGTTTCTTTGAAGTTGAGAAAAGTGATATGAATAACTACAAACAAATGCCAAATTGATTTTTATTTGGGGTAATTATCAACTTTTTGTATACTTTTCTTTTTATACATACTGTATTTTGAGTAATAGTCTGAATGGCTGTGGAACTTTCTTGTTAGTACAAAAGTTTCAGTTTTTAATTAAGAATATTTTGTTATTCTATGAGAAAAAAAGTTCCAAATGTTTAGGATTACAAATGGTTATATTTTTATGTAAAGTCTTAAATATGGAAAAGATAAAAATAGATATAAGAATAAACTATTTGTCCTTAAAAGAAAAGAGCTATTTGTGATTTCATCCTAAGAAATTTTCATGTTTGCAAAATGTAAGAATTGAATTATTCATATAAAAACTTCAACCAACAAAGTATAAGGTAGTCTAGGCCATGCATTATGCTTGAAGACCATATAATATAGAGGAACATGGAAATTTAATCAGAAATATCTGAGTTTAAATATCTGAAAGAACTCTACTAGTTTCTAGCTATTTATTTTTTAAGTCTATTTAATTTCTCTGAGCCTAATTTTCCTCATCTGTAAAATGGTTTAATATTTATAGAATTGTTTACAAAATATAATAAAGTAAAACACTGAAAGACCTAAGAAATTATAACACAGAATGGGGTTCAACTCAGAAAGGGGTGTCTTTGATTATTGCTCTACTAGAAAGCAATATTACTAGAACTTCAGTGTGATTTTCTGTAGCAACACTTGGGGATCCTCATGGATGTTGTTATTTAAAATATGTACAGAATTCAATTTCATCTGTTTATCCCACCATGAATTTTCCCTGAGTATTTCCTTCAAAAATTGACCCTTGGATTTTATTTTACTTTGTGGATTTATACACAGGTGTCACTTCACAGAGCTGAACAGCAGGACCTTCTTAAAGAGACAAGTGGACACTTTTGTCCTGTTAATGGAAATCATAGTTTACAAAAAAAAAAAATCTTAGTGACGGTATTGTTAGGAGGATGTGAGTTGACAAATACCATTTAAGATGTAATTTTCATTCACTCTGAAAATATCCTGTGCTTTGAAAATCCTTCCAGACTCCCTGAAATGAAATCCAGAATATTTTAAATTAAAACCACTCCTTAAAGGGCCTGATTACCTACTGATCTTTTAGCAAAGGATGAAAAATTAAACCAATTTAGAGATTTGTAAAGTACACGCGGTTATTTCAAATAATTGTATAATGGTGAAAGAACCACCTCAACTCATCCTTGTTTATCTAGATAGACTGGTGTAGACACTTATTTTATTTTACAGTTTCATGAGTGTGGAGTATGAACTGAATGCACCAACTACCCTGCATGGCTAACAGTTTTCAGGTTAGGACTCAGAGTAATGGAGCAGACTATTCTCCACTTTGGAATGTGAATGTGCTCTCCACTGGGTAAGCCAAGCTAGATGGTGGTGATCCTGGAGCATGGGATAGGGTTCATTTGTCTACTGGGGATCCAGCCTCCAGGCTGGACTCATGAATAAGTGATTTGGTGATTTGGTGTTTGGAACACAAAGGCTAATCCATTTGATCACTATGTTCTTCTGTGCTCTGTTATTTTAAGGTGTTAGTTATGTTCAGAAGTTCCTGCATAATTTGATCACAATGTTCTTTTGTGAAGGCAGGTTGAAACAATGTAGGCTTCCATGAAATTAGACAAAGTTTCTTCCATGAGATTTCTTCTTTCCCTATTCTTTATAAGTCAAAATGAGTTAGAGGAGGCTGCCAAAGTTAACACTATGGTAATAATTTCTAAGTGTACACATTTACATCCTGATTAAAGACCATGCCCTAAAAACAAAATAGAGCAAAAAATCCTAAAATATTACATGGGAATAAATATTTTTAATCTTTAAAAATTCCAAGTTCTTCTTACATTGAAATACAATGCATGGTAATACAAGTTATGCTTGAAAAAGAGGATTAAGGTGTATTTTTTTTCTAAAATTAATTCTATTCTCTTTGTGGCTTTAAAACAATATCTAACATAATTTAATTTTGACATTGGTAATTAAATATCCTACGTAATGAAAGAACCAAGGTCATTTTGAGAAGAGAGAGGTGATACAAAGGGTATTACCTTTAAAAGTATTTGAGCCTAAAAAGTCAACATAATAAAACATTTTCATCTTAAAGCGAGGCTATGTAAATGTGTTACTATAGTAGTTAAGTATATAAATGACTTTCCTACTATATAGACGTCTGCACAGCTCTTACATATATCATGCAAATATATATATTTACCAAAGAGACCTTTAAGAATATATAAGACCTGGGAACTTTGCTTATTTAAAAAGTACATTAAATAAATTATCTTGATTCAGAAAATTACATTAGCACTGTCAGAATTAGCCTGTGGTATATTATTTAAATAGATAGTCTTTACTTCCGTGAGGAATGGATTTGCTACTCCCATAACTTTAAAAAATTGAGTCAGAAGGAAAACAGAACCCAATGCCCTCTCCCCTAAATTATACAAAAAGAAATTCACATGCTTTTACACCACACTGAATGATTTTCTCCACAATGAATAAGCCTACTTTGTAGAAGAAATGCTACAGTCCATTTTTAAAGCATGTTTAGAAAGACAGTATATTAATGTCCACCGTATGCAATATAACATTCTGTTTTAAAAATCTAAAAATATCTCAGTCAGTATCAAGATCAGTCACCAAAGCATGTCCAGTTCATCTCAAAGTAATCGTGCCTTTTGTAACCAGACTGGATGTCTTTTTTATTCTCACTTTCAGGTGAGAGAGAATGTCCAGTGTCTCCTGAACATGTTACTTTTTTATTCCTTTTGGTTACTTTACATATGGGAATAGAGACTAGCTTAAAAGAGGCAAAAGAATGTGTAAATATTAGTGTATGTTAATGATGCTGTAATTGTCTTGATTAGGCTGACTATAATCCATCAATAGCTTTTTGAGAGTACCTGTCTGTGTAGGAGAGGAAGAGAGAGATGGCAGGATTTATTTTACATGGATCCATCTCAATCTGTACAAAATCTTGCGAATGTATAAACTGCATTGAGAACCACCCCACCCTCCTCTTTCTTCTCCTTTCTTTTCGTCTGCTCATGAATGACCCAGTTTATGAACATGCAAGCTGGTGTTCTCCTCTCCGGTTTATTTTCCCCTTTAGCAAAGAGAGCCTGCAAATGCATCAGCATAGACAAACTACTGTATTCAGTAAAGTTTGAAGCTGACACACTTATAGAGCCCTGCTTGCCAAAAATAGGATTTCATCTGTACTGGAATTTTTTTTTTTTTTTTTTCCCCTGAACCAGTTTAACCAATGCTGTAGTAAACGTCAACTTTGAGAACGCAGGGCTGGGAAACACAATGTTTCAGTAGGTGGCGCTTCAACACAGCCCACCTGCTCCAGGGCTCCCTGGTGCACTCAACTTTCTAATACCTGTGGTGCTTGGAAGAGGCTTGGCCCAATTTGCTAACACTGCAGCTAGCTTGTTGTCCCAGGCAATGACGAAGTCAAGTGCAGCTAAAACATCTAGTAAGGAGAATTGTTACGGTAGGTCCTGGTAATTATTTTCACACACACACACACACACACACACACACACACACACTTGTCTATACTAGTTCTACCTCTAAAAATTGAAAGCCAGAGAAAACGGATCTTTAAAATATCAATGATCTTTTGGTAACTTCAACTTCCTATTTAATTTTTATTGGATTTGGAGTTCATGCCATATTTTCTTATATGTCTATCATTATTTTTCCTCTTCAAAAGTAATTTTGCAACATTAAACCATAGTTTGAAAAAACAGACTTCCTCTTTTGTATGATTTTTGTATTTTTGAACAAATGAAAAAGTATGAAAATGGTAATATTTGCTGCTTCTTCAAAAAAAAAAATCCAGTGAAAGAAACCATCTACAACAATGTTTGTTCCCTAAAATGTCTATAAATTGACATAAACCGGGATGATTAAGTGAATGCTATGCTGCGTGTCATTGACAAAGAGGAATGGACATGCCTGGAAAGAAATGTACTATAAAGGATTCAGTGCACCAAGAAAGCTGCCGGTGGCCCATTGACCTGAAGTCATCTGCAAACTTCATCCAAGAGAAGATGAGATGGAGACCAGAATATCTTACCCAAAACTAGCCTCTCATCTCTGAAAGACAAGAAACTAACAGTGATTCCTTCTTCCCTGATTTGTTGCTCAGCATTCAGGGCTCAGAACATCATCACAGCTATTTTAGATGGTTGTGAAACTGGATAATGTTTTTTTAAAATATTCGAAGTACACAAATGTGCATTTTCCATTTGAAAATACCACGATATTAGGGAAATTCCTCCTGCTTCATTTTTGTAAATGTTTAACCTTCAATAGGCTGCTTTAAAA
Source organism: Ictidomys tridecemlineatus (assembly GCF_052094955.1). Lineage (NCBI taxonomy): Eukaryota > Metazoa > Chordata > Mammalia > Rodentia > Sciuridae > Ictidomys > Ictidomys tridecemlineatus. Next base: position 141,887,665 of record NC_135484.1, read on the forward strand.
TCAAAATATACATTTTAAAGAATACTTGTCAGAAGAAAAAGTAAATGTAAGATAACTATACATACTACATTGCTATGAAAACTTAAATCTGTGTGTAATTTAATGACATTTATAATTGGTATAAAATAAGCTAAATGAATGAAATAAATGAATAAAATTAAGGGATTTTTTTCCCTCCTAAATTATCTATTGTTTGTTGTGTAATTCATAGAAACTTTAAAATATTAACTTTTTGGATTTTACTATATTTCTGAAACACTTTCAGAGAATAAGGCATCATAACACAACAAATCACAATAACTTAATCAGATTTTTAAAGACCTCGCTAATTCAAATATTTAACATGTTTCTTTCCTCCTTGGAAAAGCTCATAGGGGAAAAAAAAAGAACAGTGTCAGCTAGGTTTTTTCTTTTTTCTACATTTTTTGAAAAAATATTACAGTTGTAAAAGAAATGAACTCAAATTCAATTTTTGAAAATTCCTTTTTTTCTCAAAACCACATTATTTATCGCTGCTGTAAGTTTCAGTTTCTTTTCCTAAGAAATGTCTCTTTCCTACGAGTGCCTGTTTCCTCTGTTCAACATTAATACTCGTTCTGTCTGTATATTTTAATAAATCTTCCTTATAAAGAAGGGGGGGGGAAGGCCCTCTAACATTTCACATCTTTGCTATTAGAATATATTGACATCCCTTGCTTCGTTGACTTTTTATTACAGTCCTGAGGTTAAAAAAAAATAAATAAATTGCCAGTGTCAGCTCAGCTCTTTGCTACGATTCCAAGTGAAGATTTCTGGCATTTTCTCTTTGCTTTTAGCTCCGTAGATTTTTTTTTTTTTTAACCCCACTCCATCTTATTTTCAGTAGAAGTCGGGTGAAAAATAAATTTGAGAGAATTTGCTCCCCCTTTCCAAAAGGTTTTGTGCCACAAAATGCCAACATAAAAGATGGTATTGCACCAGGCCCCCTTGCCCACGGCCACCTCCTCCGTGGTGCCCTGGCATCTGTCATGAGGCACACTCCAATCGGGCTCCCTGCTGAGCTGAGATTCTGGCTGCCTCCCCCCATAAAGGGCCACACCACTCCAGAGCCAAAACATGGGACCATCTGATGCGAGACTGGCCTAATGAAAGTCCAGCATGGAGCTAAATGAGTTTCCACCACTGCTGGGTGAGGGGCTAATGATGAAACAGCTCCCTGGGCGCGCTGCTGCTGTTGGTATCTTTGTCAGGGCATATGGCAGTTGGCCGAGTGCCTCCCTGTGCGAGTCCTATTAGATTTATCTGAGAATGTGTTCTCTTCTTGTGTCCTCTCGGCCCTCCTCTGGCTCTCTTTGGCCTCCTCTTCCCTGGGCTCTTCTGCACTCTGATGGACTCTCTGTATGATTGCTGGCTCATAAATACTTGCTTTCAGAAGTAGGCTGTGAAACTGTTATTATTATTTTTCTAAATCCGGGTGGAAAAGTTTGGAAAAATGGAAGAAAGAATGATATTGACAGTTACACCCACTGGGTGGTTTTGTTGCCTTTGGAGCGTTATGGCTAAAAGCATAAATTTCCCAGAACCAGAGAAACCAACGATCCGTCTGAAACTTGTTGAATACAGTCATGCGAACTGAAAACCCACTTTATCATATGCTTTTCCATCCTTCCTCCCTCCCGGTGGACACCCCTACCGGTTAGATCATGTCTTTAAGATTTTATTAGAGATGGACAATAAGCAATTTCGAAATTCTATTACATTAAATTTTTTTAAAGAAAATGTAAAGCCAAGCTGTGATCAAATATTACACAAAGTAACAGTTCCCTTGAACTCTTCATTATTCCAGTCTATCCTTAGAGTGCCTCAAAAGTGGACGAATTTTTGGAGATTCCTATTTAGAGGCAATCTATGCATGGACAAGTTCTGCTTTCTTTGGATAGACTTAAATTTAATAGATGGAGATTCACATCGTATTTGGAATTGCTATGGTAAAATGACTACAATAAAAACGATAATAATCTTCCAAATCCTAGAAAAAAATTATTTAAAAATGTACATTCTACTCTTCTAACATTTACAAGTTTGTTAAATTTAAGTACATGCTTTAGGGCCATGTGGAATATTTTTATATTGTCTGCAGATAATTGTATCTGATTGATTTGTTTTAGATCCATTTTAATTTTCTTTATTAGATGACATGTAGACTAAAAAAGTTGACAATTTAAAAGGCATGGTTATGAAGGCCTACTATGGTGGCACAATTTATCTTTACATTATACGGTCACACAGCTGAGAGCCACAGGGTCAGGCAGAAGATCTTAAGGATTCCAAATTTTGAGATTCATATGTTATGGTTTTTGGTTCTCGTTTGCTAAAGCTTTTCTTTTTGGTCACTGTCCTTAAACTTCATGCTTCTGTGGGAACACTCCAGGACTTAAACACAATGTGAAATGTGCATAGCTGCAAGGAATTGCCCATTCTAATTTAAATATAAGAGGTCCTTTCATAAACGTATTCTGTAGAATTCTAAATGAAATTTCTTAAAAATCCCATTTTCTTTTTGTTGTTGCTGTTGTTGTTTTTTTTTTTGTTGTTGTTGTTGTTTTTTTTTTTGCTGAATGAACCCATTCCTTGCAAGGTTCTGCGTGGGCTCCAGGTGGTCCCCTGCCTCAGCCACCCGGTCACTGATAGGATCTAAATGAGATTGTTTTCTTGTAAACCGCATGGTGCAGAAATACCCTCACGTTCCATATGCCGTATGCCCCATTTTAATTTATTCCCATGACAAAAACTCCATTAATATAATTTTGGAACAAAGTGAAAATGATAGGAATTTTCTGTGTCACTGAGAAACGAAGCCTGCTTTCTTAAGGAAATATGGCTTTAAAAATGCAAGGAAATCCAGTTGCTCATTTATACAATTTCTTCTTTGAAGGCAGTATTCCCAGAGTATTTTCAAGTCTGCAGGATTAAAATAAATGAAAATAGTTTCCTTGTACTTTTAAACATTACTTTGTGGGCTGCCTGTAATTTTTTTAAAGATACATTTTTTTTTCTAAAAAAAAATGTATTAGCATTTTAAATGTTTATCCTTTTGAGATTTGCTTGAGTAAAAAGGTAACTCCTTCATATCTCATTCAGTTGTTGTAATTGTTTTCTTATGATTATCTCCAGAGAAGATCATATGAAATAATACAAAAAAAAAAAATAATGAGCTCGAAAGTCAAAAAGACTGAACTAGCATCACAATGCTGTCACCTCAGAGGAAAATGGCCCTATTAAAAACTAAAATGGCCACCAATGTGTTTGATCCATTGTGTGTCAGGCATTATTTCCCCTTTTGTTATCTCATTTTATCATTGCAGAGTCTCTGAGGTTTAGAGAATTTTAGACAGAGGTCCAGAGTGCCACAGATAGTAAGGGACAGAAGTTCAAAACTTCATAACTTCAGACCTTGAAATCTTAAGCTGTTTTCTCTTTCTACTGGCTCTAAACCACAGTTTTAGACTAGAAATGCTTGGGGTTTGGGCTCGAAAGTCACTGGCTTTATCTTAGCTATTAACTTCTGAGTCTACTATAATTTGCAACAAATGTCTCCTCAATATTAATGCAGCTCGAGTGGTGCTGTAATTGAGCAAAGGTTTCTTCAAGTCTCAGGGCAGAACCAAGCCTCTTTACCCAGTAAATACAAGGTGGGCATAGCAATAAACCAGTAAATCTCCTCTCCCCGTAGTGTAATCATTAGCATTGACCACGTTTAGAGTATCTGGAACCTTTTTAGCTACCGATGCTCTGGAAATTTCCTATCATTTAATTTCATTTAGATCTAGAAAAAAAGAAAAGAAAATCTCAGTGTTTTCTACTCTATGCAGGCTTCTGATCTGACCACCCATTTATAAAACATTAGTTTAACAAATAAGAAGAGCATCTACTCAACATTTACAGAAGAAATCAGAGTTGTAGATTTAAAAGAAGATATGTTTTGGTTTTTTTTTTCAGTAAAAGCAAATTTTTATATTCACCATCTAGACATCCTCTTTACCAAAACATTTTTAGTGAAACCATTAGGCAAAAGTTTACAGAGACTCTCTTTAACTAATCTTCTTTCCTACCAAGCTACTTCTTAATAGCATACAGAATTCTATGAGTACCTAAAGACACTTGCTGTGTTTTTACTGTTTTGGGTTATCACTCTGGAAAAAAAAATATGTGTCTGTATTCCCTTAAACTGGTAGAAAAAAAAGACAAGTTTATATATGTCCACTACCCCTTTCATGGAATACAAAGGACAAACATAAATGGAATTGTCTCATTCTATGCAAAGGAAGGAAATGAGAATAAAGTGTTGCTTTATGCCAGGTAGTTTTTCAAGGAACATAAACTTATTTTACCCATACAAAAAGTGCAGGTGCTTATATAAAACTCCATTTTTAAATTTTAGCAATGCAGAAATATATTGATTTACCATTATCAAATTAGAACAGTTGATTTGGGGTCAATGTATTAAGTGGTATCAATAAATAATACTGAAGTACTTTTAGGGTAGTTATATGATCTTCTACTCATGTGGTACAAAGTTTATACTCATCCATTGGGCCAAGGCAAATGGAAACAGGCAGATGGAACAAAGATATCAAGGAGAATTTCAAAACCACAGACATTAAACAAACAAGCTTTGGAACCCACTTTCAATATGCAGAACTTTAGCCAATGATCACACCTTACAGCTCCCTATTTTAGACATAGGTCTAGACTATGATAACAAGTTCCGATGGCATTTTCTTATTATTTTTAACTCTCATCTTGTAGTACAAGTTCAGCACTGCCCAGACAAGTTGACACAATCTCATTATTTGAAAGATTGCAACACACCAATTGTTAGTTAAAATTTTTCTTTCTATTAAGAATCTCTAAGCAGATTCCAAATGCCTTTTTTTTAAGGTAAATTATTTTCTGTTATTAACTATATTGTACACCAACATTTATATGAAGACCTATTTTTAAATAACTTTTTCATACGTACCAAAATTCTTCATTTTAAAAATTGCATATATTGATTTTTATTTTCAGTCAAGAATTTTAAGACATTTTACAAATCTAACCATTCTTATATGCTTATTAGGAGACATCACACCCCTCTTGGGCATGGAAATATTATATTTATTTGTTATTTACAAATTAAGTGATTTCACCATTTACGTTTATTAATTGCTGATATTTCAGGGCATTAAAAACCTAAGGCTTCATTACACCTCATTTGGAAACTCATCAGATTTTCTCTTTGTGGTTGAAATATTAAACTCATTCTAGGCATCAAATTGTGTTATTCAGCTTTTTGTCATTGTAACAAATACCTACGATAAACAACTTAGGGGAGGAAAGATTCGTCCTGGCTCATGGTTTCAGAGGACTGCATTTCTTTGGGCCTGAAGTGATGTCGAACATCATAAGGTAAGAGCATGGCAGAAGAAAAGGACTCAGTTCTTGGTGGCCAGAGAGAGAGCAAGATGTAGTTCCAAGGTAATGCCCCTAACCATCCACCACTCCCAGTAGTACATTCAGTTAACCTTGGATTAATCCACTGATGAAGTCAGAGCCCCCAAAATGCAGTGAATCATTTCTTAAAGCCCCATCACTGGATATTCTTGAATTAGAGACCAGTCCTTCAACCTATGAGAGTGGAGGGTTCATTTCAGATCCAAACCCTAACAGTTTTATTGTCACAAGATGAGTAGGAATATCTTTTACTTGAACCATAATTACAGCCCATTTGAGTCCTATTGAAAATCCTTTCAGAACCAGGTTTAAATGTCCACGTTTCACCTCCATAAGCTCACCACTCCAGTTTACTTCCCAGAGGAGGAGTGAGTGGACACAATTATTCAAAACCATGTAAGAAACTTCTCCTTGTCATGATGAAGGCATAACTGACTATAAAACCTTGATACTGGGGCTGGGGATGTGGCTGAAGCGGTAGCGCGCTCGCCTGGCATGCGTGCGGCCCGGGTTCGATCCTCAGCACCACATACCAACAAAGATGTTGTGTCCACCAAGAACTAAAAAATAAATATTAAAAATTCTCTCTCTCTCTCTCTCTCAAAAAAAAAAACCTTAATACTAATAGATGACAATCTGTGTTTAAACATCAGTTTATATATAAAACAGCCTTACAAGCTAGGTATGATAGTACTATTTGACAGCTGTAGATATTAAGAAAGGCATTAGTTCAGTGACCTCTAAAGAGGCAGCATAATCTAGGTACCTGGACTTCTTGAGGCTGATATTTGTTCTAAGGCTAAGATAAAGTGTTCAGCGTAAGGAAATGACTTTTGGAATTTGATGATGATAAAGAAACAAGACAAAAATGTGCAATAATCTAAGTTTTAATAATTCAAATTCTTTCCTGTTTTGACCAACGTTTTGAATTCATGTTCTCCAAAAGAAGCTTTTTGTAGCCAATTGTTTCCATCCTTCAAGAAATTTACCTTTTCTCGAAAGAAATAATAATTTAAAAGTAAAGTTTATCTAAAAAGTTGTAAATGACAAACTGAAATCAAAATCATTTCCCTACTAAAATTGTAGTTTAATTTATAATTTTCACACTGGAGGAGGTAACTTGCTTTCCCAGTTTTAAAATACTGATCTCATTTTTTTTCTGTTAGATTTTCAGATGGGTAGTCCTAAGTGAGCTGACATGTCAGACTATGCTTCATGTCATAAAGGAAACTCCCTAATTGTGCATTGGAAGGTAGAAAGGTGGAAACACCTATATGAACAAGTTTAGAGCTATGAAATAAAACACACCATCTCATGAAATAAAACATACCACTCGCTTTTCTATGAGTGGTGTTGACAAGTTTTGTCCAAATATTGAAGTGGCAACATGACTTTGCCTTTCCAGGACGCTAGGCCTTGGATGGCTCCTGAATCAAAACATGAGACCATGGCTGACTCTAGACATTTTTTTTTTAAGTATAAAACTCTCTTCAATATATACTCAAAGAACTTTAAAAAAAAAAGCATACTACAGGGACACAGCCACATCAATGTTTATAGCAGCACAATTCAAAAGAGCTAAATTGTGGAACCAAACTAGATGCCCTTCAGGAGAAGAATGTATTTAAAAATGTGGCATATAGACACAATGGAATATTACTCAGCAATAAAAAGGATAAAATCATGGTAGTCTCATGTAAATGGATGGCATTGGAGAAGATCATGCTAAGTGAAGTTAGCCAATCCCCAAAAACAAATGTTTTCTCTGATATAATGTGACTGACTCATAGTGGTGTAGGGAGGGGGAATATGGGAGGAATAGAGGAACTCTAGATAGAGCAGAGGGGTGAGAGGGGAGGGGGTAGGGGGTTAGTAATGATGGTGGAATGTGATACAAATTGGTATGAAATTGCTTTATGTACAACCAGAGTTATGAAAAACTGTGCTTTATATGTGTAATAAGAATTGCAATGCATTTATATATTTAAAAATCAATAAAAATAATAAATAAAATAAATGTTTTTGGCTATTCATAGAAGGTTTTTCTTTTTATATTAACTAATATAATTTTTTAATGAGCAATATTGAATATGATCATGATGTGTTTAGGATGAGGAACCTCAAATCAGGAATATGAAAGATTTTCTCTAGGAATTTGACACTCACCTCAAATTAGATGTTGAGTTCTGATAAGCCAAATGCTGAGACTGCTTTAATCTAATCTTACATGTTTTACAAATTAGGTGTTTCACATCTCAATTTTGCTATAAGGTACATTTCTAAAGATGAAATTTTTTTCTCATTAGGTAGAATTTTATTCTATATTTAGTCATTCACATATTAACAGAGAGGCTGCTAATCTTATACGATTTGTGACTCCTGTTTGTTATTTCAACAGAGTCATAAATATTATATGAGAGTTTATTTAAAAGAAATCAGAAATGGGAACTTTTATAATGTGAAAAGAATATTATTGTTTATTATCCCTGATAAATATAGATGCAAAAATCCTTAACAAAATATGGCACAATAACCAAATGATATAATTTAATTAAGTAGGATTTATCTCTGAGATGCAAGGATAGATCAATATATGAAAAAACCAATAAATGTGATACATCATATTAACAGAAAGAAGGATAAATCCATACAATCATCTCAGCAGATGCAAAAACGTGACAAAATTCAACATCCATTTATAATAAAAACAGTCAACAAATATGGAAGGAATGCATCTTAACACAAAAACGACCATTGACGACAAGCCCACAGATGAATGCATACTCAATTGTGTTGTCCTAAGATCAGGAGCAAGACAAGGATGGCCATTCTCAATGCTTCTAGTCAATTTAGTACTGGAAGTCATAGCCTGAGCAATCAGGCAAGAAAAAGAAGAAATAAAAGGCAGCTAAACTGAAAAAGTTAAATTGTCTCTGTTCACGCTAACATGATCTTACATATTTTAAAAAAAGAACTATCTAAAATCTCTACCAAAAAAACCCCAGTAAACTATTATGATACAAAATCAAAATACAAAAATCAGTCATTTTCTATACATGAACAATGAACCTTCTTAGAGAGCTGAAAGATGTATACAATGAAAAATATAAAATACTGATGAAAGAAATTAAAGAAGATACAGATGGGTTCATGGGTTAGAGTAACTAGTATTGTTTAAAAAAATCTATAATATCCATCAAAATTTTAATGGCACTTTAGAAATAATTGCATTCAGTACAATGAATTATATATAATGAAGGGATTTGTTGGGACACATGTGTACAAGCACATAGCAATTGATCAATTTCATTGCCAGTACCTTCCTTTTTCTTCTCTCTCCCTCCTGCTAATTCTCTTTCTTTGTTCTGATTTCCCTTCTTTTTTAAAAAAAAAAAAAATTGGCTCATTATAGTCACACATAAAAGTGGGGATTCCTTGTGATATGTTAATATATGACCATTGCATAACCAATGGCAGTTTTTTTTTTTTGCAGAAATAGAAAAAAAAAAGTGACCTTCAAATTTGTATGGAACCATAAAAGATCCCAAAGAACCAAACCAATCCCAAACGAAAACATGAAAACTTTTCAGAAGTAACGAGACACTTACCAACATGTAGATGATAGAAATCTTCAGATCATTAATCATCAGGGAAATGGAAATTAAAACAAAAATAAGTTATTTCCTCACACCTGTTGGGACGATTATAATAAGAAAGATAAAAGATAACAAGCACCAGCGACCATGTAGAGGAAAGGCCACCTGCGTAAAGTGAGGGTGAAGATACGAGTTAATGTTAAAGCAGCCATTATGGAAATGGTACGAAGGTTCCTCAAAAAATAAAAAAAAAATATGACACAGCAATTCCATTTGATACAGCATCATATGATTCAGCAATCCCATTTCTGGCTCTATATACAACATAAATCAAATCAGGATGTAAAAAGATATGTCTGCAATCCCCTGAACATAATAGCAGTATTTACAATAGACAAGGTATGGAATAATTGTAAGTGGACATTGTTAGATGAATAAAGAACATGGTATATATGCATAATGGAGTACTACTCAGCCCCTAAAAGGAATTACTATCTTGTGAGACAGTATGGATGAACCTGGAACATTGATGCTAAGTGAAAAAAAAGTCAGGCATAGAAACACCAAGTGTGAAAACGTTGAACTCACAAAAGCAGAGAGTTAGATGGAGGTCACAAGGTGGGTGGGGGCAGAAGAAAAGATGGTGAGATATGGGTTAGAAGTGATGAAGTTTCAGTTAGATAGGAGGAATAAGTTGTGGAGATCTACTGTACAGTACAGTGACTATAATCAATAAAAATGTATACATTAGAATTGCAGAGTGTGGATCTTAAATGTTCTCATCTCTCACACACAAATAACTGTGTAAAATGACGGATATATTAACTAACTGGCTTTTGGTAATCATTTAACAATGTACAACCTATGTTAAAACATCACATTTTACATCATAAACATACAGGCACTTTTGTTTTTAATCAATTAATTATGCATCAACAACACTAGAGAACAAAAGAAAACTGTGTAATATCAAGAACTTTTCATGGTGGGGGCTGGGGATGTGGCTCAAGCGGTAGCGCGCTCGCCTGGCATGCGTGCGGCCCGGGTTCGATCCTCAGCACCACATACCAACAAAGATGTTGTGTCTGCCGAGAACTAAAAAATAAATATTAAAAATTCTCTCTCTCCTCTCTCATTCTCTCTTTAAAAAAAAAAGAACTTTTCATGGTGACATAATATTTAACTGTAACTTAAGTGAATGTTAAACTTTGCTTTCATTGTAAATGGAATACATCAGTGTTCACCACATTTTACTACCTGCACAAACAAGATGCTCAGCATAAACTTTGTACGTGTGGTGGATCAGACAGCACCTTTCACAGAACCAATCACAGCAAGAACAGGTGATACGATGAGGTGCTACTTTGGGAAATTTCTTTTGTGCCAGACCCTGTGGTTAAGAACGTTGCATACATCACTGCATCAAGTCTCACAGCTCAAAAAAAAGAGGAATTATTGGGATCCCTTTACAGAGGCTGAGCTACAGAGAGATTATCTGCCTTGCTCATAGTCATGCTTAGAAGGTGGGAAATCCAATTTGATAGCAAGTTATACTGATAGAAGAGCCCATGCTTTTAACCACTGTGCTATTCTTAGTTCAATTCATCTTTGTCAATATTGGCTCTGAGGAAAGTAAGTGAGAGGTGGAGGACATAATGGTCACCTCGATGTTTGAGAGTAAATACTAGATTTTTAGGTCATCTTTCAAAAAGTGGAAATAACCTCAGAAAGAATTTGAGAGTGTTAGCAAATTATTTAGAAGTGCAGCTGGAATCTATTAAGTCAATAATTCTATCACTTCACAACAATACATTAACTCAAACTTTCAGACTTTTATTCAACAATAGAAGACTGAACACCCGACCAGTGCTGTGATATAGGCGTGTGGGAGATGTGAGGACGCACACAGAAGAGAGCTCTGCTTCCATGCATTTTGCATCTGGATGATACAGAAGACAAAACAAGTCGTGCAAGTGTTATGGATTCAGTTTCAAATTGGGAGTGAATCTGGGAAGACAACAAGGAGAATCATGTGAAGAACAACAATTGACACACGGCTTTGCTGTAGGAGAGAATACACTTCTCTCTGCTGGAATTGTGGAGGTAGATAGCACTGTATAGCATAAGTTTCGTATTTTATATTTTATATCCATGTATAATTGGCACCCTGAATTGACATCAATAGCAGAATGATGTTTTCCTTACTATCCAAATCATTGAAATTTCCCCTCAAATATTGGATTAAAATCGATGATCCAAGTAGCTGAGTGTCACTTGTCTTGAGAGAAGCGATAATGCTTCCTAATGACATGAGTGAGGAAGTCATTTGAATAGGGTGAGTGTACCTGTCATTGTTGGGGATATACCACCCACTTTTCTATGAAGTCCTTTCCTAGACAGACATCAGGTGGTAATAGAATAAGCAGAGTTGTATTGGTCAGCTTTCTGTCGCTGTGTCAAAATACCTGAGATAATCACTTAAGAAGGGAGAACAAGTTTATTTTGGCTCATGATTTCAGAGGTTTCAGTCCATGTTGGGCTGGGTTGCGTTTGGACCTTATGGTGGTGGGTGGTGGCAGAGCAAAAGAAGCTCACCTCATGGCAGTTAGGAAGCAAAAAGAGAGAAAGGGCTGGGGTCCCAATATTCCCTTCAATAGTACACCATAAGGGACCCTACTTCCTTTCCCTAGGCCCCAATTCTTAAAGGTTCTGCCACTTTTCAATTATGCTACAGGCTGGGGATCAAGCTATTAACATGTGGGCCTTTTCTGGTGACATTTAAATATACAACATAACAATGTGTTCAGTCGTTTACTTATAAGATATTCACAACTAAACCTTGTCATTCTTACATAAGTACAATTTTTTATATTAAAAAAGAAGAAACTTTTAAATTAAGAAACTAAATTAAAAAACTTTTCTCTTTAAATCTGTGTGTGTGTGTGTGTGTGTGTGTGTATGGGTGTGTTAGTGTTTTTATTGATGATATTGTTACTCTTTAAAGTTTGTTAGAAAAGAAGCAAAGCTTTAGAATATAGTGTGTAACACAAACACACACACACACACACACAGACATATGATCATTAAATTATCTTCAGCTTGGGACTGGGGAATGGATCCTCTTCTCCATTTTTGTACAAACAGACCTTTTTAAAATGACTTTTGCACTAAATGGCTCTTCTGATTGGTGGGGCTGAACATATATGCAAGATTGGTATCTCTGCCATTTAAAAAAGGAAAAACCAATCATAAATAAAAGAATTGTGAAGCTTGAAGAACATTTCTGATCTTTTCAACTTCTTAGCTGGTACGCAGGAATTAATTTCCAGAGTTGTTACACATTTTTTTTCATATATTAATCATGAGACTGTTGATTGTCTTTTTTCCTCCCCCCCAAAAAGCTGCATGGGCATTTGCCTTGCTCCCAGATCATCACTGTTGATTTCATTTAGCCTCTGACTGTGATTACTTGCAGCTGGGGTCCATTTGCAACAACATTTTTATATCGTGTACAAGATTAGAGCAAACAAACTACTTTGACTACAGTATTCTCCAATTACATTAATTTTCTCCACTGATGTCTTTATTTCCTTCCTTTCCAATTTAGCCCTGTAATGTGAAAATTGGCCCTATTTTTGTGCCTATTATAATGTTCTTAATCCTCTCTTTCTTCCCACATGGCACTGGTTGCATAAGAAGACTTCACAAACAAACCCTTTTAATGGGAACAAGAGGGTTTTCCTTTTTTTTTTCCCCCAAAAGAATCCCCCCAAAGAGCCCTACAGTTAACTTGCCAAGCTTTAAGATGGAGGGAATTTGTGCCCAGCATCCATCAGGAAGAGGTGATGCGGTTATATCACCTCTGCCACCTATATTTGTCTTCTTTTCACCCTTCAGAACAGAATCTCAGTAGCTCCATCGCCTACCACGGAGAGGAAGCAATGTACAGAATCACAAGATCAAGTGTAGGAAAATGATGACTTCAAGAGAGAAATAGAAAATAAAGACACTGAAAAGGAGAAGGAACAGACAGACAAATAATAGCTACAGATAAAGAAACCGAACAGTGTTGGTGCACATTCTGAGAAGTTGTAGAGAATCAGGGTGGTATGGTCTATTTTCTTTTAAACAATGATACATACTAGAGCAACCAGAGACCCTCTTAAGAGATCTGCTCTCTCCAATGAAGTAATATGAAAAAATATCACATCAGACCAGTTAATGACTGAAAAACAACCTCAAATTAATTAAAATTTGACTCATTTTAATATTTGTGCAACAAATATTGAAAGGGTGTGTAAAGATTTGAGTATAACACATGTTATCATAAACACAAATATGTATTTTTAACTGAATGAATAATGTTAAAAAAATCAAGTGCTCTCTAGTTTACTTGAATCAGGAATAGTGATTGACAAGAAAATTATTGCATAATAATTATTGTATAATAGTTAAGAGAATTATATATATATATACATACATGCCAGATATTTTGGTATAAGTATGTTATATAGAGCTCTATATGGCAGATATAAAAAAAATAATATGGCTGTTTTTGTTTCCATTAGGGAAATGTTCATAGTAGAAGTCACCATGAGGGGCTGGGGTTGTGGCTCAGTGGTAGAGCACTTGCCTAGCACGTGTGAGGCCCTGGGTTCAATCCTCAGCACCACATAAAAATAAATAAATAAAATAAAGGTATTGTGTCCAACTACAACTTAAAAATAAATATTAAAAAAAAAGAAGTCACCACGAGCCCATGGTAAGAAGATTCAGGCTGGGTCTAAGATTCAATGCATTGATTGTCTCACAGTGACAGGTGGCTCTCAGGTTGGAGTCATGTTGCTCATACAAAATCGAGGCAGATAGGGATCACTTTAATATGCCTACTTTACAGGAGACAGCTGGAACAACTCAAATAGAAAATAAAGTGGATATTTGCATTCAGACTGCAACGACTCCAATACTGATGCATATGTAGTCTTAAAATTAGGTATATCTATCTATAAAGCTCCAGTTAAAAAACAATAAAGAGAGTAGAGAACAGTCTAGGAGAGGAAGAGAGAATAGGGGCCTGGAGGAACAGGAGGAGGAGGAGAGGAGGGAAAGAGGAAGTAGTAGGGAACTCAGAGGGAGCAGGTTAGATTCCATGTATATACAATTATGTCCAAATGGACCCCACCATTATGTATAAATACAATGCACTAATAAAAACATTAAAAATGTGTTCTCTTAATGAAAATATAGGATGATAATGAGTGTAATGCATTCCACTCTTGTCATGTATGTGATAAATAAATAAATAAGAAAATATATTCTAACATTTGTTTATGTCTGATAAAAGTTCAAAAATATAACCATTTTTTCCTCAGCATTATAGTGATAGAATTTTATAGATATTGATAAAACAAAAGGAAGAGTTCTTATGTCTGTCTCTCTGATCACTCCCCTGCCATGTTTGTGGCCACAGCATTGAGTGTTGGCTCTGGCCCTGGTTTCCAGGGTGCTAGGTTCAAGGGTCAAATTTGTTACTTATGGACTCCCATCTTCAGGAGAAATACTCCATCTTCCTGACATTCACTTTTATTTGACTGTCTTACAGGGTTGCTGGAAGGATGTAAGCCAACAACAAGGGTAGGAATATAGCACAAATCTTGGCAAGTCTATGCTACTTATAATAAGTAGGAGATACAAAAAATATGCTACCTTGAAATGACCTTCTGGTCTTTAAAATTTTCTGAAAGCCTCAGTTATGCTCTGGTTGCAGTTATCTGTCCTTCACTTGTCAAAGCAAATTGAAATTGGATTATTATTGTTGCTATTGCAACTCACTGTCTATCAGCCTTTTCCTGGCAAGAGGACTAGTGATTATTTATTGATTGATTGATTGATTGATTGATTGATTGATTGAAACAGGGTCTCCCTAAGTTGCTTAGGGCCTCACTAAGTTGCTGAGGCCGGCTTTGAACTTGCAATCCTCTTGCGTCAGCCTCCTGAGCCATTGGAATTACACGTGTGCACTACCATGCCTGGCTCAATGATTCCTTTATGAAGCAAACAGATTCAATCATACTCTAGAAGTTAGATGCCTTCCCCCACTTTAACT
Source organism: Ictidomys tridecemlineatus (assembly GCF_052094955.1). Lineage (NCBI taxonomy): Eukaryota > Metazoa > Chordata > Mammalia > Rodentia > Sciuridae > Ictidomys > Ictidomys tridecemlineatus. The sequence goes on from NC_135484.1 coordinate 141,902,842, forward strand.
GTATGCTCCCAACAAAACAATTGCTGACTGAGTAAAATGTGATTATTGTAAATGAACATTCTGTTGTTTTTTTCTTCTTAGACTTTTCCTGCAATTTTTTTTTCGATTGGGTTCTGAATTCCTAAGAGGTTTTGCATTGAGGACTTGATAGATAAAAACTTGAAGGAAATGTAGGACTGCACAATCTCCCTGTTCTTATTTCCCCTACGATTTACAAATTGCCTCTACATAATTTGCAAAATATTTAATATTATTGAGGGTAAATATGGAAAATGGAAATATGTAAGGTGTGAGATAAGAAAGATACAAAGAGTAAGCCTGCTCAATGAAGTAGTAACAGTTCATACATAAAACTAATTCTTTATTGACTTTCTTGCTAACGTAACATTTCTTAACTTTTAACTTCTTTATTCGTGGAGGAATAAAATAAAAATATATCAGCTCTAAGATCCTCTGAGAACTTGCCCCACATTTAACTCTCTGCCTCCAAACTGAAAGCAGTAGTGGTAGTTTTACAACATCTTCTCCAAAGCTTTCAAATGATGATTGATCCTTATATATGTTTTTAAATGAGCTTTGGCAAGCTGATGATCATAAATTAAAAGAACTGCCATTACAGTTTCACAAATAAGACTGCCTCTCATTTGGTTTATGATTAGATTACATATACAATCCATACTTAATACTCAAGATCAATAACTTAGTCATTGCCAGGTTTTATATTTACTCCACCCAGGTTCAGGTTTTTTCTTGTCTGATTCCAGACTTGTCTGATCCACAGACATTTTGACTCAGCTCCTCTTAGTTAATTGCATCATTAATTTTGTTGTGAAATTTGGCTTTAGGTTTTTCTTTTAAAGTGAAACTTTTTTTCCTGAATGAGTATCATATTACATTTATATCCATGAACAGTTTTCGTATCTACTGAATGTGTCATATAGATAGTAACCCAGCTTGGAATCTACCAGTGGGAATAGTCACAGTGGAGCCTCCAAAGCCTACATTTTTTCCCCTTAGCTTCTGTTCCCTCCCTCATACCCTAAGTAACATGATCACACCAGAGGAAAAAAAGTATGAGATTAAGATTTCTGACATACTGAGTCCAGTTCCACCTATATAGCATACTTTCTGAGAAACACCAGAGCTCTTGTTAAAACCTCTCTAAATTTACAACATTCAGATGAGGTCATTTCTAAAACACTCTGTTCTACAGTTTTTGCCTGTGCAATTCCTGTTGATGAGACTGATCTCAGTCTCTTGTGCTATCTCAATCCACATTCCTTGCTTAGAAAATATACCAATTCTGTTGCTATAATTTTTACTCGTCCTACCAACCTGTTCTGGTGCACTTTTCCAAGTAAAAGACTGTTCTCCACTCAACTATAACCATTCCTGTTTTTCATCATGATGCCCGGTCCATAATCAATCAGATCCATAGCTGTGAATATATTATATGCATGCATTCTACTGCTACTTGTTTTCTTCTCCAATTCTTCTCCCTAAAAGTGGTTTTTCAATGGAAGATTCCTTCAAAACGTCTATTGCAACTTTCTTCTGTTACCCACGAAGTAGATGTTTAAAGATGTTGTGCAAAGATAAGGAAAATATAAACTTCTGAAAATTAATCAAATAATTTGAGCAATAACATATATTTTACTTAGAGATTAGAATTCAGAGCTTTTTTGTAAATAAAAATGATTTCCACCAGAGAACCGTTAATGCAAGTAATGAAAACAAAAATTCAACCAAAAAAAAAATTTAAAAAGAGATTTAAAAAAAAAAGAGCAGAGAGGAGTTACATTTTCAGCTATTGGACAACCCATGGATTAAGAGAATTAAGAGGGAGTTAAAAGAAAATAGGTAGAAATATCACCAGGGAATAAGGATTTTAATATTTGAGCTACTATATGAATAGTAAAAGAGAGAATACCTTCTATTGTTTATTAAACTACTGAGCTTATATATGCACTACCAGAAATTTGTACTGCAAAACTTAATGTAAACATGGAGTCAGTCATATTTGGCTGCCAATCGCTGGGGTTTTATGTAAATCAGCCTAATATATAATTAGGCTGAAATAGTAAAATATGGAAGTGTGTTAAATATGGTTGGGTTTGTTATATCCACTTTATGGAGACAAAGCTATTAGCAGGGAATTTTAATCAGGATTTAGTTTAAAGTAAATGAAAGATCTGCAGCCTTAGAATCAACAAGGCCTAGGTTTGAACATGAGAGATGCTCATCAGTCATGTCACCTCATTGAAACTAAACAATTCTCTGAAATTTAGTTTCCCCATTTATAAATTGGGGAAATCATAGTTTCTTATGGAGAATGATCTAGATTAGTGGAAATATTTCTGCAAAAATATGTATCTATGATTCTTACATATTCAAACAAAAAATCTAATGAAGATTTCTAAAATGAACCAGTGTTTCAAACTGGAGATAGTTTCTTGATGTCAGGTTAAATTTCAGAACTATTTAAAATCAAAACAAATATTACCAGGCACCAGGAAGCACTCTAGAAAGAGAAAAATAAGTTATACTTCACTCACACAGCCTTATAAATGTCAAATAATAATGACAGGGAAAGAGAGAGAATAAGTTTTGATGAAGTATGATTTCTTCTGAATTAGAAAGTTTCTTATCACTGTAAATGATCAAGAAAAAAAAATCCAAAATTTTATCTGCCGAAAACTGGTAAGAGATATTCTACTTTGAGTTGGATTTGGGGATAGATTGCATTTGACGTCTCCTCTAAAATCTAAGGTTCTATGATTGAATGACAACTTAAAAGCTGGGTTCAGAACAACAAGTCAAGTATTTTCAGTTTTACAAAACTTACTTCAAAGAAAATGAGCAGACTTCTATAAAAGGCCCAAACAGTTTCTTAGAAATCAAATAGCTCTTGCACAAGAACTGTTTGATGACTTAAGTATAAATGAATCAGAAACATATGGATTAAATTTCTCATGAAATACAATGAGAAGAAAGTAGTGCTTGGCAAAATCTTTTTGGGCTTCTTGAACCAAAAATCTTTGGAAAATTGTTCAAGATGTTTTAATGACCCCCAAATGCATTTGGATTTACTCTAGCCTGCTATAAGTATTTTGAAGCCTTTAATTTCCTTTTTCTATTGTCTCTGGACAAGGTTCAATTCAATTTTCTACCAGCTGTTGATTGTCTCTGTTTAGTACACTGACTTTTTACTCTGGCTGTTTTGCTAAGTATGTTTGCTTGTTTTACACATTTGGAAAAAATGACTAAAAAGATTCAACTGTTAAATATTTCAGAATATTTGTCATTATTATTTAAACCTTACTCCAGAAATGTTTTTGTTTGTCAAATCATTTGACTTAAAAGGGTAAAATTCATATAAGATCAAATTAGAATGGAGAGTTTATAAAATAAAGAGCCTTCAATTTTCCATGGGAAATGCAATATTTGGTACAAATAATGTTGATTTGATAGAATAGGGATTTAGAAATAAAAATGCCACTGGGAAATACCATGCTGAAGAGAAACTGTGTCAACTAAAAATTACCCTGAATAATAAAATAAGACATAAACATTGAAGGTCTTATAAACTGTCAAAGCTTTCATTCATATGGAAAGATTTACTTAAATTTTTTAAAAATTTATTTCACTGGAAGTTCAGATTTTTTTTGGTACACTTGAGCTTGCATAAAATATATTAAATATTGTTTTGAATTTTCTTTCCAAAACGATAATTCTTGCCAATGAAGATGTGCCACAGGCATCACAGTTTAGGAGACATATTTATATACATACAAAAGTAGAATTTAAAGATACTTGAGTAGTTCAACTTAAGACCAATTTATTTATATTGTTACATGTAGAGTTTTTAAAATGTTAGTAAGCCTGATAGGATCAGAGTTCTTTAACCATTCTACTTATAAAACTTGTCTTCTGCTATTTAGGTCATGAGGGTTTTGTGTGGGAAGAATACCTAGTGGGCAAAGTCAGGGCAGGGAGAGCTTGTGCTTCTTTGGTTGGAACAGGGCCTGGAATTTTCTAGATGGATACCGTGTCTTAGTTTACTTGTGCTGCTGTAACATAGCAACCTTTATTACATGGCTTAAAAAACCAAAAAGGTATTTCTCACAGCACCAGAGGCTGAAAGTCCAAGACCAACACACCATGATGGTTAGGTTCTGGCTCTCTTCCTATCTTGCCAATGGCCATCTCCTCAGTGTTCCTCACATGGAAGAAAGAGAGAAAGAGACTGTGAGATAGAGACAGAGAGGGAACACACAAGCTTCTCAGTGTCTGTTCTTATAAAAGCACTAATATTATCATAAAAGTCTCACCTTCATGACTTCTCCTAACCCCAATTATCTCCAAAAGGCCTCATATCCAAATAGTATTATGTTGAGGGTTAGCACTTCAACACATGCTTTTTGGAGGAAGAAGGGACATGATTCAATCCATAGTACTTTTCCCAGGGCCTCCCCAAATCCATGCCCTCTTGCATGTAAAATAGATTCACTTCATTCCAACTTTACTGAAATTTTAAATATCATCTGAATCAAATATAGATGACATTGAGGTTATAATGTATCTTGAAGCAAAATTCCTTGCAAGCCCTGAAGCTGTAATGTGATTACAAAATCAATGATGGGACAGGTGTAGGCTATTCCATTCACTGAAAGTACCCCTACTCCTTCCAAATTATGCCCTCACATTAACAGAGGTCCTTTAAGACTGGGAGCTCAATTTCAACTGAGATTGTTTCTTTGAGACCAACCAGTGGGGTTCTGCATTTGATTTTCAGCAATCTCAACCCTGCAGCTAGAGGAGATAGGGTCTTCTCCAGGGAAAACATGGAAGCTTTCAAGTCACATGATGCCCAAGCTGAGCTTTACAATCCCTGAGTTGTTCAATTTCTTTCTGTACTTTACCCAGAGACAACAGGTTCAACCAACCAAACATGTTCAAAAGTATCACATTGCATAGTAGCCTGGATCCTTGCTTCCTATAAATGGTTGATTAAGAGTACCCAGTGGTGATATTTTGTGTGTTGTTATTACATGACTATGCGATAGAGCGCCAGGGTTCTCTTTACCATTGGAAATAGACTCATTCACATCTTTGAATTTAATCAGACTAAAGAGTCAATTTTAGAAACCCCAGCACCATTTCAGAAAACATCCTTAAAATTTTATTGCTTTTGAACTACTCTTGGTACCAAAATCTGTATTTTCCAGAGGGAAAAAAAAATGATATACACATATGATTAGATATGCATATATGTACATGTGTATATTATATATGGATATATAGTATATATACATTTATAGATATTTTCCATGTATACATACACATCAATGTATATGTGTATATATACACACACATCTATCTATCTATCTCTCTATATATAGAAATATATATATATATATATAAAATTATCACTTTATCTCACCTCTTATGGATACTGAGAATCTTAAAATCTGCAATCTTCAGGGAAACCAGGAGAACTAATATTTTAGTCCCAGTGCGAATGCTGGAGGAATTAAATTTCAAGAAGACCTGGTGTTTCAATGCAGGTCTAAAGGTCAGAAAATAGCAGGGTTTTAGCAAGAGTAGTCAGGCAGAGGAGTTTCCCTTTACTCCATAAAGGATTAACATTTTTTTATAAGTTCTGAATTGACTGAAAGAAGCAGCCTGTTTTACTCTGTGAACTGATTAAAATGTTAATTTCATCTAAAAACTTTCTCACTGACACACACAGACTGACTGACGTTGGATCCAATATCCAGGAAGCCCCTGGTCCAGTCAAGTTGGCACAAAATATTAACCATCACAAGAGAGTGAGTATTGAATTACTAAACGAATTTAAAGAGTGTGAGCAAGATGATGAATTCAAGCATGTATGGACTAAAATAAAAATATGGAAAGGACTCTATCCATGAGGATTTTCCTCCACATAGATAGTAATCTTGCTTTGCGTCTTTTCTTCATCCTGCATGTAGACAACCATAAACTCACCACCCCATCTTAATAATTCTTATAGAATCTTCTTATTACTCTATTAACTATTGCAATCTTCAGAAAAAAACTTCCTAGCCAAGCATGGTGCACACCACCTGTAATCCCAACAGCTTGGGAGGAGAAGGTAGAAGGATTGCAAGTTCAAAGCCAGCCTCAACAACTAAGTGAGGACTTAAGCCATTTAATGGGATCCTATCACAAACACATACACACACACACACACACACACACACACACACACACACACACAAATAAAATAAAAGGCTAGGGATTTGGCTCAATAATTAAGTTTCCCTGAGTTCAAATCTTGGTTGCAAAGGACAAAAAAAAAAGAGAGAAAAAATAAATTTCTACTCAATAACAAATTTATTTGTGAGCTCCAACATTATTACATTGGGAACATAATAAAAGAAAAAGTACTATATTAATAATTCATTCCTTTTTAAATTTATTTATTCTAATTTGTTATATATGACAGCAGAATGTGTTTCAATTCATGTTACACATTCAGAGCACAAATTTCCATGTCTCTGGTTGTACACAGAGTAGAGTCACACTATTTGTGTCTTCATACATATACTTAGGGTAATGATGTTCACCTCAATCCTACTCCCATGCCCCCTTCCTTCCCCTCCCTCCCCTTTGCCCTATCTAAAATTCATCTATTACTCCTATGCTCCCCCCGCCCCATCCATATTATGGATCAGCATCCACATATCAGAGAAAACATTTGGCATTTGGCTTTTGAGGATTGGCTTACTTCACTTAACTATAATATTATCCAATTCCATCATCCTATCAATAAAATTTAGCAAAATGTAGCTCAATTGACTCCTGCCAATCAGTGGAATCAATATGGCTTATAGTTTCAATTTTATGACAGATAAAAGTGCATACATATAAACTTTTTTAAAACCAACTTATGATCCACTTATTGCATGGTACTTTTAAAAATAAAAATATATACTTAGTTATATAAGGATACTGATTATTTTAATATGTACTAATGCTGGCCCATGAAAAAATGAAAAATTTTAAAATAGGCAAATTATTCAGTTAGACTACACATTCACCAAGGCCCCTTAATACTTAGAATACTCTTTTACAGTCAAGTAGGAGCTTACTAGTCAACAAAGGAATTAATTAATAAAGCTAAAATTTATTTTAATATCCAAGAGTGAAAGGCTGGACTGGTGGTAGAAACACCTAGACTGTCAAGGCAGAACACCAATGAATACTTATCTAGATCTAATGGAACCTCATCTGCCATCCATCTGAGCATTTATTTGTTCATCAACTTCTGTACAGAATTATAAGCCAGGCACTGTGATAGGTACTAAAGACCTGAAACAAACAACCCTTGCTCTCTCAAACTTCCTGTTTGGTAGGGGAGGGTAGAAATGTGAACTGCAATGATGAGGTACCATGGCAGATACACAGTGGCACAAAGGAGAATGCACCCAAGGTCATCAGGGACAGGGATGGTGATTGGAAAAGGCCTTAGAGTGGCACATCATAAATAATAAGCAGCTATATGTTAAGTGGGTGGAGAGGAAAGAGGGATTTCAGGCAAGGGAGAAGACTGGGCTAAGACACAGAAGCAGGACACAGCATCCTTTGGGAAACAGCATATACTTCAGAGAGTCTAGAACCCGAATGCCTATAAGCATCAATTTTGCCTAAATCATAATGATATAAAGAGATTATATAGTCATCATTGTTCTTTCTTTTCTTTTTGTTTTTGGTGGGCGTGGGGAGTGGTAACAGGGATTGAATTCAGGGATGCTCAAACACTAAGCCACACCCCCATCCCTATTTTGGATTTTACTTAGAGACAGGGTCTCACTGAGTTCCTTAGTGCCTCACTTTTGCTGAGACTGGCTTTGAACTCAGGATCCTCCTGCTTCAGCCTCCTGAGCTGCTGGGATTACAGGTGTACACCACCTCACCCAGCTCATTTTTCCCTTTGATCTCTTATATATTCTCTGTCTTCTTCCTGCTCTGGTCTCTGTCTCAACGAAGAATATTTTCAGATCCCTAGAGAAGTCAGGAACAGGATATTTAGCTAACAGGAGGCAACCATGGCAGCCTGGAGAAGAGGGAGTGGCCGGAAGCTGAGGCCTTTCTTGTCCTTTGTTGATGGGCTTCAGTTACACAGCTGCTCTGAAGTTGCCAGTCTCCAGCTACCACCAGATCCCCTCACTCTGTGGTCCCAATCAAAGGGGCACAGCCCCTATCCTTGCCACAGCTCTCCAGGTGAACTTCTGACTTCTGCATTCTGCCAAGTCTGTGCAGACCAACAGACTTTGAATAAATTCACTAACCCCTCTTTGGCTTCTCAACTGTTCTCTCATCTTTGTACATCCCCTAATCAAATATCCTTTGCTTTTTTAGACATAGTGTCGTTTCTGGTTTCTTGGATCAGTCTTGACTGATTCAGGTACTTACAGCCATATCAACAAAGTCAAATGTTTCCCGTTTCATAATATGGTCCACAAGGGATTTTTCTTTTGCAGTTGTTGAAGATTAAATTAAAACATTGGTTAATTTTGATGATTTATATCTGCTGTATGTAAAAAGACAAAGAAGCATTTTGTCAGTCTTATTCCTAGAGACTCCATTCATGAATGCAAAGTTACTATCCTTTTGGCTTTCGTTACTCTACATTGCTATAAGGAAAGGGAAAGGAATGAATTGTAGGCTTCATTCAACAATAGGTTACAATTAAAAGTAGTAGATCAATAATTCAGGTGTCTAGTCCAGTTCATTCTGTGCTAGCTCACAGTGTGCCTAAGGGTTGAAGTAGAACATGATGTCAATACTTCAACACCTATTTCATCCTGTTCGGTAACGCTACTCCAAGTTGGCACCTCATCTCATACACCACTTTTATTCCCTATCAGAAAGAAATGCCAAGATTGCTTAGATTTGATTTAGATGGTATGAAGGGCATCAGCCACATAAACATACATGCTGAAGGTTTTTAATCAATAATGCTGCCATCCAGCTGTTCCTGAAGTCTTATCATATGCCCCATACCTCGTGGATTTTTTTTCCTGATTTTTAGTTTAAGGTTTGATTTACTAATACTAAGCTCTGTAATGCAGTCTTTATCTGTTCATCAAGGAATTTTTTAATTAAGTTCATGTAAGTATAATCCACCATTTCTCACTGGGTGTGGAACCAAAATGGTTATCATTGACCCTAGCAAATATTTATTAGCAACTAATATCACAAAGGTATTGAGATAATAGTTTCTAAATGCAGATTTTCGAGTTTTTAATGAGAAATAAAAGAGAAATAAAAGAGCAGCACATATACTCCAAAAATAAACTCTGTTGATGATGAATGCTATGGTGATAAACACAATGATGATAAAGTGAGAGATTCAAATGGACCAGATACGCAATCCTAAGAATGGAATGCCTTTACCAACCCAAAAGTGGTGACAAGGACTAAACATAGCTAACTCTGATCCCCACCCCTCCAGACAGGTAGAAATTTGCTTGAGAAGGACGAAGCCAAATGCTTGTTCTCTGTGGCAACTTGAGCCCTGGAAAGAAAATCTGTCAGTCCACATCCCTAAGAAGAATGAGGGTGGAGGAACGTTGAGAGACCAGGAATGACAACTTATTCAGTTCCCTTTGCTTAAAAATAATGCTCAGAAGCAGAGAAGGATTCCCCTCCATATGTGGCAGATAGGGATTCCCAGTACAGTTGCAACTATCAGAGGATATGCCAATAATACATAATTCACTACGACAAGCTAACCTCTATTCTGAGCCTTTTTTTTTTCTTAAGTAATCTTCTTAAACCTCACAATAACCATAAGTGAAGGTACACAATCACAGTTTTCAGTTTTGGAAAGTGAAGTCAACAGGTCATTTTTACAGGGTAATAAATCTCCCAAGTAGGAGATCTGAAGTTCAAATTCAAGAGATCTGTCTTTACCTTCTGCAAACCTCAGTATCACACATGATATTAATCTGGTAACACGTCACAAAGGAACTTAGCAAGCTGCTAGAAATCACAACTGCTTTGAGTGTTCTTCAAGAAAATGGTGAAGACATTGCCAGGTGGTAGAGAATGGGTGTGGTGTTCACTAGAGAAATGAAACTTTTCTAAAAGGGAGGATAACCCTCAGAACCGTGTGGTGATCACAAAGCTCTCTACGGCAGGAACGAGGGCACTTGAGGCTGTGGGACACCAGTTCTCTTGAGATGCTTCCTGGTGGAACTCAACACAACTGTAGGAAGCCCAGCCCCAGGTAGACATGGTGTGCCCTTGTTCCATACAGTAGCCCAACTGAGGTCACAGTTCTGTGAGGGCAAAAACTGAAAGCTCTACTTCCAGCCTGTATCAAAGCGGAAATGCACGAGAGAACCAGAACCACCTAGCTGAACCTCATCAACTTCCCAAACTATAAAATAAAATAGTAGAATAATGGTATCTTCATCACTAAGTTTGGGGATTATTTGTTACACAGCAATAGGTAACTGGAACACCATGGTGGCTAGTTTATTTTGAAATTCAGTTTCTTTCTTTTTCTTTTTTCTTTCTTTTTTTTTTTTGGACTCCAATTATTTGGAATTTCTTCCTATTATTTTGTTTTTTTTCTTTAATTTTTATTGTTGGTTGTTCAAAACATGACATAGTTCTTGACATATCACATTTCACACTTTGATTCAAGTGGGTTATGAACTCCCATTTTTACCCTGTATACAGATTGCAGCATCACATCAGTTACACATCCACTGTTTTACATATTGCTATACTAGTGTCTGTTGTATTCTGCTGCCTTTCCTATCCTCTACTATCCCCCATCCCCTCCCCTCCCATCTTCTCTCTCTACCCTATCTACTGTAATTCATTTCTCCCCCTTGTTTTATTTCCCCTTTCCCCTCACTTCCTCTTGTATGTAATTTTGTATAACCATGAGGGTCTTCTTCCATTTCCATGCAATTTCCCTTATCTTTCCTTTTCCCTCCCACCTCTCACCCCTGTTTAATGTTAATCTTCTTCTCATGCTCTTCCCCCCAACTCTGTTCTTTGTTACTCTCCTTATATGAAAGAAAACATTTGGCATTTGTTTTTTAGGGATTGGCTAGCTTCACTTAGCATAATCTGCTCTAATGCCATCCATTTTCCTGCAAATTCTATGATTTTGTCATTTTTTAATGCAGAGTAATACTCCATTGTGTATAAATGCCACATTTTCTTTTATCCATTCATCTATCAAAAGGCATCTAGGTTGGTTCCACAGTCTTGCTATTGTGAATTGTGCTGCTATGAACATCAATGTAGCAGTGTCCCTGTAGCATGCTCTTTTTAGGTCTTTAGGGAATAGACCGAGAAGGGGAATAGCTGGGTCAAATGGTGGTTCCATTCCCATCTTTCCAAGAAATCTCCATACTGCTTTCCAAATTGGCTGCACCAATTTGCAGTCCCACCAGCAATGTACAAGCGTACCCTTTTCCCCACATCCTTGCCAGCACTTGTTGTTGTTTGACTTCAGAATGGCTGCCAATCTTACTGGAGTGAGATGGTATCTTAGGGTGGTTTTGATTTGCATTTCTCTGACTGCTAGCGATGGTGAGCATTTTTTCATGTACTTGTTGATTGATTGTATGTCCTCCTCTGAGAAAAGTCTGTTCAGGTACTTGGCCCATTTGTTGATTGGGTTATTTGTTATCTTATTGTCTAATTTTTTGAGTTCTTTGTATACTCTGGATATTAGGGCTCTATCTGAAGTGTGAGGAGTAAAGATTTGTTCCCAGGATGTAGGCTCCCTATTTACCTCTCTTATTGTTTCTTTTGCTGAGAAAAAAATTTTTAGTTTGAGTAAGTCCCATTTGTTGATTCTAGTTATTAACTCTTGTGCTATGGGTGTCCTATTGAGGAATTTGGAGCCCGACCCCACAGCATGTAGGTCGTAGCCAACTTTTTCTTGTATCAGATGTCGTGTCTCTGATTTGATATCAAGCTCCTTGATCCATTTTGAGTTAACTTTTGTGCATGGCGAGAGAAAGGGATTCAGTTTCATTTTGTTGCATATGGATTTCCAGTTTTCCCAGCACCATTTGTTGAAGATGCTATTCTTTCTCTATTTCATGCTTTTAGCCCCTTTATCAAATATAAGATAGTTGTAGTTTTGTGGATTGGTTTCTGTGTCCTCTATTCTGTACCATTGGTCCACCCGCCTGTTTTGATACCAGTACCATGCTGTTTTTGTTACTATTGCTCTGTAGTATAGTAGTATAGTTTGAGGTCTGGTATCACTATACCGCCTGATTCACACTTCCTGCTAAGAGTTGTTTTTGTTATTTGGGGTCTTTTATTTTTCCATATGAATTTCATGATTGCTTTATCTATTTCTACAAGAAATGCTGTTGGGATTTTGATTGGCATTGCATTAAACCTATAGAGAACTTTTGGTAATGTCACCATTTTGATGATGTTAGTTCTGCCTATCCATGAATAGGGTATATTTTTCCATCTTCTAAGATCTTCTTCTATTTCTCTTTAGGGTTCTATAGTTTTCATTGTATAAGTCTTTCACCTCTTTTGTTAGGTTGATTCCCAAGTATTTTATTATTTTTTTTTTTTTGAGGATATTGTGAACGGAGTGGTTGTCCTCATTTCCATTTCAGAGGATTTGTTGCTGATATACAGGAATGCCTTTGATTTATGCGTGTTGATCTTATATCCTGCCACTTTGCTGAATTCATTTATTAGCTCTAATAGTTTCTTTGTAGACCCTTTTGGGTCTGCTAGGTATAGAATCATGTCATCTGCAAATAGTGACAATTTAAGTTCTTTTTTTCCTATTTTTATGCCTTTAATTTCTTTCATCTATCTAATTGCTCTGGCCAGTGTTTCAAGAAATATATTGAATAGAAGTGGTGAGAGAGGGCATCCCTGTCTTATACCAGATCTTAGAGGGAATGCCTTCAATTTTTCTCCACTCAGAATGATGCTAGCCTGAGGCTTAGCATAGATTGCTTTTACAATATTGAGGTATGTTCCTGTTATCCCTAGTTTTTCTAGAGTTTTGAACATAAAGGGATACTGTACTTTGTCGAATGCTTTTTCTGCATCTATCGAGATGATCATATGGTTCTTATCTTTAAGTCTACTGATGTGGTGAATAACATTTATTGATTTCCGTATATTGAACCAGCCTTGCATCCCAGGGATGAATCCTACTTGATCATGGTGCACAATTTTTTTTTTGATGTTTTTGTATCCAATTCGCCAGAATTTTATTGAGGATTTTTGCATCTAGGTTCATTAGAGATATTGGTCTGTAGTTTTCTTTCTTTGAAGTGTCTTTGTCTGGTTTAGGAATCAGGGTGATGTTGGCCTCATAGAATGAATTTGGAAGTTCTCCCTCTTTTTCTATTTCCTGAAATAGCTTGAAAAGTATTGGTATTAGTTCCTCTTTAAAGATTTTGTAAAACTCTGCTGTATACCCAGCCAGTCTTGGGCTTTTCTTAGTTGGTAGTCTTTTGATGGTTTCTTTTATTTCCTCAATTGATATTGGTCTGGTTAGATTGTCTACATCCTCCTGACTCAATCTGGGCAGAACATATGACTTAAGAAATTTATCAATGCCTTCACTATCTTCTATTTTATTGGAGTATAAGGATTCAAAATAATTTCTGATTATCTTCTGTATTTCTGAAGTGTCAGTTGTGATATTGCCTTTTTCATCCTGTATTCTAGTAATTTGAGTTCTCTCTCTTCTTCTCTTCGTTAGCATGGCTAAGGGCCTGTTGATTTTATTTATTTTTTTAAAGAACCAACTTTTAGTACTGTCAATTTTTTCAATTGTTTCTTTTGCTTCAATTTCATTAATTTCAGCTCTGATTTTAATTATTTCTTGCCTTCTACTTCTTTTGCTGTTGTTTTGCTCTTCTTTTTCTAGGATTTTGAGATGAAGTATGAGATCATTTATTTGTTGGTTTTTTCTTTTTTTAAGGAATGAACTCCAAGCAATGAATTTTCCTCTTAGAACTGCTTTCAATGTGTCCCATAGATTCCGATATGTTGTGTCTGTGTTTTCATTTCTCTCTAAGAATTTTTTAATTTCCTCCTCGATGTCCTCTATAACCCATTGATCATTCAGTAACCTATTGTTCATTCTCCAAGTGATGCATGATTTTTCCTTCCTTCTTTTATTGTTGATTTTCAGTTTCATTCCATTATGATCAGATAAGATGCATGGTATTACTCCTTTATACTGGCTAAGAGTTGCCCTGTGACATAATATATGATCTATTTTTGAGAAGGATCCATGTGCTGCTGAGAAAAAAAAGTGTAACTGCTTGATGTTGGGTGGTATAGTCTATATATGTCAATTAAGTCTAGGTTATTAATTGTGTTATTGAGTTCTATAGTTTCCTTTTTCAACTTTTGTTTGGAAGATCTGTCCAGTGGTGAGAGAGGTGTGTTGAAGTCTCCCATGATTATTGTATGGTGGTCTATTAGACTCTTGAACTTGAGAAGAGTTTGTTTGATGAACATAGCTGCACCATTGTTTGTGGCATATATATTTATGATTGTTATGTCTTGTTGGTGTATGGTTCCCTGGAGCAGTATGTAGTGTCCCTTTTTATCCCTTTTGATTAACTTTGGCTTGAAATCTATTTTATTTGATATGAGTATGGACACTCCTGTTTGTTTCTGAAGTCCATATGAATGGTATGATTTTTCCCAACCTTTCACCTTCAGTCTATGAATATCTTTTCCTATCAGATGCGTCTCCTGTAGGCAGCATATTGTTGGGTCTTGTTTTGTGATCCATTCTACTATCCTGTGTCTCTTGATTGGTGAGTTTAAGCCATTAACATTTAGGGTTACTATTGAGATATGGGTTGTTCTTCCAGCCATATTTGTTTATTTATGTTATTTAACATGGTTTATTTTTTGTCTTTGATTATTTTTCCCCCCTTTACTGTACTGCCTCCCACTGTTGGTTTTCATTGTTATTTTCCTTTTCCTTTTCCTATAATGTTTTGCCGAGGATGTTTTGAAGAGATGGTTTTCTAGCTGCAAATTCTTTTAACTTTTGTTTATCATGGAAGGTTTTAATTTCATCTTCCATCCTGAAGCTTAATTTCGCTAGATACACAATTCTTGGTTGGAACCCATTTTCTTTCAGTGTTTTAAATATGATATTCCAGGATCTTCTAGCTTTCAGAGTCTGTGTTGAAAGCTCAGCTGTTATCCTGATTGGTTTACCCCTAAATGTAATCTGCTTCCTTTCTCTTGTAACTTTAAAAATTCTCTCCTTATTATGTATGTTGTGCATCTTCATTATAATGTGTCTAGGTGTGGATCTCTTATGATTTTGCACATTCAGCATCCTGTAGGCTTCTAGGATTTGGGATTCTGTCTCATTCTTCAAGTCTGGGACGTTTTCTGGTATTATTTCATTGAATAGATTGCTCATTCCTTTGGTTTGGACCTCTATTGTCGCGACCCCTTGCCCGCAAGGAAGAGGCAACTCAGGAATCTTCTTTCAGCAGTTTAATCAGGCCCTTGATATTTCTTCTAATAATCCCTCGGATGCCCCTCCCAGCCTTAATATAGCATCTCAAGCCCCAATGCGAAGCTGCCACGTGGAACTTTCTCATAGGGTGCTGAAAAACCATGCGCCAACTCTCCTAAATAAGGAGTTGTTTGTCACAAACCACAGCGGAGCCAGTGCCATCTTGTAATGGCGACCATAATCTGCATAAGCGGCAGAGGCGGCTCACCACAGTTCCCCCTTTCTGTTTTCTTAAAACAATACAGGCGAGAGTAGAGGTCCTATCCCACTGTGCAGAAGTGGCTGCATAGTATGGCTCAGTCCTAAGGAGGGCCCTTCCCCAGATCTGACTCCATATCAGCCGATGCCTTTTTTCGTGGGGCGGGGCGTGGACACATCAAACCCGCATGCAATAGGACATGCTCTCCTTGAGGTCCTGGTCCACTGCGGGATCACTCAAGTGCAGTGCCTTGCCTCACATCCTGTATCGTGACGATGGTGAACAAAAGGGGGTAGCTGGGACTACCTCTGTAGGACAACCACAATTAAGTTGGCGACACCCTGAGAGAAAGGCACGGGCTTTAAAGCCATAGCTAAAGACCAGTGTGGAAACCCTTCTGCGTGCAATGGCAACAAGACCTGCAGAGTGCAAGGGCTTTCCAGCACTAGAAGAAAGACAAAAGAAGGACATGTCAAACCCAGTGCAATGTTAGAATAACTTGGGGTGCAACGACCATGTCAAAGGCACTAGTGTGGAAACCCATCTGCGTGCAATGGTAGCAAGACCGGCAGAGTGCAAGGGCTTTCCAACACTAAAAGAATAACGAGGAAAGACATGTCAATCCCAGTGCAATGTTACAATAACTTGGGGTGCAACGACCATGTCAAAGATTTACTGTTTAAGATGCGCAAGCCAGACTTGAGGTGAGTTGCCATTTTCTAAAGCTGCAAGAGCTTGCACGATCATAGCCTTATCTTGAGCACTGCGGGCCTTAAGGCGACAGAGAAACCACAAACAAAGAATCACACAAAAGCAACACATAGTACCAAAAATGCCTACTCCCACCCACTCTTTTAAAAAAGGAAAAGGCAGAAGATATCCAATCGGTGAATTGACCCAAAGTCACGGGATCAACACAGGTACTGTTCAAGACAGCTATCTGAGTTAGTTGAGACTGGATCAGCTCTTCCGCTGTCATGGACCAATTTCCGGCCAAATATTCGCCAATGATGCGGGAAGCATTCCTGGAATCATTAAATCTGACAGAGGTTATACACAAATGCGCACGTTGGTCAATGCAACCCAGAAGTACCAGGTCAGACAATTTTTTTACCTGAGCTTGGAGTAAATCTATTCTTTGGTTGGCAGCTAAAATTCCTGACAAAATATGTTGATTAATTGTATTTTGAGATTCGAGTATGGTGGAGGTTTGCTGAACAACTTGATTAATGGTGGCAGCAGTTTGCACCTGGCTGGCTATGGCTACTCCAGCCGTAACTGCTGCAGCAGCAGCAAGGCCTGCATTAGTTAATGGCCCACCTATCTCTCTACAGACTTTCATCCAAGCCTCTATGCCTTTGTTTTTATAAGGAATAATAGCTGCCTTACATTCTTTAGTACACTGTTCAAAGACAGTGTACTAAAAATTGTTTAATCAAGGGCATGGCTCTATCGGGATCGCCAAAAACTTTTTTCCTGCAGCATCCACCATCCTAGCAACAAAGTCTGAGATCTGTATTGACTGTTCTCCAAACTTGAGAATGAAAAGTCCTCCCGAAGCCTTGGACTCCACCCACATACAGGGGCGGAACTACTGGAGGCGCGGGGAAGGGTGGAGCAGTATCAAGTACTGGCTCCTCCTCTAGATTCTCAACTTCCTCCCCAGAACTGGATTTATTACCTTTCTCACAGCAGGCTTTTACATCTGTTGTTTCCCGTTTTTTCTTTTTTATCTTAGTCTTACGTAATTGTTGTAATAACTTGTCCAATTCCTCAGAACTGTCCGAGCTACTTGTGTCCTTGGGAGTTTTTAACTCAGTCAAGTCCGGATAGAGCCTTCTCCTCTGTTTAACTTCAGACTCCCTTGTCTGTTCACCACTCTTACTCCTAATACTTTCTGCTACCTCGCTATGTGACCCCTCCGATTTTTCTTCATGCAATTGCTCAAGAACGGCCTGACCCTCGCTCACAGCTTTCTGGTATTTACCATCCATTATACACTCCCTCACTAATTTCCAAAGCGGAATGGTACCGCCCTTTAAAGTTCCTTGTTTGTAAGCGAAATCCAGATCTTTCCCTAATTTGTCCCAACTGGGAATCGTGAGACTCCCTGAAAAAGCAAACCAAGGAGCTACAGAGTCAGTCTCTTCTAAAAACCTCTGTAATGTGCTCCGCTTCACTTTAAGTCCCTTAGAACGCAGTAACCCGTCCAAGGCCAGCAAAATTGGGCTTGAAGAAGTAGCACCCATACTGTTCCAAGCAGTGTAAAGAAAGTGAAAGTACAAACCCCGCTCTCTCCTTATTTACAGAGGAGCATCTTATTTTATTATTTTTCCCCGCTCTCTCTTTATCTACAGAGGAGCATCTTATTTATTATTTTTTTCCCCGCTCTCTCTTTAATTACCAAGGAGTGCCCCGCTTTGATCGCGGATCCCACTTACCTGGGACTAACCGGTGCACCACCCCTGACTGCTGAAAGTTCTGGTTCCCGGGTTTCGGCACCACTTGTCGCGACCCCTTGCCCACAAGGAAGACGCAACTCAGGAATCTTCTTTCAGCAGTTTAATCAGGCCCTTGATATTTCTAATAATCCCTCGGATGCCCCTCCCAGCCTTAATATAGCATCTCAAGCCCCAATGCGAAGCTGCCACGTGGAACTTTCTCATAGGGTGCTGAAAAACCATGCGCCAACTCTCCCAAATAAGGAGTTGTTTATCACAAACCACAGCGGAGCCAGCGCCATCTTGTAATGGCGACCATAATCTGCATAAGCGGCAGAGGCGGCTCCCCACACTCTATACCTTCCTGTATCCCAATGACTCTTAGGTTTGGTCTCTTTATATTATCTCATATTTCTTGGATGTTCTGCTCATGGTTTCTTAACACTCTTGCTGAGCTGTCTATGTTCTTTTCAAGTTGAAATACTTTGTCTTCATTGTCTGATGTTCTATCTTCTAAGTGTTCTACTCTGCTGGTAGTATTCTCAATTGAGTTTTTAAGTTCGTTTATTGCTTCCTGCATTTCTAGGATTTCTGTTTGTTTGTTTTTTATAACCTCTATCTCCCTGTATAGTTGATCTTTTGCTTCTTGGATTTGTTTATGTAATTCATTGTCGAAGTGATCTTTCATTGTCTGATTTTGCTGTCTAATGTCTTCCTTGAGACTCCAGATCATCTGAAGCATGTATATCCTGAATTCTTTATCTGACATTCCATCTGCTGCAGATATTACCTCTTCTAACATTGAGTTGACCTGCATTGCTTGTGGTCCTTTCTTTCCTTGTCTTTTCATACTGCTCGCGTTTCTTTCTGCTTGGTGAAACTGTTGTGTTATTGACTTTTCCCCCTATATATTTATATTGCTCTTGTATAGTTGCAAAGTCTCCCTTGAAGGCACGGGTGGCGGCTCTGCCTCTCCTCCAATTGGGACAATGTGCCTACCTCGCTGGCAGGCCGCTGGGCCTGTTCTGCCGGTTGGTAGCAGGTCTGCCTACCTTGTAGGTGCGGGTGGTGGTTCTGCCCCTTCACGGGCCGCTGGGCTTGATCTGTCTGTGGGTTGCAGATGTGTCTACCTTGCAGGAGCCGGGGGGGGGGGCTCTGCCCCTCCGCGGGTTACTGGGCCTGTTCCGCTGGTGGGTCGCAGGTCTGCCTATCTAGCAGGCAAGGGTGGCGGCTCTGTCCCTCCCCCAACTGGGGCGATGTATCTACCACACTGTGGGGCCTCTGGGCCTGTTCTGCTGGTGCGTCACAGGTCCGCCTACCTTGCAGGTGCTGGGGCAGCTCTTCCCCTCCACAGGCCACTGTCAGTGGTCGCAGTTCCGCCCACCTAGCAGGCGAAGGCAGCGGCTCTGCCCCTCAGCAGGCCGCTGGGCCTGTTCTGTCAGTGGTCGCAGGTCCGCCTACCTTGCAGGCACTGGGGTGGCCTATTATTTTGTTTTAATAAAAAGTTGTCTAAATGACTCCCCATCCAACCCTTCTATGACTTCTAAGATGCTTGTTAAAGTTTTATTTTTAGTGCTCATTTATCTTATTATTTATTTATTTATCTTATTATTATTAGTGCTTATCTTATTATTTCTCCTTTTTCTTCTGCTTGAGACCATTAATATATCATTTTGTAATTGATACAAAGATGAAACCTTAGCTAGTAATAGGTTCCTGGTTAGAAAAATCCCAACATAGGATCATTCGATTTGCTCTGTATTAAGTATATGAGAAAATATCAGAACTAACTATTTGTAAGCAATGTTAATGGCTTATAATAATAATCCTCCTAGAGATCTGTTGCATGAAGTGGAATAATGCTCTGAAAATTCCACTTCTCCACACAAAATTTGAAGACAGAACCAGGGATACAAATGTGGGAAGGTTTTCATAATACATAAGGGAAAAAAATTAGAAAATTGACTTGACAGAAGTTTCCCAAGTGAAAACTAGGAAAACCAGAGATAATATCCATTTTTGGCCTTCTTTCCTAAGTATTATTTACATTCATTGTCATTGGCATCCAACAAGAGCAAACGTAATCAAATCTTCAAAGAAGAGCTGTGAGCCTTCTCTTCCAAATGTTAAGAGTCCGTATCAAATATAAAAGTGAACGTGAAGTCATAAAGTAAAAGAAAATAAGGTGATTTGTCAGTTTACAGTAATTTGTAGGTGACAATTTTGCTTTGTTTTTTTTTCCAAACGGGAAGGAAGGGCTCACACCACTCTCTGCCTCCTAGGCTTTCCGCCTGTGGGGGTAGCAGAGCTGTCCCTTCTTCAACTAACCATGTCTGAGCAGGACAGCTGACCTTCAAACGTAAATATGATTAAAGCTGAACAAATCAGGTAATTACAATAAAAACACGGCTTGACAAGCAACCTCTGGACAGAATTACAGTTCCGTATACACACTACACATTCAATTAAAGTGATTAGGAGAGTGGAAGTAAAGCCTTTACCTAAGATTTTCAAGGTGCCAATGATCTCTCTTGTTGATGTGGATTAAAGAAAGAGACCAGGAAGAAAATATCCAATGACTCTATGCAGACTTGTTGTCCCTTAAATATGAAAGGGCGTTCTTCCCAGAGTCTCGGTTTGTCTTATATTTTAAAGGATTTTTGTTCTGTTGTATTCTAACATCTTTATTCAGATTCCAGGGTGATGTGTTAGTCATCTATAATTACCTAAGCTTTCTTTTAATGCATCTGTGACTTTGCCTTATTGTGTAAATGTTATGTCGTGTTCATTTAAATGAAATCTCCCATTCTGCTATTTGACCAACCAATGATAAATGATTGCTCAGAGAATCAATCAAATTTGCATCCTGGCCCTAGAGAAGGTCTCAATTTCATTCCTAATTTTAAAAGAAATTTATAAAATAATAACATCTTAATAAATGAGCCAATTAAAACTGCCTTTACAATTTTATTTTGCTATACTTAACACACACACATATGATTGAAATTTCATTTTGATATTTGATGTTGTACAAACACAGGGAAATAAAGTCAAACTACATAATGTAATTCTTTGTATTCAAAACCAACACCTTGCTATTGCATTTGAAGAAAACATGTTTATTTTGTCTGGATTCTGTTGTTACAAATTTCCATTGTTGAAAGCTACACTAAATTCCTGAATATTCATGTTCTGCTGGTACAGCTATAATCATAGTAATATTTTGTTCAAGAACAAGTTGATCAGGTTTATGTCATGGTGATAGACAATATGGACTTTCATTTATGTAGTCCAAAATACAAATGTGGAGTTATTCAGGTTTTAAAGAAAACTATATCAAGACTCAATTTTGGAGAAGACTGATTATTATACCATTAAGTTTTGCTGGATAATTTAAGAACTTTTGGGAAAAAAAAAACAAAAGTACATTTTTTTTTCATAATTTTCAAAATTGAAACCATTTTGGCATTCTTACACTCAGTCATCTGAAAGTAACAGCAATCTTTTCTCTTAGAATTTCTGTAGTAGGTTCCTTTATGTGAGTTTTTGCATAATGAAGATAGTATTTATTAATGTTTTCTAACTTATGCTCTGATTACCTTATAAAATATAACATACCAGTTTGATTTTTATTTTTTTAACTAAATTCCACATTCTATTTTATCCTGTAAAATTTTTAATGGACATATGATAATTGCATGCATTTATGAGATTCAATGCAATAATTCCATTCATGTATACAACATGCAATGGTCAAAACTGGTAACCACCATTTTAGTCTCTTCAAACATTTATCATTTCTTCTGTTGAGAGCATTCAAGCCTCTCCTTTATGTTCCTTTATAAAATGTATAATAAATATTTGTACACTATGGTCACCCTACTGTGTTCAGAACACTAGAACTTCTTCTATATAGTTTTTTCTTTTATATAATCCACATTTCCAAGGTTCTGTTTCTTACCAGTTCTACCACTTTGAGCAAATTTTGATGTATCCCTGGCTCCAACTGTGTGTCTGCTAACACACGGAAAATGTCCTCTGCCTGATTTATCACAGTTATTTTTTTTACTAATTGAATTAGTCAACATAACTGAAATTACTTTTTAAACTGTTAAGTACTATAAAAGTACTACTGTGCACACATAACTGTGCACACGTAACACATACCTAAAGTATAAATATAGAATTTTGCAAAGGTGTACGTTAACCCTTAACTTGAATTCTAAAAATCAGGGGCCATTCAAAAAAAAAAAAAAAAAAAAAAAAAGCTCTCACTATCTAAGTGATTATCTCAACCAAGTTCAAGTTTCATTTGTAAAATTAATCAAAAAAAACATTATACTTCAAATTCTTCTGTTAATACTTAAAAAAGTACATGTATCAGTTTTTATGTATCAGTACCTAGCTCTGGAATATTTGGTAAATTAGAATTACATTTTCCAGCATTTTGTCATAAAAAAATTGAAATATACAATTAACTTCCTACACACTTCACCTCATTAACATTTGATTACTTCTTTTATCACATATGAACCCATCCACGAATCCATCAAGACTTCATTGTCATAAAAATATAGAATTTTACATGTTAGAGCGTGTTAAATAGTAAGATACTTCCCCTTCCTTTTCTAGATATGGAAAACAAATGGTATGACCTGTAAACTCTGAGATCCCCAGAGCTGAACTTGCTTGTTTGGATTTTTGTTGTTGTTGTTTCTAGTAAAATCAAGTAGAAACATGTTTTAAATAAGATCAAGAAGAAACATCTTTTCTGTATCTGCACTATGTATGAGATTTTTCTGTGTAGAGAGCTGAGAAGAATCAGAACTCATTCCTGCATCCCAGCAAGCGATCTCTATAAATGCAACTACATTTTAGTGACAATCCACTTCTCCTAACCTTTCCCATCATTCAGTCAAGTATTAGCATGTGAAAAATTGCATCTGTCAGAAATGTAAAAATAATTATGCCCACCTTGGTCTTTTCTATTTAATAATTTGGGCCATGGATTAGTAACCTTTGTTTTGCCTACTGTGCAGTCATAAATTACTTTTATAGATCAAGAGAACTTGAACTTTCAAAAGTGCTGTTTTAGCTTAAAATGTTACGATGTCGAGATTCTATTTATATAAGAAGAAACTAGTGACAAATATAGTAAGCACTTTTTTTTTCATTCTTCATTCAAATTTTATTGCCACATCATTGGATTTGTTTCTTCTCTCAAAACAGTAGAAAACCAATTGAAGACTGCTTGGCTACATCTGCAGGTACCACATAACTAAATAATCAGAAAAGAAAGAATCCAGGACTCTCAAGGTAATGTAGATGGTTCACAGTGCCATCAACCTACTGTTTTGATCACTTAATGTAGATGGATTTCAGGGCATTCATTTAAGACTCTTTAAATCCCTTTCAATACTTTATTATGATATTTGGTAAATTAAATAACTTCTGTTTTGATTAAAATAGGAAATGCAAGTGTACTTTCAAACATCAATTTAAAGGTGACATGAGATAAGTGTTCTAGGTTACTATTGCTTTTTGCAGGTAACTTAGGTAAGAAGAAATAGAAAGTCCACAGAAACATGAACAGACTGTCTGCTACTTAAACTATTACACCTAGCTGTAGTTTGTTTATTATTTAATAACTCAATCTAATAATTCAGATTAGGTTTTTTTAGCTATTTCAGGCTTCAATACTTGATAACTCCTTTAGGTTATCAGTTAGTTTCTTTATATAAAAGCAACTTTATATGATAAGCATATGAGTCCTTTTAAAGCACTCCTGACTTTTGTAACTTAAATATCTAAAGAATTTACATGAAAAAATATCTAAAGAATTTACATGAAAATTTGTTTTTTTTTAATTTCATCTGATAAACATGATAATTTGTTAGAACACTGCAAATTCTTCAAAATTAGCTAAAAGCATTTCTCATAGTCCTCCAAATATTCCCACAAGTAAGTATACTGGGTTTTTTTTTTTACTTTATTTTGGTCATAGGGAAATCAAGGCATTAATGCAGGTCAAATAATTATGCCAAATTTTATTTATGAAAGTTCAGGGAAAGTCATTTAGGAAAGCATATCTTTGGACACAAAGGATTGTTCCATTACGTTTTAGCACACACAAAATACTAAGCAATTCTATATCTTCTTGAAGCACCAATCAAGAAAGCAGCATGATCTCTCGTACCAATGGTAAATCTCTTTCTTTCTTAGCTCATAGCATGCTGTTTATCTTTTTTAAAAAATGATAAATAATTGTGGGATCATCAAATACAAGAGAAAGTATGAATAACAGAAAGAAGAAACAAATGAGTGAGAAGGCTGTCTGAGTCTTATTCTGTACACTCTGACAAGGATTTTAGGGGAATGCATTGTTTTGCATTTGTGATGGTTCATTTTATTTCTCAACATGACTGGTTTAAGGGATGCCCAGATGCTGATGAAATTCCGTGACTGGATTCGTTCTTGAGGATTTTTCTAGAAGAGTGTAGCATTTGAATTGGTAGACTTAGTAAGGAAGATTCCAACCAACAATGTGGGTGGTTCATCAATTCCATTAAGATTCTGAATAAAACATAATGGTGGAGGAAGTCTGAATTTATTCTTTGCTTGAGTTGGGACATCCATTGGTTCTCTTGGTGCTAGGGTCTTCACACTGGAACTAGGACTTGACACCTCTTGTTTTCTTCCTGCACCTTCTGCTCTGATTGTCAGGACTTCATCATTGAACCAGGACTGAGCCTTATGGGTTCCCCTTGCTTTTCAGGCCACCGGGTTCCAAACCAAATGGGATTATATTACTACTTTTCTGGATCTCTAGCTTACATATGGTAGATTTGGAGACTTCTCAGCCTCCATAATTATGTGAACCAACCACTCATAATAAATGTCCCTTTATTGATTCTGTTTGCTAGAGAACCCAGAATAACTCAGCCTCTCTAGCAGTTTTATTTTTTCCATCTATTCTCTTTTTTTTTCATTTGCATTAATGAGGCCCATCATTGAAAGAGAAAGGGTGACATTATCCATGACATCCTCCACTCTGGCCCTGCCTATGGGAAATCCTCCACTAAGGCCACTACAGGGTCTGAAAGGAAATGGATGATACAAAACATTCATGAAATTTTCAGATTGACAACTGAACCTCTCAAAGCTGGAATATCATTAATCCTCATGATACTATATCTGTCAATAAGATGAGTGATGAGAAATGGCATGCAAAGAAGAAAGATTCCCTGAACAGTATCTTTGAGTAGTTATCTGTTTGTAGACATTGGCCACTCCAAAATAATGTGGGAAATTTCTAAACTGGAACAGCGCTTGGGAAATAAAAGCTCTCTAACTTCTTTTCCATGTTGATTTCTCTGTTATGATACAGTGGTTTTCTCTCTCTAACTTTATGATGAAAGATGTCTGGGTACTGGCCAATAGTAGAACCCCTAACTGAGATCTTGCAACACAATTTCCTTGGGAAACATTTGTTGATGTAGAACTTGCTTGCTCTGTTTGGTTCAGTGCAATGGAAACAAAAGCTTTATTGTTCATTAATCAGTTTGCAATTCTATTCTGGTCCATAGCTCCAAGAATTATATATCAAAAGTCTTTGAATATAGTAGCTATTATTTTAAGCTTTTCTATTTATCCTAATTCAAAGCACTCACTTCACAAAAGTTTATACCTTCAACCTATCACTTATGGTCAGCATAACTTTTCAATTGTCATTCAACTTTGTTTGCTTTTTAAATTTATTATAATACATCACCTTGGAAGTTTGACAAAATGCTGTTTATTAGTTTCATGCCTGGGTGACTTGATGTTCTGTGGTCGGTGTGATGTCATTGGCATAGTGCATGCTGGGATGTTATATCAGATGGGAAAAGAAAGATCTAAGCCTTGACTGAGAAACTCTGAAATCAAAACATATGAGCTAACCTTCCTCTTGTAGCCTTTATCTGGGCCATTCAGCATGAAATCAAGTTATGACCTATATAGCTTAACTGTACTCTACCTCTGCATGCAAACTTTGATCAAGTATTTTTCTTCTGTGGAATGAAGACTAGCTTTTGGTACAAACTTTACTTACCTTTTGGAAGACAGCAAAATTTTTCTTATCTTTAAAAAAATAACTATCTCTGGTACCTACATAACTTGTATGCACCACACATAATTAGGATTTTTTTAGAAGAAAAGAAGACTTCTTTTCTGCTTTCTTCTCCCCTATTCTCTAAATAAATTTGCTGTTATTTTTAGTTCACTCACATGAAAAAACAGGAAATACACTGTATTACTTTAGTGAACGTAGTAATTTGGGACACTTAAAATTCTACTTTGAATGAGTTTTGTGTTCCAATATTAAGTCTTTTGCAATGCTGCAGAGCTAGAGAAGGGGCAGAATACCTTTCCAGGAGGTTGATTTGCTGAGTTCAGATTCCTGATTTCAATAAAATCTTAACCTTTTGTTTTGTTTTTACAGTTTAAGAGGAAGTTCAACTACTCCATTGTTATCATAACCAGGTGGCAAAACTGAATTACCAGAAAGCAGGATTACCCAAGGTTTTACAGGGCCAAGTGTCCCTTATTTTACCACCTGTTGTTTCTCTACAAAGTTCTGAGCCATGCAATCAGGAATTGAGTGATCCTGCAATCACAGATATTCTACAAGTGCAGGACATAGGATTTATCTAAACGGGTGGCCACTCTGAACTTTCTTCCAACACATAAAGATAGTCTAGTAAGTATACATCCAGAGATGAACAGACACCCAGTTTGTGAGACAAAGGCTCTGTGCTCTGAAACTCAATGATAATGGCCTCTAACACAGTGTTCTCATGTCTGTTGTGCTGTTGGTGGGAGCAGCTCTGGTAAACATTGTAGGGAATCAGTGTTCTAGTGGAAAATATTCTAAATGTCCAGGAGACTAGCCGGGATCTGAAATGGAAAAGCAATAGCAATATACAGGTAGATATTTATTTCATCAATATCTGGGAAATTTGTACAATTCCCAGAGTGCTTCTATTATGACAGCAATGTTTCTCAATACTTTAAGCCTGGAATGTTTCCTTTTAGGTACCTTAAATTCTTTTTTTTTTTACTTGAAGATGTATCTAAAGATACATACTCTTAGAG
Source organism: Ictidomys tridecemlineatus (assembly GCF_052094955.1). Lineage (NCBI taxonomy): Eukaryota > Metazoa > Chordata > Mammalia > Rodentia > Sciuridae > Ictidomys > Ictidomys tridecemlineatus. The sequence continues at coordinate 141,930,182 of NC_135484.1, forward strand.
TCCTACCAATAATGACTCACCAAATATATATACCAGAAAATCTAACTCCTACAAACCATCCCTGGTCAGAAAACTTTATAAAGGGTTATTTCTATAGTTGTTCAAAAACTACACTGTCTCATGCTTTGATGAAAAACATGATACTTTATATGCTTCTTCAAATTACCTGTAAGGCAAGATTTCAGTTAACCCCAGGTTTGAGCTTCTGGTTCAGAATCTAAGAGTTTGTCATGATATGTGCATATATGAATATCATAAGTAAATACAACTAGTATTCATAATTGTAATGCACAAATTAAATAACAAATCCAATAGTTTGAATTTGCATTGTCTTCTGAAGCCATTTGTTTTCTCTCTTTAACTGTGATTTGATAGACAAGATAAAATGTTTTTCAGTTTCTGGTGATTTAAGAGATTTTAAACTGTATTGCATTCAACTCATGCAACTGAGTTTTTCACAGGCTGATTATTAAAATTATCATCTTGGAAAATATGGTAAAATAGAAACTCTTGCTTAGGTTAAACCAGGTGAGCATATCTTGACACAGGTGATAAGTTTTCTTCTTTTCTCCCCTTGGGTATACGTACCCTTTCCCACAAATTCTCAGTTCCACAGCATCCTTTTTACCAGACTTATACAGTCCTTCCCAAACAAAGTGTGCTTCACTTAACATATTGAAATTGTTGTCAAGAAGAAAGGGCTCCATATTAACTGAGGAAAAGACTAAGGAATTTCAGTGAAGGAAGAAAATTAACAAAATGAAGCAGTCTTATTTCCTTCAGGCTTTCTCTGTGACTTTGGTCAGTTTTCCTGTATTGTGACTCTGCTAGGGGTGGGCATAGATGTTGGATAATCCATAATTCACATTTTATCCATAATGCACTAATTTCAAAACAAACTGTATGCAAATAGAAGAAAGATCAGTAGAATAGAGTAAAGGGAATTATTGGAAGGAGAAGGGGATGGAAAGGGGAAGTACTAGGGGCAGAAGTGGAGCAAATCATATTCCATGCTTTTATAATTATGTGTAAATGGACCCCATTATTATGTAAATCCATAACACATTAATAAACAAAAGAATTCTAAATGATATAAAAGAACAAGGTATATCTATAGCTGATGGTCTCTTGAGTCTGATTTATGCCAGCAGAGCACAGTGGATTACAAATATGAATATAGATTATTTATCTGTTCTTAGTCAAGATAGGCAATTGATATATTTTTTTTTCATTTCATTAAAAACAGTGCAGTATATACACGTGCATGCACATAATTCACGATTACAGCTCCTCAAAATGCCACTCACAATATTCCAATCAATAACTGCATTGAAAAGCCAGCATATTTATTGAGTGATGATAAATGAAAAATATTATGCTACTCTGAAGCAAATTAGGAGAATTACAGTTGACTTTCTTTTGTTTAATATCTCAAGAAAATAAATTGCACTGTCTCCAGAACTGTGTTTGTCATCTGTTCATTCTAACTAGATAAAATCAGCATGCCTGATCAGAAGCCATTTGTTTTTTATTAGGCACAAGATGTTTTGATCTCATGAGATGGAAGTCCTCTGGGGACTGCTCCCACTGATGGTGGTTCATGCCTGCATCATCTCTTAAAAAAATAAATTTGCATGATATAGTGTGCTTTATCTAAATCTATTTATAGAAATTTTATACTGAAAATTTGCACCAAAGGTACCACTTGGAGTTGTTCTGTTGCTAACAAAAGCTTTCAGGATCCAAAATTACAATGGTTACAAAGTATAGTTTATTGTATGATAAGCCTACAAGATAGCTGCAACATGAAGTAAGGACATTGTTTACATTCAAGGACCATCTCACAAGAAGGCATCTGCAATAGTCAGAGGTCCCATTGTTCTCCTTCTGTGACGGCACTGCTAAAGGACCTTTCTCTCACGATTCACCTGGATATGGAATATCTAGAAACCAGTGAGTTCAAAATGAAATTTTGGCAGAAATGTCTCACACTCTGCCAGTGACATATGCCTATTCTTCCTAGGTAACCAGATCACCTGCAAAACCTGGGTCCTACTGTTATCACTAAACAATGCTGACAAGCCATGCCTTAGAGCTATACCTTCAAGGTTGCACTTTGAATCCACTTTTTCCTTGCTAAAGGGTCCGTGCCATGCAGGTACAAGGGCAAAGCAATTCAACCCAATTCCAGATCTGTTCAAATCAGAGCATAAAAATATTTTGAGGAATTTCCATTGACCAGTAGTACATTGTAATGTGACACCATCTGCTTTGACTCTTCTTGGTATTATTTCTTCAATAAATTAGTTAAGAAAAAAACTTTGAACACACACGTGATGGTTAAATTTGATTGTCAATTTGACTGGATTGAGAGATGGCTAGCAAATTTATCAAGCACACTTCTGGGTGTGCCTTGGGGTGTTTCCAGAGGTCTTGACTTGTGGGTCAGCAAACGGAGTGGTAAAGATAAATAAAATAAAACAGTATTTATTATATGTATCTTCCTATATGTTTCCCTGTTTATCCATCACTCTATCTTATTTTTGATGCACTTCAAAATAAATTGTGGCTATTAGAACCATTTCCTTAAATATTCAGTATTTATATCATTAGAGTTTAATGTTTGTTTACCATTCTAATTTTTTCCTTGTGAAATTCACTACAGCAAAATGTAGAAATCTTCATATATATATGCACTGGTTTTAACAATTGTATATAGATCTGTACCCTAAATCCTATCAATATGGGAAAACCTTTCACTTCATGCACTTTCTAACTCAATACTGTCCCCACGATCTCAATAGCGATGTTGTACTGATTTTTTACAGTGATAGATTCCTTTTGACTATTTCATAACTTTATATAAAAGGAATCATACAATCTGTCCTATTTGTAAAAAGCTTCTTTTGTCCAGCATAATACTTTTAAGATCCTTACATGTTTTATTAATTAGTAGTTCCCATTTTCAAATTGTTAGCAGTATTTTACTGTGAAACACTGTGAGTCTGTTTATTCATTTAGCTATTGATAGGCAACAGAACTGTTTCCAGCCTTTGTCTGGTATAAAGACAATAAATAGTCATCTACAATATCTTTGTGATCATAAATGCATTTGTTATGGTCTGCCTATGAGGTGCCCCCTCAGAGCTGCTGTAAATGCTAGAATGTTTGGAGGTACAGCGATTGGCTTGTGAGAGCTGCATTCTACTTAATCCCTCCTAGTGTGAATGGCTGGCTGGTAACTGTAGGCCCATGGAGCATGACTGGAGGAGGTGAGTCTCTGGGGGCACTCAGTGGAAGGGTGCATCTTTCCTATTGCTCCTCTCACCCTCCTCTGCTTCTTCAAGGTCATGAGCAGAGCAGCTTCCCTCTGCCACACTCATCCCCCATGATGTGATGCCTCACCTTGGGCCCAGAGCAATGGAATGGCCATCTAATGACTGAGACCTCTGAAGCCCTGAGCCCCAAATAAACTTCTCCTCTTCTAAGTTGTTTGTGTTGGGTATTTTGGTCACAGTGTTGAATAGTTAATTAAAATACTATCAACTCCATAATCATGTACATATATACTATATAATTATAAACATAATAATGTAATCTTAAAATAATATTACATAATTATATACATATATATATTGTATACTTATAATGTAATATAGAATCTTTTGAGCAAATGGAATGGCTAGGTCATCTAATAATAGGCTTATGTTTACATTTTTAACTGGCAGACTGTTTAGAAGCATTGTACCATTTAACACTTCAGCTAACAATATATAAAAACTCTTGTGGTTCTAAATCCTCAGCGACTTTTAGTATGGGCAATCATTTTAATTTTAGCCATCCTAGAGAGCGTTCAATGGCGTCTCATTGTCATTTTTTACACAGATTTTTCTGATGTCTATTTTCTCATTTTTCATGTACTCATATGAATGTTCATGTGACTCATTGACCCATTTTTTGTCCTGTTTTTGCCTTTATTATTGAATTGCACAAGTTCTTTACAAGTCTTAGCGATTAGTCCTTTGTTTAATATGTGATTTTAAATATTTTCCCCAGGTAGACAATTTACAAAATTACTTCCTTATCAGTGTCTTTGAAGAACAGAAGTCATTCAACTTAATAAAATAGAATTATTTCATGTAAATTTTTGCTTTGTTGTATTTGCTTGGGAAAAAATTTGCTTATCCCCAGGTTTTGAAGATATTCTTTTAAGTATTTCTCAAAAAATATCATGACTTCAACATTTTTATTTATTGTTCTTTTAGTTTTCATTGTTACATTATAAAAAGTAACGGGGTTACAGTTACCAAAAATTAATTATGAGTATTATTTTATTGAATACATAGATCAATTTGGATACAACTGATATATTAATGATAGTGATAATCATAGTCCATGAATATAGTATCTTTCCATCTATTTTGATGTTTACATTTGTCTCTGCAATGTTGTATGAATTTCATTGAGTAATTTGGCATATATTTTGCTATGTTATTTCTAGTATTTTTTCCCCCTTGAGGAAGAAATGTTACCCAAATCAATTTAATTTAACACTAAAAAAATATAAACAAATCTTGCTCTGAGAAAACACCATAAATATGAAAATCAACACATATACAAATAAAAAGAAAAGTATGGAATCTATTGTACAGTATAAATACACAACCAGCAAAACCCAATCCCCCCTCTCTAAGGACAGAACCATCAGGTTACTCTGCCATATCTGGGATCCTCCACCTCTCACCTGGCCCTCAGTGAAGTTCACCTCTGGTACTTAGTCCTGGTCCTTACTAAGGCAGACTGTATTCTCTTTGCAGTAAACCCACACTATCCAGAGTGGTGAGAAATAGAGAAAATTTTCTTAGAGTGATTTAAAAGTACTTGTAACAGCATTCTAAATACTGAAGTGTGTGATAAAAAGGGTCTAATTCATGGGTGCCTCTCCTGCCTCTGGCTTCATAGTCCCGTAGTACCCAAAGACCCTATAAATACAGATCTCAACCAGAGCTTGAAAGCCTGTGAGCTCCCTTCAGTCAAGTGTGAAGGTTAAACCCACAAAATGTCATGGACATTAAATGTTTATAGGCTTTGAATGCAACAGTCTTTTAGGGATTTATCAATTTTGTTGATGTTTTTATAACAGTATTTTGTCTCTGTTAATTTTCTTTTTCAGTCATTTTATTGACTCCTTCTCTTATCTATGTTACATAGGATTTGTTTTTCTGTCCTCTTTTTGGTTACTTACAATAAATCATAGTTCATGAATTTTAGGCTCTTTTTCTTTTTTTTAAAAAAATAGATTATTTATTCTAATTTGTTATACATGACAGAATGTATTTCAATTCATAGTACATAAACAGAGCCCAAACTTTCATATATCTGGTTGTACACAAAGTAAAGTCACACCATTCATGTCTTAAACACCCAACAATATGCTCAAATCATAGGAAAAGACATCCACAGACTGCAGGTGAAAGGTTGGGAAAAAACATACCACTCACATGGACTTTGGAAACAAGCAGAGGTTTCCATTCTCATCAAAGAAACTAGACTTTGAGCCAAAGTTAATCAAAAGGGATAAAGAAGGACATTTCATAGAGCTTAAGAGAACCAAACATCAACAATACATAATTATTGGAATAGTGGGGTCAACAATTGCCAACAGCAAAAACAATAAATAGCCACCAACTAGTTCTGGCATTAAAGAAAATAGCAGGAGCCAACTGCACCAACCAGAGTACTAAAGACTAGCACTAATAATGTCAAAATGAATCTTGTTATGTATAGCTAAAATGAACCAATAAAAATTTTCTTTAAAAAAAAAAAGAAAGAAAGAAAAAGTGGGAAAGATTTTTCATGAAAACTAAAAGAGTGATCTCCACTGAGATGGTGAAACCTCTTGAGGAGGCCGACTGGTCACTACCTATGCCCACCCCTGTCCTTCTTTTCCTTTCTTTTTGGGCCAGTCTCTTTGTGTTGCTGCCAGCTGGAGTAGCCTGAAATTGAAGCTGTTGAGCTAGCTCTCAGCTTCCCCTGTCATCGTAATAAGGTAGGATGCATGGGAAGTATTTTCTATTGGAGTTTGGTTTGCACAGACCACCTCGATCCACTCCCAAGGTGGGGCTGCTGCAGAGTTCCTACATGGCTCTGATTTGAATATCCCAGGATACCATCTCCCCTGTCTCTATTTCACTCACATTCAGCTAGGTCCACCTGGGTCACACAGTAGGTGCTTGCAGGACAGTATGGCAATGCTTGTTATGATCTCTGAAATCCCACAGTAGCCAGCTACACCTCAGCTCTCCACCTGCCAGGTGAGAAATGCAGAACACTTTTCAAATACCACTATTTCTGTGCAGCCTCTGGTGCAGCTAAGTACAGGCTGCTTTGTGTTCTGCAGATTTTCTGTGCCACATGTGTCTGTCTGTCTCTCTCTGTTTTTGTTATCCCTCCCCTCTGTGGTGTAGCAGCACCCCACCAGGGCTGTAGCTGACTGGACTCCAGTGTAGTCTTTCTGTACTCTGTCTGGTATTGAATATCCCTTAAATGCATTTTTAAAAATCAATTTTATATTAGCCATTTTTTAAAAAGCCATGCTCTTTTTATTGTAGTTATTATAGGACTCACAATATGCACCGTAAGTTGTTTTATTATTGTTGTTGTTATTATTATTAGGTATATATGACAGCAAAATGCATTTTGATTCATTGTACACAATTGCAGCACAACTTTTCATTTCTCTGTTTGTACACTACGTAGCGTCACACCATATGTGCAGTCATACATGTACCTAGGGTAATGATGTCCATCTCATTCCACCTTCTTGCCTACCCCCGTTCTCCATCCCTTCCCCACCCTCCCTTTTGCCCAATCAAAGTTCCTCCATTTTTCCCATGCTCCCTCCACTTACCAGAGAGAACATTTGACCTTTGGTTTTTTGGGATTGGCTTACTTACTTTGCTTTGCATGATATTCTCCAACCCATAGTTTTCATGGTCTAGTTAAGATTTTTTTTTTCTTTTTTGTACTGTGGATTGAATCCAGGGGCTCTTAACCTCTGAACCACATCCCCCAGCCCTTTTATCTTTTATTTTGAGACAGGGTCTCACTAAGTTGCTTAGGGCACTGCTAAATTTCTAAGGCTGGCTTTGAACTTGTGATCCTCCTGCCTTAGCTTCCTGAGCTGCTGATTACAGGAGTGTGCCACTGCACCTGGCAGACTCAATGTCGTCCTACTTTACACACTATGTGAAGCTCTGGTTTCATAGGCATTTATTTTCCCCACCCCACCCCTTTATTTACCCTATATGGACAGAGCTCCAGTCATTATGAACTCTGAGATTCAGTGCTAAACATTTTTGCTTTAAATAATTTAAACAAATTATCTTAAATAAAGTAAATGTGAAAAGTACATTAAATTTGTCTAAATACTTTGTATGTCACGCACTTTTCCTTCATTTGGATTTGAGTTTCAATCAGGTGTGATTTCTCTTCTTCTTAAAAAAACTTCCTTCAGCATTTCTTGTAGTACAAATGTCTTGGCAACTGTCTCTTTTAGTTTTAATTATATAAAAGTAACTTTAGGGCTGGGGATATAGCTCAGCTGGTAGAGTGCTTGCTCTGCATGCACAAGGCCCTACGTTCAATCCCCAGCACTACCAAAAAACAACAACAACAAAAAAAGTAACTTTAGTTCACTTTAACTTTTGAAGGATAATTTAAAAATCCTGATACAGAATACCAAATGTCATTGCAGAATTTACAAAATTCTGATACAGGATGAAGAATTCTGATTTTTTGGGATTGAGTATTTGGTTCCTTCAATGCCTTATGAATGTTTTTCCACTATTTTCTGACCTCAGTATTTTTAAATTAGTAGTTTCAGTATTTAAAGTTACCATTTTTCTGTATATAATATCCAATTTCTGTAGCTTTTCTCAAGATTTTCTCTTAATTTTTTTCTGTATTTTTATTTGTAATGCATTTAGGAGCATTTCTTTATATTTATCTCTTGAATTTGCTGAAATTCTTAAATCTGTAAACTTTTATCTTTCTCCAAGTTGAGAATACTTAACTTATAATTACTGCTTCTGAGTCATCATGCATTTATATTCATTGATTAATCTTTCCCTTGAGAATAGATTGCTTTTCTTATTTTCACTTGTCAGATAATTTTGAATTGTAAATTGTTGGATCCTACTCATTGTGAATGTTAAGTTGCACAAGTTTTTATGTTTCTGATTGTTTTAAGGAAATCTTTTGCTTGGTTGTGCTCACATTTCAAACACTGTGGATTTTTTTTTTTTTTTGGAGTTTTAGCTGCCTCATCAGGTTAACTATAACTTGTTAGATTAAAGCTATTAAAAATTGGAACTAATTTGTGCCTTTCCTTTCTTCTACTGAAGGACTCTCCACTAAAATCTCTCAATTTCTTCTTAGTATCCCATAGTGAGAAGCCCTTAGGCAATTGTTTTGTATATTTTGCATAATCTATATTTTTGCATTATATTATTAAAACTTACAGAAAGCTAATTAGGCATCCACTGGCCCTACTGTGAGCTTACAGGTTTTGAATTCAGAAATTTCTGAATTCAGTTTTTACCTCTAAAAAAGGTAATCTGAGCACCTTGAATAATTCACTCAAAGTTTCAGTTGTCTTATGTATAGAATGAGAACATTGGTGTTTATTCCAACGGTTGTGAGTGTAAACAATCTACTTAAGCAGTGAGTGAGCATGATCTTGAAACAGGTGTCGATCATTGGAGGTTTCATCTTTAGTCTTTTAGCCTGATGGTTCTTTTGAAATGATTTTTCCATCCTGAATATTAACTTCAAAATGCATCTCTCTTCACACCCCTGCCCCGTTTTTCAGATGTGCCTGGTGAAGCCTCACGTCTATCGCATTCACAGCTCACCTTGTCTTCACCTTTCCCTTCCACTTGGAAGCATCTGATGAGCAGTGGTTTTGTGGTTGGTTAACTTGAATGAATATTCCAAAGAGCATAGACTCATATCTCCACCATCTTCCACTTGTCCTATTTCCTTATTTTTGTGAAAGGAGGTTTTAAGTGAGATGGAGGAATAGCAACAAAATGTTGAGAATAAACACACTATAAAGGTCATTTTTCCAGGAAAATGTATTAGAAAATCACGACTGTTGTATATTTAGCAAGTTCTCTGCTTTCATAATGAGCAGTAAATACGAATTTTTCTGGGCAAAGTTCATCTTTCAGTTTCATTCCCTTCCTACTGTTCCCAAAAGAATTATTACATGTGGACACATTTCAGGGCACACCTTTAATTTATTTGCCAAGGGGAACTAAGTCTCCATGTTAGTACTTAAAGACATAAATGGTTTACTTTTGTCTTTCTGAATTTGATAGCATGGAAATTAGAATGAAGTTAAGAGTGATCATTAATTTATTAATGTGCATGCTTGAGGAGAGTTCATTCATAGAGAAATATATTTTCCCATTTTTTTAGTTACAATATGCACTTTTTATTGAACATATCACAGACTTAGGACTAGAGATACAGCTATTGATATAGTTTTGTAGAGCAAAAGGTCAGATATAGTATGCTAATAACCATTCAATAAATGTCTTGCACTGTGCTTAGTATTCTGTTTTTCTTTCTCTAAACATCTCTCTCTTTCTCTCTACCCTTCCCTATCTCATCCTCACAAACTTCAGTGTAATACTATTTTCATCTAAATTTTAAAAATAATAAAAGCTGTACAAAGAGGCTCCTGATGTAGCTGGAGACCATGCAACTAGAATTAGCAACACAGAGATTTAAATCACTATGCTTCTAATGTCTCATCTTGACTCTCCTAGAGGATTTGCTTCCCTTGGGTAGTTACAGGAGCTTGTCCATGTCATGCTCCTGAGAAGCAAATATTGTTTACAGATGTGCAAATGAATGAAACAAATATGTAAGTTACCCCAGGATTCCTGGAATATTTCTTAAACACAGTGATGGAAGCTCTAACGTCTGCCCTTTATGCTCTATGTGTTATATGACATCTAGGTGAATATGTTCCAGGGAAATTTGTTGATGAGGATTTCTAAGAGATTCTGTTACAGTGATTCATGTTCTTCTCTACCTACACCATAGATCACATGTTGTATGTACCATGTGCCTATCATGTATCAAAACTACATTTTCATAAAACTAAGGAAGTTCCTATTTTTTTAAAAAAAAAGGCTTGATGTGTGCATTCTAAATAGTTAATTCATACACTTACTTAAGCCATAGCTAACTAGTTGCATTTGAGAAAAATTACTAGTTTAGTGGTAGTTAAAAGCATAGTCATATTTAAATGTTTATTTATTCCTCCATAATATAGCTGATCTTATTTTAATTAAAGAGTGATTATATAAATACTTTAAATGTTTCTCCACTTGATATTTCCTTCACAACCACAGCAGGGGAAATAAATGGAGAAGTATAATCACTGGAAATGGATTTCTTGAACATTTTGTATGTTCCTACCCTAGGAACACAAAATACTCAACTATTTAGGCCAAAATAATTCTTCAAATCTTGCTGAGTTTATGAAAGCATCAATTATAATTGAATATTTTCCTAGGCCTACTTGATTTTCTGCAAACATATTAAATGTTTGAGAAAATAGTTTTTGCTTTTCTCTTCCAAGTAATAATTAAAGAACAAAATCAGAACCATTTTTATAAAACTTAAGAGGATGCAAGTGAGTTTCTCAATAGTTCCTAATAATAAAATCCAACTAAGAGCAATTGTTTACAGTTTATAGATTCTGTTCATGTTCTTGTAAATCTCAAACTAGTATAGAAATGAGGTGATATGGACCCAATCACTTTCATATCTATGGCAATGATAATAGAAAAAATAACCAAAGTTTTTAATTTGTTTCCTTTATTTCTCTTTTCTTCCAGTTTGTATGTTCATGTATGTTCCATGAAACACATCCACATGATTTTAAGAACTCATGCTTGTAATTTTGAAGAATTTGTCACAGGTATAGGTAACTTTAATGGTATTGGTACTGAGAGTTAACCAAAACCCTACCATTTGAGATCATTCTTTATTTGAAACTAGTAAAAAACAAACAAACAAACAACAACCCCCCCCTTTTTTTTAATTCTATGGAGAAATCTTCCTTTGGCTGAAACTTGAGAGCCTTCAGTTTCTGTGTTATGTTAAGTCATATTGTTCTTTTCAATTTAGGCAACCAAATATATGGTCTTAAAGAGTCTATATGATGTCTCAGATGTTTAACTTACTGTTAAAAGGTAATTCTAAATATTGGTGACCTTCTTCTCAAATGATGTTTAACTGTGTAAATCAACTCTATAATTTGCTGCATCTTCTCTGCAAATTCATCCTTAAATACAAGCTCTATGATAATGTGCAGAGCTCTCTAAGCACCTTTCCTATCTAGGGGCCACTCTGTAAAGCTTGGTCAGACGGTGTATGTAGTGGAAAAAGGGGGATTGTCATCCTGATCCCAGTAGGCTTTTTTTTTTTTTAATCTTCTAGATACCCTGGTATACAATTAGTCAATAGGGTATGTGGATGGGGAACATTGGTGCTCTCCCCCAGCTTCAGGCCCAGAAATACAACCTATCAGATACTTCTACACTTGGAATGGGGTTGGAAATGACCTTGCCAGCAGCCCCCCACATGCTCTGGGCCTCGTGCTTGCAATAATACCAACTTTCTCTGAGAAAAAGCCCAACAATCTTGACTCACCTGTGCTCTTGGAAATTCACCAGCCTTTGGGCTGCATAGGTAGTTTTCTGGGTCCCTCCCAAATGGATATCACATGCTATTGGTCTTGACCTTAGGTAAGCACCCTAATTGCCTCCAAAGGCCTGCCCACAGGGCTCAACATCTTTAGCCTCTGAGTCTTCTTCTTGTTTATACAGTGACCATGGACCAGCTCTATCCTGGGCAAGCCAGCAAATTTGTCAAGCAGTGGACAGTAATGACACCTTCTGCAATGAGGTTGGAGAATCAGAGAGGACCCACTTCCAACGTTGACCTTCCCTGAGTACTCTTGTTAGTCCCTGTTTTCATGTGTGTATTTGTGTGTGTTTAGAATTTGTAATGAAAAAGTGAAGTGATGTAGTATCAATCCAAAAGTAGGTGAATTTGAAAATTTTATGTGTTACACTGAACAAGGTCTGAAATAAGTGTATGGGCAATATGGGGTGAAAAATGAGTATTACACATAAATATCCTACAAGTATAATTGCTCCAAATTTTGAAGCTATCTCACCACTCTTCATTTCAATATCTGAAATTAGAATCACACTTTTCTAAATCCAAATGTTTGCTTTTAAACTACTCAGACAGTAGTGTGGTTATACAATAGCAGACAATTACAGGTGGTTGTGATGTATGCCTCCTCTTAGATACTCTTTTAATTAAGTACATTGCTGTTATAAATGGCAGGTTACAGCAGAAGGCATGTGTAGCTAAAAGGATTAAAATATTAAGGTTCAAGAAAACAAGAAATCTTCATTTTTAACCTGTTCCCAGTATAAGTGGATGAATACATATTAAAATGTGCATCATGCCTGTGACCAAGTGAAATTTCCACAATTAGCTACCATGTTAATTGAGCTATATTTATTTATTCACTGCCAACATTTTTGGTTCCACAATGTATTAAACCTTCATCGTATAAATGATCCGTGTCTTCTAAGTTTCTGACCCTATTTCCCAATTATACTGCCATGAATAATTGTGCTAAAACAACAAGAGGTGTTATTTAACTCAAATTTATGATACAGTATTTTTGTCCATATGTAGACACAGAAAGATGAAATGGTGAAAATAAAAATTATTGAATACTAAAAAGTTCTGAACCAGAAATGTTTATATTTATAATGTATAAAGACCATTTTATTTTTATTAAAAGTTTTTTTTAACAAAACTGAACAAAATGTTAGAAAAAATTAGCAGGAATGAATTTGCATGAACAGAACAGACTTTATGGACAAAAACATAGCTCTCCTTTGACTGATCTCTTTAAATAAAGGGAATAAAAGATGACCAATTTGAAATGGCCATGTTCATTAACATAGTAAGTGATCAGTATGATGTAGATAGCAGTCTAAAATAATAGGAAGAACACAAATTTCATCATGTAAAGTCTCTCTCTCTGACTTACTGCATCTTAGTTTTTTCCTTTGAGCCATGGGAGTGATATAAAACTTATAAGGTTTTTCTGAATATTAAATGAAATACAATGCTAAAATCCTCTACCACTTTTCCTACCCAGAGCTCATATGTAAGACATTACAGGCACTGAATAAAGGATATTTAATAAATGTAGAGTAGAACATGAAAGTCTATTCCATATTATTGAGTTCTAGATCAGAAGAATGAAATAAGGAATGATTTATGAAACTACTTTTAGAAATATTTACATTGGCACCCAATACATGTAAATATGATTTCAAGTTGTGCGAATGCCTGTTCTCATTATGATAATTTTTTTTTTGGTCTTGTAGAATATCATTGTCAGATCCCCTGAAAACATTCATTGATTATACAAAATAATCAAATTTAATTATAAAAATAATTTAAGATCCATACCTTAAGATATCTTTTGCTTTAAAAATCATGAAATAGTAGTATGATTTTCATATGTGTAGTTAAATCGGTTTAAATAGATTTGTCATCAAAATAAATAATAGCATGACTACTATTACTTTTTGGAGTTTTAGAATTATGTAAATTTTGAACTAGAGACAGAGGAAGTAGAATGGTCTTAGTAGCTCTTTCCCAAAAATTCTGAGGTTCTTTTCATTATTGTTTAGCAGAAATTGATAATTATGCCCTGAATAAGGAATCTGTGACTCAAGGGAATTCTGGATTCATTCATTCATTTGTTCAATAAAATATTTGTCCAGTATTTACTATGTTTCAGATATTGGAGTGATATTAATGTCAAAATTCAAGTCCCTAATTGTGTAGATCCTGCATTCTGGTTGTAAGGGGATAGGGAAAGATGGGCAGGGGGAGCAAAGAAAGTCCAAAATGAAATGTGCATGTGAATTAAAACTGACAGTATATTGTCAGTTGTCACTTGATCAGAAGTAATAGGATGAAATAAAATCTCTGCAAATGTCTCAGAACAAAGGAGTTCAGATGTATCTTCTCATTCCCACCTCCTACCCTGACACATCCAAGACATAGTTGGTGGTGAATCAGCCTGGTCACTGAAGAAAGCTTTTTCCTTTTCACTCCTTCGCAGTGAAATCTGTTTCTAATAAGTAAGTTAAAGTTTTGCAAGCCTGTGCATTTCCACTCTTTTCTTCCAGAGCTGTGATAGAACAAGAAAGAATTTTCTTGTAGCAATATGAATTGTTCAACACAGACTGATAAGGTGTTGGCAGCAAGAAGTTCTTTTGTTTGCCCTTATATGCTTCTTCCCACGCTGCAACACCTGGATCAGGGTGGAAACTTTCAATCAACTTCATGGAAAGATAAAGTTCAATAAATCCAAGTTCGGAATATTTGCATAATTCACACTGCGAATGGAATCGCTGCTAGCAGAAGGTTTCATTTTAAAAACACTGCCAGTTTCAGATAGGATATCTTGCTTACAGTGAGAATTTGAAAATGTTTTCTTCTGTAAATGTTCAGTAAAAAGACATTGTCGTACAGAATATTGGAAAAGAATATCGGTAAGTACAATTTTCTCAAATGATCCACTTTTCTACTATAAAATCCACAACCAAGTATTTATCTGAAAACTGAACTCAGTTGATAGAGAAGATCTCTTCATGAACAAAAAGAATAAAAGATGATTATTCAAGGTAATGTGCACATAAGAAGGTCACTCTGATGGAAACAACCTACATAAACTGAAGACAGTTCACCCCGATGGGATTACCAAGACTTACCCTATCTGACAGCAAGATAGCTCAATGCACAGACTGGAAAAAGAGGAAATCTAACAAATTTTAGCATGTGATACAATGTCAAAATATAGCATTACAGCTTTGTGAGCTAGAATACTCTCAAGGTTTTAAAGACTCAAATGACACACTGACAGAAATTTATTTTATAAATATAGAGGTGCTAAACTTGTTGGCATCAATGACTTCCATAGGATGTCTACCTTCTGGTGAAAGTCAACGCTATTCCTACAAACTTGGGCAAAGTTTAAAGAAAGCCATTGCCAAAGGGGTCTGATCATTTTCACTGTATTCACTCTTCACATGATGATGTGTTTTCCACAAAATTTGAATACTCTTAGCTGTCTTTTATTCAATTTCATAATTTAAATAGAATACTCTAAAGCATTATGATCTGACATCGCTTGGAAACTAAGCATTTAGATTCACTTAAAATAGTGAAACCCATTATTAGATATGCATAACTCTCTTTATAAGTATTTTCTCACTTGGTATTGTGTGAACATTACCTGAGATGGCTCATCACCAAATCTTTGGTTGAGCAATGATTCATACACAGGCATTTCCGCTGCCTGAGGTGAGGTAGTCAAGTCATTACAGGCCATATTCCTCTGTTTTCACAATTTCTGTGAAATAATTTTGTGAAAGACATTATTGGTCCTCTGCCTTATATTAAATGTATAATTCTAGACTCTATCAAAGTGCTTGGAAACTCAGTTGTGTTTCAAAATATGGCTGATTTGGGGAAAGAAGGAAGTTAAATTGTATGTTGAAATCATGTAATAAATGGAATTATTGAAAATATCCTATTTTTTCTTGATTATTTGGAATATAAAATCCTAAAATGGAGCATAATAAAATCAAACTTCAGATAATTCTGGTATTAAAATTTATTTTGTACTGTTGGTGAATTACATATTTATGATGTAGGCAAAAATAGGCTGCAATCACAAATGAGCTCTAAAATCTCAGTAGAATAAAACAATGATTGGTTTCTGGTCTAGTACCTTGCCTAAGCTGCTCTCCTCCACGCAGTGACATAAGTTTGCACCGCTCTTATTGGTGTTCCAACCATCATAGAATCTTTTTTCCCCAGGGTTTCTTCTAGAATTTTTCTATAATATCTACCTAGTTTTTTCTGAGTCAAGTTGTGTTAACAGGTCATCTAATCTTCAGAGAAGTTTCAAAGCATACAAAAAATATATGTATATATATACACACATACACATATATGTACGTATTGAGTGTGAATGAGCATGTGTGTTTCTAATTACATTAAATCTGCCTCATGCTTAGAAACAAGATAAATTAGTCCATGAAATTTACCTATTGTTTTACCTTTTTTTCTTTTAATTATAAGCAATCTATCCCCAAACACGGCTCTTCATATACATTTTAAAAAATATTTTTTGGTTCACTTTGTTAGTCTAATGATATTTGCATGTTAAAATTCTATTGATATTACTAATTTTCTCTACAAGCAAGTTGCATCAATTAATATTTCACCAATAATTCATCATGTGCGTATGTTCTTAAACTGGAGTAGGTGGCACATTTCCCATCAAATGGTCATTTCTTAATGCATTAAAAATTTGTGTATTTATATCTTATATTTCAATTAACATTACAGAATGATAACTGACATGATCAGCTATAATTCAGTTACAAAGCATAGATTCATCAACAACTGAGTGAAACTATATTATTTGTGTGTGTGTATCTGTGTCAAATGAGGGAGAGCATATACCTGCTGGGTAGGTAAAACAAGAGAACATTCAACAGCTTAGTAGAAAAATAAGCAACCTCCACCCGGATTCATTTCTAAGTGAAATTTTCTTTATTTCATCTTTCTTTTCTACTTCACATTTATTCATTTTTACCATCCTGGAAGTGAATTGTAGACCAAATATATCATGCTCCAAACTGATTTCTTTACTTCCTTTTAGGATATTCTTTCTAAATCATAAGAAATGTAAGAATTCCATAAAAAATTTTTTTCCTTCCTTTCAAAGATTTTGATAACAGTAGTGAGAAAATACATAAATATTATTCTAATAGGTATAAAGATACTTTTAAATATAACAGCTGGCTAACAACTCCAAAAGATCTCGTTTCTGGAAAACTGGTTT
This sequence comes from Ictidomys tridecemlineatus, assembly GCF_052094955.1. NCBI lineage: Eukaryota > Metazoa > Chordata > Mammalia > Rodentia > Sciuridae > Ictidomys > Ictidomys tridecemlineatus. The sequence continues at coordinate 141,947,226 of NC_135484.1, forward strand.
GAACTGTCACTCTGGAAGACACTGTCCCCTCATGAACCTTCCCCCAAAAATCCTCAACTAAAATCTGAATGGCCTGGTTGTAAGAGTCCCATGGCCCCCTTTTCTTGTGATTCAGCCAAATCTGGGTGAAATTTAGCTCCAGACATTCCCATGAGACCAATATGAAGCTATTCTTCATTGGAGGCCACATTCTAGCTAGCTTTCTTTCCCTCTCCAATTCTGCTAATCTGAATATATTTCTCCTAAAACCAATCCCCTTTGGTATCATATAAATAAAAAGTTAGGAAAAGATAGCGAGAAGACTTTTGAGTTCTCCAATGAACCTATGCCTTTGCATGTTTATGCACTGTGGTGAAGAGATATTAGAAACATAATACAAACAGAGCCTTGCCTTATGCATTTGATTGCTCCTTCTTGGAACATAGTTGCTCTGTAAGAGAAGCCCAATTCACATGGAGGGGTTGCATGGAAGAGAAAAGAAACTTCCAATGGGTTAGCTGCACACACCTAGTACCAACAATTCACCAAGTTTCAAAGCTATTTTGGATTTCCAGTCCAGTCAGGTGACATCACAGAAACAACAACAATATAGCTGGTTGAGACTAGATAAATCAAAGAATCAGGAAAGTTACTAAAGTGGTCTTAGTAATAGATAATAGAAGAAGAATTCTATTTAGTTCATAATATTTGAAAAAAAAAGCATTTATAAGTGAAATATTTTCTTGTTCTGTGATAGGACTTGGATAACTAATGATAACTGTTCTATTTTATATTAAATCCTGCTCATTATCAGAATCCATGTGTATTCCAGTCTCTCTGTTACACATGGTTGGTTAGATGTTCCAATTTCTCCTTGTCATAATTGCTTACTAGTCAATTCTATGAGACCTGGCAGCTTTGGTCAGCACATTTTCACATCCAGTTTCTAAATGTTGAAATTACTCTTAGTTTTATTTTAAGCATTTCTGCCCAACTTTCTAAAGTGAGCAGCAACTCTCTTCTCTGCTTGCAATGTGAAGTGACCACCCAAGAATGGTTTCCTAGAGGCGGGGGTCCTGTTCTGTTCCTAGTTCTATCTGGTGTCATAAGGGCTCAGTCAGCTTTACTTGTGAAATGACACTTGGTGGCTGCATCTTTATATTTGGTTAAATATAGCAAATGCTTGGTCCTTGAAACTGTTTGTATTTTCATTACCCCAATCTTATTTTTTTTCTGTATTATGTTACCATTTGTATTCTTCAAAAATTTTTAAATAGGAGAATTGTGAGGCAATCATCTATTTTTCCTTATTTTGAAGGAACTGTGTCACACTTTGACAGTTCTAATCATTTATGGATCCATATAAAAACACAACTTGATACACAAATACATGAATATCTATCCATTGTTCATAAGCGTGTCTCTATGAATGCATATGTAAATGAATATAATTAAACACATAAGTACAAAAAGGCAGATAGGCACAATTTTACTATTTCATGTGGCATTATTTTTTGTTTCCTGAAACCAGCCCTACTGTATGTAAATACATGTACTATGTTACCTACATGAAAATATCCTGAAAACTCTGATAATTGCAACACATTTAAATCCTCAGGTCTAAATAACGAACAACAAATAATCGCAGTAAAATGGTTCTACAAGAATTAACTTGTACTAAGGACACTACCCTCCAAGGAACAAAGACTGGCTGTGAGAGGCGTTTTAAAACAGGACTGAAGCAGTAAACAAGTCTGTAGACATATTTTTTTCCCTCAAAGCTCCTGTTGCCACATTATCTTGTCAAGTCGTATGAGGTTTAGATGGATCAATACTTACCTAGGTAACTTCTAAGGAACACCTGGCCATCCAGAAGGTGACATGTTAATTAAATAGATCGCATTCCTTTTCTTAATGTACAATTGCTTAAATTTAGGTGCCTTTTTTGGATTCTCGAGTCTCTACTTTAATACTTTCTGTTAGCTTGAGGGCTTAAAGCATCCAAGATATCTGGTAGAAAGTACTTTTGGAAATGTTACTAGTGACATGTTGGCTAGAGAAAAAGAGAAAATGCAAATTTTCCCCTTTGATCTCATTTGGCCTTTCTGCATTCTTAGCTCAATGCGTAAGCATGATGTGTTTCTGAGTGCTAAAACAGATATTTCGTAACTTAATTTGCTTTGGGAAAATACAAATGAAAGACTTTTATCTAATAGCTACAGTGGCACATTGGTGATTTCCTAAGCCAAATGTCAAGCTTGGCTATTTTACAAATCTTCAGGGTAGAAACAGTCTGGAATTAGTAGCCACAAGCCACCATGGGAAAATCACCTTTAGTATAATCAGAAAGACATTTCTGTTCTTTCTGCAGAGTCAGGAGAGAGAAAGAGACTGTATTTAACAAAATTATTGATTCAAATAAGTTTTATGGCAGGCACGGTTGATATTTTATGAATCATGCACACATTGGAGCCTTCATTCACTTGTGTACACATTACTTGTAATCATTTTTAAAATACAAAGATCATTTTATTCCAAATAAACTGCAAAGTTATTTTTAAGGGTGAAAGTACCTTATCTATTTTTCTGGACAAACTTTTACCTTTGGTTTTTGAAGTCCCTTCCCCTAAAGTCATAGGCAACAAAGTATAAAAACAGATAAATAGAAAAAAATATCCTATTTATTCTTCCATATATTGGATAAGTGTCTTTTATTAATTTGCTACTATATTCATATTTAATACTTTTGAAAATTTATATCATTTAGAATTTTTTACTATATAAAGGAACTTTATCCGCTTATTTTCAATGCATTTACTGTTCTTGTTAAAAGAAATTCAGTGCTGATCTCATTCCAAATAAAACATGTAATTTATTATATTAAGGGGGAATATAACATTTGTTTTTATCACATGCAAATGATACACATTTATGTGTGAATTTTACATTGTTTATGTAGCACACAGATTCTGTAAATAAGTATATATGTAATAGTATAATTATCTTGTTTATATATTTGTAAGTTCATATGTAAATATTTTCATTTTATAGATAGAGACATATTCAGAGACAGACAATATATCTCAATATAATAAAGTACACAGTTATTCATGTTTGTACATATTACTATTTCAAAAGATGCAGCTTTATGCATTAAGCAAAGTATAATCTCTGTGGCTATCCTCAAAAATAACTTTATGATCACACACAACTCTTTTAAAGAAATAAATTTGAAGAAGTAGTTACTTCAGTACTGAAGTTGAGTTATATCATTATAATTACTTTGAAAATCACATAGAAATTTTACACTGTAGAATAAAACAATAATTGATGATAGCAAACTAGAAAAATATAGTTTGATTGACAAGTTCAGGACAATAATATTGTGTGTTACTATGAGTAGAGTCGCAGGTTCATACAATGCTCATGGAAGCTTTCATTTGCACAGATTTTCTGGAAAGAAGTTTGTCAGTAAGTATTAAGGGACTTCAAAGTGTTTTTATGTTTTGTATTTCCTGCTACATCCAGCCCAATTCTATTTTCATAAATCTCTCCTAATGAACGGATCAAACGGAAGATTATGCATAGATATGTATTACAATATTGTTCATTATGACAAAAATGTGGAGACAAATTTTTTCTAATGTAACTAGATTTTTAAAACCAATAACGATTCATCTGTATGTCTGATGTTCACCATTGAGGTACGTCCCCCGCCAAGAAAAAGAAAGTTTCATGGCTTAGTGTCTAGATTAAAAAAAAGAAAGTCTGCAAAACTCCATATGATAAAAAGAAAGAAAGAAGGAAGGAAAGAAGAAGGAAAGAAAGCCTGAAAAACTCCATATGATAAAGTCTGCATGTATATATTTGTTTCACTGCCCCTAAAATGGAAAATAATCAAAATCACTTGAGACTTTCTTTCTGCATGAATACATGCTAATTCTAACACACATGAGATAGAATGTCCTTCTTCTCAACTCCATGTACAGTTGAGAATATATTGCTTTTTAAAAACCTGTGAATCATTTCCAGTCACTTCTAGACACAGAAAACTTTACAAAGGTTCTAAATTCATGATAGAGGCATTCAAAAAGAATCTTGTTAGCCGGGCATGGTGGCGCACACCTGTAATCCCAGCAGCTCTGGAGGCTGAAGCAGGAGGATCGTGAGTTCAAAGCCAGTCTCAGCAACTTTGCGAGGCACATAGCACCTGAGTGAGACCCTGTCTCCAAATATATATATATATGGGCTGGGCATGTGGCTCAGTGATTAAACACCTCTGGGTTCAACCGCCAGTACCCTCCCCCCAAAAAAAATCTTGTTAATGTTTTTAAAAAGGCAAGTTACAGCTACTCACCAATTTGCATCAAAACAGAGCAGAGTAGCCACTTCTAAAGGTCCAATAAAACACAAACTCTTTCTGTAACTGTGTCTTCATAGAAGTTAACATGTGAGTTTGAGATTTCAATGGTTCTGTATAGTTTTGAGCTCCTCTATCCCAGGTACTAGGCTTTTACTATCGCTTTTTTCTTAGTTGAGAAAATGAGTTACTACCTAAGACAATATTTTCAGAAGAAATTAAAATTGAATATTATTAAAAAGTGACCTAAAATGGCTGTGTTTACTCTATCCAACTTTAGTGAGAATAAACTAAGATAATAATGTATTTATTTGGCAGTAGACAAACACTCTAATGATCATAATCATTTTTCCATGACCACAGAATTAGTTTCCTTACCTATAAAAGAAAGAACAGCATCTCATTCTCATGGTTTCAGGATAGTAGTCCTCCAACTTTAGGAGTTACTGAGACATGTTTAGAAATGTTGGTTCTTGTTAAGTCAAAAGGAAAATAGCTACGTTTTTAGTAAGCAATTCACACAATCATGATGGAGGTGCTTTGACACTGTTCTTTAGTAGTGTCGTCTCAGAGGGATCTATGGGAAGTGATTTTAAAAATATGACAATATAACAAAAATATGACAATAAAAATATGTCAAACTTGAAAAATTGACACAGGGTAGTCTATTTGAAAAGGCATTCATATTGAATTGAAAAATAAACATATTTCACATATTTTAGTCATAAATTCATAAAATGTTTGCTCTTGGTATGTACCACATTACTCTTTAAAATCTAAATTGTAGATTATTGGAGCATTTCACTTCTAATATAATTTCACAGAGATGGTCTCAGGTAGGTTCTACTATCTGTGAAAGTATTATTCAGTTGTAGAAGCACAGTTGAATGCGAAATTTTATAGACTTTCTGTTGCTTCTAAATAGTTACTTGTTGATAACTTAATTCTTAATCTTTCTTTATTCCTTCCATCTCAAGTTGGAAGACATAAGGAGTCTATACTTAATTACATTTCCTTCTAACTGCAAGCTTTGCACAACAAAAGGATCATCTAGGGAATGTTTAAAACTCTTGTTGCTCACCTGGCATCCCATAGGATTTAAATTAGAATATCTGTGTGAGGTAGCCAGGCATTCTTTTTAAAGACCCTCAGGTGATTCCAATAGGCAGCATCCTTTAGGAAATAGGTCCCTAAAGAAACTGTGAATGAAGGCACTGTGGCATCTGGACTGTAGGTACCTGGAAGGGCTAAGAGAGTTTTCAATCAGAGGAATATACCTGTCTCACCTTCCCTCATGCCAGACCCTGGCTCATCACTATATTTGTAATACAGGCCAGACAGAGAGTTAAAAAAAAAAAATTCTCATTCAGTGGGGAGCAGAGATATATCCTAAATCCGTCTGTGGTTATTTTCAAGTGATCTCCTATTTTGTGTTTTTCAAACCCTGCAGAAAATCAAGAACCAATGCTTTGGTTGCTGATGTTTGTTATTTGTTTTTTTGTTTTGGTACCAGGAATTGGTTCACCCAGGGACACTTAAGTACTGAGCCACATCCCCAGTCCTTTTAATTTTTTTTTTTTTTTTATTTGAGACTGGATCTCACTAAGTTGCTTAGGGCCTTGCCAAGTTGCTGAGGCTGGTTTAGAACTTGCGATTCTCCTGCCTCAGCCTCCCCAGTCACTGGGCTTATAGGCATGTGCACTATGACCCACCTATTTTTTTTTAACTCTAAAGAAATGGTGGTATCTTTATTAAAGATGGAGGTTTGTTTAAAAGCATTCTAGATAATGTAATATGGGCTGTTTTCTACAATTATAGTAGGTTTGTACAAAAATATTCTCCTACACTTTAATTATTTGAGAAGAAAAAGCAAATCCTGGGCTTAATCATCGACACAGCCAGTGCAATTTCTGGTTAGCAAGTTTCTCTGTTCTCTCAACTTGCAGATTGATCATCCACAGCTGAGGTTGTCTAATTGAAGGGATACCATGAAGACTTATCTCTGCAAACTTTGGAGATAGTGCTTAGTAGTTACATTGAAATGAATATTTCTTTCTTTTTCCAATTGCTAAACATGGATACTTCCCAAGGATGGGTTCTTAAAAGCTTTTCTCCAGTCTAGGGTCTTCATGGCAACCTAACTGAAGCATATACCTTCCTGGAAACCTTGAAACAAGAGACAGCTCCAGTCTGACCTGTCCTCTGGGCTCCCATCTAGAACTCTTCCTGTGCACTGCACATCCCGGCAGGTGGGGGTATCCCATAGCTAACACTTGAGCTCCTCGTGATCCTACCTAACCCTACTGCTGCTTCTGGGATTTCTCTTTCTGTTAATGACATCCCCCATTGGCCTTCGCACTCATTTAGTTTTTAAACTATTGACCCATTTGGAGACTCCTGTATTTGTTTGTTTGTTTGTTTTTAAAATCTGTCATCTGTCCATCCCTCTCCCTGGCAGATTCTGTCTCTCTGGTGTTTCTCCAGCAGGGCATACCCGGGTCTCACATTAAACCAGTATATGTGTGATAGAGCGCCATCACTGGGTTAAGAAAAGCATCTAACAAAATTATTGATAGAGGTGGAGAATCACTACATATTTTGCACTGAATTTATACATGGAATTCCTTCTGGGCTGGCAAGTAAAGATGATTGACAGGCCTCTTTGGAGAGAAAAGAAGAAATGGAGGTACATGAAAATTAATAGGCCTGTACTAAGCATTCTACGTAGATTCTCTATATGTCATCTCCTTTGATTTTTGTGATAATTCCTGCAAGTAGGAATGATGGAAGTAGAAATTAAGGGTCAGAAAATTAGAGTACCCTGTGGAAGCTCACAAGCTAAGTGTTAAAGTAGAGATTTAAGTTATCAGACTTTCTTAGAAAGAGCAGTGTGATCACTCAAGGTAAATCCAAAAGGTCTACACTGTATGTGAGAGAGTGTGATCAGCTCTATGGAAAATGGTCTAAAATAAGGATGCAGGTAATGAAATAAAGGAATGAAGATATTACTAATTATTCTTCATAGAGTACATTAAAGGAATGGAGGTATTACTATTTATTCTTCATAGAGTACACAAGAGTCGTTTTGATGGTAAAGAATGGATGCCATTTTCCAAAGAGAGAAGAGAGGGATTATTTAAACATTTTTTCTAGATCAAGTATGCTTCCAGAAGCATTTTTTGTGAGGTGAATCCAGTTTCTTCATTTTTAGATTTTGTTCCTATGTCTTTGCAACAGACACATTCCTCCCCCCGTCCCCATATGTCCCATTTTTAACTGGCACTTGCTTACAACGACTTTGTTAGATGAGGACATATACTTCAGAATGCTGATTAGGAAGTTAGGAGTCCCGGTTTATTTCTCCAGTCTGTCACTAAAGTGGTGCATGTCTTGGAATGAGTCACAAACTTAGAGGACCTTTATTCCATTACCTTTAAAAATGGAAAGCCTAAATACCTGACCTATTCTATTGGCAAATATCTCAGCACATTTGTCAAGATAGCTCACAGAAAATGAATAAAAATTATAATAAACCATAGAGGATGACATGGGTGTCAAAAATTAAAGTACAAGTTGCCTAATAATGGAATGCTCATCTTAAAACTGTCTTCAGAAATTCAGTTCCCTCCAATCCTCTTCTTGCTAAAAAGAGGAGTCAGGGCCACATAAATAAAGTGACCATCTTAGGCTCACAGACCAAGTTGATACCCAATACTCAGACCCGCTGAGGTTCAAATCGGCATTTTTTTTTCCCCCTAACATATTTCTCTCCTGCTACTAAATTTATAACCACTGCCATGGAACCTCATCAAATGAGCATGGGGAGATTTAAAAACTCATAAGAAATCTGGGATCCATATTGGGATCATGCCTGGAAAATAAGCTATTTCCTGAAAGACAAATGGGGTGGGAACGAAATGAAAGCAAGTTTGTGCAAAAGGTTCCATTTGCAGGCTTGAGCTCCTAGTCAGATCATCATCTACCCTCTCAGCTTTTGCTTGAGGTCACAAGCTTTGCTTACACAAATATTAGTAAATGTACTGGAGAAAGTTCCATCCAGGTAGAGAAAGCACAGTTTTATTTGAGAGGTAAGAATAGCAGTTCCAGGGCTGGGGCTATAACTCAGTGGTAGAGTGCTTGCCTAGCATGTGGGGGACATTGGGTTTGATTCTTAGCACCCATAAAAATAAAAACATAAAATAAAATTATTCTGTCCATCTACAACTACAAAAAAAAATTTGTTTTAAAGAATAGAAGTTCCATTTCCATAAGATGTACAATTTTATTACCAAATATCTTACTGGACAACATATATTTTTATTTTCATTTTCCGTCCTAAGCAACAAAGAAAACAAAACTTGAGTGATTGGGAGCTATGAGGCAATTTCAGACTGTATTTATTCTTATGCAACAAACCTTTATTTCTGTTGTTGTTTTCTTTTCCACATCTGTTTCATTTTTTGAAAAAATTCTTTCCAGTAGTTGCACATAGTTAGATAGTAGTCAGCTCCTATGAGATTAAAATCCAAAGACAAGAGAGTTCTGACATTTTCCAAATATTCTCGTGGGGCATACTATATTATATTTTTTTCTCCTTTCCATTGATATAGAAACTGAGATATTATTTTATGAATTCAAAAAAGAAACCCTAAATTAATTACCGTAGTTAAATTCACCAAATCTGATGTTAAACTAAAGAAAATAAAAGGGTAGTTCATCATGTGTCCATCTACAGACGTATAGTGATCCCAGTACATAAGGTATTGTTTTCCTGTTAACTATTAACCTTCTAATATTGGTTTGGTGTTTCTCTTCTGTGTGTCAGAGTGCTTTTCTGTGCTTTATCCTGTAATTTAGAGTCTTCTTCGAGCCCTTGAAAGCCATATTTTCTCAACCTCCAATCTGTCAACTAATGTGCTCTTTCTCTATCTATCTGACTCATCTACTTTCTACATTGTTTTGTGGATATTTCACAGTGGGTCAGGAAATATTGTGGCGGATGTGCTAATACCATTTACCAACATTTTTACGTGAGTCGTTTTAATTAAAGCACTAGGCCATTGTGAATAGGATGACCGTGGGAAATTTTTTTAAAACAATGTTTTGGGTATTTAAAAATAAGTCGAAATATCATAGAATAAAAACAGGAATAAGTTAATCATTGGTATTGCTTTAAAAGGACTTTGTAAAAAGTTTCTCACGCAAAAAAAATTGGGTAACAGTTTGAAAATAAACTAAGTCCTTATAGAAGTATGGGTTCTTAATTTTTATGTTCAAGATGAATGAAAGTTTCAGAACTCTCAAGGAAAACACTCTTTTTTTTTTAAACTTTTCATAGTTTTACTTATTGATCTTTGCTCCCTGTCATTCACTATTACCATAATTATTTTCCTTTGGGATGTATGGAGGAGAGGATGGGCAGTTGATGTCCATTTTAGAAAATGCTGTGTTTTCTTAGCTCTGCGTTAGGGCTGTGGTCTTTGAAGTTATTTCCAGTGGTCTCCAGTAGTGTAAAAGTTTGGCCGCCTGTTAAACTGCCACCTGGGCTCAGGACAGCTAATCCATTAGGGTTGAGCGGCTGTAAGAAGGTGCGATGGTGCCTGGGGCAAGCTCTTGGGTTTCAGTGCTAGCAGCTGCTGGGAGATGCGTTTGGGATGGTCCTCGTTACAGAAATTAGATGGATCAGGAAGTAAACAGAGGTGCCTTTCATCTGACCCAGCTCTGAGACAAGAGGGTGGGGCAGGGGGGGGAATTCCTCTTCTAATTACTTTACGGGTCACTTCTCTGAGATTTATGTCAATGTCTGACACTCCTAATCTTCAGGAGAAATTTTTGAAAAAGAAAAAAAAAGATATATCATAAGCAAGAAAGCTGTCAGAATTTTCCCTTCTGAAAATGTCCTCTCCTCTTCCATCTGTGGTTCTGCCACCCTCTATGGCGTCCCTGCCCTTCTTCCAAGGAGGGATGGCTGGGAGAGGGAACTCAGGCAGGCAGGGCTGCTGACCTGAAATCTTTCCCTTGAGTTTTAGGAGGGCTGGGCTCTTTTGTATCCCTTTATTTATTTTAGATTTTTCTCCAGTGACTTTCATGACTTGGGGCACGCTCCAACTGCTGTGTTCCTGTTCATCTCATCATCTTTTTCAGTTATCTTCTCAAAATTTCAGCCACATTGAGCAGCTGCCCGAATCCTTACTGAGCAAAACATGGATGGCATGCCATCAAGGGTCTGTTGCTCATTTGTGACCACAAGGTTTTAGAAGGGGTAAATAGAGAGATGTGTGCACTTGCTTGAGATAAATGAAAAATTCACAAATTAGTTCCAGCAGAAAATCCCCAAATTTCAATTTCTCAATTTGCTCAAATATTAAGCTTATGTTCGTGTGTATGAGATGAATTTTCTTTCTTTTTTTTTTTCTTTTTTTCCAGGAAAGAGTCACCAACTCGTTTACAATACAAACAGAAACTTATCCCTATTTCCATTTTAAAAGTCAAAAATATCTCTTTCTATATGAGACATGGTTTTCTTTAAAAAATGTTTAAAAACTCTGATTAGGAAAAGAGGACAAATTTCAGCATTCTGAAATGTTGTTTGATGATAGTCATTTTTATAAAGACATATAAATATATTTCCAAGATGGGATCATGTCTATAAGAGATTTTTAAACCACATTTTTATTTAGTAATAATATGTTCCTTTTAATGGCCAATGATATCCCTGTGTATGGTCGGTTATCTGTTCTGTAATATTCTGTATGTTGTTTATAATTTCCTCAAGGGAAAAAAAATAAGGTTTTTTGTTTTGTTTTGTTTTTATGCTTTGTCCTGATTTAAGTAAAAAAATTAGGGAAACATGATGTTGGTGGTGATAACATGTCCTTTGTTTTGGTTGTTTACTTTCTAAAGTTAATTCATTTTTCCCCTGCACTGTTTATAGGTCCATATAAAAAAGCTTATTTTTGAAATGTGATGTAAACAAGATTGACTAAAAAGAAGGAAAATACTCTGTTTTAAAATAAGTGTCTCTCCAGTGTAACTCCACATTATGTACAACCACAAAAATGGGAAATTATACTCCATGTATATATGTCAAAATACACTCCACTACGATGTATATATAAAAAGAACAAATGAGAATATAAAATAAAATTTAAAAACGACTACAATGGAATAAAATGCCTTCAAAATAAACAGTTCAACACTAAAAAGTAACTGTCTACTTTCAACTGCAAAAACAAATAATCTCAGAGATTTTTCTGGATCAGCATGATGGTACAGGTTTAGTTAAAAAGTGTTGTTTTGTATGAAAAGTACATACTTTGAAAGTAACCTTGGACATGTTAGACAAGTTATTTTTTATGTTAGCTTTCTCAAATTAAAGCTGAATATCTTACATGCTGCACACATTCATTTCCAAAGAACAGCGAACAATTTCAGAAACTACAGAGATTTTAAGTTGAAAATCCCTTGAAGGGTTAAAGCTAATGGCCCTTTAACAAACTGATCCCTGTGATCTCCAAAGATTCAATTCTTATCAATTTCTACCCAAGTAACTTAAACTTGCCAAATGAATGAAGTACCATTTTTCCCCCCAGATTCAACTAAATAGTCAGACTCAAGTATCAACTTTCCAAATGTGGGGCTTACACTCCCTCTGCCAGATGCCTTCCCTGAATATTCCACAGATTGAGGAATATTCACAGCCATCCAGGGAAAGACTGTGGTCCATGGCTCTCCTTTGAGTGATCCATGCCCTATTTCCACCGGGTCATGCCTGTCTGTGTTCAGTGAGATGAAGCTGGTCCACTTGGAATTCTGGGATCTAGTTCTGATACCTAATGATGAAGGTCATGATTTCCACCATGCCATCTCATTCGTGGAAATCTCCCAATTTCAGGCATCTTCTGACACCCTGGGTCTCTCAGCACACCCACACCTCATGGCCACTCACCTCTGAGTTTCCTTCAAACTACACGAAAGGTGAACTCGGGTCCACCTTGCCAAACGGCTCTTTTCTCTCAACTGTTTTATAGCTTGTCTTTGATGCTGAATGCAGGGCTTCTCTGGGAGGCTTGTAGCTATCTCAGGATAAACATAGAAAACGGGCAACGAGAGCTAGCGGCCTTATATTCTCCCTACCGCTCATTTGGCCTCTCCACATTGCAGGTCAAAGTTGTAGCTTCATTCCAGTTAGTTAGGGGCCAGTTTGATGGGGGTTACTGCTCTTCACGTTTCCCCATCAAATACCTCTCCAAGGTCCTCCTTCATCTAGTAGTGATTCTCTCTTTCACATTTGAAAATTACTCTCCTTATTTTATGCACTTCCGGATCTTTATACCATGGCTTAGAGTACGACTCTAGACTCAGATTATCAAAAGCTTTGTTCTTGATATACAAAGGAACGAGACCCACCAAAATTAAGACACCCTTTTCTCTTTCAAGAATTTCATGCCTGGAACTGTGGAAATAGCACAGTGGCAGAGCACTTGCCCAGTATGAGTGAGGCCCCGAGTTCTATCGCCAACACTGCAAATAAAAGAGATTATATGTTTAGTTCCAAGCTCAAAACTGAACATGAATATCTTGTTGTAGGATTCCACTGAAACTCTAAAGGTTGTTATTTCAGGAAGAGAGATCTTGAGCTCTTCATATTAACCCCAGATGCTACCAGGGGAAGACTAAGGAAGGGGATTATCATCGGGGAAGAAATAGAACCATTAAAGAATTTGATATTTAATTTGGCTTTACCTTGCCTCTAGGAGACTCCTTAAAGCCAGAGACGACATAAACCTGTTTGGGAAGAGTCACTTTCCATCATCTGATATGATCCTCTCCTCCTTCCCAAGATGACAAAGTCCAGCTGAAAAGAGACATTTCCACACTTCATAATGTAGTATGTGAGTAATGAAGTTGGACTTAGGACTATACTTAATGTATTGTCAAGGCTTAACACATCTTTAAGCACAGGATGTGTGCATAAAACTTATTATGCTTATTATTTTTTGTATGATCTTTATTGGATACCTGTCTTTAAATTATAATCCCCAGATCTTAAACCTCTTTGTATCTGCACTGACACTTTTCAGGAGGACATAAAATTCATGTTTGTTATGATTATTTTGTTTAAATATCTTTTTGTTTATGAAATCATGGGAATTTTTCTTGGTTAATAAATATTTGATAATATAATTATTTGTAATGACTGGATAATGCATTGTTAGAAGAATTTGCTTTAATGTATCATGAGTGCTGTGGAGACTGATTACTGTCCCCTAATAGATGTGATGGAAACCCACAAGTTTGAGCTGACATGCAGAAGTTACACACACACACACACACACACACACACACTGCACACACACATACATACACACAAACCACACAGATATACACAGGCACGTATACGCATACAGATAAATACCTACATAATCATCAAAAAACAGGATTAGAAACTTAAACAGGACTTTTGCAGCTGAAGACTATAATCTTTTGGAAGTGGAAGTATTGAAGCTTGTCAATTTGATCGTTTGCTTGCTTATACGGAGCTTTGCTTTGAAATTGCCATTTTGGAGTGCAATAAAAATTATCATACCTCAAATATATTGCTAATGCACATTGTTAAGTACCACATTAGAAATATCACCATTTTCTATTTTAATTTTTATCATTGTCATGGAAAGAATTCATAGGGTCAGATGGAGAAAGAAGATAACGAATGAATGGGGTAAATTGTACCTCTTATATCATATTTGTGTAGGGATATGTATTGGTCAGCTTTGTGTCCCTGTGACCTAAATGACTGACAAGAATAGCTTTGAGAAGGGAAAGTTTATTTTGGCTCTCAGTCTCAAGGTCAATCCATTCTGTGCTGATTCCATTGCTCTGAGCCCAAAGTGAGGCAGAGTATCATGGTGGATAAGCATGGCAGAGGAAATCTGCTCAGGACACGGTAGCCAGGAAGCAGAGAGATACAAAGGGGAAGAGGTTTCAAGTAAGATGCACCCTTCTGGGGCATGCTCTCAGTGACCCTCTCAGTGACATCCTCCAGCAATGCCCCACCTGCCTCATCCATTTAGTCCATTCAAACTAGGACAGATTGACTAGTTTACAGCTCTCCCAGTACAATTGTTTCACTTCTGATTTTTCCTGCACTAACATAGAAGCTTTTGGAGGATGCCTCCTATCCAAACAATAATAAGATGTCTAAGATAGAATGGGGGCGTGATAAAGAGAACATGGTGATCTTCTAATGAAACCCAATGACTCAAGAAAGGTCTTCCTTGTCCAGTGCCTTTAACTTCTCCTCTGAGCAATGTGTCTATTGTTTTTGACATTTGTTCAGTCTGTTTTTAGATGGTAAACAATCTACTAAAAAAGTGTTCTATCTTTTTTAGAAGGAAACCAGTCTATCTATTTAAAATGTGCCCTCATTCTATTATAAATGGATTCTGAAAATATTGACCCAATTGAGCAAGACAGGGACCAGACCACAGGTAGGGAGAATATCCGTTGTATGTGTAGATAGAGTAACACCACCCAACAGTTTTCTTCTGTGTTGCTAATTTCCTTCGCTGGTTGAAATGAAATTTGGTGTTGGCATCATCAGAATTTAATAATGAATGAGTATTGTTATTTTATTCCTGGAAAGATTATGCATTCACTTTAACAGAGAAACATTTATTCTCTTTGATTATGACGGTGCTCATCAATTTTTCATTTCTCTCCTAAGTGCTCATGATAAGGATAATGAAGTTGAGATGGGTCATTCATCAGTTCCTGATGAAGATTTGTCGAGGGTTTCTATTATTCTAGAAACTCACCCTCATCCATCCAGTGCATCACCCATATTAATCCCTTTCCTTGCTTTAAATTTTTCTTCCCCTTTTAGAGATTGACAAATGAGATAATGTACATAAGAGTGTTCCGTAAACTCTCAAGTGCTACACAAATGTAAGGTATTATTATTTAAAATTATGATGTATGCTCAGCATTTAGAATGGTGCTTTTTGTTTAATAATGATGTCTAGTTCTTCCCGATTGCTTGGAGGATCAACTGAAATGGCTCATTGATTGGTAAATTAATGCTCCAGCCTTCCTTCTGTATAAGGTTTCTGAAACAATCATTATTCCTGTCCTGAGGATTTCACACAATGCAAAAGGGATAGAAACATGGCTTTTTAACATTTCATGACTCCACTCTGCAGATAAATGGCACTACTTTTAGCTGGGCTTCTGTACCACATGCTATTCTAGTCTATTCCTTTTTTAATCCCTTTGATACTTGTAGACATTAAGGTGCTCTATACAATTTCATCACTGAAGGAAACTTTATCTTTTGGGGCCCTGATCCCTAACAGTACCTTGAATTTCTCTTTAGCTTTTAAAATAAACCATATTTCAGTATTAGAATTAAATAGAATCTTCTTTTGGATTTGATTTTTTCCCCATGTTCTAAAATGTTCTTCTCTTGGATGCTCTTGAATATTATAAATTAGTTTGTCTTATGAAAATATACAGTTAGTTCTATAAGCTCACCTTTACCATTCTTTTAAAGGTTGGGATTATTCATTCCAATTTGTCTATAGTATTTACTTTTCCACAATCACACAGTCTAATATACTCCATGAATGTGCTCTGAACCTTTGATAAACATGCCAGAAATGGGAAATTACTTCAGCAAGAAATTTTAGTATTTATTTTATTTGGATATGGTTTTTGGGGAAAAACACCTAATAGAATGATTTCTGTAAAGAACAGGAGAATTCAACCTGTTGTATATGGTAAGCAATTGATAAGAGACTTAGCTTTAGTCTGAAAGGAAGCTGGAAGCAAAAAAGAGAGCCTGATATTTGCTTCAATTATGGGAAAATTCCTTGTGAACGAAGCAGACCAAGGTAAGGACAGAAATTCTCCTATACAAACCCAACACCGTTATGAAACGGTGAATAATTTATCAACTATAAGCCCTTTTGGACACTCAAACAATGGAGGATGATTGTACTACAGGCTTTGCTTATTAAGTGCTCTGAGATTTTAAGTTTCTTAGATCTATCATAATTGTTGAATCTGAAAGTAAGCTATAAATCTTAAAAGGCCGAGAACTGCTACTCCAAAAAGGTTTTCTAATCTATCAGATTATCTAAGAAGATAGCTACTAATGGAAGAAGATCTTGTTATGTGATTATCTCATCTAATAGCCTGAGAAAAACATGCTAATAAAATGTCAATTGTACCACCATATGACCCAGTTATTCCACTCCTTGGCATATACCCAAAATACTTAAAATCAGCATACTATCATGACACAGCCACGTGGATGTTTATAGCAGCCCAATACACAATAGCTAGGCTGTGGAACCAAACTAGGTGTCCTTCAACAGATGAATGTGTAAACAAAATGTGGCGTATATACATAACGGAATATTACTCAGCCATATAGAAGAATGAAATTTTGGCATTCGCCTGTAAATGGATGAAACGGGAGATTTTCATGATAAGTGAAATAAGACAATCCTAAAAACACAAAGGCCAAATGTTCTCTCTTATATTAGGATGCTAAAACACAATAAGGGGGTGGGGGAAGAGACTAGAAGTTCATTGTATTAGACAAAGGAGAATGAAGGGAAGGGAGAAGAGATGGGAATAAAAAAGACAGTAGTATGAATCAGATATAACTTTCCTATGCTCCTAGATGAATACATGACCAGTGTAACTCCATATCTTGTACAACCACTGTTAGGGTCTATAAACAAGTCAGGATGGCGCCTGGCATTTTGCCAGAGGGAGTGGTTTGTGAGGTGACGCCAGTGAGCCATTAAGTGTGAAGATTCCTTATTGGTTGACTGCTGTATCTAGTTTATGTTAATTAAGATAAGCTGTGTGGAATGTATATATACCCCTCCTGTCCTACAATAAACAGCTCCCACTCCTGCTGTATCAGTGTTCACAAGTTGCTCGTCACCCCCCGGTTAGTTTGCCCAGCCAGCCTGGCTGCGGCAAACCACAAGAATGGAAAGTTATACTTCATATATGTCTAATGTTAAAATAATTTCTACTGTCTGTATTAACTAAACACAACAAATAAAAACTCAAAAAGAATATACCAGCCAAAAAAAAAAAAAAGAAGAAGTCTATTTTAACTGTCTTAAGCCACTATCTTATGGTTTACATTCCCTATGAGTATTTTTTCTCCTAAACTGGAAAATCAAAGCCAATACATTCCAGCTCTGAAAAGAATTTAGTTTTCCTATATTTAAACATTTGTCAAAGAATATTTGATTCACTTTGAGCCAATATAAAACTGTTCGAATTTTAAGCTTTCTTGGCATAGGTAATTCAGAAAAGAAGAAGGAAAAGTTTTATTTTGGGATGAAAAAGGAAGCAAGTTCATCTTCTAAATAATGAAACCGTGGGCAAGTGAACAGTTTGGGATGTAGACAGTGAAGAAATGGTGTAGGACAGTTGCTGAAAGAAATCAAAGGGCACTCACAGGACCCTGGCTTGGAACTTAGAACCACATTGTAGGTTCCAATGAAATCAGTTTTAGGTTTCGTAGCATATGTTGCTGAAGAAGTCTATCTCAGAAATTTGGTGGCCTATTATAACAATCAGGTATGACTTTTTTTTTTTTTTTTTTTTTTTTTTTTTGGTACTGGGAATTGAATTCAGGGGCACTTAGCCACTAAGCCACATCCCCAGCCCTACTTTTTTTGTATTTTATTTAGAGACAGGTTCTCACTGAGTTGTTCAGTGCCTTGCTTTTGCTGAGGCTGACTTTGAACTTGTGAGCCTCCTTCCTCAGCCTCCTCAGTAGCTGGGATTACAGGCGTGTGTCACCGCGCCCAGCCAAGTATATGTCTTGTTCATATTCATTCCAACATAGCTGTTCCAGGCAACATGGTTCATGTTGTGTTATTGAGGCCCTTTCCATTTGTGGCTCTATCTTCTTTGGAATGTCAGAGTCTTTTGCAGGATACTCTGCAACCAGCTGCCAGATAGAGAAAGAGAAGGAGCCTGGTGAGTCACGGAATCAGTTTCCGTGATCATTCTGGATATGGCACAATCTCATTCTATTGGACCACCTTGGTGGCATAGCCTGATATAGATGCAAGGAGGGGTGCTGAAAGATGCAGAGCCTGCCCAAAAATCTAGTTTACAGCACCAGATGGACACTGTGTATAGAAAGCAAAAGTCTTGCAGGTGGCCGGCCACCCTGTCTTCAGCAAAGCTCTATGATTTTTCTCCAGCTCCGCTGAGCATTCTAGATGTAAGAGTAGAGAATGTGGCTTGTTGATTTCCTTGTCTATTTGTTTTTCCAAGAAAATATGAGGGAAGAGGAATGGTCACAAGGAAGTGACCGTTAGATGATATCATCATGGCAAAATATAACTGATACAAGACTTGCAAAGGAGTTCTGCAGAGAATGTGGAGTGACATGCAATCTAAGCAAGCTGTAATATTTTTTTTTCAAATGCTCATTTGCAAAATAATATACAAAATAATAATCTGTTAGACTCATTAGAATATATTTTCTTCTACCAGCTTGGTTCTTTTTTTAAAGCTCTCTTTTTAATGTCCATATCTTTTAAAATCAGTGGCTTTCATTATTACAATTATGAATTTTAATCATCAAAAAAAATTTAAAAAATAACCATGGGTATAAAAAGAAGAGAATTCTTTGAAAATGCAATTGACCCTTTTATAAAAGTTGGGGAAATTGTGAGTCCTTCATTTTTTTATGGCATAACTGAGGACAATTAGGATGGATGAGTTCCTGAAATCAATGTACATGTCCATGCTGTACATTAATAGAACCAAACATGAACTTGAAGGCATTGTATCACATATGTTCCTAACCCTCAAAAATAATAGGGACCTCCAATAAACATACCTGAACACAAACAACTGACCTAATATTGGAATGTTTGCAGGACAGTTATTGCAGAATTATTTTATGCTTAAATGTCTTAAACTAAAACAAAAAAAAATGACATATGTGTGGGATTCAACTTTTGTGCCCACTTTGAAAAAAACTATCAAGTTGCCAGCCAACTAGTGACTAGACCTAAATTAATTAGCATCTATCTAGAAATACACAAAAGCTCCTCACCCATTGTGATTGTTTGGAGTGAGTCCTAGTCTGTTTCCTGCCACTACAATGAAATACCTGAGATGATTAACTTAAAAGAGGTTAATTTTGGCTCACAGTTTTGTAGGTTCCAGGTCAGTACTGGGCAAACCAATGCCTTGGGCCTCTGGTGGGGCATGCTGATGGCAAATGTTCTGCTCATGGTCAGGAGATAAAAGAAATCAATGGAGATCCCACAGCCTCCTTGGGGAACACACCCCCAAAGACCCAAGGACCTCCTGCAAGGACCACCTCCTAAAGGTCCATAGTACATCTGAATAGCATCACCCTGGAACCAAGCCTTTAACTTGTGGAACTTGTGAGAACATTCAACGCCCAAACCAGAGCAGAATGCCATAACTATCCTGTGTATTTTTTTTTTTCTCTAGAAAGAATGGGACTTTGTAATTTGGGATATTTTAGTCCAAGACTGTGTTTTTAATTGGAAGATTTATGGGGATTATTTCTTAGAAATAAACTCAAATATGACAAATTATTATGAAACATATTTTTCCAGATTTTGCCCACATTTAAAATTTTTTTCAGTAAATCTGCTTGTTTATTTAAGAGCCCTATTGAGATATAATTCATACACTATAAAACAGACCCATTGTAAGCATACAATTGGATGATTCTTTGCAAATTTAGAGAATTGTGCAACCAACACCACAGTCTAGTTTTAGAACATTTCCAGCCACCCTAAAAAGTTCCCTCACTCAAGTCTCTGTACCCACCCATCGCAGCCCCAGGCGCTCCAAATCTCATTTCTGTCACTTTAGATTTGAGTTTTCCAGACATTTTATATAATTGGAATCATGCAATATGCAACTTTTTGCATCTGGCTTCTTTAACTTATTATAATGTTTTTGAGGTTCATCCATGTTTTAGTTTGTGATATAATTGTTGATATATTGAGTTTTTGTTTTCATTCAGTTCAAAATTCTCTAAAATTTCTCCTGTGACTTCTTCTTTGATCTGTGGATTTTTAGAAGTATATGGTTTGATTTTTTAAAATATTTAGGGATTTCCCCAAATTCTTTCTTCCTGTTGTTTCACTCTGTTGTTATTTCATTGTGACGGGGGAACATAACTTTGGAAATGCCAATCCTCTTGAAATTTATTGAGAGTTCTTTTTTTTTTTTTTTTTAAGTGGAGTGGTCTACCTTTCTTAGAAACGTCCATGTGTGTTAAAAAGAGAAAGTATGTTCTGCTCTTCTTAGGGAGAGTGATCCATAAACATTGAAGTCAGGGTAATTGACAGTATCGTTCAAGTGTACTCTATCTGTCCATTCTTATGATTTATTGGAAGTGGAATATTGGAACTCTTAAATGTTGAAATGTGTATCTTACCTTTCATTTCTGTTCATTTTTATTTTCTTTATTTTGAATGCTCTTGTTTTTGGTGTGCATACATTTATGGTTACTATATGATGTTGATGTATGGACCAATTACTATGATTTCTTTCTCTTTGTCTCCAGTAATATTTCTTGTTTTAGACTATTTTTTAAATTATCAGTGTGCATATATGTATATGTATATACATATATATGTATGTATATACACACTGATAATTATATATATTCCAGCTCTCTTAGTTGCTATTTGCATGGTATGTTCATTTTCCATTCTTTTATATTTAACCTATTTGCATCTGAATCTAATGTTTCTCTCGTAGGCTTTTTGAAAACCTTTCGTATCCAGTCTTATCATCTGAGCCAGTTGATTAGTGTGCATTGTCCATGCATATTTAATGCCACTATTGATATGATTGGATTCATTACTGCCAATTTCCATTATTCTCTCTCTGTCAAATTTTTGTACCTCCTTTATTGCTTTCTTTTGTTAAAAAGTATCTGTTTGCTCTAGGGACTACCATATGCCTCTTAACTTTTCATAGTTGCAATCTGCTTCATTAAAATGTAATTCTTCACCTAGCACTTACTCTAGTGATTACAGTATGCTTTTGGCTTTTCATAATCTATCTATCTTGGTTAATACTGACTTCATTCCAGTAACATACAACAACTTGGCTCTCATTGAGCTCCTTCTCTTCCTCTGACTTACTACTATGATTGTCATATATATCACATGTTATATAAAACCATATATATACAGTTGTAATTATTACCCATGACTTTGAAGCATTAATAAAAAATGTTTTAAAAGGTAGCTACACATCCCTTTTAATATTGTGTTTTTCAATCCCAGTGTTCTTCATTTATTTCTCTAGATTTGTGTTCTCATTGGGAGTGATTCTTTTTCAAACTGTAGAACTCTCTAGATCCCTTGTCAAGCAATTGTGATGACAATCAATTCTCTCAGGTGGCCTGGGAATCAAATCTCTCAGATGAGACTTATCTTTTATTTTTCTTTCAATTTTGAGAAGTAGTTTTGTTGAATTTTTGGTGGACACGTTTATTTTTGTTTTGTTTTCAGAACTTAAATTTTGCTCTTCTACTACCTGCAGACCTTGATTATGTTTGATTAAAAAGCAAGTCAAATTTCATCACATTGTTGTTCTCCTATGAAAACTTTATGTTGTTTATTTCTGTTGCTATTTCCCTGTGGCTGGGGAATGCACCTTGAAACTTTCAATATTTTTTAAATGTATTGTTTTAAGCCTAGCCTTTGGTGGGCTTAAGACATGGCTTCTCGTCTAGGTTGAATTTTTCATGCTATCTGGAGGAAAGATACTGTCCCATCATTCTCTGCCTAGCAATGACAAGAAGAGGGGAGTATGGTGCAGTGCACCAGTAGTTGACTGCTAAATGTCCTTGTCATGATGGAAATCCATCTTTGCAACTCCTGTAGCGTTCCTCCTGCAAAATATATTGCTTTTATTCTAAGTAGTGCATTTCTTCTTAGGTAATAGCAAATGATTAGGACTATGATTTCAGGCACCATAAAGTATGTAAGGAGAGAAATTACCTCCATCATTATTCTCAGGACCAAATCTCTCGGCAGAGATGAAGAGAGGCCTGTGCTTTTAAAGAATGCAATGACTAGAGGGTAAAGATGGCTAAGGATGGCAAAATCATTGCAAGGCAGAGTTCTCGTTGGAGAAGAGGTGGTTACAGGTAGATTCAGGAAGCATTTCCCTTTGGCCTTATGGTGGGCTGTGGGGGGCTGGGCTTGCAAAACCCAGAAACTTCTCAGCAAAGGGACTGACTCTAGGGGACCGATGTCTTCTGGGTTTCTTTAAGACAGGAGAGTCTTCTGTGGAGAAACAGAAGGATAGAGGTGTTGGCCGACAGATGGAAGCTCCAGAGGACATTGTTTGACATGACAGAGCAGGAAGAAATTGGCAGAAAAAGCAGAGGAGGGTTGAGAATTCTGTGAACAAAAATGTAACCTGAGGGCCTGACATTTGGGAATGAGGATTAAATTATTTTTTTTTTCCCTGTTCAAAACACAAAGAAAAAAAATCCACATTGTTTTCTTAAATACTATAGGTACCTTTAAGGTAATCAGCATATAACTGATTAATAATTAGTAACTAATCTTGTCAACATCATCAATATCATCCTATCCCTATTCTATATTCTATTATATGCAAGTGAATTACTGCCTGGGGATAGTCAAATACCCGGTGTGACTAAGAGAGTTTTCTTTCACATTTTAAAGTGTACTGTTAATGGGGAAAACCAAATGTATACTCGGAGAGGCTTCTTTCTCAGGTGATGATGCCTCTCTACCACCTGCCTAACAATTCATTGTAGCCCTGAGGCATTTATTTTTTTTGAGTCAGCTATTTGTACTAAAAGGGAACTAATGAATAGTGCAAATGCCACTAAAAAAAAAAAAAATAGAGTGCCTTTATCAGAAGGCACAGATGTTAACTTATCAGATGCAAAGAAGGGAAACTCTTGCTAATTGGATCCTATTCTCTCTCTGTCAGTTCCATTTAAGGAGACATCTAAACAGTACACAGCTGGAATTTGGAAGTTGTCCTTAAACAAGATACATAAAACCAGGCTGGTTAAGAGTATTTCTGTGTCTACTTCCCGTTCTCTTTTTCTTCTAGCTTGGTTCACCTAGTGATATGACCGTTATTAGCACTGGAAAAATTTAAAGAAACAGAAGTTTCTAAAAGCTAGGTTTAGGGCACTCATACCCTGAATAAGAATGGATATTTATAAGTCGATCTCACTCTGCAACTGATCTTAAAAGGACCCTAACACTGCACAGTTGCAGATGATTTTTAGATATGCTTTAGCCAAACTCATTCATTTTATGAACTAGAAAGTCCATGCTCAAAGAAACCAAATGGCCTGATGAAAACGGTAAACTAATATTCATGGAAGGCCCTCGGGAATACCAAACTTTCCTTAGTCCTGAGACTAAGTAAGTCCCATTTGCAACGTATGATCTTGCCTCCCTGCCTCTCAACTGACATGGGATGAAGATATTTTCACCGTTTTTGTTTCATTCTTCTACATCACCTCCATTTCTTCTCAAGTTCCTAGCAAAAAGAATTTGAGATTTCCATTCACAATTTTGATAGCACCTAAGATAATTACAAAAGTCTGCAAGGCCTCAGAAGACTTGGAAATAAAAGCATAAGAAAATTCTTCATGTGGCTCAAAGGCACTATGTGCATCTCACCATTCTTTATGTTGGTGTGGTGGGTGGAGAAATGCAACTAGTTGAGTCAGAGTTGAAATGGTGAAAAATGAAGATACTGTTAGAACTCTCTTTCCATTGAGCAGGCTGATTATCATGAGTTTGCTGTGTTTATTGTTCTGAATCAAATAACTTAGGGCTACTTCTCTTCTGATGTATTCAGTATGCCACATATCATGTTGCCCATTCAAAGACTCAGCTAAAGGTAGACAGACGGTTTTCAAAAGTATTTTCTGGCCTTTCTACAATCCACTTCACACATTTCTCTGCAAACTCTGATTTCCCTGACCTGGCCATACCTATAGAATATAAATCTCATGAGAGGGATTTAACCTGTGCGCCAAGCATGGAGAATCTGACAATATAAGTAGCTCCTTCCATCTTTGGATCCATGCGCTCTTATTTTCATGCTTATTTTTCTGGGTTAAAGTCATTATATTCACCACACATGGTGTTCAAATGTTCATATTTTAGACAGCAACCCTGATTTCTTCTTCTCAATTTTTTTAAATTTTGATGTTTTAAATTTTTATTTTTGTAAAAAAAATGAATTCATTGCAGATGCATATGCTGAAAAGAATTCTGAAATTAAAAATAAAAAACCTAACAAATATTCACCTTACTAATAAAAAAGACTGAGAACTCTACTCCCCTCACCTTAAACAGCTGGTAAGTTAAAAAATACTTAATAGTTGTAAATCCAGCCAAATCCTCAGAATGATAGTCGTTTTTTACAACTGAAGTGATGAGTCAAAGACTATTGGGGTAAATTACCACTTCTCCAGGTATCTAAAGGTGTACCTGGCCCAACAGGTGGGCAAATAAACCTTGGGAAGTGAAAAAAAATGGGTTTTAGGGTCTGGATATAATCCTAAGAATAGTGGCCACCAGGTTTATGACTTTTGTGTCAATTGAGAGGAAACTGATTTTCCTGGCCAGCTTGAAGTCCAGAGGCATAAATCAATCTTGGGCAGCAAGCAGCATCTGCCTAGGATTTGAGAGAAACTGGAAAATGTGCAGTAGCTGGAGTTCTCCCTGGGGTTCCTACAACTCTGCATGGGGATTTGGGTATAGAAGTCACCATTGCCTTGCATGGAAAGCACAACCCACAGTATGCTGCTCAGCCTTTTTTAAAAATGCTGCTTGAGATTTACTAATATTTCTGGAGTGCTATTTTCAAATATTATTATTCATAGTTCAAAGTTGTATTTCTTTCCTAGATATTGTTATTATCTAAACTCTACTCTCTAAATAACGATATTTATAAAGTCCTAAAGATATTTCATTGATTCTATAAATATTTTTGAACTACATCATTTCCCCTCCAACCAGAAAACCCGCAGAGAATTCTGAATCACATTTCCATGTTGATTCTCTCTCTCTCTCTTTCTCTCTCCTCTCTCTCTCTCCTGGCAGGCTCAGAGGCAGAAGACCCAGAAGGTACCAGGGACTGGGCCACCTCCATATTGAATTCAAAATAATCTGTCCTCAGGTATTTAGGAGGGTGGGATTAGCCAGAACAGAATAGACCCATTCCAGAGCTGGTTTCCATGAAAACACATTTAAATCCAGTAAGCCTGCATTTAAAAAGAAAAAAAAAAAACAACAAAAAAAACCTCTACAGCTTTACCCACTATGATAAATAAATATATATGTAAATAAAACTGAGTGTAAAGGAAAACATGTGCATTGAGCAGTCATCAAGAGACCTCCAAGTTGTCCATTCAAAGGGGCTATGTTTAGGGGCAAAGAGGGAACTGCAGGCATTGGGGTTGGGGAAAGCTTTGTATTTTTCAAATGAGGTGCCCTTGCAGGATAGCTTAGGAGGATCAGAGATGGGGTCACTGAAGCGAATGATCTATCTTATAAATTAGACTTCAACTAGTGTAAAAGCTGCTGAAGTGAAGGACCAATTGTTTTGGTAGCCTGTCGGAAATAATTTCAAACCTGACAGGACACCGAGCAGCGTGGTGTGATCCCCCAGCCTTCAGCTCTCAAGCTGGGAGAGAAGCCGAGCAGGACAGGAGCAAATCCACTGCCTGCAAAGCCTGCCTTGCCAACCGCAGCATCTCCACCTCCCTGCGCCCTCCCCTCCTCCCTCCGTGGGTATAGAATTCCATCTTTTCTGGAATCACAATGAGTTGATATAAGCAATAGCAACAAAAACAACATCAAAAGAAATTACACCACCATCAAACCATCTCATAATATCATTAGTGACCTAAATTAAAGCAAGATAATTGCCCCCGCAGACAACAAACAGCCATGAAGAATACTAATAACATGGCAAGCCTGTTCCAACGCCCCGCCAGAAGCCCAGCGTCAAATGGTCTTGCAATTTGTGCACAGATCGACAGACAAAGCTGTTTTCCAACTTCAGAAAAACAGAATAAGACCCATGCAAACTCACCTGCCTCTTTCTCTCTTTTTGTTTTCTCAGTCCTTCAGGGGTCTTCTCGTTAGAGTAATAAAAACAGAACTGGGATTTTTAAACCTCTGCTGAATTTTGAGTAGGTCATTGTCAGACAAAATTTGAGAAATGCTAAAGTAACCATGGCTTTTATGAGAGAGCAAAACCCACTGCGCTTTCTAAAGTATGAAGTACAGGTCAATGGGATTTGGTGGACTCATTTTATTTTCTGTAATAGAGTTGGATCAAAACATAAGTCACTTCACCTCAACTTTTTAAAATCCTCTAGTAATACCAGTTCTATAAATTATGTTTCACCAGCAAGTAGTGAGCGTACCTAATATGAAAAAGTAGAATTCAGAACTGAGAATCTGCTTTTCTCCCCTCCTACCTTTCCCAAGGTTAAGTTCGACAGGAATGAACATGAACAAAGTTAATTATCTAGAATTTAGTGGATTGAGATTAACTACATTCTTCAGGAACATTTGAGCAAAGTAGCTGAGTAAGGCCACTCTAGATAACTTGTCTTCAAGTTCTGGAGAGCAATGTACCTCATTGGAGCTGAACCCTTGAGCCACAACCTTAGTATTACACAGAAATATGATGCCTGAGAGCAAGTTTGGACTCTGGAGGCAAAATGAGCAGGGTGTAAGTAAAGGTCTATTAACACACTAAATACTTTTATTCTTTAGTATTTTCATTTAAAAGCGATAAAGGAATGCAATTCACCTCAACACCAAGGTTTCCCCGATTATCTTCCTTTATTGTGATTTTTATTATCCATATATTTTATTATGTACAACTTTCTTAGCAGTGCAAATTGGAGGGTCTACACATCAGGCTACTGACTAGGGGGTTCTCACTGATGCTTAATGGAAAACCAGCTGGGGTTGCAGAGCCTGGGTACTGCCCCTACGGGAACTCCTGAGGGCTGTCGAGATCTAGAGAGTTCCACATCCTGGAGTGCTGGTATAATATTGAACAAATCAACAGCACTCCATATTTCTTTGAGAGAGTGAAAAGTAGCCACGTGCCCCAGATCCACACCGGTGTTATGTAGTCTTTATCTTGATGCATTCTGTTAAAAACAAAGCCTTGTATTATTTTAAGACCTTTTGTGCTGAATTTTAATGTCCTTTCTTATTGTTTATTGGTCATCAGTTTCATATTCTCCCACCAATGGACTTTGGTACAAGTCAGACAGCTACAATAGAATGGAAAGGGCTCTAGCCCTCCTCAGGACGATATTAATATGTGGACTTGGGAGGTTACCAAGGCCTCATTGGATCTCAATATCTCCGTTTTGAAAATATTGAAAATGGTAACACAGAGTTGATAGAAAGATTAAAGAGATAATACATATACTGGGTGTAGTTTTTAATAACTATTAGCTAGACATCAATTGAACTTGGAGGTGGCTAATATATGTTATTGACAGAAATATAAAATGCAGAGGTGATCATAAAGATCATAGATCTCTCCAGCTTCAGTGTAAAAAATAGTCATGTGTCACCTAACAATGGAGATACTTTCTCAGTAATACATAGATGATTTTGACTTGCAAATATCCTACAGTGTATTTATGGAAATTAAAATGGCTATGACGTTACTAGGAGACATAATCTTATAGGACTGCCACGTATATGGGTCTACTGTTGACCAAAACATCATCATGCAGCACACAACTATATTAGAAAATTAGATGGAAACTATTCAGTGAATTTCCAAGAACTGAACAACAAATTAGTAATAGGGTAAAAACAAGCCATGTCACCCAAGTTTTAATTGCTTTTGCCACCATACCACAGTGCCTCATTATCTACCGTTCCTGAAGTTTGACAAGAATAAACTTTAATAAAATGAGCAGCTCATTTTATGGATTGAGATAAAATGGCTTCCTCAGTAACATCTGAGGAAAATTAGCTGTGTAGGGCCACAAAACAATATGCTCCCAAGTTCAAAACTCATTTTTACATTCTAAAATTTCTACACCAATGTGGGTATGTGTTTTTCGTGCAATGCACAGTGTCTTGCTTATGGTAAATACACAATTTTTAAAATCGATTAACAAAATAAAGTCTTTCTAAATAAGATTCATGACTCTCAGCATGGGGCAGTTGTATCCCAGGGGACATCTGGGAAATCCACATTTTCACAACTATTGGAAGATGGTGCCACTGGCATCTAATGGGTAAAGAACAGGGATGCCACTTTCATCCTAAGATGTACAGAACAGCCTCCAGAAAGAATTATTGTCCATATTAGCAATATTGCTGAGGTAGAGTAGTCCTGAAAAAGATCCTTCTTCAAGATTTCCAAGTTATTTATTTACCCTTGAGTTACCAAAATAGACTTTTCTTATTAATTTTACTTTTGCAATTATTTTGAATTTATTTTGTTCAAAAGGTATCATTAACCCATTTGTTTAAATGGTAAATAAATAATAAATGAGAAAAAAATAGTTTCATTGCATCTGCTTCTATCTGATCACTTGAAATGACCTGGTTAAAATTTAGGAAAACTTGACGCTAAATAGAAGGTCTTGAAAATTAATGGGGCCATATCTAATTCCCGGGGTTCTGAAACTTTGTTGTGGATTGGAAACACAGAGAAGGCTTGTCAATCAGACTTTTTGACACAAAAGGTCTAGTAAAGGGCTTAAAAATGGGCACTTCCAGAAAATTCCGGATAATGCTTTTGATCTGGGACCTATGAGAATCACTGGTTCATATTTTAATTTAATTATTAGTTTGGGGTGGTTGTTTTAGTGTTTTCTTCCTCTTCTTCCATAATACTTAGTGGCTTTTTTTAATGCAAATAAAAACTCAATAGCCATTTGATTTTGGCATAAACGCTTAAGTGGATCAAACTGTAACCTAGCCAGGGGCAGTGACTCACACCTGTAATCCCAGCAGCTCAGGAGGCTGAAGCGGGAGGATGGAAAGGTCAGAGTCAGCCTCAGCAAAAGTGAGCCGCTAAGCAACTCAATGAGACCCTGTCTCTAAATAAAATTCAAAATAGGGCCAGGGGTATGTCTCAGTGGTTGAGTGCCCCTGAGTTCAATTCCCTGAAACTCCCCCGCCCCAAATTATTGTAGTCTAACGTGATTCCCCCAAGCCCAAAATCCTATTATTGAGAGTGTTTTGTTGAGCCTGTCACCTTTCGAAGCAGCACATGTGAATCCAGTCTTTGGAGCACAGCACAGGAATCTGGAAAGGACATCCTTCCATAACTCTTCCCCTGTACTCCTTCACTCTTCCTCCTGTCTCAAATGTGTTACTATTGATTCAGGGAGAGATCACACAACCACCAGTCTGACATTAACAGGGTTAACTAGGAGGGAAACATCCATGTAGATTGTGTTTATTACTTTTGCAATTAGATTTGCATACCATTGACGCCTGCTCCCAGGGGGTGCATTTGTTACATGAGGAAGGTAAGACAAAAATGAGGCCAGATCTCTGGCAAGTTCCTCCTTAGCCTACTTTCCCCTCTCTTGCTAACAACATTTGTTTTCCTCCCCTGCAAATCCGATGAGAACCAGGAGAAAATAAGGGTAGGCAATAAGAGCGCTTTTACTCTGACTGGAAAATTCTAGTCCCAAACTGCAGGCCGGGTTCTGATGACATCTCAGATCAAGCTGTAGACAGCAGAACTTGACTTAATGTCCCAGGAAACGTTAATCTGCACCTTGAAAAGTTTGATTTTAAAGATTGTTACGATCAATTGACTCGGACAAGAGGTCACACTTCATTGCTCACTTCTCCCACGTTACATTACTGCATCTGAGATAGGGAGCTTCCTTGGTATAACTGGGGAGCTAGTTAGTAATTGGGTAGTATTCATTTTCTAGACATACTGGGGATCTGGCCAAAAAAAAAAAAAAGTGGGGGAGAGACAATATTTTAATACCATGGAATTGTCACAGAAGAGTTTGGTTACATACTAATTCCAAAGTCCAACTGTGATTCACGTTGCATTTCAAAAGACAGAAAATTAAATGTACTTGAACTTCAGATAGTTTATACTTTTAACAATATATACATATTCTTGAGTTTTATATATGTATGATATATAGGATTTATTAATTTATATATATGCATATATATGCAAATATATGTGTGTGTATATATATATGCACATAGACACACACACACACACACACACACACACACACACACACACCCCTACAGTGCTGGGGCATTGTATTCTGTAAGACAAAAAGGGCATGAAGTTCACTACTATGTTGTAATTTTCAGGTCCAGAGAACGGTGGTCTCTTTTGTGCTTAGCACTTCCAAACTTGTATTCTACTATATCAAATCACCATGCTCTAAGGAAATCACCTAGCACCTATTTAGGAAGGCAGGGAACACTTCACTGGTATTAAGCCACTATGCATACACACCATTATCTGATAAAATACATTACCAGTTATATAAACAATCATTTATTTCAAATACTTCATTCTGAAGCTGTTAATTCAGTTTTAAGTAAAATCGTGACCTGGAACATGCGTTAGATTGATTCATTCATTCAATTGTTCACTTATTTTTTTTTTCTTACAGCATATATTTAAATTGAGTGGCACATGCCAAATGTTAGCTGTGTTTTCACTGTGGCTACACAGATTCTTCCTAGCAAGTTTGTCCTCATCAATATAGCCATTAGAATTCGATGTTTCAACAATAACAAATTTCATAAAGTGACTGAACTAATACCATATATAATGATAAACTAATGAAACTGATTTTTGAGGGAGTGTATTCGATTATAGTACCCTATATAAATTAATTGATAACTGGTGACAATGGACAATTATGCATATCACAGGATTGTGCAGTTTATAAGCATTCTTCCTATCTCAGGAAGCATTCTTTCTTTACACATCATAATCTGCTGGAAAAGATGAAGTATGGAAAAAATTATGGTTTTTAAAAGTTAAATGACTACCCCAAAATAGTAAAAGATCCCAGACCATTTTTTAAAAAAAAATCAGCAATATTTTCACATTCTCAAGGGATCATGTAAAATCATTTCTTACCATTAAAAGGGAATTAAAAATCACTTTGTTATGATAAAATTTTGAGATTATGGGGTCCTGAGAAATCTTCTGAGGATTGTGAAACCCAGGTTGAAACACTTTAATACAAATTTAAAAATAGAAATAAAATTGAAACTTTTATTTAGTGATAGCTCAGTGCCAAACTCTATAATGGGTTCTGCAGGAAACAGAAAAAGAGCAGGAGACCCTGCTCCCATTTAGACACTAATGGATAGGTGCTCTTAAATGGCCTTAAACATCATTCAGATATCCATCTCCTAAAAGGAGAGTATTGTGCTGATATTATTGTCTCATTTGAAAAAAAAAAAAAGGAGAAGTACAGTCAGAAAGAATACGCGGTATTTTGGAAGGCATTTTTTGATAAAGTGAAATGACTGAATAGATCATTACTCACTATGAAACTCCTTGGCTTCCAGTAGTAAAGTCTTCCCACTGAGCAGGAAAAATGTTTAAGAAGTTTTAGGAATAAACAGTACTATAAAAATAAACTACATTTTTGTATAAGAATGTTGATAAATATGAGTAACTAAAAGAGTTAGCTCAAGATAAATGATGAGATGAATTTAAATTCCTTCCTGAGATTAGAAAGAAACAAGTCGTGGCTGAGACTGACCGCTCCTGGCATTGTCTGTCTGGTCAGCCCGTGTTGAGGGATATGATTCAACAACTTGAACGCCTCTTGTTGAACAAATAATTGAGATTTTTAAGTGCGGTCACTAACACTTCAGTATAATAAATCTGATTGAAAGTGATATTTAAGTTTCAGGAATGGGAGAAAATTTTGTTAATACTTTGGTTGTTTTGTAAATGAAGAACTTTTACACATAATCATAATCTTAGCAGATACAGGTAAGATACAAGCCAATGTTGATGTTATCTCTCCACCCCAGGAGACCAGTTAGCTAGAAAGAGGTGAGTCCTAGACAGGGAGAGTTATAAAGATAAGGGTTACAGATTTTCTTTACTCTGGGCAATTCATACTCTTGCATAAAATTGGTTTTATTAGTATGATTTTCTTTGTTATAACAAAATACCTGAAGGTAGGTCACTTTATAAAGAAGAGAGGTTTATTTAGTTCAGAGATTGGCATCCTCATTGGATGGGCCTCTGGAGAGAGTCTAACAGTAGATGGGATGGCATCGTGGTGATAGAATATGTGAGAATGAGAGATCACATTGCAAGACAGAAGTCATAGAGAGGGAGAGAAGAGGATCCAGGCTTGCTACTGTCATAACTCTACAAAATTCAGCAAGGGGTACTTAATTCCTTCTGAAGGCAGCACTTTCCCACTAGGCCCCGCCTCTTAAAGGTACACCTCCCTACATCACCATGCTGAAGACCAATCTTCCACACATAAATTCTTAGGGGACACACTCAAACTATATCCACGCCACAGCAGGGGTTGAGGTGTTTGGCAGTGCCAGGTATGCACAGGGTACAAAGGCCTTTTGCCATCAGGTCTCAGAGGAGGTATGTCCTGTTTCCATTAGCCACCTTTACTCTTAGAAGGAGATAAATGTAGTCCTGTCTCTTGCATATATTTCGGCCAGAATTTGGAATTTAGGGATGGATCTGCTTGTTTACAATCAACCTACCACTAAAAAATACAAAATAAACAAAAATAAAAATTACAAGTAGCTCTGCTCCATCAGCATAAAACTATCCCAAGGTTTTATCAAGTTTCATCACCCAAGCCAATAGATTACCAAGGACACTCAAAACAGAAAGGCTTGTTTCACCATACCCAGTGATCCTAAGGAGAACACACTTGATCACCGCTGAAAGGGACATGGGTTGTAGGTGACAGAAACCCTTGGAACCACTGAGAATAAGAATGTCTGCCGGGGTCCGGCTGCAGCAAAATAACCGGGGGGTGGGGGGGGTGGTGACGAATAACTTGTGTAGATTGATGCAGCAGGAATGGAAGCCGTTAATTGTAGGACAACAGAGCTATTTATACATTTTGCACAGCTTATCTTAATTAGCATAAACTAGATACATCAGTCAACCAATAAGGAATCTCCACACTTAATGGCTCGCTTTTGTTACTTCTCAAACCACTCCCTCTGACATTTTGCCAGGCACCATCCAGACTTGTTTATGAACTCTAACATTTCTCTGGCAAAATACCAGGTGTTATTTTTGACTTGTTTACAGACCTTAACAAATATCCACAATAGGCTACTTGCCTACATCAGGCAGGACAGTGTCGGTCTGTATGGTCTCAAGCTAGGAGCTGATTTTCCCTAGAATTCCTTGGCTTGGCATTTCTAAAATCTTTGTGCCACCTCCAACAGATAACATTGTTCTCTTTGGCTTTCCATGGTTGGCTAAATCAACCAAATTATACAGAGGATTGTGTCCTACAATTTGTTTTTCAAAACCCTCTCACTTGGTGAAGAATCACATGCCATCCTTCTGTGTGTGTGTGTGTGTGTGTGTGTGTGTGCGCGCGCGCGCGCGCGCATGTTCTCTTTCTCCCAAACTTCCTCTCTCACACCAAACCACACAAGAATGCTTACTTTACTCTTAGCTTTTAATTCACTGTCTCTTTGCAGAGGAATTGAGAAATAACTCTCTATAGAGCACTACCTGGAGTGGGTTAAGTGGTCTTGGGAATGGTTTTTCACTGAGATGAGAACAATCCAGTTTTTTTTTTTTTCAGTAGCAAGACTGACAAGTTGGTCATAGTGTCATCTATACATAAGCTTTTTGGAAAGTTACAAGCTGAACTCTTGATACTCTCTTTGATACAAATTGTTATTTCCTTCTATATACACATTCTACTCTTCCTACTCTCAGAAATTCCTCTGAGATGAACAAATGATCCACATTCTAAAAGGTAAATGAATCACAGAGCGATGCTGTGGTCGTTAATTTACCGTACTACAACAGCAGCATAAAATTAGGATTTCTATTTGCATGGGAAACATTGTGATTTTTTTTTTTTAAATGTGAGGGGATTTTCCCACATTTTTTAAATAGATTCTTTTTTCAGAATCTAATGACTAAGATTGTAAAAACAACTGCTCTCAGACTTGCCCCTCACTTCTGACCCTACACCCATGCAAATTTTGTCTCTGCATGACAATCAGTCACATAGTCATAAAATAGACTCTTTGAGTCTATTTTAGCGAATTTAAACAAATGAATCTCTAAAATATGTGCAAACCAAGCCCAGTGGAGACCTGAAGCATCTCAATAGCCTTTCATTCAAGTTAATGCTGCTACTCAAAAAAATTAGTGAAACACAAATTATTGCACTTGGAAAATTACACACATTTTGTTTAATTGTGTATAAATGAACCTAGAGGGAGTATAATTCTGTAATTTTCAAGCCAGGAACGGAGGTGAACAGGTTTCTAGGCATTTGACTATTATAATACTCACGTGCATGGCACACATTATCCCCGCAATTACGGAGCCATAATGCAGTCCTGATGCCATTGAGCATTTCATTAGTTGCTGTATTGGAAACTTTTTTTGTTGAATCCGAGAAAATTTCTAAATGTGGACTCTAGTTGATCTTTCAGTATAAGTTGAACAAGACATACAAAGAATAAGAAATAAGAAACCACTCTGTTGGTTTTAGGTTGAATGTTGGAAGAGAGGCGAAATTTAAACTGAAGTCCCTTGTCAGCTGTTCTAAATGAAATACGTATTTTCTCAAGTGAATACTTTTTTTCCCTCAGAGACATTAATGGCAAACTTAGCTGAGCTACAAAAAACTGCAGGGGTTTAACAATTCTGTACACATAGTAGGAGTTTGATGAATGAATCTGATTGGAATAAGAAATCATGGACTTTAGACAAAATAGATCCAAATTTTGTTTTTCTAATTCATGTTTTTTCTTCATCTTAAGTGGTTTAAGTCAATCCATGAAACCAACAATCATAAATTTAATTAATTTTAACCTAAAAGAAAGGACTCTACACTTGCACATGCATGGATTGATTTCCTTATTGGAAATTGCATCTAAATAACTTCCAGTTCCATAGAAATAATGTCCAGAGCAACTTATATGTTGAAGTTGCCATGCATCTTAGAAGGGAAATAAGAAATTGAAAATCAGTTGTTTTAGGAATGGGTACGATAGCAATTTTTTCTATTGTACTGACAGAGTATATACTACAGAATTTGTCCCAGAATTCAAGTGTCCTGCTTATAGAATACCTAGCAAGCATCTGTCAGCATAGCTGAAGAGTTCTACAGGAAAGTACACACAGAGTGCCATCATGGCTTGTCAGGAAATGAATCTGTCAACAGGTAGAGAGGATATGGATGTTTCTCTACCCAGCATCACATGTAAATGGGGAAAAGGTAAATACTTGTGCTATTGAGTGTAAAATATCTGCAAACACAAATATGGGTTTATAAACCCATAAAGTTGACGGATTTTATTCCTGTGGTCTATTCTATCACACAGGCACTGTACTCTATTTTACAGAGAGTACGCCATTCATTATAATGCATCTCTCTGTACCTTGGACGAATAGTGGATAACACTTTGTTCTTTTGTTCTTTCCTACCAACTGTTTTCTGTTATTTTATTTCAACAAACCTTTATCACATGCCTCCTGGGCGCTGGGCACCTGTTTTATTATTCTAATATGATGAGATCAACAGACCAGAAGGTGATTGCCACTCAAAAGAGAGCTTGTGACCCACAGATCCCGTGATACGGGCACAACTCACTGGAGTGTGGGCATAAGAAAGCCCCAGGACAGGTCAGTCAGTACATAGGGTGGAAGAGGTGTAGACGAAAACCTTCACAGTGGTTTTGGCAGAAAGGAAAAAGAGTCGGCACGGTGAGGATGGGCTAATTTGGGTCAGTTCCAAGGACTCTGGCCTGTGCAGGCTGTCCCCAGTTTCCTAATAATTGGTTCTAGGGTAATCAGGGGAGGGAACTGAGTGGGCAGAGTGTGAATCTGACCAAGGTTGTGGTGGGAGTGTGGCTTTGGATTGGCTGATTTGTGTATGAAAGGCGAGTTTAGCTTCTATCTTTGGGAACTACCGACCTTCTCTCTAGGGTCAGGATGGCCCCAAGGCACAAAAGATGCAGAATAAAGAGACACAATTATTACAGCACCATGTTGGATTTTAAAATTATAGGAGTTACTAAGGGTAGAGAAAAGAGTAGTATGCAAGGGTATATTTATATCCAGGGTTGTTACAGAAGTTAGACAAAACTAACTGTGATAACATATTTCACACAGAAATGCAAAAATGCCTAGCACAGAGTCCAGCACATAATAGCTGTTTAACAGACTTGCATTTTCTTTCTTCCTTGAAGATGTAGGAATTCCTAGAGATTTGACATAAAGGGGATCCAAAGATATTGGGTGGGTTGAATTTGCTGTGATGGAGACCACACCTAGAAAGGGGTAGATTCTACAGGCATCCCCATCTCATCATGAGTGGGAACAAGGTACAGAATGAAGAAACATGGTTGAATCTTTGTGAAATAAGCTGGGTTTTTTATTCAAAATAAGTTTATTCTGAAAAAACTTTAAAAATTACAAAATGTCCACATGGATAGGAAATTTGGAGGAAAAAAACAAATTCTTGATTCAACAAAAATTAATTCCAAGCACATTTTCTTATCAGATTTCATCAATCTATCCAAGAACATGTACATATAGGCACACATGTCAACAGCTGGACCTAAATGTGAATGCAAATTTCTAACAACTATCAATTCTCTTGGGCAGAGTGATGAGCACTTATACTAGGAGACATCTATACGTTCCTTCAAATCCTCTAATGCATTTACTATAACCACTGGGGTGGGAACAAGTTCCAAAAGGGCTTTACCAGATTTGTCCAGGTGGTACCTGCAGGTCCTCACTTTGGATATGCACTCTAACTTCCTGCCCAGGGGCTTCTCTAATCTTGCAGCATTAATGAGTCCTGGGAACTCACTCTGTGTTCACACATATACAACGTGAACAATTGAAGGATTGACCATCTGCATCACCAAATTGGCCAACAGAGCTTGGGTTCTGTTGCATAAATGCTTCCTGTTCAAAGGTCACCTCCAAGGAGCACACAGGAATGAGAACTATTATCCTAGGGGTGGAAAATTCAGGAACATGTCCTTGTACTACCTGCCCTTACTTCACCGTGTCCTACCCTAACTTTTATTCCTGCTTCTTGAGCCTCTTCTCAAATAGAGTCCAAATCCAAGTCTTTGACTGAAGCTCTGCTTTGGGGGTGGAACAGGGCTAAAACAATTGGCCCAGCATGTGAGCTCAGAAGACAGACTCTCATGATGAAATGTGGGTACTGGATGCACATCCTGCTCACACAGCAGTAGGGATCCCAGAGCAGGTGATGGTGGGTGGTGATCATCTCTGGAAGGCAGTGGCACCAAAACTGCTCACACCTGGGTGGATTAGAGTGACATCAGTGCAAGGAGAAAGAGAAGCACTGGGCTTTCCAACAGCTCGAGAACCCACACAGTTGCACTTGGCCCTTGTTCCTTTCTTCTGTCATTTGGCTATTTTGTATTTTATTGATTTTTGCCCCTCTTTACTTTGCTCAGCCTTGTAGTTGAATTGTGTTTAGTCTCTTCTTCCTTTTGTAGCCTTTGAAATAACAACCCAATTTCAGACCTCTTCTTTTTCCCCAAGTTTCTAAAGCTCGACATTTTCTTCATGGTATGGTTCTTAGCCACACTCTCCAAATTTCCATATGCAGTTTCATTTTTTTTTTTACGTTTGAAGTATTTCCTAATTTCTCTTTTGACACATGAGTTATGCAGACATGTATATTATTTAATTTCAGAAATAATGTGGTATATATATATATATATAGCTG
Organism: Ictidomys tridecemlineatus; assembly: GCF_052094955.1. Taxonomy (NCBI): domain Eukaryota; kingdom Metazoa; phylum Chordata; class Mammalia; order Rodentia; family Sciuridae; genus Ictidomys; species Ictidomys tridecemlineatus. Next base: position 141,985,607 of record NC_135484.1, read on the forward strand.
TTATATATTTCTAACTTTTTTATTATAATTTAATAAATATATAGGTGTTTGAGATTGATCCCAGGGCCTCGCTCATTCTGAGCCCATCCTCTCCTACTAAACTACAACCCCAGTCCTTATATATTTCTAATTTAATTCTGGTCAAACTTCTAATTTAATAGTGATGAATTGTATGATCCCATTCACATTAAGTATATTGAGACTTGCTTTATAACTCAACATGAAGTCAACCATGGTACACAAACTATGTGCATCAAAAAATAAGGTGCATTCTACACTTGTCTGTAGTGCTATCTAACCATCTATTGAGTCAGGGTGATTGATGGTGTTCATATCCTCTGTGTCTTTTCTCATTTGAATATTTTGTCTATTGGTCTGTCAATTGCTGAGAAAGGGGTATTAAAATCTATAATTGTGGAATTGTCTATTTATTCCTTTGATTTTTGTCAGTTTTTCTACATGTTTATTTATGATTGTTATATTTTCCTGATGAATTGGCCCTTTTATCATTTTGCAGTGTTTCTCTTTATCTCTTTTAACACACTTTGTCCTGATGTCTGTTTTATCTTATAGTAATACATCCATTCCAGCTGTGATAGTCAATGTTTCACCACCACCGTGATCAAAATCCCCGAATAAAACAACTTAGAGGAGAAAATGTGTAATTTGGCTCTTTATTTTGGCCTGTGGTTCAGAGATCTCAGTCCATGGTTTGCTGGATTCCCTGCTATTGGCCTGAGGTAAGGCAGAACATCATGGAGGAAAGGTGTAACAGGTATGACAGAAGCGAGATGCTCATCTCAGGGCAGCTGGGGGAGAGAAAAAAGTTTGGGGGGGGGCCTGGAAACAAATAGAGTCCCAAGGCCACACTCCCAGCGATCCAACTCCATGCTCCACTTGCCTACAGTTTTCACCATCTCCTAGTACTTTATTCAAATTTTGTCAGTCCATCAGATTGTTTAATGATGTGCTCAGAATCCTCATGATTCAATCATTTCCCCTCTGAACATTACTGCAGGTCCTAACACAGGAATATTGCCTAATACACAACATTTTGGGGGACATTTCAGCTCCAAACCGTAACACCAGCCTGATTTTGTTTAGTGCTCACCTTGTGTATCTCTTCCACCCACATACTTTCAATCTCCCACTGGTCCCAGTGAACTCTGCATGCAATCTGTGCTTCCGTAGTACTCACATTGTTGACCTTCACCGAGATAGACATGCTGGTTCCAAAAAGGAGAAATACTTCCACCAGGAGATGCAGTAGGTTTTCCATTGAACTTGTAGATATGACTACTACCTGGTCACTCTTGACAAGGAAAGGAATTACTATACTTCTGGGAAAATTCCTTCTATTAGCCATGGCAAGCTAAAGTTGCTCTTGCACCCTGAAGGTAGTAAGAGATTTAAGTGGAGTTCATAAAATCCACTGGCTGGCTGTTGGTGCGTCTCAGCTTGGTGATGGCAAATAGCCAAGTACAGCAACTATGGTCCGACAAAAGCAAGATGAAAAGGTCTTAGAGTGTTCAGGAATGGAGGTCTGGGTTTCCCCATCGGTCAAGCTACCCAGACCAAACCAAATGTTGGTGAAACAAGAGAAGAAATTTTAGAATGGGTAGTAGAAGAAGTAGATGAGGGATATCAATTATGTCCACAAGGCTGGCTGAAACAAAGAACTACAACTTGGTATTTCTAGACTTAAAAAAAAAAATCCAAATTTCAATTGGCCACCACTCTAAGTAGCATTTAGTTGTAAATGGATTAGATTTAATGACAATCAGGCAGGGCAATATAATGGAGGTGGGATTTGTATTGAATCCTTGTGTGTCACTCCTGTTTTTCTCTCCTGCTCTTGAGGGTCACTTCTCAATAAACATCCTAGATACAAGTCTAACATTTTTTTTTCTTGGAATGGAAGGCAGTATAACGTTTATAAGATAGAAATAGAATACTATGCCACTAGTTCATAAACATCATTTTATTTCCTTCTTCAAAATAAACTTACGAGACAGATACTAATCTGACCTTTATGGAAAAGGAGCAGAAACTTAGTATGTTCCCCCCAAATTATCACCTTGGCTGAAACAAACCTTTGTTCTAAAGACATCACTGTTGCTTCATCCAAATGTCCTGCATGTCTATTCACTCAATGCTTCACTCATTCTTTACTGGTCACGAGTGACCAATAAATCCCAGCCACTGTTCTTGGCATGGGGATAAAAAAGTTAAACGAAACCTACAAGTTTTGCCTTCTTTAGGCTGATAGTCTATCGATCAGAGACAGACAACCAAAAAAAAAAAAAGAAAAATCAGAATCAACATGATGCCAGAGAGTAATAAGAACAGCATCTGATGCTGTGGGTTGGTGTACTTGATATCTGTTCCAGTGACTTTCTCCATGACAACAGCTAAAATGCTGAACAATTATTTCCTCAGTTCACTCTAAGAAATGTTGCTGATGGGATTTAGGTCTTATGAAAAGTGAAATGATAACAGAGGAAGTGGGAGGCAGACAGGGTGGCATGCAACTGTTTTGTTGGTGCAATCACAGCTCAGCCAGCGAGGCCGGGAGCTGATGTCATCAGCGAATATTCTGCACTCATCAAGCAGCTGGAAGCTTCTTCATCCTGATTGTAAGGGGAATAGCAGATCCACTAGTGACCTGCTATTATTATTGTCATTAGCATTAAGCTCTCATGTAACCCATCAAGGCAAGAAGGATCGCAGTTTAATTTGAATTTAAGTCACCACCCATGTTGAGCTTCCACTCCATGTGACAGGTGCTGGGTGAAGAACTGAGGGCCAGAAATGTTGGTGGGGCTTAAGAATGAAGAATATGCAACCCCTGCCTTTGCAAGGTGCATAGGCTATCTCTCATAATTCAAGATTGTATCTGTGATAAATAGAAGATCAAGAGCTCTGCCCTGGAACACCATACAGCCAGGAATGATCGGTTTGCTTCTGTGGGATCCTAGGATTCCCCTCCCTGCTCCTGAAGCATCCTTCCTAAGGTCTGCCTGTTTAAAACAGCCAGAAAGCAAGTTCTGACTCATGATTGGTGCAGCAGAGCATCACCCTTTCTCTTACTTATGCCGGAATTAATCATGTGTGCCAATCATTAAAACACCGTACCTAGGAACCCCTGGAGAAGCTCAGACCATTGCTTTGACTCAAGTCTTCCCCAAGACTTTATTCCTCAAATTTCCTGACTTCCTGTTGTGATGTCCTGTTTCCCTCCCCAGCTAATCAGTGCTCCCTGAACATCTGATATGGCTCAACCCTTGAAAAGCTTAGATTACTTTTCCTCCTGCTTGCCCTCTGCTGCCAAACAGCCTCCTTCCCATGGGTTTTGGTGTCATGGGCTCTCTGTAGCCTTGGGATCTGAAAGGCCAGAGCTGGCCCTTCAGCGATTGTCAAAGGCTATAGAGATTTCTACCCACTCGCACTATGGAGTTAATTTGCTTTCATGACCTGTCAGTCTCTTGTGATCACTTAATGCCATCTCGGTTGTGACATGGATCCACGAAAATCAACTCCTCTGGGTCAGCCACTGCGTTGACTCCATCTGCTCCTAAGGGGCTGCAGGAAATGGGGCCTGCTCTTGCTGTGGCCGTTTACATCCAGAATGATCAATCCTATGTTATTGAAGACACAGAAGCAATTGTTAAAATCACGTCTTCCTCACATTGGTTCGGTGACAACACAGTGGTTGGAAATCTTTCCTTAAGTAACCAAATGTACAGTGATTTTTTTTTTTTTAAATTTCTGGTAAGGAGGGAAAGAGTGTGAATGAAATGGGGGATAATGACGTCAACAATTTTTCTTGAGAAGTTTCAGTTGATGACCTATGTGACAATGACAGACAGTTACTATCCTTCACTATGCATTATGCCAATGAGTTACCGCAACACCAATGACATAATTATAATGTCTGCTTTAAAAGGGGACAAAGAGTAGAAGTTGTGAGAAGTTATGTGACTAGCCTGGCACCTTCTAGCAATGGGTGTTGCTAATGAGAACACTCTAGAGACTTCTGGGTTCTATTTTCTTCTTTTTGCTTCAGAAGACCCCAGGTCTCCATTCTTAGAGGAAGTAACTTGGACAAAACATCTCAATAAAACATAAAATGAACATAAAAATTCATTTATAGATTCTCAGTTTCTATTGGTCTGTTGGGGCCATGGAAGTTCCCAAATTCAGGAGCAGGGGGTAATTTTCATGACCTATGGAAACAAATAAGCCTCTGATTGTTGGCTTTAAAAGGTGACTTTGAATTCTGGAGATTTTTGTTAAAATGATGAACAAATCTGTTCAACAATTTTAGAATGGTATGCGTACTAAGTTTTACTGAGTAATGCTGACTAAAATGAAGCATATATAATTCTATATAAAATATACAAATTTCTTTATGACTGTAGAAAATTCTTTATTCCAACCTCCCTTAGTCAGGTTAGGGTTGGTGAGAGGTGCATTCCAGAGGCCTCACAAGGAGACCCTCTATTTGAGGGCTGATGTGGTAGGCATTTTATTGATCTCTGCTATATGGATCAGCATGTGGATGGATGAATAGGTGAATGAGCTAAACTCTGATTTGTTTCTTTTCTTTGCATCCAAATATCACTTTTATAATCCTCTTTTAATTTTTTTCTAAATTTTTCAAATATAATTGACAAAATTATGTATCTTCAAGGTGTAGAACACAATTAATTTGATGTTTGTGTACATTGTACCATGATTGCTGTAATCAAGTTAATCAAAACATCCATCACTACATTTAGTTATCAGGGATTGTGTTTGTTGAGAATACTTGAGATCTAGTCTCTTTGCTTATTCCCAGTACACAATATGGTTTTGTTGATTATAGTCACCGAGCTGCACATTAGATCTTCAGGACTTAAGAATAGCTAAAATCAATTTTGCTTTCAAATCTTTAAAGCAACAGTCCTAATAAATAGTTTAATATAGAACCATTTTAATAAGACTAAGTCAGATTTAACTGCACATTGGTACCCTCTAACCCATGTCTTATCTTCCACCCCGCCCACAAGTCTTGGTAACTCTCTTATGGCTTTGATGTTTGTTGGATTTCACAGATAAGACATTAAGATGATTCTCGAACTGACTGTAAAACTAACTGAACTCATCATCTCTAGGGAGTTTCAGAAAAGAGGTCCAGGAGCTTCGTGAAGTATCTGTAGATATCACCCAACAGGTGTAGACCGTGGTCTTATGTTGAGAATATCTGAACATAAATGCTTAGAAGTAATTGAGGACCCAAGAAGTTCACAAAGGACAACCAATGGTTTTGAGTCTGCATATTATGTCACTGTGATCTAAAACAAATTCAATTGTATTTTTTTAAAATAACTTTAACTTACCACAACTTCATGAATTCTATGCTACTAAGACCATGTTCTAGTTGTTTTGAAGTACCAACCTATGTTCCAGTATAACCAGATTATCTTGGAGAGTAAATTCAGTTTCTCTAATTCTTTATTCCAATTGTAGTAATGAATAATTTGGACAACAAAAGCCAGATGTTTTGTACTGAGTAAATAATTAATTTTCTAGAAAAGAATTTGATATGAAATAGTTGAACCTGTTGTCTAAATACTCTTGTTCTTTGCAATTTTTTAAAAAAATATTTTTTAGTTGTCAGCGGACCTTTATTTATTTATTTAATTTATTTATATGTGGCTGAGAATTGAACCCAGTGCCTCACACATGCTAGGCAAGCACTCTATCACTGAGCCACAGCACCAGCCCCTGTAAATTTTTTAATATTGATTTTTTAGGTGTACAGTTTTTACTTTTCAAGTATTTATTTTTATTTTTAGCAATCCTATTAGATTATGAATAGAATTCATGTGACTATGCTATTGCTACAAATAATGGCCCTGATATTAAAATGGTATGCATAAAACATTATGAATAGGTGTTAGATTATTGATTACATATATTATATTTCATGTACATTATTGCTGATGCTTCTTACAACCAAGCTCAGAGATATCCAGGCTCAGAGAGGGTAAGAACTTGCTCAGTGACACACCAGTGAAAAATAAGAGCTGAATCCCAACAACATGCCATGCTTTTGCTCCCATACAACAGTTAGCAGAGACTATAAACTTTTATATAAGTTAACAGTGAACATAAGAATAGCTAAAATTAATTATGCTTTCAAATCTTTAAAGTGACATCCCTAATAGTTTAATATAGTACCATTTTAATATGACTAAGTCATATATTTATGAATGAATCACCTAATTTATTGGAAATCTCTTGGTGTCAGTAGCACATTGAAATACATCACACATATGAAAGATGAAATAGTGAAATTAGTACTATTTTTATAGTGTTTTAGTTGTAAATGGACGCAATATCTTTATTTTTATTTTAATGTGGTGCCGAGGATCTAACCCAGTGCCTCCAGCATGTGGGGCAAGCACTCTCCCACTGAGCTACAACCCAGCCCCCCATTTTTTATGTTAACAGCAAGCAATGTTATTTGTTGGAGCAAAATTACTCACTGCATCAAAAAATACCTGTAACTTCCCTAATGTCACTTTATTATAACATTTAAAATTTTTTTATAAGGACAAGTATATAAAGAGAGATGTTTTACTGGATTTTACATGGCTTCCCTGGAATTTCTATTGTTAAGAGGATTTGGGGTTTGTAGTACATATTATGTTTATGCATGATATAAACCATGAAGATAAACCAGTCATGGGAAGAGTAGAGGAAAAACATCCTCCCACCCTGTGGAAGGTGACAAGGAATGGTTGGTCCAACTCACAATTGGGCTTGAAAACAACTAAATAAGCCCACAGTGTGGAGTGAGAGAATCGGTAGTAGAAGGAGAAAAGTGGGTGCTACATTTTTTACTTGTGGATTACTCAGCCCTAAACAAACAAACAAACAAAAAACCTTTCCTTTCCTTCTATCTAAAATGATGAGCTTTCCCCTGGTTTTCCTCAGGGTCTGCCATACCTCTAAGGCTGTGATCCTAAACATACTGACAGTGACTGTCCAGTCACTGTCATGGGGAAACGATCGTAGGGAAATGGACGTGGAGAACGTGGAGAAGGAGAATAACGCTGCCATTTCTATGCCCATTGCTACATTTTTGTTTTAAATGAACGACTTTCTCCTTTATTTATATGTGGTGCTGAGAAATGAACCCAGTGCATCACACATGCCAGGCAGGTGTGCTACTGCTGAGCCCCAGCCCCAGGCCCAAATTTTTAAATAAAGGATGGTATATCCTTACAATGTTTTATGGACAGATACATGTTAAAAAAATAAACTTTAGATTTTTCTTTATATTAAGTATCTTCAAAATATTATTATTTTCCTATGAACATATTCTTTTATTAACAGGTTAATTCTCTGTTGAAAATATTTTTGGTCAAAGCAGGCTTTGACTATATATCTGGCTTCAACCACTGCTGCCTTCACAGATATTTTCACATCTGTGTTCGTATGATATGAACATACCTAGCAATATTTTCACATAGTACTATAAAGAAGAAAAATAATAATTTTAATATTTAACAACAGTAATTAGATTGTGATATTAAGACTTAAAGAACTACATAAAAGAGCAAAATAATTAGTAATTTTTTGCGGGGGCTAAATAGTTCTTTCAGTTTTGATGCAAACAGTTAACATTTTATAAGATACTTCAACTCCTAGATTTCTCTTCAAATCTAGCTGATATAAAAGATTGTGTCATATGTAATATTCTAGTGACCCTAGAGCCATAAAGTTGAACTGAAGGTTTCATTAAAGCTTTTTAACCTCGAATTTGAAATGATAATTCTACACATTCAAAGCAAAGTTGAACCCACTTAAAATAATATTGATATTGATTTCTTGAGGAAAATTCTCATCTAACATTTATTTGAGTAATCTATCAAAGAGAAATAAAATTATTAAAAATAAGAAATAATAATGACTGAAAATGGCCAAAAGTAACAGGAGTTGGTTCAGACTTTCCTTGACTCCTTCCACAGGATGGCAGGATGTTTATCCTTTACTATTGCAATTACTCCTCTGAAATTTATGATCAATATCCAACAAAAAAGTTAAAACATTCTTCCTTCTCAAAAATGTGCAACCTTGTGAGATTTGCAACTTCTGAAGACAGTTTGAAATATTTTGTGTTAGTGTGGAAGTCTAAGCATGCTTAATTGCATGCACTAGTAACTGCCTGCATTCTGCGTAATATGATCATCCACCTTCCTCCTTACTGAATATGATATCTACTGTGATGGGGTAGAGGACAAGAAGGCTGAGAGAGAAGACATAGTTGGGTTGATTAAATTAGAAACTTCATTTATTGAAGAAATCCATCACTTTATTTCTTAAACTAAGCAGCCTCTCTTGAAGTTTGGTTTTCCAAATACTTGCTGCAGGTGCTCACTTGTTTGTGACCTGTACATTGGCCTTTAACATTCCCATTCCTTCAATGTCATCCACGGGTCCTGAGAGCCTGTGTGTTCACATGGTGGTTTTTGCTGCATGTACAATAAGTTGATTATTTAAGAATTTCCTTAAGTTTCTCATCCAGAATCAACTACGGTGTCTGACATTCTACTTTTATAATCTTATTATGATACACTTGACCTTCACTAAAAGCATGAAATTACAGTGCAAGATGTATTTATAGAAGAGTTGCAGAATTACAGAATGGGCTTGATTTTTAATTGACACATATTCTGAGGGTGAATTACTGGGGAGGGAGAGTAGCCAAATTATATTGTTATATTTGGTGCATGTAATATGTAACAACAAATGCCAATAATACCATTGTTTACAACTATCATGCACCAATATAAATGTGAAGAATTTACATATATTCTTTCTGCATTCTGCAATCTCTGATCTTTATTAAGTAGTTATCATTCTGGAAAATAGTGCATTAGGTAAGTGTGGCTATATTTTGCAGGTTGCTGTGACTAACAGGAACTAAAATATTATATTGTTACTTTTAAATGTGCCCTAATGTAGATTTATTTGATCCACCTGACACCTGTCTGAAATAGGTCAGTTTATTATTCCCACTTATAGCTCAGGAAACCAAGGCATGGGAGGTTCAAGGAGCCTGAAGTATTTCTGTAACTCACTGGAGCCAACAAAGCCCAAAGGCCAAATCCTAGTCTACATGATTCCTGTTTAATAGTCTAGGCCACAAATACTGCAAGACAGATGCAAGACAATAAATGAACATAGACAAGCGCAGTGGCACATGCCTGTATTCCCAGCATCCTGGGAGACTGAGGCTGGAGGATTGCAAGTTCAAAGCCAGCTTAGAATTGAGTAAGGTTTTAAGCAAGTTAGCAAGACCTTGCCTCAAAATAAAAATTCAAGAAAGGCTAGGAATGTAGTTAGGCATTTGAGAGCTCCTGAGATAAATCCTCAGTATCCACCTCTCTACCCCCTCCCAAAAAAAAAGAAAAGAAAAAGAAAAGAAATAAACAACAAATGAGTTTGAATAAAAATAAAAGCAGGGACTTGGTTACTCTTGCTATTAGCATCAACCATACTCTAGCCATATCTAAATGAGAAGGAAATCTTTAAAGTCTTAGCCCTAGAGAATATATTAATTTGGATCTATAACTATGTTATAAAGGCATCAGAGTTTTCATTACAAGGAAAAATTAATGTATAAAATAATTTATATATTTCTTAAAATGAGATAAAAATAGAATTTCTTAAAATAAGATAAAAATCATTTAATTGGGATGTTAATATTGAGATATTTTCCCTCAGTTCTGATGGCGGTGACAATGTGAGAGATGTCCAGATGTCAAAGTGACTGTGAGGTAAAACATGTTTGTCCCTGGTAAGAATTCTATTTGGTTTTCTCTCTACACTAGAGGTTATGGTTAATATTCATGTTGTCTTTCCTTGTCCGTGAGACCCTGGAATACCCAGTCCACATTATAAAAAAATTCTCTGGAATGTTCTTTGAGTCCTTCGACAATCATAATTGCTGGTTTTGTGAGAGATCCTATAGGTGAGCTAGCATAGTTTCAAGAATTTTTAAAAAGAAATTTTTTCCCCCTCTCAATTTACAGCCAAGGCAAGCTAGAATCTTGGTTATCTATCAATGATAGGTAGATTTATTATTTCTTCTTATTATTAGGCAGGTAGGTCACTGGAAGGGCACATGTTCTTGGCAGCCTCTTCCCCTTCTGCTCTCTCTCTGCATCCTGCCTGCCATGAGGATAGCTGCCTCTCTTCACCATGACCTTCCTCCATGATGCTCGGCCTCACCTCGGGACCACAGCAATGGAGTCCGCCTCCATGGACCGAACCTCTGAAACCCTGAGCCAAAATGAACTTTCCTCCTCTAAGTTGTCTTTGGCAGGTTTTTGGCCACAGTAATGAAAAGCTGATACACTTTTCTTTCCTTTAGCCTTTCACAATGTTGCCCACCCACCCCAGACTCACACTGTTATAAAAGTGATGTCTTCAATTGTAGCAGAGATAAGTTTCAAATCTAGAACAAAGCAATGAGTGTTCGTATCATTCAGGCCTGAGTCTGAATTCCTTCTCTGCTCTTAAATAGACAGCCTTCAGCAAGCAAAGCATTCAATCTCCATAGCCTACGTTTATTCGTCAATATTTGCTAAATGTTCAATATTATTGGTAAGAAGACATTGAAGGATATTAATAAGCTGCATAATTTAATTATTTGTTATCAATGATAATATTAGTTGACAAAATACATGATAATTTACATTTAGACAATGTGAATGAAGTATTGACTCCAGGTGTAGAGATCACTTAGCAAAATAAAATGTATAAAAATGTCCTTCCCAGTGCATAGAAAATAATTGGAATGAAAATAATGTTAGACAAAAAACAGAAAGTGTCACAAGTATGGCAAGAATTTTGATTATGCAAAACAATTTTTTTAACTAGTGTCTACTGAACATTATAATGATAATAAAGGTTTGAATCTTAAAAAATCAATTGACTCTCAAGAGCACAAAATTTCCTTTTTCAGTTCACTTCTCCTTGTTTAATAAGACAGAATCTAAATGATTTTGAACTTTGAAGCGCATTTCTAATTCAAAAGCATCTATGGGATTTCCTAGTGTCACTATCTTCACCACAAAACCTGCCTATATATACCTATTTCAACCCAAAGGGCTTCTTTTATATGTTCCATTAAAAATCTTTCTGATATTTAAGTCTGTGTTCTCTTGAGCAAATTACATGACTCTTTAGGATAAATGTGCTGTTAAGGCAATCTTTGGTCAAGATAGTTTTGATCTCTTGTACTTTAAATTTATTTCATTTCTCTTTTATCCTTTTTTTTTTTTTTTTAGCTAAAGAGCCAACATTTCCTACCATCCACCTTGAAAGAAGGAAAGAGAGAGGGAACATTTCATATATGTTCACACTATCATTAAATCATACATTAATTGCTCATTACAGCTAAAATTTCCAATTTATCTGCCTTTTATCAAAGGGGTTATTTTTCAGTTCTTTCATCATTTTTATATTGCTTTAGGATTTGTTCTAAGTTTTTAATATGTATATATGTACATAGAAATATATGTTAATATATACAGTTTTATGTATATATGAAGTTAAATGCTGTGTACATTGCTTAACACATAGGTCTAATCCTATCTAATATACTAATACTACTTTTTAAACAAGAATGAATTATGATGTGTAACCAGGTTCATATAATATCATCAACATCTAAAGGTGCCAAAAACATGCATTGGAGAAAAGATAGCCTCTTCAATAAATGGTGGGAAAACTAGAAATCCATATGCAACAGAATGAAATTAAACCCCTATCTCTCACCATGTGCAAAACTCAATTCAAAGTGGATCAAGGACTTAGGAATAAAACCAGAGACCCTGCATCTAATAGAAGAAAAATTAGGCCCCAATCTCCATCATGTGGGATTACGCCCCAACTTCCTTAATAAGACTCCTTTGGTGCAAGAATTAAAATCAAGAATTAACAAATGGGATGGACTCAAAATAAAAAGTTTCTTCTCAGTAAAAGAAACAATCTGTGAGGTGAATAGAGAGCCTACATTTTGGGAGCAAATTTTTACTCCTCACACATCAGATAGAGCAGTAATCTCTAGGGTATATAAAGAACTCAAAGAGGTAAACACCAAAAAACAAATAGACCAATCAATAAATGGGCCAAGGACCTGAACAGACACTTTTCAGAAGATGATATACAATCAATCAACAAATATATGAAAAAATATTCATCATTGCTAGCAATTAGTTTAACCATCTATATTATTATATTTGGGCTGCTTAAGATTTCACCAAAAAAGAAAACAAAAGTGTATTCAAAACTAAAAACATTAAGCAGAAAAAAAATATCCTTAAAGAACAGATACCTACTAGAAGAGGTCAAAAGTCTTAATGCTTGCATATTGAGAATATAGACAGTAACTCTAAATTTTCCATTTGTCTTAACAGAAATAATTTCTCATCAAAATACATAGAAATTGATTTTTTTTCCATAGGTGTGGTATGATGCTTAGTGTTTTTTCTTGTTTGTTGGTTTGTTTTTGTTAGTTTCTGTTTTGTTTGTTTGTTTGTTTGTTCTGGTTTTTGAGCTGCGTTGTAGTGGACTTTATTAACTGTCCCAGATTTCTTCTTTTACAGTTTCACATCCTTCCATTGGTTTTGAAGCCATGTATGCAATTGGGGATGTGGAGCATGAGAGAAAAGACTGTGTTTGTCAGAAGCAGTAGCAGCAGCAATAAATAGCCGGGTAACTAATTTGTAGACCATGCAACAGAATGAACTCATGCCTTTCTCACCTTTAACCAATGTAGCGTGGAGATGGGGATGGAAACCAAGCACTGAGAAGGACAGAGTGCAGAACAAAAAGAGCCTGCGTCCCCAACACCCTGCAACAACCCTGTTACTCCTGATGCTTTCTTGCAGTTAGACCATTACATGGAAAAGAGATACATTTCTATTTTTGTATAAAGCCACTGTAGAATCTTCTTTAGAGGCACGTGAATATCATTTTAATTAATAAATTGTAACAAAGCTACAAAATCACCTTTGTCACCTTTGTAAGATGTTAAAAGTTATTTATTTTTAAATTTATTTTTGACTTGAAAGGGATTTTAAACAGAACAAAAATTAGTTAAAGAGAACACTCATAATTACTTATTTCTTTGTGGAATTTGGTTCAAAGGGCTTTATAACACACTTGAAATCTAGACTATTTGATGAAAGCATGCAGAATTGCATAATAATTAGGTTTATTTTTATCTCAACATCTATGTATTTAAGCAGGCAGTGTTCAAGATAAAGTAGACTATGTTAACATGTTAAAAATATTTATTGTAAAGTTCCACAAAACAGATGAAAAATGGAAAACAATTTCCAAGAGCTTTCAAAAATAACAATTTAAAGTCATGGAGCAGCCTTTTTGTGGAGAGATAAATAGCTATTTTACAGAAGAGGGTAAGAGATGGTTTCAGTTTGCTATTCAAACGTCATTTTTGTTGACTCTGTAATAACAAATGTACTAAATTCTATTGTGTGTCTTCACATGATTTTAAAAAATACTAGTAAAATTATTTATTCTGAGAAAAATGAGAACCATGAAATCACTTGTGATTATAGATGTTTGTTTTATTGCTGATTAAATTAAAGGCCAGTGTGTGTGTGTGTGTGTGTGTGTGTCCATAAAAATACTTAATTTTAGAATATTTTAGTATTTTTAAAGGAATTTCATACATTAATGGGTTCCAAGGCATTACTATAAAGTAACATGGGATGAGAGCAAGTTCTTTTTTTCAGTAATTTTCATACTAAAAGACAATCAATAGCACATAGGCATTCATAGAGGGGACTTGGGGATCAAACAAGTAATAAGAAGGCCACCAAATGAAGGGAGGTCATCAAAAATGGGTTTTACCCAGAAAGACATCTGGCAAAAAAGTCAGATGAATGACTTCTCACTGGAGTGCACCCAGTTCAGCTCAGCAGTAATGGTTCCTCTCTGTCTTGTGCAACTCAGGTCTGACCTCCATTGCCCGCCCCCGCATCCCCCGCCCACACACACACATTTTGAGTTCCAGGTGCATGCCAGCCTCTATGTTAAGAACCAGGGGTATGAAAAGTAAGAAGCCCTAATTTCAATGATTTAAAGTGAGATGATTCTAAGAGGACGATAGGTTAGAGGGTTGGGAAGAGGTCTATACTCTTTCCTCACTCTCTAGTTTTCCCTGCATATGTCTCTTAGAATCTTGACATCACCAGAAAACTCTTCTAGCAGTCCTTGGCTCTGATGTTATTTCCCCTTAATAGCTAATAATTATACCTGTCATTTACTGAATGCTTATTAGATGACAGGCACTCATTCATTAAATCATTATAAAAATTTTAGGAGATAGCCATTATTATACCCATTTTTCAGATGAAATAACTGAAGCACCTGGAGAGGAAGTAAAAATCAGACAAGTGGAGGATCCAGGTTGTTGCATTTAGGCAGCCTTGTTCAGTACTTCCTCTCTTAACTACTACATTCTTGTCCACCATGACCTTTAATTCAGGTCATAGACAGAATCTGTTTTGCCTTTGCTTGTTTCCTTATGAGGGTGATCTTAAGTGCTGATGTTTCTCAGCTTTAAATTAACACCACAGGTGGAAAATAGCTTCAGATGTTGAAGCAGTTAAACAAAATTTGCATATTGTCCTATAATTTGCTATTTATTTTTTGCTAACAAAAAACAAAGCTTAAAACCCCCCTCTGTTGGATTTTTAAACATTTGATATGTAAGTTGTAAAATTTCTAAGCTAATATAAATTGATATTTTCCCCTTCTTCTTCTATCACTAGGGACTAGTGTTGCCCTAGCCTCGCAAGAATAGGTTAAGCCCAATAAAAAAGGCACCTAATGCCCATAAGGTTCAGTCTCAGTCTCACTTGTAGAGAACTGCACTTCTATGACTTGCAGAATTCCTACTTTATATCCCTGGCCCATTGGTTGCCTGGGTCTAATCTGGTCAGTGAATGCTCTTATTTCATATCTTTTGCTTCATTTAGCTATTCTCTGTTATTTTCTCCTTTGCACGTTATCTTTTTAAATTCCTAAATAAGCCTCTGACAATGAGAAAATGGCCTATGAAATTCTTAAAGGTGTGATATATTCAGTGACATTCCCACTTCATTTCCATTCCTTTTAAAATCCTGAGCTGGATAGTCTGAGTTCCAACTGTAGAGTAAATAGAAACATGGGATATTATGTAACACACTTCTCTTTTACCTGCATATTTGAGGTTTCAAGATGAAAAGGAGACTAATATCAAGAGTGAACCCTAAAATAAGCTATAGACTCTAGTGATAATGACGCATCAATGTAGACTCATCCATTATAACAAAGTGGAGGATGTTTGCAATAGGGGAGATTGTGCATGTGCAAGAGTAGGGGGTAGGTGGAAACTCTCCATACTTTTCCTTTCAATTTCTTCGTACCTTAAAATTAAAGATTTTCCTTGAAAAAAATAAAGTTTATTAAAAACAAAGTTGTAAAGAAAACTGATTTTTCTCATGCTTATATTCAACACAGAACACTTCTGTGATGAGATGTGTAGGGGTTTTCATACCAGTGAACAAAATTTCATACTAGTGTACAATTTTTCAACAATTCTGCCAGGTGTCCTGCAAATGAATTCAGATTGATACTATCTACCTGGAGATTAGCATCAGATTCCACAGGTTAAGGGCTAAATTCCTCAAGACTGCCTTTCTATTTGAGATGTCAATCACAAATAGTAGGTTCACAGCCACACACAACTTCTGTCCAACATGTCAATAACATCAAAAGTTCTCATGACCCCTTTCTTGAACTCAAATCTGTTAAAATGGTTAACAGAATTCAAATAGACACTTTCATTTACTTATTGATAAAAGGCTACAATTCAGGAATAGCCAAATGGAAGAGATTCATAGAGCAAAGTATGAGGAAGGTACTTGGAACTTTTCTTCTGCAGGCAGCACTCTCTTTAAGTGTTCAAAAACTTTACAGTTCTGTCCTTGTGAACTTTTATGGAGGCTTCACTACATTGATTGAACCAATGGCTATTGATAGTCAGTGAAACTTTCAGCCTCTTCCCTCCCTGGAGATGGAGATGAAATTTCAAAACCTCTAATCAAATTGTTGATTCCTCTAGCATCAAGGTCCATCCTTAGGGCTTTCCAAAAGTCAATACATTGGCATAAACCCAAAGGTTCTTGCTATGAATAACAAAAGACTTTCTCTTCATTCTTATTGCTTTTACCCTTTAGCAAATTCTAAGGATTTTAGAGGGTCCTATACCAGGAATGGGTGTGAAGACTGAGTATACATTTCTCCTTATAAATCACAATATCACAGGAACCATACATTAAAAAAAGAAGTAAAAACCATAGCATGGAGCTCAAGCTAATTATGTTGCTGTATTGAGGGGTTTTACCAATAGAAGTAATGAAGACTCTTAGAGTTTATTAATTACACATAAATATGAAGAAAGATCTTAGGCTTACCTGGATGGAACTTTAGAATTGGATACACCTTACACACTTAATTTCAACATTCTCTAAAGACTATTCTTTCAGCAAATAAATAGTATAAGAAATATTGTTTCAGCCTGGTCTCTGGGTAGGAAAAAAAAATAATGTCTTACTAGAATTTAGATGCAGGGGCATACCTTCAGAATAATTCAGAGTTGAAATGCATTGTGTCTTCATGATTGAATAAACCTAAAACAAAAAAATCTAAAATGATAGTTATTGTAGGTCTGCCTTAATCACTTACAGTAATTGTGTGATTACTGCCTGAAACAAATGACAATTTTCAGAGAATGGATGGGGTGACATGTGTTTTAAGGAATCAAACAGGAAAGACTATCAAAAATGAGCTTGCAATGCACAATGAATGAATGAATGAATGAATAGAAAATTAATTTCCATGAACAAAATTCAGTAGAATTGGACACCAAAGAACTGCAATTCAGTTGTAAGTCCATAAAATATGTATTGTTTTTAAGCACATAAAGAAAACAATATTGAAAAAGACTTTAAGGGCTTGACAAATTTATTAATACATTTTCACATAATTCATAGGTCAAAGGAAAAATGAAATTGAAAATACCTAGAACTGAATAATATCAATATATATTCTCTGAAAAATCTGATGGTACTATTCAAGTCCTACTTAGACAGAAATGTTGTTGTTAAAACATATAAGTAAATATATGTCATTTTAGAAAAGAATGGCTAAGAATTGGCTATATGTCCAATGTAACAAACTGGAAGTGCAATACCCAAAAAACAAATAAAAACAAAAGCAAAAAAACAAAAAACAGAATGTATCCCAAAATAAAACAAAATGAAACAGAAAGATGAAAGAATCTAATGAAGAGTAGAACAGTAGAAAGAAAAGGCAAAGTCTGAAGGTAGTTCTTTATATAAAGATTAATTATATGAATAAAACTATAATTAATAAAATGTATATAGTTACAAATATTAAAATTTAAAAATGTCATACATCCACAAAGTATAAATTATAAAAAATACAATAATAATATAATAAACTTGATAGCAATACTTCAAAATTTTACATGAAGTTAAAAGTCTCTTGAAAGAACTATCTAGAAAAGAAATTAAAACCTGAGAGAGAAAATAGCCAACTACTAAATTAGATGTCAAACACACATACACACACATTGAAACAATCTACCCCTTTCTAGGGATAGTGAACTCCGATTTAATGCTGGCTTTCTTAGAACATAAAGGATGAGCATTGAATAACACATTTATAAAAATCAATAACTCTGACATCAAAACTACCTACAATGTAAGAAAAAAAATCACTGAAGACCAGCCTCTTTATTAATAACCATGTGACCAAATACTTCAAAAATATTAGCAAGTTGAATTCACCAACTAATATGTGAACACACTGATTCATTTAGATTGTGTTGCATTTTACACAGAATCTCAAGAATGTTATTTACCTTAGCAAGACTATCATTATATGTTATGATGATAACAGACAAAAGAGAGAAAGCAACTGCTCCTCTCGGAAATGTAAAATGTCATTTAATAAAATTCAAATCCTGCTGATGACATAAAATACTGAATTAAGAATTTGAGAACAGGAGAGAATTTAAACTGAACCTGAGACAGCACCTGTAAAAATCAGTGAAAGCTTTACACTTTTCTCTTGTTATTCAGCTCTGATATTCTCTGGGGTCTTAGATCCAGCCAGAGAGCCCAGCTAATAACAAAGGGGATGAGGTCATCTCTCTCACCCATAGTATCAAGGGCAAGCAATCTGATTAAGAGGAAGTATCGCAAAGGCTTGAGAAGAATAGATAATTTTCAACTCAAAAAACTTGGAAAGATCTTCAGACATTCATAATAATTTGTAATCCTATACATTTGTAAACTTGCAATTTTTCTTTTCTGTTCATTCTTAAATGTTTTGAAAGAACCCATTTATGCATACTACTTCTATTTTCTTATCTCCTGTTCACTGACCAATACATTTCAGTATGGCTTCTGCCCTGTCTCTTATCAAATCACTCATCTTCATTTCCTTCAACTTCTTCATAGCATTTGGCAGCATTGGATATTGCTTCTTTGAGATATTCCCCTGTTCTGCCGTGGGTTTTCCAGGTGGATTTCCTCCTAAATGACCAGTCACTCTCCTCTACTTGTAGGAGCTTCCATTCTTTCCTTTCAATGTTCTCACTTAAATGATACCAAGCCCAAGGATTGAGATATTAGCTCTATATAACATAATTACACAATCACACATCATGCTTTTAGCAAGCTGTAGGAATAAAACAAATAACTACTTTATCACTTGATTTCTATAATCCAGTAACAGTTAAAATGAAATTTCAGAAGCAAATTAAGTTTACAAATAAAGGGGCATCTTTAAAAAAAATACATCCAAGACCTTTGTGTCAAACTTTATAACAAACACTGACAGATTATATACTATATATACTATATATCTATCTATCTATATCTATCTATCTATATATATATATATTCATGTTCATAAATAAGAACACTTGCTATAGGAGTCTTATTAAGGAAAGTGGGGGCTAAAAAATCTGACATTATGGATATTTGGGCCTACTTTTTCCTTCCCTTAGGCATAAGGTCTCTTGTTTAATTCCTAGATCCTTGATCCACTTTGAGTTGAGTTTTGTGCAAGATAAGAGATAGAGGTTTAATTTTCATTTGTTACATGAAGATTTCCAGTTTTCCCAGCACCATTTGTTGAAGAGGCTGTCTTTTCTCCAATGTATGTTTTTGTAGCCTTTGTGTAACACAAGATAAATAGATAAATGTACTTATATGGGTTAGTCTCTGTGTCCTCTATGCTGTAACATTGGTCTACAGGTCTATTTTGATGCCAATACCATGCTGTTTTTGTTACTATTGCTCTGTAGTATAGTTTAAGGTCTAGAATAGTAACACCACCAACTTCACTCATCTTGCTAAGGAGTTCTTTGGCTATCCTGGGTCTCTTATTTTTTCAGATGAATTTCATGATTGCTTTTTTCTATTTTTATGAGGAATGTCTATGGGATTTTGATTGGGATTGCTTTGAATCTGTACAGTGCTTTTGGTAGTATGGTAATTTTGACGATATTAATTCTGCCTATCCAAGAAGAAGATAGATCTTTCCATCTTCTAAGGTCTTCTGCTGCAGTCTGTCTGGGCACAAAATAATGGAGCCACCACAAAAACTTGTAGATTCCAACAGCAACTCTTTATTCCCGACTCTCACTGACAGTCTACATGCACGTTCTGGGAAAAATACACTCCCTCCACTGGGCTCTGTGTACCAAATCTCTCAGAACCCCACGAGAACTAAATGGGAACTCAAGGAGCAGGCGCCTGAGGCAGCAGTATATGCCCTCATCCCAGCAGGATCCACCCTAAACCTGGAGCTGCCCTATTCCAGCAGGATCCACCCTAAACCTGGAGCCACCCTATTCCCAACAGGATCCACTCTAAACCTGGAGCCACCCTAATCCCTGAGCAGGGTCACCTTTCAAACCAAAATGCCATGCGTCATTCCTACTTGGGCTCTCAGCAGTCTTCTTAATTTCTCTCTTGAGTGTGCTGTAGTTTTCATTGTAGAGGTCTTTCATCTCTTTTGTTAAGTTTATTCCCGAGCTTTTTTGTTTGTTTGTTTGTTTTGAAGCTATTATAAATGGGGTGGTTTTCCTAGTTTCTCTTTCAGAGGTTTTGTCACTGATGTACACAAATGCCAATTTATTGTTTGGTGTCATCTAGGTATAGAATCATATCATCTGCAAATAGTGATAATTTGAGTCCTTTACCTATCTGTATCCATTTAATATAGCATAAGAATTAACACCAAGAATCAATAAGTGGGATGGATTCAAACTAAAAAACTTCTTCTCAGCAAAAGAAACCATCAGTGAGGTTAATAGAGAGCCCACAAAATGTGAGCAAATCTTTACCACAAGCACATCAGATAGAGCACTAATCTATAGGGTACATAAAGAACTCAAAAACCTTAACACCAAGAAAACAAATAATCCAATCAATAAATGGGCAAGGAACTGAACAGACACTTCTTAGAAGAGGATATACAATCAACCAATAAATATATGAAAAATGGTCATTATCTCTAGCAATTAGAGAAATGCAAATCAAAACTACTCTAAGATTTCATCTCACTCCAGTCAGAATGGCAGCTATCAAGAATACAAACAACAAAAAAATCAGTGTTGGCGAGGATGTGGGAAAAAAGGTACACTCATACACTGCTGGTGGGAGTGTAAATTGGTGCCGCCAATCTGGAAAGCAGTATGGATATTTCTTGGAAAACTTGGAATGGAACCACCATTTGACCCAGCTATCCCACTCCTCCTCTTTATACCCAGGGAACTTAAAAACAGCATACTACAGCCACATCAATGTTTATAGCAGCACAATTCACAATAGCTAAATTATGTAACCAACCCAGAGGTCCTTCAATAGATGAATGGATAGGGAAACTTTGGTATTTATATACAATGGAACATTACTCAGCATTAAGAGAATAAAATCATAGCATTTGCAGGTAAATGGATGGAGTTGGAGACTATAATGCTAAGTGAAGTAAGATAATCCCCCCAAAACAAAGGTTGAATGTTTTCTTTAATATGAGGATGCTGACTCATAATGATGATGTGGTGGGAACCTGGGAGGAATGGAGGGACTTTAGATAGGGCAAAGGGGAGGTAGGGCAAGGGAGAGGTAGGGCAAGGGAGAGGGCAAGGGGGTAGGAATGATGGTGGAATGAGATAAACATCATTACCCTAAATACATGTATAAAAACACGAATGGTGTGAAAATACTTTGTGTACAATCAGTGACTTGAAAAATTGTGCTCTATATGTGTAATATCAAATGCATTACATTCTGCCATTGTGTATAAAAAATTAGAATAAATAAATAATTTAATTAAAAATTATAAAAGAGAAAAACAAATATATAAAACTTAAAAAAATAAAAGAACACTCACTAATGCAAAGATGCTGGTTTATCCTAATTTAATTTGTAAAATCAATGTGATTTCAATCAAAATCCTGGCATTTTATGATGGATGTAAAGTTTTCCTATAGGTGAGAAATGAGGCCATAATGTCAAGAAAAAGAAGGGATAGGACAGTAGTTATGAGATACCAAATTTAATATAAATATTAATGATTAGAATGATGTGGTAAATAGACAAATAGAACATTGGAACAGAGAGCAAGTTTAGAAGCAAAACTACACATATACACAAAAAAATACTCATTAAAACTTCCACTATAAATAAATGTGCATGGATGAACTATTGGACAAACTTTAGTAAACCATATATTCCTAAGAAAATATCAAACCATTACATACACAACTACAGGTATCCTTTAATAGGAGAGTGGATACTAAGGTGAACTATATTTGCATGATCTATGGCAGTAAAAATAATGAACCAGTGGTAAACATATAAATATGGACTAATCTCAAAACAAAAAACAAACCTAAACGTCAGTGAGTTATACACAGTATGATAATATAAACTCAAAACAAAAAATATCAATGTAACACACAGTATGACACAATAAATAATATGAAGTTTAATCTGCAAAACAACAAAGTTATATTTAGGAATTTTAAATAAATTTTCAGATGTAGTAACAGTATAAAGTGTGTCAATAAATGACACTTACACAAATGTGGTATCCTCTGTGATCAAAATGGAAGGAGTACAAGAAAAATTTTTTCTCTTTATGTATCTCATCCTGAATTTTCCAAGTGGGCTATTAGGAACATGTTTTTTAAAAAATTTTTATTTATTTTTATTTTTTATTAGTGCATTAGACTTGTGCATGATATTGGGGTCATTTTGTGATAATCATACAAGCATGGAAAATAATTTTCTAGGAACATGGTTTTACATTTTCTTTAATCATTATTGTGGCTTTAAAATATTTTAAGATCATCAAAATGTTTTATTAAAACGAAAAGGAGTAAGCAAATTTACTACTAAACCTAAATATGAAAATAAATGTATGTATTAAAAATCATCCTTTAAAAAATTCATCAAATCAAGAGGAAGAAAGGAGAAGAGATACTCTGAAGTTAGGAAGTTTAGATTCAAAATTGAGCTATTTTTAATTAATTTTGTTATTATTGCAAAGCATTTCTTGACTGGGGATAATTATTGTTTCTTAGAAGTCTGTGGTGACTCAGGATTGGGCATTTCCTACATCACATTATTTTTTTTATCATTCTTCCAAACTAAGACTTTGCATTTGTGAGTATTTTCTATACCTTCCTTGTGTCTTTCTCTTTGCTGGGTACTTTAAGAAATAGAATAGAAGCCCAACACCAGTTCTTGCTAAGGAAGGAAGAATTCCAACTTTGTTCACAGGCCATATGCTTTCATCTCTTATTATCGCAAGCAGTTAGATACAATATAAAAATGACTTGTATATAGTAAATTAAAGCAAGACAAAAGAGTCCTGAAAAATACATAAAGCTATGGAAAAAATTTACTTGCAATGTTTTTCCCCCTCGGACCACAAGTTTGACTTGTAAGAATTATTTCTTCTCACCTCTGCAATGTCATCGTACTCTTAATTTATATTCCCCACTTGTTCTTTTATCCCTCAGAAACAATCAAGGATTGAGGCCGTCTGACTGTATGAACAGGCACACCAGCCTTCCCAAGGCCCAGACGATTCTGGAGGAGACTTGCTCTGGCCAAGTGCTCTCTCAAGCCGGTTTCCACCTGTTGGGCACCATGTGCCTGGGGCATGTCCTTGAACGGACAGGACTTCCATGGAAGTTTCCAGATTCCAAGTGGATGTGGAATCCTAGTTCCGTTGTGGGTGTACTTTCCACTCATTGATACTTTCAGCAGATGGCTGTCTCCCAGCTATTGAACACCCAGTGGAAACACATTTTTCTCATAACAGGCTACTGAAACTAGCAAAAAAATAAAAATAAAAAATCTAAGAAAGAAAAATAAAACCCACAAATCAACACAGTCACACCTCCGAGTCAATATGATTAAGAAATAGTTCTTGTAACTTACCCTAATGTGAAGCCCATAGAACATGTAGCCACAGGTAAAGGTAATGAAAGGTGAGGTGAACTGTTTGAAGGAGCGACACGTTTTTCCCTCCAGAGCACAGTGACTTTAGGCCACAGGTGTTTCAGTAATTGCAGTACATTAGGAATATATCATGTTTAACGGGCCTTGTACACACATTTCCACCTGGGTGGAAATGAGGGGCCCAATCTCAATACTTTGAGCGGAGTATCAGATGTACTTGGGTCTGCATTACTTAATAAGTCTTGGCACACAGAACGAGTCCTGTGGCTCTGGCCTCCTCCTCGCTCTGCTATTGATTACTTGCGTGAAGAAGGCAAATCACTTGACCTTAGCATGTCTACATTTCCTCATGTAAAATAGCTCAATATTCCTGAAGAGTTTTGCAGGCCCTTCTTATAAGAAGTAAAATTCCCAATTCTCCCCTGACTGGATGAAAATTTTAAAATGTAGATTTTTCGATTTCAGAAAATGTCCATCTGGTTGATTGAGATTTAGATCACACATTTTGATAAAAGGAAAGTGGATTATAAAAGTACAAAGGAGTTTATTATAATGTCTTTATATTGATTGAATTCCTATACAAACCCTCAACTCTATTCTTCTAGAAGTCTAATGCCAATGGGAGAGTCAGTCTGTGGCCTTAAAGGTCTTAGAGTGTGTTATCTATTTTAAAAATAGAGTCTTTTGATTTATTAGATGCTTTAAAACTGATATACCAAATAAAAGACATCAGATTCTACTATGAAAAATACAAGCGCAAAGGCACTTAAAATTAAGAAAATAACTCTATCAAAAATATACATTGGTTAAAATAGATCACATTTAACTTTGACTTTTTGGCAACTAAGGCACAGTGGAACTAAAATGGATATATGAGTCTCACTGTCAAAGAGAAGAAGATTGTTTTCACAGGTAATGCAACTGTTATACTGGCATTTGAGTTGGATCACATTCTTGCATTCTTACCCAGAAACATTAAAAAGACTTTTGGTGAAGCTTTGAATTATAAAGTAATTAAAATCCATATTTCATAGTAATTTGCAAACCGACGCCAATTTCCCATCCCTTCTGAAATCCCCATCCTTTGCTGTGTAAGTTAGAAGTCGCCATGTATTCCGCCTCCTGCCTCAGCATAGGATTGTCCAAAACACAAGATTTAACAAACTCTGTATATGCAGAGGATTGGAAAATGCTTGCACAATTGGGCTTGCTCTGCCTTGAGACTCTGCCTTGACCATGAGAGTACACTCACAAAACTAAATTTTAAAATTGATAAAAGTAGCTTAAACACATTTGTACTTCTCTCTGTAATCAAAATAAGCCACCATCTGCCTCTTGAGTCATTTTTTCAGATCTATAATGGAAATCTGTTATTATATCCAGATTGTATCAGCCAGGGATCACTGAACAAAAACCTAGGAGACTCTGACTACAATGGACAACAATTTTATTTCCCCACTTCTTTCAAGCATTACCTTCCAATATACTGCTTAATAGGGGGTTTTTCATTCCAGATTGAAATTTACTTTGAGAAGCTGTGGATGGACCTGGGGTTCTTTCTCGGGGAGGTTAATCCATATATGATCTGTTGATAGACCCAGGAACAATACACAGACGACATTCTTTCTCACCTGAATAAGATTTGGAGGGATTCCAGTTAAAGCAAAGGATTTGGACAAGGTGTCTTCCAGAAGCTCTGTAACTTTTAGCCAGCTCCCAATTAATAGATGTGATAAATGGTCACCACTCAGAGATAATATAAAGGGAATCCTGTTTGGGGAGGCTTTATTGAAATAAAATGAATCCCAATTTTTTTCCATGCTCTGGCAGATATAGAAAATTATTTACTCAAGAAGCTAAGGTTAGCAGTGCCCAGAGATCTAGAGACCTCAGGCCTCACCCTAAAACCCTCAAGTAGGAAGAGACACACGTGTAGTTTTGATGCTACCCATTTGTCAAGTTTGGGTTAAGAATCTCTAACAAATAATTCCAAAGATCCTCTTGGTTTTGAGGTTTGTAAAATAAGACCCCATGTAATTAATGGGAATATGGAATATAAAAATAAATAAATAAAATTCTTTAAAAAGCTCATTGTACCAGAACATTTGACTCCTCTCAAAATGACCAAAAGATTCATTCTTGGATGAATTACTTAACTTCTTTTTTTTTAATTTCAGATTTTCATAAGAAAGAATAGGAGAGCTAGGAAAAAAAATGGACTTTACATTTCTTATACTGAAGTTATAATACCAGTGGGCATATTAATGCATGAAAATTGCTGACTGGATTTGTTAGAGAGTGAGAGAAGGAAAATCACTTTGTAACAATTTAATAAATGAGTATATAAAAGCCACTGTGACTCCCTGGATTTCTATTGTTTATAGTTTGTTGATAATGAGCTCTTGATTTCTAGGTTTCTACAGCTTGCTATACGTTAAAACAAACTGAGTTTCGAGAAAAAGAAATCTAAGTATAATTTCTTGAAGATTAAAAGGTACTTCTATCATCATCACTTGGATTCAGAAGTGTACATGCAATAAAATATTTAAAATACCTAAATTCACCATTTCAGGTTGCACTAGGTTTAAAATATGCCAAAATATAAATATGTCACATATCAATGGTCTTCATGTTAATAAATATTTATTAAGTCAGATGCTTTTTAAAAAGCAGTACCAGAGAGATTAGGGAAAAAACATAAGATGACAATTTTGTTAATATGAAATTCGTACGGTGGTCATAAATTTTCAGAAGGAAAAAATATGTTGAGTTTTAAAATATCAGGAATCAATATTTATTAATACGTTATGAGTTTTGCTCTGTACTTTAATAAATAATACTAAGATATCTTATTGATCATCTAAGGTGTTTACAGAAACAATTTTGAAATATGAAATAAAAAAGAAAATATCCATGTCAGACTTATTTCTGAGCCAATATATGGCAGAAGAAAAATACGTGGTCAGAAGGTTAGTAAAGAGCTATTACTGAAAACACACCGTGACTTAGATAGTATTGGGACTTAAAAATAAGTTATAAAGTAAAATCCATATCATCTTTGAATATTATTGCTAGATTTTTTAAAAGCATAGAGACAGAATTTCAAAGGAGTACTCCCTAAAGTCATCCCAAAACAACATACATACATGTAGGCTCTTTTCATATTAAATTATGTGCCTGTTTCTTTTTGAACAGGAGAATTTTTGTTAGAGACTCACAATCCAAGTCCCTTATGATCTCCTTAATTATCTTTATGCATCAGCTTTGACCTCCAACTTCACACTTACATTTCTACCAGACCGAATGGGCATGCGCTGGTTTAGAAGAGCATTTCATTTTACTAAGTTCACCTTGTAAAACAAGCACCTGCTCACAACCTGTTCTGACCCAAGCATTCTACTAGGGAATGGGAGAGTAATAAACACTAATAATATTTCCTATCCTCAAGAACATTAATTCATTCATCTACTCATTCTTTTCTTTTTAAAATATTTTTATGTTAGAGTCTGCAAACAAGTCAGGATGGTGCCTGGCATTTTGCCAGAGGGAGTGGTTTGTGAAGTAACACCAGCGAGCCATTAAGTGTGGCGATTCCTTATTGGTTGACTGATGTATCTAGTTTATGTTAATTAAGATAAGCTGTGTGGAATGTATATATACCCCTCTTGTCCTGCAATAAACGGCTCCCACTCCTGCTGTATCAATCTACACAAGTTGCTCGTCACCCCCTGGTTATTTTGCTGCAGCCGGACTGTGGCATTTTTCTTAGTTGTAGTAAACACAATACCTTTATTTTATTTTATTTATTTATTTGTGATGCTGAGGATCAAACCCAAGGCCTCAAATGTGCTTTGCAAGTACTCACCGCTGAGCCACAAACCCTGCCCCATCTATTCATTCTTTCCTCCCTCTAACTTCCTTTCTCAAAGACAATCCTGCTGGTAGATTCAAATGCAAAAGGTTAAGAGGATACAGGTTTCATCCCTTGGGGTGGACATTTCTGTTTGCCTATTCACTGTTCATTTTTCCTTTTTTCTATTATTTACAGAACTTTGGCTTCATCCTGTTAAAAATCATCAACCTTTCAGAGTCTCTGCAGTCTAAGGAGATAATGTGTTCAATTGTAGCTAATGCAAGGTAGATGGAATGGGAAGAGTTCAACTCAAGGAGACAGTGTTTGCACTTTTTTTCCCCCTAATCTCCATTTATGTCCTTTTTTCTGATAGGAATGCAATCATGATGCCTGGAAGCAGAGCAGCTACATTATGAACATGAGGAGAATAAACACAAGCGAAGGGCTAGAGAAGTAACTCAGTGGTAGAGTGCTTGCTAGTATGTGTGAGGCCATGTTCAACTCCAAGCATGGGGTTGGGGATGACCACAAGTGAAAAATATTGATTAGGGAAGCTAGAAAAGGATTGGGATTTTGAAAAATGTCCATAGCCGCAACTGGCTGACCACATCTGGATTTCTTGTGAAGTTAAAAAGGCCATATTCTTATATTTCCATATAGACTCTTGTTTTTAGGACAGTCTTTTGGTTTTTCTGAACACATATTTATTTTTCCCTTTGTTCATGTGTCTCTTTTGTGTTAAGAACAACAAGGGGGCATGTATCATGAACACAGTGAGATGGAAAGAAAGAATTGAAGGGAGGAACCGAAATCCAGGGGCTTACCTACATAATATAGAAAGCAATGGAACAACTGGGAAGAAAAAGAATCTTCCTAAAAGTCAATTATGTTGGCAACTTGGTTACCAGCTTTGCTTTAAAAATGGTCTGATGAAATATACTATAAGATTTCCCCAATTAAATCAAAGTGATATTTCCCTTAATTTCCCCATGCAAGCCAGCTTTGCTGCCACTAATATCAACGGGAAAGAATGGGTTTCCGCTTGGCCATTTTCCTCCCTCTCTAACCCTGTCCTGGTCACTGACAGCAAAATGCATCCTCATACAAAACTCTGAGCAACTAAATCGGAACTTCACACAGGTTATTGGCTGTATTTAAAAAAAAAAAAGTGGCAAGTTTCCTTTTGGTAATTAAATAATTCCATATCTAGAAACCTGCTCCTGTTTTATTTATTGAATATGATAAATCTTAAAAGAGTGGTATTCCCTGTATCTTAAGAAGGACTCCATGTATTTTAGTAAAACTAATATTCTGCACCCAGAGGGTCCTTGGCTCAAATTCCACCGAGGAATTCTTGTGTTGTGCACCCTCATATGTTAATGGTTAGCATGCTCTAATTTTTCTTTTAAAAAAAAAATGATCCTATTGGTGACCCAAAGGCTTTTTTGTTGTTGTTTTTCTAGTAACCTAAGGGGAAGGTGAGTGGAAAAGGTATGTGAGAGGAGGGATGAGTTGCAGATTTTTGCATGTCAATAAAATAGACCTCTAGCTAGGATTTCCTCTTCCTCTTGAGCATCCAGAACCTCAAGTTTTTAATTCACAGGGCCTAGGAAAAATATTTTTAATTTTGCTTAGTTAATGATTCAGTAGCTTTTCACTTTAATTCATTTTTTTAAAGAAGTGTTCTTAAGTCACAATTTTGCTTGGAAAGTTTAGGACCAGAAAGAAAGAGACAAAAAAATTTAGGAAGAAAGGAAGGTAGACAAAAAGAGAAAAGAAGGAAAGAAGGGAGGGAGGAAGAGAAAGAAAGAAAAAACAAAAGCATTACTATGAACAAATAGTCAAAGGAATTTACAGCTGTAATTCTTTTTAGGATATATTTATCAAGTAGTCAAAAATAGTTTGCTTTAAAAACAATAAGTCCAAATATTTATGGTAAGTTTTCTTTAAATTACTTTAATAATCCATGTTGTGGGTTGGCTGTATGTGTGTGGAAACAATTATCATGTTAACACATGATTCATAGCATATATGTTTGCAAATACCCTCAATTCTAATATGTTATTTCTTCCGTATGAGATTTGGCATTCCAGACAAAGTGTTTTAAAAAAATATATAAGAGAAGTAATAGGGAAAACATATGTTCATGCACCTTGCTTTGCATAACAATTCATTAAAGAATAAGAAATATAACCAAATAAGGTCAGTCTGGCTGGTGCTTAAAATCCTTGGTGGTGTAACAATCAACCGTGGGAGAGAAACACTCCTATTTAGACTGGCAGTTTTAATGCTGCAAGTTGATGTGCACTGGGTCAAACACTTGTTGCTAATGTTTCCAATTAATATAACTTTACAGTAGGTCTTTATGAATTCAAGCATAGCA
This sequence comes from Ictidomys tridecemlineatus, assembly GCF_052094955.1. Lineage (NCBI taxonomy): Eukaryota > Metazoa > Chordata > Mammalia > Rodentia > Sciuridae > Ictidomys > Ictidomys tridecemlineatus. Next base: position 142,015,491 of record NC_135484.1, read on the forward strand.
CCCTCATGTTGCTGAATGTGTGCTCACCATAAAACCAAAAGTAAGCAATGTGCACTTTGACTGACAGCTTTTATACCACTTCAAATGTATATTTTCCAATTCCTTCTCTTCCTCCCTCTTCCTCTTTCCTTGTTCTCTTTCTCATATCTCTTCCCCTTTCCTTCCCTCCCTACTCCTTCCCTTATTTTCTTTGAAATATGTGAGCCTGGCTAAGTTAAACTTTCTAGATGCCAATACAAAAATAAAATATTGCTTTGTGTCACTGCCTCATAGAAAATACCTAAACTGCATTTCATTTTGCTATTTTTTTTACCAATGGGAGTTTGCATATACATTTATAAACACATGTTATATATATTTTCTTATTTAATGAGAACATAAAATTGGTCACAAAAAAGGAGAACTTAATGAAAACACAATTTTACAATTTAAATTGCAGATCGATTTGTTTCTGTCCTCATAACTTCTTTGTACACAGAATCTTCTTCTATATAAAAATTTCAAAAATCCCAGTGCCTTAAAAATTCCAGATATTAAAATATATAGGGACATTTCCTATAAGAAATCAAGTTTTAAAACTGGAAAGCAGTTGATACAATATTAAATGAAGGTTTTGGTGCTTGGAGGATTCAGCCTCCAGGAAAATGAAAAAGTAAACTATCTCCTAAATTTTCACTCTATCCTAAACCCAGTACCCAGTTTTGTCCTGAGTTTGGTTATTTCAAGCCAAGCATTTTTTTCCCCCTTGGACTTTATTTATTTATTTATTTATTTGCTTAGGATTCTAGCATGTAGCACAGATATAATCACTGACCTCTTCAGAACAGGGATCCCAACCTCTGTTTCCCAACATATTTTTTCTTGTTGTATTTTTCTGTTCTGTTATGTACCTGCACTGAGGGTGTGGTGCTGGTGGAGAGTTGAGATGCTCTTGTCATGCAGACTCTGTGGGATAAGTTCCTCTGGAATCTTCTCTGGTAGGTACCCAATCCCACAACCACATACGCCCTCTCTCTCCTGGTCAGCTCCAGAGACCAAACTGTAACCCACCTGGAGATTGGAATAGCCACAGATGCAGAAGTTTTAGGAACAGAAGGATGCTTCTAGGAGAAGGTGTTTGGATAAAATTTTGACAGCCATTTGGAGGAAAGCAAGGTTTTGTTATTTTTCTCAAAGAATAACTACTGCTAGGAACAGCAGTACACACCTGTAATCCCAGCAGCTTGAGAGGCTGAGGCAGAAGGATGGTGTGTTCAAAGCCAATGTCAGCAACTTAGTGAGACCCTAAGCAACTCAGTGAGACCTTGTCTCTAAATAAAATATTTAAAAAGGAGCTGTGGATGTGGCTTGGGGGTCGAGTGCCCCCCCCATCAATTCCTGGTACAAAAAAAAAAATAAAAGAGTATATATTGCTAACTACAAAGCGAAAAGGAAAAAGTAGATTGCACTAGGAAAGAAAATAAGGCAATTGTTTTAAATTATGACTTAGAATGTGATACGGAATTTTTTTATTAAAAATAAATCACTACTTTGTAATATTCATAGGAAATATAAATGGATATGTTTGGCTCTGTTCACAAAGGTCCTATCCATTGAGGTAGCATCAACAAAATGTGGCCTTTCGAAGCAGTGTCACCTAGTGGGTCTTTGGGGACCAAGTAGGCAGTATGGGTAGTTCATGCAGTCCTGATGTCAGAGGAAATCTAGAAGACCCAGCTCAATGTCACCACAATAGTTCACTCTAATTTCAGAAATTTCTGACTCTTTAAAAATAAATGAAATTAAAAATACTAATTTTTCTTCCTATTTTTCTTCATGCATGATATAGTTGTTTCACTTCTGCTCTTTGAGACCACATAAGATGAATCCCTCACATTAAGCTGACCAGTGACTAGTTAAGGTTGCTCTCTCCTTTCTCTCTCACACACACACACACACACACACACACACACACACACACACACCCCTTGTGGGCATCTATTAATCTTCTTCTAAGAGTCAACCTTCATTCCCAAGAAAAGTCTTTTTTAGCCTTGCTCTAGATTGGATTAGACACTTCTTTATGTCTCCATAAGATCCTGTTTTCCCTCCCTTGTAGCCCTTGGCCTTGTTTAATACAATTTTATGTTATGTCCCCCCTACCACCTGGCAAGGACCCAAGAGAGGAAGACTTGTATCTGTTGCTCCAAAATACATTACTGTCACCTAGAACAACACTCAGTAAATATCACCGAAAATGAGTGAATGCAGAATTCAGGACAAGGACAGCAGCAGCCGCCAGTAACAGACAGTAGGATCACACAGCAAAAGGGCCTTATGTGCTATTTTATTGAGTTTGGCTGTTATTCATCAATTAATAGGGAGTAATGGTTTTTGAGGAGGGGATCCAACGTCCCTGAGAGGGACAGCAAAGAAACAGGCTGTGGAGCCAAGGGTCTCTTGCTTTGGCCCCTCCTCTGCTCTTTGCCAAAAGTATTTTTTGGAATACACGAATAGAAAAATAAAAATCACAATTGCACATCACAGGGAATTTTGTCTAAGTGAACATGCTGATTTAACCCATCACTTGAGTAATCAAAGAAAGCACGGTCTATCTCCTTCTACCCAACAACAGTCACTCCTTCCCAAAGCACCCACTGTCCTGGACTCTGACGGGCACAGAAGGGTGTGTGCATGTGTAAATGGCATCAAGCACTGAATGATTGGCTCTCTGTGCTCAATATTACCCATACTTTTGCTTGTTTTCAGTAATTCATTCAATTTCAATTGACATAGTAGAGAGCCTCCTGTAACCGTTTTACCACCACCAGGCTGTGGGATTGTTCTTGTAATTTCACAGTCAAGATACTGAATCCTTCCAACACCATAAGGATCCCTCATGCTACCTACACCCTCCTGCACACGAACGGGCTCTACAGATGTCCAGTGCCTAACTCGTGGCTACCATGACTATGCCCTCTATTTCCAAACTTTTTATAAATTCATTCATACAGACTGTAAACGTTAAGTCTCTTTTTTGTTGTTCCACGTAATTGTCTGGAAATGCTTTCACATTTTTTTTTTGGTCTCCAGTAGCTCCTTCCTAGTAGCAACCTATGCACAATAGTCTGTTTACCCACACATCTCTTCAAGGGCATCTGGCCTGCTTCCCGTTTGGGGTGATGACAAAGAATGCTGCTATGAACATTCCTGTACAGGCTTTTATTTGAACATAAATGCTCATTTCTCTGGGATAAATGCTCCAGGATGCAATTAATGAATCAGGTGGTAGTTACAGGGTTAGTTTTCAAAGAATATACCAACGTTTCCTGATTGTGCCATTTTATTTATTACCACCACCAACATATGAGTGAACTACATTTTTTATGTCTCCGCCACCATTTGGTACTCACCATTTTGTAAAGGTGTGTAGTCATATAGCATTGTGGATTTGATTTGTATTTCCCTATTGGCTCATTATAATAAGCATTTATTTTTCACATGGTTATTTGCCATCTCTATAATCTGAGATGATATATTTCTTCATGTCTCTTTAAAAAAATTTTTTTTTTAGTTGTAGATGGACCCAGTAGCTTTATTTATTTATTTTATGTGGTGCTGAGGATGGAACTCAGTGTCTCATATGTGCAAGGTAAACGTTTTACCACTGAGCCACAACCGCAGCCCCTCTTTGTGTCTTTTGAATATTTTCTAATTGGAGGGGATTTTATTTTTAAAACTTTTCATTCAAGGATTTCTTTGTACATTCTAGATACTGGTACTTTATTAGAAATGTGGTTTACAATTATTGTCTCCATTCACATAGGATGCTCTCATAGAGCAAAAATTAAATTTTTTTAAAAGCTCAGCTTAACAATTTATCTTTTCGTGAATCATATTTTTTGGTGTCAACTTTAAAAAACCCTTTTCTTGGATTTAGTTCCCTAACATGGTTCATGGTTTTCAGAAAATTGTTTTATGTTTTGCAAGGAAGCAAATGATCTGTTTTGAGATGACTTTTGTGTAAAATGTGAAGTTTGGGTAGGGCTTCTGGGTTTGGCATTTTTGGACTTGTTTGTTTGTTTGTTTGTTTTGGCCTATGAATATCCATTTGCTTGAGAATCATTTTCAAGGCTATCATCCTCATTTGAACCTTTGTAGAAATCAGTTGTGTAAACTCCTCCCTAGTTCTAGTTCTCCTCTACAGTGTTGCTGATCAAAGTCTTTTCTAGGATAAATGCTCAAGAATGCAATTATTGAATCAGATAGCAGTTACACGGTTAGTGTTTAAAGCTACACTTCCTGGATCCCATGACATCACAGTGGTAGAGAAATTATTCTCTTTCCATTCTCATTTGTCAGGGTTGTTTAAGGTATTCTTGGGGCGTGTGCCTTTCCGCTTAATAGCAGAATCTAAATTTATCTATGTTGTATTTTCAGGTCTGTGAACTCGATCTCTTTATTTATTTATATTTTGCTTTATTTATTTCATCAGCATTTTTATAATTTTTATCATAAATTTTCTGTTCGTGTTTTGCCAGATTTACATCTAAATACCTTCTTTTCTTTGGAGAAATTTTAAGTGATGTTGCGTTTTTATTTTGGTTTCTGCATGTTAACTGTTAGTATATAAAAGTACAATTGATTTCTGTTTGTAGAATTTATATCTTACAACATGCTGAGCTAAATTATTAGCTCTAAGAGGTGAGTGAGTGTGTATGTGTGTTTGTGTGTGTGTATTTCTTTAGATTTTTTTTTATTGAGTATCATCTGCAGGTCCAGATAGATTTACTTGTTCCTTTCTAATCAGTATCCATTTTTCTTTCTTTGTTCTGCCTTATTGCAGTGAATACAAGTTCTAGTACTTTGTACATTCAATAAGATGTGAGTTGAAATTCTTACATTCTTTCTGATATTAGGGGAAAAGCATTCAGTTTTTCACAATTAATCATGATGTTAACTGCGTAAAGTTTATTTGCACATATTCTTTATCATATTGAGTCATTTCCTTTCTCTTTCTAACTTGCCGAGAACTTTTAATCATAGCTTTTGTTGGGTTTTGTTAAATGCTTTCTCTAAGTCAGTTGATTTAATCTGAATTTTTCTTTAGCTCGTTAGTATGAAAAATCTACACTAATATGAAAAATCTGCAAAAATTTCTAGGAAATAATAATTATTAAAATGGACATACAAATTTACTGAGCTCTCAATTCTACTTAAAATGACACATCTATTGATGACTAGGAAAATAAAAGAACATGGACGAGATCAACAATGTCCCAACAACCATGAATCGAGAACACATTGTGTACTAGGAACTGTATGATTCTCTGTATCTCAATCTCAGTGTGCATAATATGTGCAATAAATATGTCTAATCTGATCTGTAGAACATGGGATACTCCTAAGAAAGAATTGCCCTTTTCTTCTAATGTGGGATATTAAGACACCAAGAAGTTAATTTTCCCAAAGTCTTTTAGTTACAGAGTTTTAGAGCAAGGGCTAAATCTGAGAATAGAGTCAACAAAATCAAAAGGTAAATGGTTGCTGGGATGATTCCAGCCTGAGAGGTGAATGTGGAACACCAAATAAGGGCTCCATCTGGAAAGCCTGTCCTATATGGCTTATATCAAATTATTGGGATTCAGGGGGACATGCTGTAGCCTTTTGATATACAGCAGTTTTTCCCAGACGTAGCTGCCAGAGGTTTATCCGGTATATTTTGAGGAAGGAACAATTGATCATTCCCCATTCATTGTTGAGCATGGACCTCTTCAAGAGGTCAAAACCAGAGTTGGTCAGGACTGGCTCCAGAACAGGTCAAAGGGCAGACAGAATTTGGCCAGTACAAAACATCACAACTGGTAATAGGGAACTATTTAGATTTAAACTTCAATTCTTATGTTTAAAGATTATACCATTCTGGAAAACACATTCTAAGTCATATTAGTAACTCGGTATTATAAAACAATAAATTTTGTAACATTATTATAACACAATAAGTTTCAGGATTATTGGTTTATGGAAAAGACAAGCTGAGCCAATGTTCTTAGGAGAGAAAAATAAAGGGCTTGATTCTAGGGCTTGCTTTCTTTTCACCTTGATTTATGAAGTCGAGTCTCATCTGTAAGTTATTGTTCATATCAACTAAAGAGAAAACATTGGAAGTGAGATAAGAAAAGAACCTAGAAGTGCATTTGGAACAGGTAGCCGAAGACTATGCATTTTTGTTTTGAGACATCTATTAGGACTCTGCGATTGTACAAATTTCACAGTTCTTTTTATTTTATAAAATAGAAAATGATTACAATTTTGTGTAATATATTGTACAGGTTTAATAGGATTGCACTCTTGCCAAGTACGGTAGTAACAAATAAATGCAATAGAAAATTGCTGACACAATAGGAAACTGCTAGTTCAACACAAATGGTTTCTGTAAATAAATCCGCTGTAATTTCCCTATACATCTTGACTCCTGCTCTCAGCTCTGCCACAGGAGAGCAGTTGCACGGGGCTGGCAGGAGTTTATGCTTTTGCCTTCTCTGTGTTTGGACCACATAGCGGCTCCGGTTTGTTGGTCCCAAGTATGGTGACAGCCACCCTAGGAACCTGAGACACCATGCAAACTCTGGGCGTGGCTGTCTCCCCCAAGAGCCTGTTCACAGAAAGCTCCATCACACATAAGAAAAAGAAGAAGAAAAGAAAAGAAGACAGAAACCAGAAAAGGGCTACGGTTTCAGAGTCTATTTCCCATTTCTGTGGTGGTGCATTCAAGCAGTTTCCAGTTTACCATTCTTTTTCTACATTAGTAGTTCTCATGTGTTCAAACAAGCGTGTGTTACATTTTCCCAAAAGTCATACACCATGTTCTGTGTTTCCACTAACAACTTTCTCCCCATAAGGAAATAAATCCCAGCAACTTGAGAGGCTGAGGCAGGAGAATCACAAGTTTGAGGCCAGACTCAGCCACTTAGTAAGGCCCTAAGAAACTTTAATAAGACTCTGTCTCAAAAATAAAATATAAAGGGGCTGGGGATGTGGCTTAGTGGTAAAGTGCATTTGGGTTCAATTTCTGGTACAAAAAAAAATCCAACTTTCAGGACTTTTGTTATTCAGACTTCCCTTCCATTGTATGTATATATTTCAAAATATAAAATTGTTTCTCCTTTTAAATAATCACAGATGAATAGAAAGTTACAAAAAGGTATTACAAAGATACCCCCTATTCTCTTCACCAATTTTCTCCAACAGTATCATCTTACATAACTATTGTGTAATATCTACAAATCAGAAACTTGAAATTCATACCAATGCATAGAATTTGTTTGATTTTGCCTGGTATACACATATGCATCCATGCATGATTGTGTGTGTGCATGTTTATGTAGTTGTGTACAATTTTGTTACATTTGCAGTTTTGTGTAACCATCATCAGGTCCACAGGTCTGTTTTAAACCTTAAATGTCATTATTCTCACATTGACTCTCTGTTATTAGCACCTGGAAATCACAAATCTGTCCCAATTTGTAATTTTAAAAACGTTTAGTCTTTTTCAAGCCTCATAATTCTCTAATGATCTATCTATGTGTCCACACCCATCATTATTTGGTTCCCTGTGTACTGCCAAGTCATATTCCATCATGTGAATGTAACAAAGTTCAAAATCCCAGTTATTATATAACATTTGGATTGCTTCCAATTTGTGCCAATTGCAGAGTTGCTATGAACATTTGAGTGCAGGTTTTTGTGTTAACATAATACATCTTCAGTTCCCTAGGATCAAGGTCAATAGTGCAGTTGCTGTGTGTGTTTTAATTACATACAAACATATAATCTTATGTATTTAAATGTATATATTTAAATGTTTGTAATATGTGACATAAACATATATGTCTTTAATGTTAAATTTAACCTTCTACATTTTTGCTTTTGTTTTTATCATAATTACTAAAGAAATTGGTCATTTTTCTTAGTGTTCAAAATCTGGTTTTTATGTTCATGTCCTTACAGTATTAGTTGAGCATGTTCTTCATAATTCTACATTTCCTGTACATTAGTTATTGTATCTAGTGACTTGATTATATGTACTTTGAGTTTCAGGAAAGGACAGCAAGACCATTTATACGTAGTTATGGGTTTTTCAACAAGAGGCAGCAATCTCTGTTTTCATGGGGTAACCATCTCTGATATTGATGCCTGGGTCTTTTAATTCACTCGTGATTACAAAATGATAATCTAATTTTGCCTGAGGAATACTGAAGTATTAGCCCTGATTCTTTGCCTATCTCTGTATCTACACCACACTCTTGCCATGAGATCATGAAAGGCAGAGTGTATTTCTTTGCCTCTTGATCTTGACCTTGACCATGTTCTTTGCCTTGGCTGTCCTTTGGTACCTGGGTGAGATTGACAGTGTGTCAGTCCATGCCTTGCTTGTGAGAGTCCCAGAGGTTTCTATCTTGCATTCCTGCCATTGCCAGAGAAGAGCCTGCTTTGGATGGAATCTTCATCCTGGGCTCGAGTATCAGTGGCCAGCTGGAGCTGCAGCCTGAGGCTGAGCACTCAGGTGAACCTCGCCAAGATCAGCAGGCACTTAGCAGATCCACAGATCCAGAAGAGGAAGTCATTGTTATTTTAAGACTTGGAGATTTGGAGTCTTTTCTTATGATTTCTTGTTTTGATAATTGCTACTTGATACACTTTCATTGCTGGGAGTCTTTACAAAGAAAAAACAGCACCTTCTATTTGGTTTCTGAGCTGTATACTTTGTTAAGGAGATGCAGAATAAATTTTTGATTATTTGTATTTGCTCTTTTTCAAAATATTAGTTTCCCGGTATTGGCCATCTTTTCTTTTCTATAACAAAATACATGAAAAAATCAACTTACAAAAAAAAAAGTTTACTTTTGCTCTCAGTTTCACAGGTTTTTGTCCATGGCTGATTGATCTCATGGATTTTGAGCCTGTGGAAAGGAAGCACATCATGGTAGGGAGCATCTGATGGAGCAAGCTATTCGGATCATGGCTGGGAAGAAAAAAGAAAGATAAAGAGATAGTGGTTCAATGTCTTTTGAGATATTCCAGGCCCAACTTACAGCACCTAGAGTCCTCCAGTAACGGGTTATTACTATTTTTGTTGATGATGATCTGTTTGCTATGTGTGTATAGGTGTGTCCTAGTTCAAGTGTGTCTGATCATGAATTCAAGCATTTAACCTCTATGATGTTTCTATCTACTGCTGCTGTTATCCTTATAGGGAGTTAATTACCCTACTTTTGGTCAATGAGACCCCACCAAGTAGACTGTCATATTTTTTCCGTAATTTTTTTTCTTTGGTACTGGGGATTGAATCCCAGGGCATTTTACCACTGAACTACATCCCTAGTCCTTTGTAATTTTTGTTTTGAGACAAGAGCTTGCTAAGTTGCTGAGTCTGGCCTCAAACTTTTATTCCTCCTGCCTTAGCCTTCCAAGTAGCCCCAGAATCACAAGCATCCAACATTGCATGTTGCATCTGGCCCTTTATATAATTTTTAACAATTTTCTTTTATGTAGTATAATATGTCCCAGGCTCTTTAACTTGTACATTTTCTGTCCAAATTTGTGACCAGTCTTCTCTCTAAGAAGATAATGTTACATTGACACTGGAATTCGATGTTTATTACAACTAGGTTGGTATGTCATTGTTTCTGGTAATGAAGTGAAGTGAACAACTGGTAATTCTGAGCTTAAATTTGAAATAGAAGATGTGTGTGCAAATGGACATACACATTATACATAGAATTTTTTTTGGGGGGGGAGGTATTGAGGATTGAACCCAGGGGCTCTTAACCATTGAGCCAAATCCCCAGCCCTGTTCTATATTCTTTTTAGAGACGGTGTCTCACTACTTTGCTTAGGGCCTCACTACGTTGCTGAGCAGGCTTTGAATTTACGATCTTTCTGCTTCAGCCTCCCGAGCCACTGGAATATACTTAGAATTCTGAACAAACTTTCTTCATTACTTGTAGAACAAAACATATATCCTTCATGCTGATATTTCTACTTAGAATTCAGGACTACAGAATGTTTCTTTAACTTCTTCTATGTTGTAGATATAGCTTTGTCTTCCCCTTTCATACTGATTTCTAATATGTCAGATGATAAATTATATTATATAAAACATTATCAAAGTATGATACCAGTACTACAACCTACAATGTGGTTATTAAAAGCAGTTTAAATATTTTGCTTGCCAGGCACGGTGGTGCACACCTATACTTCCAGTGACTGGGGAGGCTCAGGCAGGAGGATTAGAGTTTAAAGCCAGCCTCAGCAACTTAGCGAGGCCTTAAGTAACTCAGTGAGACCCTGTCTCTAGATAAAATATAAAAATGGGCTGGGGATGTTGCTCAGTGGTTAAGCACCCCTGTGTTCAATCCCTGGTACTCTCCCACCAATTTTGTGCTTATGACCCACTCATTGCCTCTATATAGTTTCTAGTTATACTCTGGATATATATAGTTCTTAGTTCTTATAATCATTTAGTTTCAATTCTATAGGTAAACTTACGTTTAGTGCTTACCCCTAGCTTTCATGTTGGTGAATCTGCAGTCACATGGTGGCATGAGGTTTGTTTTCTAACTGATCCCTAAGGAAGGTGTTATTTCCTCCAATTAGGTGTTGAGGTCTCTGGAAATTGACCACAAACGCTTTCTCTTCCCTGATGGAGCTCCAAGAGAGGTGATCATGGTGCCTTTTACAGGGTGCTTCTTGACCCTGGCAGGTATTGTAGCGGCCACCTCGGTTTCCAGCCTGTGACCAGGGGTCCTTCTCACAGGAAACACGCTTACACTCGTGGACGTCACTGTGGCTCTTGTCTGACCTGACTCCTATCAAGGGAGCCACTCCCTAGAAGAGTCCAGCATTCCCCATCAAAAAAGAAAAAAAAAAAAAGTTCGATTCAGGTGAGACACAAAGGAGACAGCACCACGAAACAAATGAGGTACCAAGAGCAGTTTATGACTCACAGATCCCAGAAAGAAGGGGGCAGGGAGCCTCAGAGGGCCAACAGGTACGGGGAGTTGTGGGAATGAGAGGAAGTGGAGTAAGAGAGAGAGATGGAGGGACCTGGGGGCCAAAGGCTTTGCTGGGGTGCAGGTGTTTATCCATACAGGTTTCCTAAGGGGAGTTCCAATTGGAAGGGTTAGAGCAAAGAGGGCTGTGTCCATGCAGCCATGCTGTGACTGACAGGCGGTCACTGCAGCATATCTGGGCAGTCTATGTCGTCAAGTAGGGTGGACTATCCCCCAGAGGGCAGTGGTCACCAGGAAGTGATTGTATAAGGCAGACACTGGGATCCAACCATCTGAGGAACCCGGGAGGAGATGGAAAACCGGATGCCGCAGTCTGGCTGGGCACAAATCACGAGCCACTGAAGCAGGAACAAACTTTATTTCTGAACTCCACCAGCACACTCCACACACGCTCCCCAGGAACTCTCCCGAACCATGTGGCCTGTCCAGGAACCAGCAACCGGAAATTATCCCTCCTCCGGCACTTCCCCAACCAATGGGAACTCTCCGGGAATCCCTGCGAGAGCTCAACTGGAACTCAACGGGAACTCCGGGAGAACTCGCTGGCGTCACCTCTCAACCACTACTTCTGGCAAAAATGCCATGCGTCATCCGGGACTCAGCTGTGGCCCTCACCTACCGGAAATGAAGTCAAGGATGACTAAGCCTGTGCCTCGCAGGAGAAAGTCCAGCTGATATTCAAGGTGGATGGCAGGGAAACCACATTGTAAGTGCTCACTGCAGATGGGCAAGGGAGCAAAATGACTTGATTTTTTTTCCCATGAAATGTTAATTTGTCTGTGATCTTGATCTGTGAAAGTCGATTTTCCTAGGTCTTCAATCTTTTATTCACATTGTCTTTTTTAGCTACTGCATACTTAATCTCCTATTGTTTGGCATGCAATGACACTAGAAGGCTGATGATGATATGATTCAATCTTAGACGTGAAGGGACACTTAAATTACTTTCATTTTCTTTAATGTCGCATAACTTTACCAGTTCAATAATTTTGCTAGAATACATATCAGTTTTGAAAATTCTTAGTTTATTTTTTTTTTCCCCAGTGGGCAGTATGGCTTTTAACATGTCTTCTGGAACCTTCTTCTTTTCAGGAAAGTTTCTAGAATTTTGGTCTCATAGTAGCTTTGCTTTCTGTCTTAATCTTCCTTCTTTGGGAGACTTGTATTTTGTACTTCCATTTTGTACCTTTTGACTAGTTCTTATATATGTCACTTTGTCCCCAATCTTTTTCAATCACTCTCACTTTTTAAATTTTTAAATACTTAAATATTTTTCTCCTTCAGTATATCTTGTCACTTTTAAGGCATTGTCTGTTGAGTTTCTTCATTTTTGTGTGTATTCTAGTTTGATGTTCATTTCTGAAAAGTGATTTCATTTTGAATTCTTTCTGGAGTTCTGTTCCTTATTCCTAATTTTTTTTTCCCTGGGATGATTTCTGTTATGGTTATTATTTCATACTTTGTATCAGCTTTTAAAACCTTGTAGTTATTGGATTTTTTTTTTCTTGTTCATGTTTTGGGAAACTTTTTTTATTGTATTGTAAGTGGTTGTTTTTGCTTCTGGAAATATTTGGTGACAGTTTTCCTTTGTTTTGTAGGAAGGATTTTCCAGAGGATGGTTGACTATAGAGATGCTATTCTGCTATTCAGTCCCTTTTTAGATAGCTATCTAGGGTATTGTCTTACTTTATGTTGCTTCTTTTTTTTTTTCCATGAAATTAATTTCCCCTAATTTGGGAAAAAAAGTTTAGTTTAGGGTAGCTTTCTTAACACCTAGAGGACTTTCAGGATTGTCCAAGAACACTCTTTTCTGCAGACCTTGTATAATGCTTTTGAAGATATGACACCTTGATTTCTGAGATGTCCTTTGGCCATTTTCATTCCCCACACAAGCAGTTAGATAGTCATTTATCAAGATTGGTTTTGAGAAATGCATCATTGAGTGATTTCAGCATTGCTTGGGTATCATGGAACATGCTGATGTAAACTAAGATGCCTATGAGGTTACCAGGTGACATAACTAGACAGGCTACTGCCCCTCGTTAACCCAACATCCACATGTGGCCCGTGGTTGTATTTGAATATTCTCTTTATTTATACTATCCTTGTTCTGCCACATTTTAATTTTACTTCCAGCAATTTATTTTTGATGTGGGACGTTTTTCCTGGAAGGGAGTTTTGACTGGCTAGCTGGGAGTTCTGTCACCTTATTCCTAGCCAGAACTTCACTGTTGGGTATGAAATGGGTCTGAAATCAGGCCTGATTTCAGACCCATTTCATACCCAACAGTGAAGCATGAGCCCTCCCCGGGAGGCAGCAATGGACCATGGGTTCACTGAGATTTTTCATGAGTATCTTGCATTTATTTTTGAATTCTTGGGTTCCAGAGACATTACCATCTTCCACATCTCTTGAATAAGCACTGAAAACACATTTTATAGCTGTCTATAGACTCATCGGCACCCAGTTGTATTTTAGGTTTGTGGGAAAGTGGGAATCATGATATAAGAAGTGACTAAGAGAGATGGGACTCAGAAATGCCAGAAAATTATTAACAACATTTTGCCATAAGACTATGTTGGATCTCAGGTTTCCTCCAAATCCACAAAGCCAGTTATGCATTTTATTTTAAAATTAAATTCTTATTTTCAGATCACATTGGAGCTAAATTTAGAATACATTTTCTTTGATTACTATGTCATAAATTTAGTTTCACCGAATGATAGCAAGTTTGTCTTTTTTTAGGATTGTTTTCATAAGAATTTGCTAAGGTCTTGACGGTTCACTGATCTACATGTCAACGCATGTTCAGACTAAATTTACTGAATCGTTAATTATTACACTGTCAGTGCAAATAATTGCTTTTTATGTTGGAAACGTATCTTTGAGTCCACTTTTGCTTCTTTTTTTTTTTTTTTTTTCCTGGAATGGCATTATTTCCCAAATTCATAGCTTGCTAATGCTGGGTAAGTTGTGGGGAGAGTTGGCATGTAATTGATTTCTACATTTACGGCAGTATTTCTCTATATTCTATTTACTTATTCTAATAAAAAATGGATGATTTGGGTCTCATGTAAAAGCGTTTAGAAATGCTGGAAATGCATACACAAACTCTATACGTCCTATTCTCATCGATGAGCAGCTGATGAGGATCATTAGGTTGGATTTTAACACGGGTCCTTTTCAACCATATAAATACACAGGCATTTGCATTAGCATGTGAAACCACAGGAGACGCAAATCTAGTTATGGCAGGTATCGACAGAGGGTGGAGAGCCCAAGGAAGTCATGACAATGTCGAAATGATACCTCGCTCCCTGCTGTGTTCCCAGCAAATAGCATTGCTGGGTCAGTTTCCACTAGATCGGGATGTAACCTCAGAATCTTTCTTAACACCACTGTCTCAGCATATACCAAGAATTCTAGTTGGCCCAGAAATTCTACTGGTCCCACTTGACATATATATATAATTTTTTTTCTTTTTCTTTTCTTTTTTTTTTTTTTTTTTTTTTGAGGCCTTCTCTTAGGCTGTCTGAAGCTGGTGGGTGGGCCACGCCCCCTGGAAGCCTTTTCCAGCATCAGGGCTGTGTTCCTGGGCACCTGCAGGTTGGTGAAGCAGCCTTACACTGAGAGAGCACTTGAATGACAGGCACCGAGCCAGTGTTTACCCTGTGGGGCTCGTGACACACACAATATCTGTCAACACTTCCTATCACTCTCCTGCTTATGCAGAGATTTTTTTTCCCCCTCCTGGTCTGATGTATTCATCACCAGGCTGCAGACACCTAGTTAATCCATTTAGAACCTATCAGCTCTGTTCATCGGCTCATAAACCTATTACCTTGGAGGCGCAGTTCCGAGGGACACAGGTGCCAGGCCAGTGCACAAAACCCAATTGAGTTGTGTCGCAGGCAGTGAGGGGCTCCTAATCACAAGTCTGACTGCATGGGGAATTGCCCGTGTTATGTGGTTGCAGCCACTTTATTAAATATCGATTTAAATCACGGCCTTTAATCAAATCTGATAGAAGACCTTTTTCACCTTCGCCCCTCCCCAGCGCCTCCTCGCCCTCCGCCTTTTCCAATCAGCCTGTCGGGTGACATCGGAGCTGAGGAATGGATCGTTAGCAAGTAGTTCACCGGCGAACCCTCTTCAGCAGTAATGAGGCATTTGTGATAATCGAGTGATGAAATGTAAATGGGCAGTAATGAGCACAATTACATCCACTAGGGAACCATCAACGTGGCTTCTTTCCTCACAGATAGATGAGCGCTTTCTCTGTCATTGCCCATTGCTGACTTCACCGGGAGGAGGCCGGATGCCGAGTGCAGGGAGGGGGCGAGGCCGGGGGACGGGGGCCGCTGAGACCCTGAGATCAGGGCCAGCAGCGCGCAGGGCGGAGCCCCAGCCCCTGGGCCTTGAACTCCCCACTTAGATGCTCACCTGCCAGGCTTGGGTCCCTTCCCCTCCTCTCCCTCCCTCCCTCCAGGATGCTAGGACTCCGTTTGCAGCGCTGTTGGGAGCTCTAGGCGAGCCTCGGCCTCCAGGTTACACTGGAAATCCCTGCGCTGTGACCAGGGCGGGCCGGAGGTCTGCGGAGACCAAAGCCAAAAAGGGGGACACCCGCCAGGACACGCGTGCCGCCGCTGTCTGTGTCCTCTCGTCGTCAAGCAATTGCGGCGAGAAAGACGCAGGGGGTTGCAGGAAACCCGGCTGCTGTGCACATCTGCGATCGCTCTGCCCAGATCGCTCTGCCCAGAGTAAAGCAGCCTGGCTTGAGTGGCAGGCGCCTCCGCAGCAGACCTCAGGGGTCTCCCTGCCAGGCCACAGCTTTGTGATCTAAAACATGTTAAAATCGAAGGTAAAAATGGCCTGCGCTTGACATAGGAAATGTGTTAATCGGGCATTTTTATATAATCACTCGTGTGATTATGTAATGCATATATGGACCTATTAAAAATTATGTCTATGCCTTATTAATGACTTCACTGAGTGAAGGAGTGCAATGTTATGTTTAGATGTAAGGAATCATAGTTTGCAACAGGAAAACCATGTGTTTTTTTTTTCTTAATTTTCATCCATTAAAAGCCATTGATATCATTTTATATGAGAAGTTTCCAGACCCAGGAAAAATTAATATATTTTCATATTCCCAATTTTGAGGTACAGCAACTGCCATCTGTCTTTTGTTTTGCCCTTTGAACTTTACATTTTCCATCATCAGGTTCATCCAGAGCTGGTAAATTCTAATAAAATATATCTTCCATGATATTTATACAATAAAATATATAATCCATCCTGTCAATTTTGCATTTACATGATTATTGGTCAATAAGAGAAATGCATCTGTGATTAATACTATTCCTTTATCTAAAGGAAATCTAATAAGTTTAGTCAATTTTAAAAAATATCCTAATCCTTTTTTTTTTTAAATGCAATTATTTTCCTTAGAATATTCACTTCCAAGTGCGTTCAATTTGTGGAAAGCTAAGGTTCTCGGTGGTTTCTTCTCCATATTCCCTGAAATATATTTGGAAAGTCCAACAAAATGGCTCCTCAAGGAAATGGGCAGATTGACATTTGGTGAACTGTAGATGGGTAGTTTTTCAGTTTTCCAATGAGCATACTGACTTTTAGAAAGATGATTTTATCCAGCTGGCTTTCAAAAAATGTGAATACACTTAGAAAACCAAAAGAATTATTTACAATGACACTCTGACCTATTTTTTTAAAAAAATAATGTTATTTACTGATTTTAAAATAGAAATTATTGTCTCAAGTGATGACCCTGAGTCACTGCATGAACCTTAATCTTCTGAGTAAGGTGTATAACTGAAACATGAGGCAGTCAATATGTAGGAGATATACCATTATTTTTTTTTAACTTAGCATGGAGTCAAACAGACCTTATGATGGGTATTTTGTATTCCAGTAAACTTATTTTTTTGACTCCAAAACTTATTGTTTGTCCTGTGGGGAATTAAAATGTGCTATTTCCCTATGCAGTGTCACATGGATGCCAGTCTCTCTATCCTAGGGACTCTGGCCTTGTGCCCTATGCCTTCTCATTCTTGAGCAGTGCTCAACCTACATATTCTTTTTCTGAAAGAAGTCTTGCCAAGTTCCCAAGACTGCACTGTTTGTTTATTTTTCTCAGCATCAGTTACTTCCCTTCTTTCTCAGCATATTTTATATTTTTGGACTAAAATCCCTGGCATCTAAGAGCCCAGGATGAATTTCTAGGTTTGTATGGGTTCCATGAAGTTTATTGCCTGGAGCATAGTAGTTTCTCAATAAAAGTGCATTAAATGGAAAAGTTTTAATCCACCTCCTTAACTTAATAAACATTTAAACCTCAGCTCTGTCTTATTTGACTTCTTATCATCTACCTCCTTCTCCTAAAATATTATACTCAGAATGCACTGAGCAAAATGAAGTTTCTGTGAGGTTGTATATTCATGAAGTCTATAAAATAAAACCCAATCTTTGCAATGTGATTGTTTTCCCAAGCACCTGACAGGAGCAGAGGTCTAGTTTCATCAAGGAAGGCTTTATTTGTGGCTTTTTTTTTCTTCCAGAAACAGTTTGCATTTATACAGTACATAAAACCTCCAAGAAATGACAACACAAGAATAGCTGACCTACTTAGGAGAATAAGCTGTTTTCAAATAATGTGGTGCCAAGGATTTGAATTTAAAATTTCATGATAATAGAACATTTTAGATACATTAATTAAAATAGATCACCCAGTTAGCAAAAAAAAAAAAAAGAGTGAGACTACTTGGTGATATTATTAAGACTATTTAAAAAATCCCATAATAGCTATTGCTTAGTTCAGAATGCTTGTGCCCACATTTCTAATCAAGAGGCCCAAAAGGCACCAGAGTCAGGCTATCCTTTCAGTTCTTTGTGTGTGTGTGTATGTGTGTGTGTGTGTGTGTGTGTGTGTGTGAGACTCTTCTTTCATGTTGATTTTTTAAAAGTTCTGCCATGGGGAAAAAATGAAACTGATTCCAGTCAGTTGCATTAATTCAGTGATGAAGAAGGAAGAAACTTCTTATAAGAAAAAGTCAGCAGAATTAGGTGGGAAATTTGCAATTTGTCATCTGTAGTCACCCCAGTTGTTTTGAGCTGGCTCTGCTGTAGGTAATTCTAAAGGATGCTTCATTTTAAATGCACACAGACTGTTTTATCATTTTTTTCATTCATTATTTTGTAAAAAGCAGCTAACTGACATCCCAAAGGCCATACTTAAGCCATCACCCTAAAACATATAAACAAGCTCATTGGAGTCTTTTGGAAATAACATCGGTGTCTATTACGTAGGGCGCAGATCAACAATTTATTTCACTTTGATGCTATCACCTAACCCTTCCTGCAGTTATTCATGGATGTGGTTTAGAAGAGGTTATTTTCCCCCTGACAAAAATGGGCCATTTTTCCCTGTTTAGCAAAATCTGGAACACAGATCATTATAGTGCTTTTGGCAGCTAATTTGAACATCAGTGACTCAACTTTGAGAAGAATCTTTTTTTCTGCCCTAAAGAATCTCTGAGTTTTCAGACTCCAGTAATTGAAAAATCCCCAAACACTCACTCACAGAGGAGATACACATTACTGCAGGAACAGTCTACAAATTGTAAAGTATTCAATTTACATCCCTAGCACCTCAGGGCAGTTCTGAAGAATTTATATCTTTGGGAACCTTTGAACTAACAAAAGATAACATTTCACAGTAAAGTCTACTTGCATAAAAGTTTTTAACTCCCTTCTCTCCTTTAACCAAGCAGCTACATCCTTTGCTAGCAAGAGTTTCTATTCACTAAGATGAAACCACAGAAAGGGTTGGAGAGAAAAAACAAAAGAAAGAAAAGAAAGAAAGAAAAAAAACAGGAATATCTTTGCTGTCAAAAATTATGCTGAAATTTATATTAATTTTTTCTATGCCACTGTGGCACTGCTATGATTACCCTTTAAGATAACACCCCCTCCAATATTACTTATGACTATTGTTCTTCAAATTTGAGAGAAAAAAAAACTATAAAGGAGTAGGTTTTTAAGGGTCTCTCATTTCCGTTCTTGGAGCATTAAAATTTGGAGAATTCATGAAGTCAATCTCTTGTCAAAAGGTTCAGATTAACAAATAAAAACTCTACTCCTTGTTAATTAGCACAGGGTCCTTCCACAGTCAATGAACCTTAAATGATTCATTTAATTTAAAAAATATGGTTCTGTAGTATTTGGTCCTCCTTATTTTCCAGCTTTTGTAAATGAAGCCGTAAGAAATTTGCAGTGGGTTAAATTGGACCTATGTTTTGTAGGTAGGAAATGATCTTTCTCTGCTCCTTCCTCTGGCTTTTTGATCAAAGATGATTTCTTGTAGAGTAATTACTAATCTTCTGACATCTGTGGCTCAGGCCAGTTTTAGCATTTGAGCTGAAGATAGAGAAAGCAAGGAAAAAAAAAATCTCATCTATGAGACCCTTTCTCAATTCTTTAATTAGCATATTCATTACTAACACGTGGGTAATAATAATGAAACACTTTGAATGCAATAATTTGGTAAGCTTGTTTTTTAGGTTAAAAAATTGATCAATGTTTCTGTTAACTAATAACCCAGGAATCAACAATCTCATAAAACTGGTTTATTCAGCCCAGAAAATTAGGCAATCCATCATGACTGATTTGCTCACATTTCCCCCTGCAAATAAGTGAGATAGAAACTTTAAAACCAATAAGATAATGCACTTTACAAATTCAACTGAGAGAGATGGATAAACTAAGATGCCACTGGCATCCGCTACAAAAAAAAAAAAAAAAAAATCTGTCGTGTTTCCAATTATTTGAGCAGATTTTTTTTTTTATTCCCGTTTGCTGCCAGCCTGGCTGCATCTCGCCCCCTCCTCCTGTTTTTTTTTTTTTTCCTCTTTTTTTCAAACCAAATCATCAGGTCTTAAATCAGAACAAGCTCATCATATCATACTATGAAAGGCCATCAGGGGATAAAGGACACCAGATGTTATATGAGTTTTCTTTTAGGCTTTCATTTCAGCCTTCCTGCATTCCCCATGCTGCTTTTTACTTGTCAGAAACTAAAATGTGCTTTGATAGATAACAACCCTATTTTCTTCACTGGCTGAGCTTAGAGAATACCATTAAGTATTGATATCTAGGGTGCTTGACTAGGGAATGCAATCACAGCAGTCCCAAAATTGGGGTTCTGTTGCCTTATTTTACATGCCAAGATTTTTGAGAGACTCCAAATTAATTTTGTTTTCCTGAGGAAAAAAAGAAAATCACAGTTTTCGTTGGGAGATGAAAGAATGAGGACCCAAGGCATATCGTCGGCTGCGTCTCCACTTCCTCCTGCAGATCTGAGCCACATGGCCAGGACTTCCAAACACCCCTGGGAAGCAGGCAGAGGTGGAATTTTGGAAAAATGAAACTCTGGCCCTCGCCTGCTAGAGCAAATGATCAACCTGCTTTGTCCTTGGAGAGTTCGGCATTTATATAAGTTGTGTTTTATTCACAAAGAAGGGTAGAAACAAAAGGATCTTCTATCATGTATCGAGTCTCAGAGAAGCTCTCATGGTGTTTAATGAGGACAGCGATTCTTGAACACATGGCAAACTGGAGCATCTTATGGCATTCATGAGGCGGGTTCAAGGTCAGCCACTGATGACACACTAGCCTTAATGCTCAGAGAGAAGGCTAGCTGAAGCCTCCTTGGCTTCCAGTGAAATTATTTTTTAGAAAAACCTTCCATAGATTACAGTATACACGTTGTAAAGGGATTATGCACCCAGCCTACGATGGTTAGCATATGTTCTGCCTGAGAGGTAAATAGATAACTGTTAAAATGAAAAAAATACGTGTTTATCTATTTGCAGGGATCCTAGATCATGTAGGTGGAAGAAAACCTTGAATCACATTTTATGGGAAAATACCACCATCCTCAACTGGAGGTGAATCCTCCCTCTTCCCCAGGAATGTTTTTCAAGGTCTGGAGTCATCTTCAGATGTCATGATGGAGGACTGACGAGGAGGGGTGTTTGCCTGGGATCTAGTGGGTGGTGGCCAGGAATGTTGCTAAATACCCTGCAAAACACAGAACAGCCCCCACAACAATTGTGTAGCCCCAAATGCCAATACTGGCAAGGCTGAGAAATCCTGGTGCAAAAAAATAAAAAATGCAAATCATAAAATGAGCACAGAGACAGGTGTGGAGAGAAGGAGAAGGGGTGGTGCCAGATTCATAGGGATAGTCAGTTCAGAGAAGACTGGGAAGGGTGGGAACATTGGAATCCTCTCTTTGGATTCATACAGGTGCAACAACAGGATTGAAACTAAAGAAATGTCCAGAGCTTATCTCCTCCATTTATCGTCTTCTATGGCCAAAATTTATTTTTTTCTGATAATACAAAGTGATATTATTTAAAAAAAAAAAAGTACCCAGATGCTAAGATTAAATCCTGCAATTGCCCATGAACCACATATTACTAAATGGCACATGCTGGCTACCAGATAAATGTTCATTTAATGAACAAAAGAATAATTGGTTTTTAATTGAATGAATAAACAAATGAGCTAGCTATTTCTGGATGTCCACACTTGGAGAGGTTTACTGACTCTTCCCTAGTCACTAAACCCAGCAGGAACAGCTTAATGACTAGTACCTAAGGGATTGGAAGAGATGGATGCAGACCTCAGTGCATCTGATATGCACTGATTCAGCAGACTCACATGTACAATCCCTCCTATGCAATATATAACTGATGCATAAACTTTAAATCTTGAACACTTCATGATTTGTGACTAAAAGCACATCCCCAATTATTTACTAACAGAATATGTGGTTATGTTGTACTTTGTCTTCTTGGCATCTTATTTTCAAAGACCAAGAAGCCTGAAAGATTTAGAAACACAAAATAGGTCAAAACATATGATGTTACTGCTGTTCAACCTTTTGACCTACAAGAATGGCAATTTCATGTGGTTCAACCTAAATATAAAAGAGTTTTAGAATAATCAAGGTCAAACCAATGGGAGATTTTCTTGCAAACTATAGAAAACCATTTCCCTATTTTGTGTTCATGGTAATCCAGGGTCAGTTTTATTTGATGCATGTACATGTATTCTGCTAGGCAATTGTCCAGGAGATTGGGAAGAGGATGGGAGAAAGAAGAACTATATGGAGAAGTGGGCAGATATTTTAGTCTCAAGAGGGACACAGTGCCACAGATAAAAACAGGTCATGGCTAGGTAAAGCCACATTCAGACTGACCTCAGAATCCAAAAAGTTTCTGATCTTGTGGTTGGATGAGAAGATTTGGACCATGACAGCTACTGTAGCCTCAGATAACAGTGTTGAGTTTTATTTGGAGAAATCTATAGTAAGAATCCTCATGTTTCCAAGACACTGGCAGAAGCAGCCAGCAGGTCAGAGTGGATTTTTCTAGGAATGCTTAAGAAACCATAATGCTAAGTACAAACTATTCTCAGTACTATTCTTCTTTGGCTTTAATTCTCATTTCTTTTTCTCCTCCTGTTTCCTTGACCATTTCTTGCCCTCATCTACCTTATTCCTTTAATCTGGTGTGTCTCAGGAAACTATCCTGGTCATCTGTCCATCTGTTTTGCTTTTCCTAGGAGCAGCTCATTCCTTAGCCACACATTCTATGTATCGTATGCTTGGCTGCATATCAATGGTTCTTGAATCTACTCTTCCAATCTGATTCTTAATCTCCTAACATGAATAGCCAACATATCTACATGGATATGCCCATGTCCCTCCAATTCGATATATTTCCAACTAAGCACTGCTTCTCTAGTCCCTTCCACAATACCACTGATTCTTATTCTTTATCCTCTGATATTTTTGACATTGGCTAATTGCATGGCCATTTGGTTTGTATTGCCTCCTAATTTTTTTCAAGTCTTTTCTTGGTTTTCCATTGTCACTGCCATTTTTAGCTATGTGACCTCAGATTAGTCATTGTGACCTCGTTAAATCTTTAAATAATTTCAGCTTCTTTATTGTCTTAATTATATTAAATTAATGCTCTGCAGCAGCACAGCCAGAGCTATGTATCTACAAAACAAATCTCATCACGCTATTTTTTGGCCAAAAATATCAACCCTAGCCCCACCCTGTATGCTAACATTCAATTATTTAGTAATGCATTCAGCACCACCCCTGAACCCAAAATTGCCTCCTCCACCCTTATTTTTTTTCTTCTTGCCACTTCTTATCACCTGTTTTATAATAATTTCCTACTCAGATGTGTTGTAGTATACCTCCATGCCTTTCCTCAAACTGTTTGTTAATAATAAGTTGTTACTGGCCTTCGATAGCAGTTGCAATGGTTAGGCTTCTGGTAAACTATGACTCATACTCCAATGAGATATTCTTTCCTTTATGAAACATCCAAGGAAACCTTTGTTTATACCTTTGTTTCCCATTCATCTGTATTTCATTAGATTGACGGTATTAAGATGATTTTTAAACTGTGCTGAATTTTTCATTTCATTAAAGTTTCATAGCAGGTAACAACAAGGGACAAAATCCAATGGGATTCTGAGCTCTGCCCCACCTCAAATCTAGAAAATTTGCTTTCACCTTATTAAAATTACTACCCAAGTAAGATTTCATCTAAAGAAATCGCACTGCAGCAACATGAACAAGAACAACCAAAAAACACTGAAAACCATTGTAATCTGACATTGGAATTATCTTCCTGGGACACTTATTTGTAAAGTGTTTAATTTCATGCATCAAACAAAATGCGTAGAGACCAAAGGTCATGGTTAAGCTGAATAGATTTTACCCACAATAAGCAATGAAGAAATGGTGGCAATGGTAAGAATACTGTTTTTTTTATGCTAAATATTCAAAGTTTAGTGTTTTTGCACTGGGCCAAATTTTGACTAAATCACACCTGTGCATGTATGTGTGTGTACATGTAAGTAGAGAAAGTAACTCTACCTCAAAAAAACCTGACTTAGAACAAAAATGTTGCACATATTTAACCTTTTGTAAAGGTAGATGTGCATCCTTACCTACCACATATATTTATACCTATAGATAGACTTATGGTCTACAAAAAAGAAAAATGGTCTTTATCTGAAATTGTAAACAGCATGATGCTAAACCTTCCGATTCTGCCTTTCCTATTTGCATTTAGTTAAGGAATTTCATGAGGTACCTACACAGCCAACTTCTGAAAAGTGGCTTGCAAGTGTTGTTGCTCAGGAGAATTCAATATAATTATCCATTGTCATTGGAATAGACGAGGAGGATTATGAGGAGTTCTTTTTGTCACGAAGCCCATGCTGATCCCTTGTCACATGGGTCTCCATCTGCGAGTCAGTCACAGGCAGGGGAGGGGAGAGTTATTGATTGCACAACCTGAGCCGCTCTAAATATGCAAGTGTCACCGTCAGGAATGAAGACGGTGGCTTGAAGGCAACCTGGGACCATCCTGCAAGCAGTTTGAGTGGATTTTCATAAAGGGAATCTGAGACTGCAGCTGGTTAATACGCGGCGACACAGGCAATGGCTCAAATTAAGCAATTTGTAAGTTAAATACACAAAGTCCAGGACCTCCTGTTTTAAGAAACAAAGATAGATGACTACGTGAGTGAGCAGGAGATGCTGGACAAGAATTTCTGTGATATCAGACCTCATCATCCTAAAATAGAATTCAGGGGAAAATTAAATGGATTTTAAAAAATCAGTTAACATAATGTATTACTTATTAAATTCTTTCATGGAGCAAATAGAAGACTAATTTCTCTGGAGCCATTCATGCCCCCAAAAGTTATAATTAAAGACACAAATTGAATGATTTTAATAATGATGAACGTTCACCTTTTTAGTGCTTAGGTATGGTAATATGATAGTCGCAGAAGGACTCCATCTTCCATGTTCATTTTACCTCCCCTCTTGGGATTTACAGGGGCACTTCTCCTCTTTTATTTATTTATGGACCTGAAAATATCAGGCACGGAGGGGCTGTTTTTTAAAAGACAGAACTAGTCTCAACTGCAAAAGGAAAGCATAGTAGGATTTCAATTCTGCAGAAGGTGTTCTGAACTTGCCAGCGCACACATTTCTGAATGTTCACCTCTCCGTGTCTTCGGGTTTCACAGGGTCCTGCCAAGAACAGGGACTCCAACGTCTGTTGGCACACGGCTTTTTTTTGTTTGTTTGTTTCCCTATTTGCAGAACACAATTAGTGATCATCGATGCCTTTACACAAAGAAATCATAATGGAACATCAAATCAAAAATATTCTTACGGAGGCAAGATGGAGTATTAAATCTTGCTGGAAAATAAGTAACCTCTGCAAGCTGGTTGGTCAGAATATTTGTATTTTTGTATCATTTAGGAAAATCCTATTATGGCTTTAGCCACAGAAACATCCCTAGTGTGCAAGACAGAGGCAGTTCATAAAACACGCAGCATTTTCAGCCAGAAAATAGGGCAAACTATTGCTTTCTGTAGACGGCTGTTACACCCCAGTTCCCATCAATAGAACATAATCTCATTGCAGCAGGCAATACTTGGTATCAATGAAACACCAGTTTTCTAGCTTTGTGCTGGCTGCTCCTACCAAAAAGACAGAAAGATGTTGTTTTTGCAGTGATTGGTATCTTCGGAACACATTTATGAAACAAGGTAGTAAAACAAACAGGTCCAGTCGTTAAACGCAGGTACTCAGAGGAAGCCAGTCTCCCTTTTGCTCTTTCTTCTCACTCTCTTTCCCTTCTCTGCACAAACTGCCAATTCTCCAAATGCCATTACAAGATGATTTGAGTCACAGTGTCAGCTCTATAATTAATCCCCCCATCAGTGGATGCCAAATTAGATGTCTGTTTCCAGAAAGACTTCTCACTGCTAGAGATGGGGGAAATCTATGTGCATTTGACACTTTATCAGGATAATTCCCTGAAAGAACAGGCAAGATGCCAAATTCCAAAGGCCTGCGTCTGTCCACTGTTAGGTGGGCCACACACCCAATTTGGCCAGTTCTTAAGCCATGCAAAAATAAAATAAAATTTGCTGTGCTGATATCACAATGATTAAAATATAATAAGCTAATGAGATTACAATAGCTGATTGTGAACAAGACCAATTGTGTTAATTGGAAGCTCCTGAATGGCAATTTTAGCTGCTGCTGAGTTTTGAAATATAATCAGTTTTACTAATTTTATCTGATTTCTTAATGAAGCTTGCCCTGAGCAATTGTTCTATGTGTTCTTTAGCAAACAGTGTGTGTCATAACTGCTGGCATTAATCTTGATTACTTTAGTTAAAATAAATAGTTATACTTGGGTGGCTTTCAGAAAATACATCATGGTAGATGTAATACCAGAAAAGGGGGCTTTTTGTTTTTTTTTCTTTGTTTGGGTACATTTTATCTGCTGCATTTCAACCATGAAGACTCTCTCCTTGGTGTTACTAGATAGTTCCCAGTGCCTTGGTGCAAAAATTAAGCAGAACAAACTATTTGTTGTTTTGCAATATTCCTCCGTCTTTGAGGAATAAAGATAACATTTGCTTTGAGGGGAAGGTAACAATATCAAATGTATACTATGCACAAGATCAGGAGACAAAAAAGTAAAAGTTTATGAAATTCTTAGGCCTTTACATTGGCAGCATACCGACCAATACCATCAATACCAACCACCAACATTAATGGCTGAATCTGCAAGAGAGTGAGCACTCGAGTTATTTGTTTTCACAGTGGATTAATATACATTGGACGGCTCCTCTGTGCTTTTTAAGTGCACTGGAAGATTACTCTGCTATACACATCCAGTTATAAAAGACTGGAAATGTGAAGGAAAAATAAAGATTGGGAAAATGCTATTTATGTGAGATTAAAAAAAAATCTTGATTTTTAGAAAATTTACAGTCTTTCAACATCTGCAATTAGGATTGTATATTTAGGTTATTCAGTGATTGTGATCAAAATTTAAATGGATTTCTATAGGAAAAAGTGAGGGGATAGCATAAAGCCATACATCCCAAATTCTGTAATATATATTAAAATATCAAGAAAGGGAGTTTTTACCTCACATGGTTGTACAAGCAAAGATATTTACTGCTTCTCTTATCCACATGAACACTTACAGACTTTTGATTGGGTTATAACATCACATATAAGTAGGCACAGAAATCACACAAATTTAATGGTTCAACTTAATGCATTTTTACATATGTGTACATCCATGTAATTATCACAAAGATGAGATCCACAGCTACAACATCTCTAGTACTTTATAGTTATTTTCACTTTATAAGTATTTTATCGCTGTTGGTGTTCTTATCTATGTATCTATGTTTCTAAAGTAAGTTAATGAGTGGCCTCATTTCTTATGCTTTTCTTACTAAGATTTCAGACTGAGGGCATGTAAAGCTCATATGTCAGTCCCTTCTCCTGCTTTCTGGAATAGTGTGAATAAATTAGATTATCTCTCTTTTGAAATTTTGATAAGAAATCTGGAAAAACATACAGACCTGTCTATTCTGTTGTTTTACATTTCTGTGATCATTTTTTTTGTTATTTATCATACTAGAAAATTATTGACTTCAGCAAATTTTCTCATTACTGGTATATATTCCTCATTCAAAAAAAATTATCATATTTGTTGACTTTCATCAAGATCTCAACTTTGATTTCATGTCAAACTTATAGAGAAGTTGCAAGAATCAGAAAAGGTATTCTCCTGCCCTCTTCACCATTCACTTTTTCTACTCACTATTTACAAATTCACATATATTTCACTTTATTATTTGCTTTTCAGTCTCACATTCTTCTCTAGATAAAAGCTTAGATGGATAGATCAATACATTAAATAATAAATTGATAAACAGATAGATACCTTTTCAAGCAATTGAAATTAAGTCAAAAACAGCATGTCACATTTCCCCTAAATACTTCAAGTCTGAACTACTTAAAAGCAAAGAATGTTCCCTAAATTAACCAAGGTACAGGCATCAATACCAGGAAATTTAAATATTAGAGTTTTGCTTCATTTATAATCCATACTCAAATTATATCAAACATCCGAGTAAACTTCTTGACAGCTGTTTTTTTCTTTAATAGTTCAAGATCAAGTCTACTTAGTTTAGTCATATCTCTTTAATCAACTTTAATCTGGAAGAGTTCCTATGTTTTCATTTATTGTTAGTTCTGTAGAATGTTATTCAATTTGGGTTTGTTTGATGTGTGTTCATGATTCAACTCAGATTATGCATTTTTAGTAGGAATATCAGAAGATGCTCTTTCCCTCTCAGTTTATTTTATTAGAAAAGGCATGCTGAGATTTAATCCAAATATTAGTGATATGATAGAGGCTGAATTAATGTGTTCTACTTGGTTTCTATATGGTACAGCGAATATTCACTCTATGATTAATATTTAAGTTACTAGCACAATCTAAACATCTCATTCCTTATCAGATTTTCACAATGAGCTTTTATTTTATGGACGATTTTTATGACTGATATATCAGTCAGCCTGACTACTCTAGGCAAGAGATTTTCCTCCTATTGATGTATTTGTTCACTTATTTAGTTATAGTCACAAGGGTAATTTATTTCAATGTTCAAATTGTCTCGGATTTCACTAGTGGAGATTTGCTATGGTCTCAATGTGACCTCCCAAATTCTTGTGTTTAAAATTTAACCACCAATGTAATGATGACCTCAACAATGTTGAGAGACGTGGGGTCTTTTAGGAGGTACTTCTGTCATGAGGGAGTTATTTTCATGGATAAATTGATGCAGTTATTAAAAGGGTTTGGTGAGGGTATTTGGGTCTCCCTTCCTCTTGTGTCCCTTCCACCATGACACAGCACAACATTCCACCATCTGGAAGCCATGGTATTCAAGGTGCCATTTTGGAAGCAGAGTCCAGAGACCAACCCAAACTTTAGGGGCCTTGATCTTGGACTGGCTAGGTTCCAAAGCTGAAGAAAATAAAACTTGGCTCTTTAGTAAATGACCCAATCTGTGACATTCTGTTCTAACTGCACAAACAGACCAAGACACAGCTCTTTCTAATTGGCTCTTGTATTCATTGACTTGCTCCTTAGCTTGGTTCTTTGGCCCCTTTCTTTCTGGGAAAATAAAAGTAGATTGTCTTACATTTATTTTCCCCAACATTCCCTTTTAAAAAATGTTTAAACATTTGAGTAATTAATGTAGATTTGCCCTTAAAAAATGAGAGGAGAAATAGTTATGTGCTATGATTTTTGGATTTTTAAAACAATAGGAAAGGCATTAATCTCTGAATTTTTTATCCCTACATGACCTCTAATTTTATCCTAAGAAAATGTGACCTCTAAATGACCATAATTTCCAAAAGCACAGGAAATGTCTGTTTCTCAATATATACCTCCAACTAATACAACTGAAAAAATTGTATATTGAATAAATAAATGAGGAGCCATAGAAAGAGGAAGAAGCAGAGAAGGAGGAGTGAGGAATAGCCAACTCAGTTATAATCTCCAATCTCTCCTCTATCACTGGTAAAGGTCTTGTGTGTCATTTAAAAAATTATTTATTTACTTCAGTGATTCATTTAATACATTTTCTCTCATGGATCTAATGGTTTAAAAGTTTTGTCTAGGCCAGGTGCAGTGGTGCATACCTGTAATCCCAGCGGCTCGGGAGGCTGAGGCAGGAGGCCTCACAAGTTCAAAGCCAGCTTCAGCAAAAAGGAGGCCCTAAGCAACACAGTGACACCCTGTCTCTAAATAAAATAGAAAAGATGGCTGGGAATGTGTCTCAGTGGTTGAATGCCCTTGAGTTCAATCCCCCAGTACCCCACCTACAAAAAATGTTTGTCTAGCAAGGTAACTTTGCATTGTTCAATGATCTTAGCAAATCTATGACTATACTTGGGTCCTCCATAGCACTGATAGTTCAATGTCAATGCCACCACTTACTGAAGAGTAAAGAATTTGGTATAATTTCATTTAAAAATAATACTAGAAAGATAAAAAAGAAAAGATCTCATGGATGTTGTATGCACCATGGCTTCTAGATGCATGACATTTTCCTTCTTTGATTTAGGGATTCATAAGGATAATTTGGAGTAAGAAAATTGTAGGTTTGTTATTCTTAAAATATATTAACTCACTTGACACTTGATCAATGTGCACTACTGGCTTTCCTGAAATTGGCCTTCATTCAGCTTGTGTTTCTAAAATTCCCTCTGATAGAATTCAAGGTTCATGGAGGCACTTAGAATTTATAGAGGGGGTGTATGTGTGTGTGTGTGTGTGTGTGTGTGTGTGTGTGTGTGTGTGTGGTGTTTTTAAGGAAACTAGAAAGGAAAAGAGTAGAGAAAAATTTCACATAAATCCTGGCTTGAAAAAAATCAAATATAATTCCCTGTTTCTTTCTGAAAACTTCTTTTCTTTCCACACCTCCCACCACCCCTAGGAATACATGTCCTTCAACTTTGAGCTCTGACTGCAGGGCCCAGCAGCCCACTCAATCACAGGACTCCATCATCAGAACCCGAGTGGGTTAAGAACTCACCAACCAGTCCCTTCCTCCGGTATCTGTTTGCATGCTTTAAGATCATTGTCTCTATATTTAGGTTGATCTGAAAATATAGCTACGTTGCTAAATGATCTGAATGATGTTTCCCTCCAAAGCGTATATCAAATTACAAAATATAATTTTGAGATTGTTTTCCTTCCCACAAAATGCCAAAAGGAGTTTAATGAGGACTCACAAATTTCCTTAGCATTTCTCAAGTAGAAATAATACAATATTGCATCTCTAATTTCAGTTGGTAGGAGAACAGTATTAGTAGCTCCTTCCAATGATAGTCACGTTTCCTGTGTCAAAATGCATTTTAAAATCCAGCTATCAGTTTAGGACTTGTTAAAGGAAAACTAACAGAGGGGCAGTGGGAAGAGTATTCCAAGACCTATGTGTGAAAAGAATTGCATATAAGTCAAAAATTCCAACTCCATCACACACACACACACACACACACACACACACACACACACACACGAAAGAAATATAGTGTGAGTCAAGAAAAGTTGGCAAACTTCTGGAACTCAAATCTCTCAATAAGAAATCTCAATAAGAAAGTAAACATTGGGGCTGGGGTTGTGGCTCAGTGGTAGAGCACTTGCCTAGGAGGTGTGAGGCACTGGGTTCGATTCTCAGGACCACATATAAATAAATAAAGGTCCATCAACAACCAATAAAATATTAAAAAAAAGAAAGCAAAAATTGTTATTATCTATGTCTTTCCTTTAACATCAATAAACTAGAATCTTAAACAAAACAAAGCAATGTTTTAACCTAATGGAGAATTTTACTAAGGAAGATGTAGGGAATATCTAATTATAGATCTTAGATCTTAAGTATTAAAATATTTTTTTCAAAAATTCCTGGCAGGGGATGGGCACATCACATGTGCTCCATGATGTAGGAGGGTGGATGAGCTTTCAGACAGAGAAGCAGCCTACACCTAATCGGCCGCTACACTGGAGACAAGGGGTGAGCAGGCCCAAGGCTCCATCACTGAAGAAGGGAGGTCACTTGGTGGGTACAGTAAAACATCGTCTAAACTAGTGGTCACCAGAGGCTGCAAACAGGGGTGAAGAGGGACGAAGAGAGGATGGGACAGCAGTGCACTTGGATGAGCAGAACAATTTCTAATGTTCTAACAGTGTACTGACTGTGGTTGGCAATAATTAACTGTAGACATCCAAATAGCTAATAGAGATGATTTTGAATATTTCCAAAACAAACAACAAATGTTCAAGGTGGTACATAGGCCAACTCCTCTGATCTGATCATTATTCAATGTACCCAAGTACTGAAAGACTACACTGTGCTTCATAATTAATGTGCATCAATTAAAAATAAACAGTATATTTTAAATGAGGAAGAAAGGGGAAAAAAAAAAGGAAAGTTAAAGTGAAATGAATCTAAAGCTTTTCCGGAATACATTTCTAAACTTTTCCGAACGCTTCCCACAAACTAGCTCCAAATGCTTCTGAGCCACATGGTCATTTTAGTCATAGCAACAATCCTGCTTCTCAGTATAAATTTCTATGTCAGGTTTTCATTGCTGTGATCAAAATACCCAACAAGAACAACTCAGAGGAGGGAACGTTTATTTTGGCTCATGGTTTCAGAGAATTAGTTCATAGTAAACCACGTCCATTGTTCTGGGCTCAAGGTAAGGCAGAAAATCATGGTGGAAGGGCAAGGTAGAAGGAAGTTGCCCCCATCATGGCAGCCAGGAAGAGGTGGGGGGAGGAATTACAGGGAAGATGAATCCTTTCAGGGCATGCTGCCAGTGCCCCACCTCCTCCAGTTGTGCCCCACCTACCTACAGTTACCACCTAGCCAGTGCTTTCAAAGGAGGATGGACTGATTAGATTACAACTCTCACAATCAAATCATTCTAACTCCAAACATTTCTGCATTAACCCAGGAGCTCTTGGGAGACACGTCATCTCCAAACCAGAAGAAGTGTTATGATAAATCTAATTTCTGTTAAGACTCTTTTTTAGTTTCGGATAAAAATAATAATATATGTAACTGTTAAAGACTTTTTAGAATAAACACAGTGCATCTTTCTTCCTAAAACAGAATAATAAAACAGACTCCTGGCCTGTGTTCTGTATGCACATCTTCCAAATGCTACTAATTCTTTCATTCCATATATTTAATATGTCTGTATCAGATTGTTGTTTTTTTTTCCTTTGGTATATTAGGAAAGAAGTTGCATACATTTGCCAAGAGCAAAAATAAATAAACTAACAAATAAATAAATAAAAATCCTAGTTCCTTAAAATGTATTAGTACATCAGCCTAAAAATAAAGCAAGCACAAGAGTGCAATCATTTATGATGCCATATGAAAAACACTAGTGTCTATTAGAGTTCTCTCTCAAATATCTCTTCTTTCTGCAAATAGAAGGACCAAAATGAAAATCCAATATTTGTATGTTAAGGGGAAAATTTTAACATCAGGGAAAAAGGTTTTCAATTCTTTAACACGTACAATGATTAAAAAAAAATCAACCCTCTGATTATTTGTTTAACTAAAGCCATTACTCAAGTACGATGATTTGAACTCAGTTTTGATTTCCTTTTATGAGATCTCTTCACATATCTATCCTTATTTTGACAATGACAATTGAGTATGATCTGTCCTTATTTACATAGTAAAATGTTTCTAGTTTTGGAGCATGGTAGTGCATGGGTAATCCTAGCAGCTCAGAAGGCTGAGGTAGGAGAATCTTGAGTTCAAAGCCAGCGGCAGTAAAGGTGAGGTGCTAAGGAACTAAGTGAGACCCTGTCACTAAATAAAAAAATAAAAAATAGAGCTGAGGATGTGTCTTAGTGGTTGAGTACCCTTGAATTCAATTCCCAGTACCAAAAAAGAAAAAAAATGTTTCTAGTTGGAGAACTACAAGAAAGTAGTATAAATTGTGCTTTTGCATTTAGATACAAAGTTTGTATTACTCATTGATCACAATATAAAAAGTATCTGGAAAATCCTGTTGATTTTTTACATGTTTTGTAGAAAGTCATGCATTTCTTCAACCTCCTAGAAAATGCTGAGTTTGTGTTTGCATACACATACATATAGTTGAACATATAGACTTATGTACAGTTACATATAAATGCATATGTACTGAGGTGTCAAAATAGTTTTTTCAGTGAAATTGGCAAGGTATTGCCGATTGGATATTAATGGTGTATTTAGGGGGCAGGGATAGACTTAGTTTGATTCAAAGATGAGATGAATTACTATGTGAGAGCAAGTCAAAAAATAGTAGGTTGCTTTGTTATTGCTGTCGTCAGTGGCAGCAAGCTAGACAGAGAAGGGTGAAATGCTCCACAGAGACAGAGCTTGACACAGTGCAGTTAGGCATCCAAGTATGGAAAGGAGACTGACCCATCGTAAAGTCATATGTAGACTCAAAACACTTTAAATTATTTTTACAGGCTTATCAAAACACTGTGAATTATTTGATAGGCTGGTCAGGAAACTGAAATGATCAATATCCAATAATTTAGAATAAGAGGTCTGGGCTAGAATCACGTGGATGAATCTACAGGCATAGACTCAGAGTTTGATAATTTTATTGCATCTTAACATTCATTGGTTGACAGTTGTCATGTAGTAGTAGACAGAATGGCTGAACCAGTTGACATGAGTGGTCCACTCTCACTGGCTACCCTAGTTCTGGCTCTTTGGGAACATCAGCAGAGCATCCAGGATGGCAAAAATGGAAGCGGAAATCCAACAAATATCATTTCCCATTCATTAAAATTGACCTTGGTATGGCTAACCTTCCAACAGAACCCCCCAATAAGGTATCACATCTCCAGGAGATTAGTTAGCCACTTAGTTGTGAGGTGACTAATTTGACACTTTCTAACCTGGAAGGAGCAGTAGTTTATCTTGAATGGAATTGACACATATTCTAGATGAGTTTGCCTTTCCTGCCTCCTGGGATTCAGCCAGCTTTGCCCTCCGGGGGCTCACAGAGTGTCTCATCCACTGACATGGATCCTGTTTAATACAGCCTCAGACAAGGGGCACACTTTTCAGCCAAGCAGGTTCAGCAGTGGACATATAATCATGTGATCTTTTTTTTTTCTATTATATGTCATCTCCCTGTAGAAGCTCCCAGAATTGATGGAATGGCTTCTAAAGGTTATCTAAGGTATAGCTTGGAAATGGCACTCGGATAGAATAAGATGTCATCTTCTAAATACAGAACGCCCACTAACTCAACAGCCATTATAGGATACTGTGTCCCAACTTGTAAAATGCACCTAGAAATCAGTTATAGAAGCAGAAATGGCTTCACCGACTTTCTCTTCCAGTGACTCACTTGGTAACTTGTGTTTCTCTTCTCCACAATCTTGAGATCTGTAAGGCTAATGAAGGTCCTGGGTCCCAGAGAGGAGGTGTTCTCACAAGGGGAACCAGGGAGAGTCCCGTCAACTTGAAGCCATGACAATCAATGCAGGATCCCCCACAAGAGATCAGCAGTCAAGCAAAGGAGTCTCCATCTCAGCCAGGCTGATATATTTCTCCAATGAGAAAGCAATAATGTGGCTATCTGACAATGATCATGAAGAAGAATATGTTAGCCCTAAATAATCTATTGGTTTGACTCTTAAGACCCCATGCTCAGTTTTAACAGAAAACAAACCCATGCAGCATTCTCAGCCCAAGTACTGTTAATAGTGGCTTAGAGTCTTCAAGAAATAGGATCAGAGAGATTTAAGCAAGTTACTCCCCAGAACAAGTGCTCTTCAAAGGTGGAAGGAGAGAGGAGAGAGGAGTATATATCAGGGCCTGCAGATCAGATGCAGAAGCAGAGCCTGAATTTTCTTACTATGTTAAGTTTCATCAGAAAATGGTCAACTAGAATCCTGAAAGAGCTGTAGCTCCATAGAGTGATCTTATATGCAGAGCAAGTGATCAGCAGGTGTGTCTACTAAACTTCTGTTACACTGAATTGGTTTCCCAATGCTGGAGATGCATGGAAATGTGGCATACACCTTGAAGTGCAACAATATTTACTTTGAGGAATATTTAATTATCAAATGCATTACCTCTTGTGCAGAGACCACACATGCACTGGTCACTGGTCTGAGATAAATTCTGATAACAGTAGCCACACTGCTACTGAAACCAGCATCCCTCTATGAAGCTCTGCGTGCTAGACTTCTTGTCACTACACTGTCACAATGAACTCTCTTTCAAGGCTTACTCAGTAGATCCTTGAAAGTGGACTTCTTTTAAAATCACTTAAGTTTCTCCCAAATATTTAGCTTTCCAAACGTTTGTAATCAATAGGATCTAGTCCTTTCTCTCATACATAAAATTGATAAGCAGTTGGACTTACCCTGGCTAGAACAACTTGTCTAAAATGTGTGAGTCTAAGCAACTGAGATGACTTTATCCTTGTTAGTAGTTGTTCTTACACTGTGGTCTCCAGACCAGCAGAATTAGCATCACTTGACAACTCCACAGAGATGCAAAATATCTGACCCCATCCAAAACTAGAGGTTCAAAATTCTGGGTTGGGAGCCCAATAAGCTGTTTTAAAAAGCCCTCCAGGCAATTTTCTAATAATGTATTCTGATGACATTCTGGCAGAGGTGAGTTTTTGAATGAGTTTTTGTCCACATTTGAATGACAACTTATACAACTTCTTAATAAAGTGAACAAAGCAACAGAAAACTTTTCTTTTTGGTTAGGGAGAATTAATTGTAGGCATAAATAAGAAGGAAGAAGCACTAGATCCAGAATGGTATATAAGTAACTGCAATTTTGAAAATCATAGATGATAAATTTACTCTTTTATAGATATGGCTAAAAGTCATTTTTATCTCTTGTAACTATAATAGTCTCCCTTTCCCTCAGTTTGGCATTCCACTCTTCCAATTTACCTGTGGTCAAATGTGGCCTAAAAATATTAAATGGAAAAATTCCAGAAATAAACAATTCATGATTTGTAAATTTCATACCATTATAAAGAGAATGATAAAAATCTTACACCACCTGCTCCATCCTGCCCAGGACTTGGGATCAGCGTTTTCTTTGCTCAGTGTTCATGCACTGTACATGCTACCTGCCAGTTATTCTCCCATCACCCATCTCTTTTCAACAGTCATGAACAACAACACTTGGGTTCAAATAACACTTGTTTTACTAAATAATAACCCCAATAATAAAGGGCAAGAGTGGTCATGCTAGCAATTTGGATATAACAAATGGAGACTATAGAATGCTTCCTTTAAGTAAAAACGTAAATGTTCTCAGCTTAACAAGGAAGGAAAAAAAAATTATGCTGAAGTTGCTAAAATCTCTTTTAGAATGAATCTTCTTTCCTGAACATCATAAAGAAATTCATGCTAGTTTTGCAGTTACACCTCGAACTGCAAAAGTTACAGGCACAGCGTGTGATAAGTGTTTAGGTAAGATACAAAAGGCATTCAATTACAGGTGTAGGTGATACATGATTATAATGCTTGTGTTTGAGTAATGGCCCCAAAGCGCCTTTCAGCCACCCACATATCACAAGTGGATTAGAGAGGACAGCTATATATATACAGAGGAAAGCCTATTTAAGTATCAGTTTCTAGAATCTGTTTCCTCTTTATTGTGTCTTTCTCTAAAATTCTGTATTCAAAATCCAAGAAAAACAATTACTTTATAGTTGTAAAGATTTACATATCACTGTAGTTGTGGGGACTTAGTTCCACTACTGATTCTCACTAGCCTAATCCTCTTGGGTGAGCTATTTGCTGAGATTGATTTCCTGGAAATTTTAAACTGAGGTTAATAGTATCTATCTTATTAGATTACTGTGAGTCCAAAATAAAATTATAAATTCAAAGGATGTGTAGAGTGTGTGGTATATAATAAGCGTTCAGTAAATATTAGGTATTATTTATTTTGAACATAAAAGTGTCCTTTTTCTCTTTCTGCCTTGTCTGTTTCTTAAAGATTGAAATACCTCTTATTTTCTTCCTCGTTATTGCCAAATGCAGAGAATGTAAATATATGAGATTGCTTGGAAGACTAGGCAGTCTTTTCATATTTACTTGGTCTGTTAGATGCAAATTCAATTGGAGGATCTCTCATAAAGAATATGATTTGTTATCTGAATAAGTTATCTAACTAATGGATCAGACCCACTTCAAGTGCTTCTCTTACAGTGGGGTGTGTCACTGGTAATTTACTTGATGTAACTTTGCTCCAGATCTCACTTCTCTCTGTTAATTGGTTTGGCATTGGTGTTGTGATTGTGGTTGTTAAAATATTCCTCATGATATGTGTATCAATTTGTAACCTTTTGTGAAACATGGATTTATATACAATCCTGTGTGCTAAGCCCAAGAGTTGATTGAGGTGGTCAAGATCATAACATGAATACACTAAGAAAAGACAAACCAATAAAGTAAAATAATACAAAAGAGACAATTTGTATATGCATTGAAATTCTTCAAAACAGAGCAAGGAACTTGACTCTTCAAGTTGACAAAATAAGGGGAAATGCAGTTATAGCATGAAATAAAAACAGTAGGCTGAGTTCTCTGGTAGATTAGCTTATTGAAATATTATGGTCAATAAAATTATTCTAAGGGAAATTATACAGAAATAGAGAAGATTTGAATCTGGGTTTTACTTGAAAAGTCTCTGAATATATCTACATTATATAATAGCAGTTTATAAGAGAACAGATTTCTTTCACTTGGAGACCTTAGAAAAATGGAATAAATATATCTTTCTTTGGCCTGGCAGTTGTGTGATAAATCAATGTGAATATTTTTGCTTATGTTAATTATAATTACAGGTGTGGATATTAAAATACTCAAAATTTATTTAAGTTGTCCTCTGTCCTAGCAGTCAGACAGCTGTTGAGTTTGAATACTTCACTGCCAAGATCTAAAGCACTTTATGTATAATCCTTTCAGAAAAAAAGGGACATCACTCAATATTTCCTGTTCAAGAATCTTAAATTGCTTCCTATTTACTGCAAAGTGAACAATGAACTTCAAGTACTTTGTTTTAATTACCTAGCCCTTTCACAGTCTTATCCTCATCATTCATTCAATAAATATTTATCAAGTTTCTACATGTGTCATATACTAATATTATTAGAGACTAAAGCAGAAAATTAAAAAAAAACAGATAAGATATCCAGGCTTAGAAATTACTTTCTAAGTACTCTCTTTCCCTCTGAGATCACCAGCTCCTAGAGAAAAAAAAAAAGCTAAATTTAGTGCTTCTTTGAGTCTCTCTATAGCTTCTCAAATAGTGGCCCACATATAGTGGACCCTCAATATTTAATTTTAAATAAATGAATTAAATGGATCTTATAGAGAGAGAGAGTCTTGGAGCTGGGAAGAGGCTCAGAGCCCTGGTTGTGTTATTTTACAGGGGTTCCTTTGTAAAATACCTTTGGGAAACACAGCAAAAGATTCTTCCTCTCTTCAAGATTAGAATGCACATTAATATATCAAAAGGCCTTAGAATTTTTACTATCAAGATCTTCTTAGCATTTAATGTCTTTACCACAATACTACTTAGAAGGAGAATAATTTGCTAATAACTTGTTAATATTCTTTAATTCCTTGGCCTGTATTTTATTACGAATGGATGTAAACATGTTTGGCATTTAGTTCTAAAACCAATACTGCCTATAGATTAGTCAACAGACTTTTGGAAGTAACACCCTATGGAATTTCTTAGTGCATTTCAAGTTTATGAAGAAATGGAAATATGGGACTTCTCCATGGTAGAATGCTTGCTTAGCATGCTCACGGTCCTGGGTTCCATCCCCAATACTACCAAAAAAGAAAAAAAAAAAAAGGAAATAAGTTATTAAATGACTTTATGGTTGGGACATGGACTAGACATCATTCTTTTCTTTTCCATCTGGTGTTGCTAACTGACATTCTACTTGCAGACTTGTAGAAGGATTGTACAAGGAAGTAGTCCTGGGGTGATCTCATATTCCTGACTTCTTTGAGTTGTTCTTTGGTTCAATGGTTTGATTAGCTCCTTCTTGACTGTTCTCTTTTATATGGGAAGGACTCAGTCTTCTCTTCATGGAACATGTTATGTGGTATTTCATCACCTCCCCAACGTAACCTTTACCTTATGATGGATCAAGTGCTTGTAAAGCAAAGCAGATTTAACACTTCTCAGATTACAAATGCAGGACCATAAATGTAAAACAGCCCAGTACATAGAAACTTTATGTCATAATTAGGAACGGAGGGCAAAGCTTTTATAAAACCTATTTGCAATTATCTACAATTTCTTCAAAGCAGATATCTGGAACCAGGCTTGGCAAAGCATTTTTCTAGCCAAATGATTATCAATATACACCTGCACTGTTAAAAGATGGCGTCCCTAAATAGCCCATTTTCTTCTCCCTCTCCATTTGGTATACCAGATGTTTGGGCTTTTTATTTGTTGAAGAGTGCGCTGAGTTCCCATATGTCCTCTTAAAAAAAAATCATAGCTTTTAAAAATAAAGCTTTCCTCCTAAATGGCAGTGGGCCACAGATAAAGACCAACATGTGTTGTAATCCTGGATGGCTGTTGCTGTGGTTACATTTTTATGATTTATTTGTGAAGTACTTAATCGGCTGTGTTCTTGACTTCTCCCTTTAACTTTAAAGGAACAGTGAGTTAGCACTATTCTCTTAATTTTATTATAAAAAAGTGGGGAATTTATGAAAATTAGAAAACTGGACTTTGATCCATCAACAGATCAATGGCAAAGCTGAGTTTAGAACCTCCAGATCTCTTGTTTTCTACTACATCTATTTTTCCTCCACAATCAGTGGTGCAGGTTTATGTCATTGAACTTCCCATCTGTCCTCACCCATCTGTTACATCTGAATGTACAGTTACTATAACCACACTTCATTCGATAAAATAATCTTTTTTTTTTTGCACTAAAGAAATTTTTGCAAGAGAAGATTTTTTGGTTTCTGTTCAACAGTTGTCCTCTTCAAAAAATTGTATTTCCTTTTTCCAAAACTTACATGGATCATTAGGAAGTGAGGTCTATCCTAGTTCCATACACAGTAGTCATTCACCTTTATCCATGAGGATTATATTCCAAGACCCACAGTGGATTCCTGAAACTACAATATTACCAACTCTTATATATACTGTTTTTAGCTCATACATATGTACTAATGATAAAGTTCAGTTTATAAATACAGTAGTTTTATAGATACAGTAAGAAGTTCACAACAAAACAATGAAATCGTATAATTATAACAATGTTCTATGATAAAATTGCTAGCATCACTATTCTTGCACTTTGGGGTCATTATTTTAAGCAAGTCAAGAATTACTTGCATACAAGCACTATAATACCATGGTGGTCAACTCAATAATCACAACTACTACTAGGTGGATGATGAGCAGGTAGCATCTACACTGGATAAAAGTCTGACTCTTGTGGGCCACGTAGGACAAAATAGTACAGATTTTTATCACATACTCAAAATGGTGCACAATGTCAAAATTATGAGTTGTTTATATTTGGAACATTTCATTTAATATTTTGGGACTCGTGTTGACAGTGGATAAATGAAAATGTGGAAAGTGAAACCATGGATAGGGAGAGGAACTGTAACTCATCAAAAAAAAAAAAAAGAAGAAGAAGAAAGAAAGAAAGTCGAGAATCACTCTAGTTGTAAGTTAAGGAGTAAAGCCTACAGAGGAACAAGGGTCCCCGGGACATAACTATTAAAAGTCCACGTTGTCCACACTGAACACCAAAGCTGAAGCCACCCAGGCCCAACTATGATTTTCACTATGCATTTGAGTATCTCACCTCAAATGGAGCCATTATGGGCTAAGTATCACCCCCACAGGTACCATGTACCCTGAGTAAATCTGAAGGAAGAACTTATCTGTATTTCATCTAAACTTCCATGTTATCGCATCTTTTTCTCACCTAGAACTTTAATATGACATTAGAGTTCTTCACTTATAACTCTCCTCTTCTGCCATTAATTTCCTCGGAACAAAATCTAAGTATCATCAAACATCTTCTGACTTTCCTGCAAGGTATCCAACATTATTTTGTATGCAAATGTGGTTTAATACTTAATTATTTAAAAAAAGTATGGACACTGTCTCTGTCTTACCATTTAAAAAATAATAATATTTGGATAGACGAGCTAATGCAATTAGACAAGGGAAAGAAAAATGGGAAAGTAGGAGAAAAACTATTATCATTGTTATTATTTTTCATATAATTTTATCTACTTAGAATACCTAATACAGGCATTAAAATAATTAAAAACTAAAAATAAGAATATCCAATAAGGTTGATATTTTTATTAAAAAATATTACAAAATAAAATATATGATTTATAATAGCAGCGAAATGTGAAGTGCTCTGAGAAAATTTCAACAAAAATATGCATTACCTATATGAAGAAACTTACCATTTT
This sequence comes from Ictidomys tridecemlineatus, assembly GCF_052094955.1. Lineage (NCBI taxonomy): Eukaryota > Metazoa > Chordata > Mammalia > Rodentia > Sciuridae > Ictidomys > Ictidomys tridecemlineatus. The sequence goes on from NC_135484.1 coordinate 142,057,563, forward strand.
ACTTAAAAATATTTTGAAATTTTACATAAGTAAAACAGCTATTTCACCTGAGGAAGTAAGACTTAATGAAAACTCAAATGCATCTCACAAACTTTACTTACACACGTTACTTACACACGTAATTAAAAAGTCATTGCAAATAACAAATTGATTATTTTGGCATGACTTCATCTACTTCTAAAATGAGTATTTAAAGAGAAACATGACACAATTTCCAGAGAAGATCTGAGAGAAAAAAGATACAATGAACGTCATTGTCAATCTGATGGAAGAAATTTGCTTTATTAACTATTCAAATTTTTTATTTTTAATGTATTTATTTTGGCAGTAGAAATTGAATCCAGGGACATTTTACCAGGGTTTGAGCTAGCTCTCTAGCTAGTCCTTTATATCTTTTGAAATTTTGAGACAGGGCTTTGCTAAATTGCTGAGGTTCTGGCTAAATTGGTGTGATCCTTCTGCCTGAGTCTCCTGAGTGGCTGGGATGTCAAGTGTGCACCACCACATTGGGCCGCTTAGTCAATTTTAATGCCAATTTTAGAAAAATCTAAAAGAAGTGATTCAGGACAATTACTTTAATTCAGCCACACACTACCTAAGGATGTTTGGGTTAACAATGGATTGAATATATGGTGGCCATCCATAGACTATACCCACGAATGATGCCAGAGCTCCTTTTTTTTGTTGATATAAATACAATCTGTGATATTCACACCAGGATAAAATTGCTTGGCAGTGCATTTCTCAGAATGCGTCCCCATCATTGAGTGACAAGTGACTGTATTTTAATCCTGTAGTGATTGGGTGAGAGCCTCCTGAGGGAGTGGGAAAAGATTCTCACCCATCTGGGGAATTTCCTCTTTCTTTTTCTCCTTCATCAGAACTGAAATCATTGTCTTCTGAGACGGTGCCCACTGTCTCAGACTGGAGTGAGCTCTTCCACCTATTCCCGGGGTTCAACAGGTACAGCAGATATATGCAGTGCTACAGACACCTGGTCAAGAGGTGACAACAGTTCAGACATTCTAACTCTGTAACACATCGAGCATTTTCATTGGAAAATAGGAGAGATCATTACCCCTTCTTAAACTTCAGTGTTCTCTCCTGTGACACCCATTCTGCCACCACCCAGGATTTGCATATGAGTGTATGTAGGTGGGTGTCTGTTTATGTACCACAGTATTTTTTCATAAACCTAGTCATGCTACTCACTGATTTTTGTCGTCTTAATTCCTTCCACTTATTTCAAAACTTGAAAAAGAAAATAGAGATCCTTCCCTGCCTTTGAAGTTTTGACTGTGACATTGTTCAACTATAATTATGTCATGTTACAGTATGCCGTATCGTCTTGTGCTATATGATACCAATCTGGGACTTGGCTGATGAGTTGAATTATTTCCCTTGTTCAATTAGTTTGAAATTTTCTAATCCAAGATTAGTTAATTAATCTTTTCAGACTTTCATTCTAATCACAACTCTAGGAATCAAGATATCACATAATCACAAGCAGACCTCTGATACAGTGAATTTCTTATCCATAAACGGATTTTTAGCCAAGCCTAAGTTTCTCAAGGTTGTTTGTGAATTTTGCTTTGCTCCTCTACTATGATCAATGGCATTTTCAACTACTAGATGCATTTTGTTATCAAAGAAAAAAGATTTACTTTTACTTCGGGGTTGATTTTTTTCCTTAATTCATGCTTGCTATTTTTATAATGATTATCACTAGCTTTTCAAAAAAAAAAAACTGCAGTTCGTGACTAAGAATCATGATTAGGAAAAGTTAGACTGTATAACATTCTGAGAAAAAAGATCAAGGACTTTGGATTTACTTAAGTAATTCAAACAATGTCCTGCATTCATTCAAATCCATTTTAACCATCTTTTCATCATAAGAAAAGCTGTTTACTATGTTTTGCATATTGCTAAGGACAACCGTAAGCTTGTTTAAATAATTAGTCTGCAGGATTTGTAATTACTTTGCATTTTGCTTAACTATTCTTTGAAATGTGTCCTAAGTATTATTTTTTTTTTCTGTTTACATTTGACTCCCCCTGTGGTTTCAAATGCCTCAATAAATATTCCTTTGAATTCGATTTAACCAACACTTTTCTCTCTTGGACTCATTATTGTTAAAGCCTTCCATCAGTTGCACACTGATGGAAAATGCCATTTTATACCATGTGTGGTGTGGGCATCTCACACATTGCCTCCATCAAATTCTCATTCAATGCGTAGTTTTCCTTTATTTAGTTCTCATTTTTGAGTATCCATGGATGTGTTGGGCACGTTACAGGTCTTATTATTACAATCCTCTCCACATTCCTGTGGTTTTAGGAGCATTTATTCCATTTACTTGATGAAGAAACTGAGGCACAGAGAAGTGTTCCTGTCCCCTAGGTTCACCTAGATAATACTGATTGGAGACAGAATTTGAATGTATCTCATGTTAAAATTCATAGTTGTTCTTTCCCGAACATAAATTGCCAAGAATTATAACTGCAACCGGATTGCATTTCCACAAGCGTGTTATTTGAGTTATTATCTTCTTTGAGTATGAATTTATATTTATGTTTCTTGTACACTCACACCTCTGATTAGTACAATTTCAATTTACCCTGACGCTCCTAGGCACATTTGGAAGACAAGACCCATAGTGATTCTTCAGCATCAGAAAATCCCTTTTGTCTCCATATATTGCAGTCAATGAGCTGTAACAGGTTTCAACACCTGCTCTGAAGGGAGGGGTTGGAGTTCCTTCAAGGTTGCTGTCTTTTAGGATTTTTAGGTCGCACAGTACCACACACTTGTGCAAGTTAACGGCCACCTTCTAGCCAATACCTCTGGCATACTGTGTATTAATAGAATATTGATATAGCAAAAACACTGTTGTGGGATTCATCATTTGGTAAATCCTCCACCGTCTGCAGTTTTACAGAGCCATTTAATTAGCAATTTTACAACCTCCTCTCCTCTCATTAAATTAATTAATAATTAAGTTCAAATATAGGCATCTTTAATGTCATAATTATATTTCAGTTTTATGGTCACTGGAGTTTAGCTCATTAGGGGAGGTACTCATAAACCATAGCCCTGTTTAGTGGCTGAAGCACATCGATGTCACCAGGCTGATTCCAGGGGTATTTTAATGTCTCTATTTCTTTGGGAACAGTATGATGTTGTAGAAAGAGATTTTAGTCTTTGTCCTCTGTGAGTGTAGAATAACAATCATAATGACAATCTCAATGAATTCAATAGGAAACAGGTATCCTGGGATTCTCGGGGTCTCGCTGACTTCCGTGACATCTCTTTGGAATGGGTGTTGTCACCTTAGCCTGCACAGTGCTTTCTGGTGGGACTTAGTACCCCCACCTTTACACTTGGCATTAAGTCCCAAGTAACCATGTCAAGGACTGGTGAGTGGGACGTCTCATTTGCTTTATGATTTACTGAGTCAGTAATGGTGCTTCACACAATATGGTAGGCTGTACGTTACTTTAGATGGAGTGGATTTATTTCAATCATTATCGCTGATTAAACCAGCTTAGTTGAAGAGGCAAAACAAAACTTGCCTTTGAAATTGTCCTTATTTAATTTTGTTCGCCTTCACATAACCCAGGACAGTGCTAATTATTCCTTGATGGAGCTCATATTTCTAATGTAATTCACATGTAAATTCTAATTTAATTCATGTGGGAATGTTTGTGTTCCTTGTCTCGTTTTAGGAAAGAACACAAACACAGAATTAAAACTGTTTGGAAATGAAAACTTCATGTTGCCTGTTTCGACCTGGCTTTGATTTGCTTTGCTTTGTTCCTGTAACAGAGCTTAATCACTTTTGAAGGTTAAAATTCTAGATTGTAGTTTAGGGGATAAAAACTATCTTAACACCTTTAAAGAATTTGGGTATGTTTTGAAGGTGGCAAATTGCATTCTCACATGCAAACAAAAGTTCTACCTTGTAAACCTTTGCTAAAGTTTATCCTGAAAAGAAAATGTTCATAATCTTCATAGTTCTTAAATCTCAATTTTGATAAACAATATCATAGGAAAAGAGAATTGTTATTCTGCTATTTTTGAGGATAACAGACTGTTATGAAGTTGAAACAAAAATACAGCAGATCTCAAAAATCTTTTTTTAATAGTGGTGGGGTATGAATTTGAATATAAAGTATGAATTTGAATAGTCTGCAATAGTATTGTAACTGACATAATCTAAGCAATGTTATGTTTTTAAAAAGGCAATAACCTATACTAGTTATGTAAGTCAAAATACCAGCTTGTTACAAGGTCAGAGGCAGATAGAAAAACTTATTCTATCTAAAATGCACAGTAAACTACCTGCATAATATAAGGCAAAGAAGATGCTCAGGTGACAGGCATTTCTTAAGGAACTGGGTGAGAAACTGAAAGTATCAAAGGATTGGAAACAGCAGTGTGGTAGAGAGTTGGGCTGGTGAGGAGCTGACCATCACTATGTCTGTCCTCCAGGGTTACTCCAGGCCAGGAGGCGTAGACAGGGTCTCTGCACTTTGCCAATCTGGCTTTCATTTCACTCAGCATATAGGTGTACATCCCTGTGCTTTTCTCTCTCAGTGAGATTGAATTACGTTCTCATGTCCAGGAAATCTTGATGCATTGTGCTTCAGCCAGAATCACCAAACTGCAGGACAGCGAGTCCCAACTGCACTTAAGGAGAAATGTGAAAACATCTCAGATGAAGGACCCAACATTACAGGGAAAAAGTTAAATCACCTCTCGATCTAGACTCTGTTTTCTATCAAGTCACCTTGGGTAGCTTTTAAAAGAGAAAAAGGTTGATTTCTATTTCTTTGCCATTTCTCTTATCACTCATCCACTAGATATCACCCGGCAAGCATTTCACATAAGGCCAAGAGGCAGTGACGTCTCAGCTACATAAGGAGTACAAACCATAGAAGGCCACAGACAAATAAGAACTGGTTTCCATGTTGGTATCTGATCACATGTGCAATGCAGTCAGAAAGGGACTTTTCAGTCACACCATGCTCACATGGACCGACTTTGTAATATCTAGGACATAATTACACTTGCATTAAATATGCAGACACACATACACACACATCATGCCAACATTAGAGCTGTCCGAAACTATTTTCAATAATTGATTTGCCGTTTAATTGAACAGCATGACTGACTAACATAGCTCATTACTTTACTCATTAGTTAATTATCGAAGAAAGTAGGACAAGTCAATAAAATGGAAGGCTGTAAATTCCAATACTAATTAGCACCATTTCCTTAGAGACATATTTAAGGGCAGATTGGCTACCTGAATGTCCTAGGACCTTATAGATGAAGGAGAAGGATGGATGCACATAAATCTGGATAGAAAGGAAGATGAGTAGACAGCCAGGAGACACATAGACCTGTGCTTACCTGCCGACAACTCCACTGTTTGCACTGAACACGAAACTGGGTAGGAAATTGCTACCTAGCAGAGAGAGGAGGAGGCTTCATTTAGCATCCTTTGCAAATGACTTGTAAAACAAACTTGCATCGCTTTTTATTTTTTAAATAATGTTTCCTCTTGAGCTTTGCACATTTTGTTATGAACATTATCACAGTAAACAATATTTATATGTATATTTTTTATAAGTAGATTCTTCAATACAGTTCTAGCACAGGGAAAAGTTCATAATTTTCAAGAAAGTAAATATTCCTTCTAGCTTAGAAAGAAGTAGCTGTTTATGTTTATTCAACCCATAGTGACTTCATGTGATCATGAATTGTTACTAAGTATTCATCCAATAAAACCACACACACATACACACACACACACACACACACACACACACATACAGATTGTTATCTAATCTGTTACATAAACCAAGATTCAAAGTCCCTTTGTCAGTAGTAGTTACATGTCCTTGGAGAAGTGTTCCAACTATTGGATCTCTCTATTTTCTCATCTATGCGGTAAGGACAGTAACACCTACATTTCAGGGTTGTTAAGAAGCTGGAAAAAAAAATAGCACATGATTAATTCTTGCATGGTGTCTGCCACAGTGCCTAGCATGATTCTTGTTACTCTGTCCTAGATAAAATTCCTAGCCAGCCTGCCTCTATCAGGCTATCAGGTGGCCCAGAACAATGGTCAACTGGGTCAAGAAAGAGAACCATTCAGAAAGCAAGGAATTCTGCTATAGACATATTTAAAAAAATGGTCACAACATAGAGGCCTGGTTATGCATATTTATAATGTGAGCTGATGTTGAGCTATGAACTGCACTGAAGGTGAGCTTGGTGGGTGAGGAGGGACCATTTCCTGCCTGGCTGCTGTGGATACAATTTTTGGCAGAGCATTTCTGGTAAGAGATGGTCAATTAATCTTGCATTAACCTTGACCACTTTGGCTCTCAGCCTCTCAAAGGCTGCTCATTTTCTTCGTGCTGTGGTGGGGCCAGACCTAATAGAGTGCTCATTTTCACTCAAATTTTTTACTTTATTTAATGAAGCTATAAACAGAGTGACTTCAGCATTTGCATACTTCTGTGAAATTCTTCCCAAGTAATGTCAAATATATGTGCTCAGAGTAGAGGCAGCTATTATTGACCTTTTAAAAAAATAAATAATGGAGCGGTGGTATTTACAGATATGTAGTTAATGAAAGGCAGAACTATGATTGAGTTTTACCTTTCCCAATTTCCATTTTTCTTTTCATAATCGCACATGTCATAGTCATAGAATAGTCTATCGAGGAGGTCATCCAAGATTGGCAAGTCCAACTCTCTTGGTTCAGAAAAGGAAATGAAACTGGGCCATAAAACAGCAACTTCCCCGTTGCTAAAAATCTGCTCAAGCTGTTCTTCAGGACTCAGGTGCAAAACACTAGGACATGACCTAAAATGACCTTCAGCACCTGGTGCAAACAAAAGTCCCCAAGCAGGCAGTGGAGGAGAGCCCAGTGGACCTGATGGAGCCAGGGACGCCACCAACCAGAATTCTCCACACACTCCACCTACACCTGCCCACCTGTGAGAACTATTAGAAATCTCCTTACAACCAATCAGCCCTCTCCTTTCCAAAACCGCTTAAATAACCTCACTGTCACCCAATGGGGAGACATATTTGAAGGTACCTCCTGTCTCCTTGTCAGTCAGCCTTCACAAAAGCTCTCTTTTTGCAAAACCCCAGGGCTTCTATGTATATGGAGCAGCAAGCCCTTGTTGAACATTAGAAATGTAAACTTTAAGAGATTAACCAAACTTTGCAAACCTATGACTAGATGTTTGCAGAGTTTGGACTAGATTCTGGACCTCTGTATTTCATGTTTCCTTGCCCCTGTTCTAGTTCACATTGTCTTCCCTAGGGATTTAATCTCCTCTCAATCTGTTCATCTTCCTTGTTTTCTGTATTCAGCTTCCTCTTTTCACAGCTCGGCAGAAGCCCTGGACTCAATTATTCAGAGTAGTGCTGGATTCCAGGGGAAGGAGAAAGTCTTTGCATCTGAAGTAAGGTTCCGCAGGTTCCTAGGCAAAGACCTGCTTTCAGATGAAAGTTGATGTTCACTAATCAGGCTTGCCAGTTGTGCAAGATATGTCATGGTAAGAGAGTTGAAGAAAATCTCTCAAGGTGTGTTCTTGTTGATACAGTTACATGCACCATCCTTTGAACCATTTCCATGCTGAATTTTCAAGCTTCTACTCCAGCCTTGTTCCCATAGCCCCTCATGCTCTTACTGTGTCAAATTCCTTATGTTCACAAAATGCTCCATATGGCTTCATTCCTCAGTGCCCATGTGCACCCCAGATCCTCTATGTCAAATGCACTCACCTTTCAGCTTTGCTGGTCAAAACCCCACATAGCCAGAGAAGACCCATCTAGATTCCACTACCTCCATGAGAACTCGAGTTGATGCTTCCAAGGAGAATCAGTGAATCAGCTCTTTGATCTCATCAAGCATTGGTTAATACTGTAGTTCACATCCCAGAGCATTTTAGTTAGCCTTCTCCCCTCTACTAGATGAGGTCCCTGAGTGAATCTATTTTTCTTTGTTTGCATAAATGTCAACACAGAACCTAGTATAGAACTCACACATGACCTGGCAAATCTTCATTAAACAAGAGAATGAACAAATGAATAAAAAAGAAATAAAATAAAATTGATTGGTTATATTTGGTTATTTTAAAACATTATTTAATTTTTTTAAACTACAATAATAATATTCTATAAGATAGCTGTAAATTATATTCTGAAACATTTTTTTTCAAGATTAAATTTTCTGGGCTGGGGATGTGGCTCAAGCGGTAGCGCGCTCGCCTGCCATGCGTGCGGCACGGGTTCGATCCTCAGCACCACATACCAACAGAGATGTTGTGTCCACCGAGAACTGAAAAATCAATGTTAAAAATTCTCTCTCTCTCTCTCACTCTCTCTCCTCTCTCACTCTCTCTTTAAAAAAAAAATCCTCAGTGCCAAAAAATTAATTAATTTAATAAAAAATAAATATTAAAAGAGAGAGAGAGGGAGGGAGGGAGAAAGAAAGGAACAGAGATCTGTACTCCACATGAAATAGTGGTCAAAGTTAAAAAAAAAAAAAAAAACCTTAAAAAAAAAAAAAAGATTAAATTTTCTATTTGGAAGTGTAATTCTTTGGTGTGTACATGAAAATATCTTGATTAAAATTTTGAAGGTTTATTATTAAAAACAAAGTAAATAAATAGCCCTTTAGATAAATCTTGTAATTAACCCCAAGTTAAATATTAAGGAAAAGCACACTTTATTTTTCTTTGACCTATTATAGTTATGCTTGGCATTATTTGCAAGCCACAAGCCATGATTTTTTAAAAAACATATTCTATAAGTACAGTATTAAGCCAAGCCCTTCTAAGGATTATGCGGGAGTTTTTATTAGCATTTTTGAGAATCAGGCCTCAGGTGCTAATAAATGAAAGTTGATATTTAAAGGGGGAAATGTGTTGGGACAGTTTAATTAAAAGCTGAAAGACTCCTGGTTAAAACAGTTATATGTTTTACATATTATATATTATATATTTATATTTTATATATATATAATATATATGTGTCTGTGTATACATACATTAGTAAAAACATTTTAAAAATTATGTACCCTTTATGAACGTTTGGAACAGAAGCGAATCCTTTATTATAGAGTTCTTTTAATGTATGAATGCAACCAATCCCAAGCTACCTTGGTGTTTGAAAACATGAACACCAACTGAAGATGCAAGATATTCCCAAAATTTAAAATCTTGGTTCATAGGAATTGGTACTGCAAAACCTGTCCAGAATTCCCAAGAGAAAAACCAGAAGAAAAGTGACTGCAGAAAGTCCTGAACTAGTGATGGTCTGGCTTGCAATTTTCTGACTTTACGGTGGTCCAAAAGCAAAATATATTCCCTAGGAAACATTCTTCAAATTCTGGACGTGGATCTTTTCCTAGGCTAGCTGTTATGTTGTCCAATCCTATCCTGGGATTGTGAGCAGCAGGAGCAGCGAGCCACAGTCCCATTTGGCCTTATGGTAACAAGGGGACATGACTGTCACTCTGCAGTATGCTGTTGCTAAACTAGGAGCTTTTGCAGATTAGTAATATAAGATGCATTTTCAAATTGTGGTATTTTCAATTTTCAATGGGATTACTGTGAAATAATCCCATCTAAATTGAGGAGTTTTTGTATATTCACTGAAAATCTCTTACATGGAAGAGTTTATGAAATGACAGATTCCACAAGGAACCAGAGACAAAAGATTACCAGAAAGATGTAAAGGTGGACTGAAATAAAAATCTAAGGCTTTTAATTAAAATTGTTTCCTATGCTATGTAAATCAATTTATTTAAAAGTAACAAAAAATAGGTTAACCAACTGATGACATGAAATAATTGGTTTTTTTGTTTACATCCATCAGATTAACTAAATTTAAGCATTTGTAGCAAATAAGTAAAAGATGTAATAGGAAAACTACATTACCCTGAATAAGAATTTATTAAATTCTCCATAAATTTAAAGACAGGTAGTTAAGAAAGTTCATATTTGAGTACAGATATTTTTTATCTACCTCAGAATATACTGTATAGTAGAATGTAGGCTCTATATGCAAATTTTAGTAAGTGATTGTAGCTGTTGATTGCTCAATTTTTCTACTTGCATAAATATGACTGAATTTTAGCCTTATTAAGAAACTAAAAGATTACTGTTTCCATAGTGTCTATTTTTACTGTGAGTTCTAATTCTCGTTTATTTTGCACTATTTTCATTAAAACATGGAAGCTTATTTAATGAGCATAAATAATTGCATTTAAACATATTTTCAGAGATTTACATACAATAAAAACTCTTATTAAATCTTAACTCTTATTAAATCTAAGCCCCTTATTACCGTCCATGTTTCTTCTTACATTTTTTTTTTTTTTGTTATCTATACAAGCTTCTCTTGATATCTTTTTTGGGGAAAGATCAAAGAAAGTTAGACTGAGGAAACTAAAATAAATCTGTAAGGAAAATAGGAAGTAGCTTTGTTCTCCCACTTAATACTCATATCTAATATTTTCAGCATAGAGATAAGGTCACCCGTGTAATAACATTTCACTCTGAGTTTTTTTTGCATTAATTTCATTGTGTGAAAATAGAGGTAACATACTTTCTCACTGTAACCATTTTAAATGGAAAATTCAGTGGCATTAATTGTATTCACATTGTTGTGAAATCATCACCATTCCTAAAAGTTTTTTATCCTTCCAGATAAATACTCTGCCCATGAACCAGTAATTTAACATTCTTTCCTCCTGGAAGCCACTGAAACAGTGAATCTACTCTTAGTCTCCATGAATTTGCCTACAGAAATGGGAGAAAGAATTACTTTTATTTTTTTAAACTACCCTACTCTACATGAATATATTGTATTGTGATTTAGATTTGCATTTCCCTAATAATTAATGATGTTAGACATTTTTAGGTAATTATTGACCATTTTTATCATTTAAGTCCTTTTTTATATTTTAAATTGACTTTTTTTGGTCTTTCTTCTGACAAGCTGTAGAAGTTTTTCAAAGATTCTTGATTTTAAACTCTTATCAGACAGAGACGTGCAAATATTTTCTACCATGTTTTTTAGGTTGTCTTTTCACTTTCTGAATAAAGACATCTGATTTTATAACAATGTAACTTGTAATTTATTCATGTTAATGAATCCTCTATTCTTTGCAAAATAGTGTTTTAATGGCCTTCTTTTGAATGACTCCTTTATTTCACTTCACTTGAACAGGTATTTATTGTGTTTCTACTAGGAAACAAAAATACAAAGATTAAAAATAGGATACAGCCCCTCTCCTCAAAGAACTTAGCTCTTTGAAAATGGTCAAAGTCATCAAAACCTGAGGGTATCTAATATCCTTACCTGTGAAATTGGGGTGCTCATTCTTAATTTTATCTTGAATCAAATGATATAACAGATGTGAAAACATTTTGGGATTTTAAAGGTGCTGTGCAAAAGTAAAGCCTATTAGTATTATGTATGCTTATGCACAATTACTCAGCATCATAATAGTTGGTAATAATCATTAAGAGGCATCATTAGAAATAGAGGCAAGCCTGTAAGTTTATATGCAGTCATGGTATTTGTATACATGGTGCACCTGTACACTTGGGTACATTATTATGTGCATTTATTTTATTTTCCAATCAGACTATGCATTTCTCTTCTAGTAAATGCTACTCAACTGCTGGATTTCATTCTCCATGGCCTCTCTCACCAGTGCAAGACTCAGACCCTGTTTCCACTGTAGCTGGCATTAAAGAGGCAGGCTGCAATTGTTCTTGGTCTGTCCAAATCCTCCTCTTTTACAAACTGGGCCCTCAGGCCTTGGCAACCTTTCATCCGCTGTAACTGGAGTGAAGCTGTCAGACCCTGCTTGTGCCCTGTCTGCTTTAGTACCATTTACAGCATCCCTGATAAAAGGTACAGTACAAATTTAACAATCTAACTCGTGAGAAACAAAAAGCAAACATATCTCACGCTTTGAAAGAAACTTTCTTTAGCCATGTCATGAAAAAATCCATGGAGTTAAAGTCTTGGTGTTGATATCACAGAAGATAGTGAAACAAGACAAGATACCTTGGAAAATAGAGTTAACCTTGATTAGCTAAGGGTTTTAGAAAACATGCACACGTCTATAGGAAAAAGAAGAAAAGAATAAGGCTGGTTGGGAAGGGCGGAGGCATGAAGAAAAAAATGATGGAATGATTTTGTCCTTGAGTTGGAAGAAGGAAATCCTAAGCCATGTTCTCTAGCCACTTCAAAAGTTGGAAATCCTGTGGTGTGAATGAAAAGATCCATTGTGATAAACTGAAAAGGCAAAACAGTGTTAGCCTCAGATTTCTAACTCATAAAATAACAGTAAGAATCATGTGGACTTCAGAGAGTTTTTGAGAAGATGAAAATAGTCTCAAGATGTCATTAAACCATTCTACAAAATCTGGTGTAGGTAGTAGTTTGCCAAATAAAAGTTAATGTCTGCAAAGGCTAACCATAAATCTACTCAAAAGCAGAAATTAATTTTCCTAACGACACCGATGCTGATCATAGGATTATGCTGAGTTGCTTAAATGGAATTCTGTTCATATTTCCATTCTCTTCCAGAATGGACAGTCACGTTCAGTTGGGCATGTTTCTGCCATTACGGTTACCCTCAGTCTATACTCTAGACTAGTTGGTTGTTCCGTGGAATGAAAGGGGTTAGACATTTTTAAGCCTTAAAAGCAGATTTCCCAAAAATGTATTCCATAGAACACTGTTCCCATGAAATAAGTTTCCATGGTCAAGTAAGTAAATTTAGTAAGTGTAATACACTGTCTCCTCAGCGGAAGCTTGCAATGTGTTTTATCATCTCAAATTTCCAAGGAGGTCAGCAGTAAGGAGACCAGCTTTGTATTTTACAGTTATTCCCAGGTGTGAATCGCATATCTTAAAATCCCTGGAAGCAGGTCTAAAATTTGCAGTTTGTAAGGTAGACTTTGTCAAATAAGGAACCTCCTCTCCAGTCCTGGGCTTTTCACTCATTAGCTCTGTGACTAACAAGTTGCCACATTGCTCTGTGTCTGCTTCCTAATGTTTAAACATAAATAATAATAGCAGTTTCAAAGGCCATCTCTTAATATGGTAATTCCTGTAAAACAAATAGCAGAAATGCTTCATATGTCAAAAATCATTATTATTGTTGTTGTAAATACAACATTTTACACACTAAAGAGTTATTTTGTCTATAATTAATCTCTCTCTCTCTCTCTCTCTCTCTCTCTCTCTCTCTCTCTCTCTCTCTCTCTCTTCCATATAAGAGGCTACCCCTTGGGCTGGGGATGTGGCTCAAGCGGTAGCGCGCTCGCCTGGCATGCGTGCGGCCCGGGTTCGATCCTCAGCACCACATACAAACAAAGATGTTGTGTCCACCGATAACTAAAAAAATAAATATTAAAATTCTCTCTCTCTAAAAAAATTAAAAAAAGAGGCTACATCTTTTTTTTGGGGGGGGGGATGTTTTTCCTCACTTTAGGTTTGTGTCTGATGAGAATAAGTAGAAGAAGGAAATGAAAGTAACACTATAGATATTTGAAGTTCCTTTTGCCTACAAGTATCAGTTACATAAAGAAAATGTCAATATGTGCTTTCTATCCATTCATTTGAAAGTTCATTCATTCAAAACTTTGTGTTAGAAACTTAATTACATAAAAGCTTCTGCTCTAGACAGTTGACGTACAGCAGTATTTTTAAAAAGCAAAAAAAAGACACACAGGTTGCCTATCCTATTTGTCCAATAGTCTGTTAAGTAATCTATTAAGTACAAATATGTTCCTTCTTAAAATTTCAGGAAAGACCCTTAGAAAACCCAAATCCTTGATATCGATTATGAAAAAAGACATTGGTAAGGCATAGAAAGATCATAAAGCAGAAAACAAGCTCTAACAGGATGCTACTTGAACATCAGCATGAGTCAGGCGATTGGGCCATGAATCACAATCTCCATTTTTAGGCTAGTGATTCAAGCAGGAGACTTATGTAACTGAAGAATCCATTTTTTTTTCAAATGTAATTGTATGAAAATTAAATGATCAAAATACTCATTTAACATTTAACAGAGCTTGACTATTTAACAGACATCAAATACTCCCACTGTGACAGGCATCATGAAAGACACTGGAGACAGGGAGGTGGAGAGAGCCCATGTTCTCTTTTAGGGCCTCACAGACAGGGAGAGTTAGAGGAGCAAGCACCTAATGGCCCTGTAATCCTGTTAATGCACATAGCACAGAGAGGGTCATACGACTTCCAGGAGTTACCCTGCAGATGGCATAACCAGATCTCATGGCAGAATCAAAGCATATTCAGAACATGCAGTTAGGCAAATTTAATATTCGAGAAAGAACAGAAACCTCCTAAACATGCAAGACAGGCCTTAACTCTGAAGTGTCCCATCACCTCTCAACATCACACCTGGGCACCAAGTTTCCATGTTCCAGGACATCACTCAGCTTCCCTGCCTACTTCTCCCATCTCTCCTCCATTCCCCAGCAAAAGAAAAAATAAACAGTCTTTTCAGAGGGTTCGAAAAATATGGAGCAGAAAGCTCTAGCACCAAAAGTTGGGAGGGGCAGAGGAGGGACGAAACCCATTGGTGTTGGCAACAACAATGAGCTGGCAATGATAGACAGGCCTCTGAGCTCAGGAGGTAAAACACCTGGGCATGTTTAGCAATGTCTTCAGTGACCGTACTTGAGAAGAGATTCTGAAACAGCAAGAGGACTTTCTATGTCTAGTTAGAGTCTTGGGGTTACATATTAGTCTGTCGAGCAGGAAGAGCACTAGTAAGAGAGACCTTTGAAAGGTGCACTGCCTTCCACTAAGGGAACGTTTTCCTGTGAAGATTGCATACGGCAGACAGGAAGGACGTCCCTCTCCTTTTAAGCCTGTGACACTGAAGGTTGACAAGGCTTCAACACTCACCACAATCACAGAGATAGGAACAGCACAGAAGGTATTCCATCTTGGGAGTTCACATCAGATTTGCTAAACCACAGTACAGTACAATTTTGAAAAACCATTTGCCTTTGGCAGTGTTGAAGTGGTTTAAGGATGATTTTTATAACCATTACATTAAACATTTAAATTTCAGCGCTCTTTCCAGCTGTGAAAATATCCTCAACATAATATTTCTGTTTATTTCATTTAAACACAAAGCTTATAAAATAATCAGACTTTTGTTTCTGTTTCTTGCTTTTAAGAACATTTGCATTAGCATTTCTATATTTGTGTGTTTTTTAAATCAAATTTTGGAAATTGCAAATATGACTTCTTATATATATATTTTTTAAATGCAAGGTTTATGCCAAGGAATATTGGTACCTATGTAAAGAGAAAGAGATTATTATTTTCTTACACACATTTAAAAATTCCCATTTCCCATTTTAAGTGCTGTGTAGAGCTCTTAAAAACAGTATTTTTAAAATTAAAAAACAGGTGTTTCTAGATAATACATTTGTGAGAATTCAGAATAATTTAACTTTGAAAAGCAATCCATTGATATCAGAGAGATGAGTTAAACATGTCAAAATTAATTTTGGGCACAAACATTTTATTTGGAAAGATAAGAAAAATACCCTTTATAGTCTCCCCTATATTATCTTATGATGAAATTAGAATATACCTGTTTAGGTGAGAAAAAAACCTGAAAATTTTATAAAGAGAGAATATATAATTTAGGATGTCCTTCTGTATGACTATTAAAGGAGAATTCAACTTTTTTTTATTTATAGTTTGTTCCCTACCCAGTGACAATCATTGACACAGAAATGCAGGTAGCATCCTAGCTTACAGCCACAATGGCACCAACTATCCACTGAAGAATCTTTTTCTGGGCTGGGAAGAAACCTGGGGGTAAGGGGTACACAGGGTTATTTTGCCTTTTTAAGTAAAGTTTTTACTAAAATAAAACATGTGCAGATATGCACACAAATCTTAAATGTAAAGCTCAATGACTTTTTAAAATTAATTAATTTATTTTTTATTCCAATTTGTTATATTATGACAGTAGAATGCATTACAATTCATGTTACGCATATAGAGCACAATTTTTCATATCTCTGGTTGTATACAACAACAATAATAATAATAAAAAAACACACAGTCTAGCATTCCAAACTACTCTGCTTTGTGATAGCACTATGCAATTTTCTTTTCTTTGCAAATGATTGTGAAGCCTGCATCAGGATCTGCATCTGGACATGGAAAGTTTGGTGGAATAATGAAGGATGTTACATCTTCTCTTTTGCTTCTGGTTCTTATTAGTGCCAATAGCCAAAGGACCCTCTGCTCCATAGCCTTGGTTCCTGTTTTCAACTTTTCCAAATTTCCAGAATCTGCCTTACCATGCACCCTTAGAGGTATCAACGGTGCTCAGGCTGTGACCCCTCTTCCAAAGCTCAAGTTTAAGGTTTCTGGGGATCACTCCTCCTGCAAGCATTTGAAATTAGGTAATTAAACTTATCCCTTCATTCCCTCAACCAGCCTTGGAGGGGAGACTCCAAATATTACCGTCAATTACTGCAGGGCAGATTTCTGGACTCATCTTCCCTTTTCAGTTCTCTGGTAACTTGGTTAAGAATTCTTTTTTATATTAACTTATTTGTGTTAAAATAATTGCAGTGAAATTCCCAGACTACTTAGCCTTTCTCGCTCTACCTATCCTCCGCAATCAAATCTTTATAGGTTCCCAGGAAGTACAAATAAAAATGCCTGTCTTCAACTTAACTAGATGGTCTAGAATACTACATATTTCCAATTAATTAATGACAAGTGTTTTTAAAACCCAATTTTAGTCAGAACCTTCTTGTGAAATTCTATTGTAACCCTCCATGACAACAAGGGACAGGGGAAGAGGGTTTGAGCAGAGACACAAGAAGACTTTATAGAAAAAAAACAAGCCAGGGAACAGGACCTCAGATTGCTCTATGTGCCCACCGGCTGTGAAGATTTCTACTCCAAGCATAAAATTCTGAGAAGTGGCCTTGTGAATGAGGGCATCGATTACAGATATGATACTTGAAAGTGCACAGGACCTGAGGTAGCAGAACAGAAAAGATATCATTTCTCAAGAAAAAAAAGAAAGCACAGAGATGAGTACTAAAATGAAAAAAAAAGAACAGCAAGGAGAGATTTAGACATGTGTGAGTCATAAGAGAATCCAAAATGGTCAAAGGAAATACTCCTCTCCCTCCATAGCATCATCTTGAAAGATGACATTAAAGAGATGTCACTTTGCTGTCTTGGTAGGTTGAAGGAGCTCTTGACACAGGACTATGTTCATGGCCAACCTCTAGACAAAAATGCATACACTTAATGATGTTATAAGTCTATATGTAAAAAGCAGAAAGCCAAGATTAAATATTTTAGCTGTTACATAAACTACTGGGGGAAAAAAACCTTTGCCCAAATAAATACAAACTCCAAAAATATAACCATGTAGCTAAAGATTGAGTTTCACAAAATTCAAACTTGAATGGGATGGCCTCAAACAAACAACTTGGAGGTATGAAAAGACAAGTTCTTTAAAAATAAGAAGAAATGAAACAGGAGATGATTTTATTCAAAACAATGGGATAAAAAGTTATAATTATGTCAAACTATTTCCAAGAGAGAATAAATTGAAATAAAAATGTAATGAGAAGCACTAAAGAAAGAAAAAATGGATGAATGTAAGTAACAATGAAAAAAGAAAAAAAATTGAAAAACAAGATGAACTAGAAGTCAAGTACCTAAGAATATGCGATGAGACTGGAAAAATATGGGCATCTCTACTTCTGGAAGTTTAAATATTTACCTTCAATGACACACACACATGCATACACACACACACACACACACACACACACACAAACACAAATGCATATGAACAAAGCTACTAACTGTGGCATCACTTACAACTGTAACACATTGGTAAATATACATATTTACATAAACTGAGGGTTCATTGAATAAAGTACTAGTGCATATTCCAAACTTGTTGCATGCTACTTCTACTGGACTACAAGGAGGAAGAGGAGAAAAGGGAGGAAGGAAGAGAGAAAGGAAGTGGGAAGGAAAAATAAATCTGATTAGTTTTTGAGCACTGGCTCCTGATTCTATACTCCAGAATTAAAGAACATTACATGTATATTGAACAAAGAAGTTTGGATTGTTATTGTTGACATCGGTTCAGAATTATGAATCTACTTTCACTGCATTCCAGAATTGAGGACTTGAGTAAGCATGAAGAACTGTAGTGAGTGGGATGTGCTAATCAGCTTTCCATGACTGCAACAAAATACCTCAGGTAAGCAACTTAAAGAAGGAAAGATATATTGTGACTCATAGTTTCAGAAATTGCTATCCATGGGCAGTAGGCCATCTTGCTTTTGGCCTGTGGTTAGCGGTCTAATTGCTTTACACCATAGTGAAAATATTGGTAACAGAGCAAGCAGAATCTTAAGGGCAAACCTTATTCACTGATTTGACAGCTATCAAAATACTAATATATAGTGGTGGCTAGGTCAGTGTGTCCCTGAACTAGATCTATGTTGATCCACACTAAAAACTCATTACTTACTATGTGACTTTTATTCAAATGTTAATACTAACATTTATGGTGGGGGGATATGGAGATAACAGTGATGACTATCTCATAGGGTTCTTGTGATGCACACCGGTGATAATACATAATATCACACATGAACTACTTGTGGAACTCTTAAATGTAAGTAGTAAAGTGTGCCTGAGATAATGGCAGTTGTCATTGTTCATCCTGTGCTGTGCATTGACCCCAATCTAAATAAGACTAACTCCTGTTTCTAGGATCTGGAGATAAATGGATCCACAGTATATATTCTTTATATTCTTAAAATGCCCATTTATGAAAAACACTTGTGGTTTTACTTTGAACCGAATGCTATTCCACTTTTAAAGTTCACTCATTGAATAACCAAGTCATGTTTGTGAATGGCAGATATTTTAAGAATTATAGAACTATGGCTATTTTATACCATCATCCCGGCATTGCTCATTAGCAGGTCATTAATAAAATATACTTAGGGAAGAACATTGGGGGGAAAGGAACATTAAGAAATGTGTTCTGCAAGACTCTATCCCAAGACTGGTACTAGTTAATGCTTTTCTTTGACTAGAAAAACAAGGAGAATTTAAACAAAATAGTATAAAATGGCTTTGAATGTGTAACCTAGATGGATCAAAAAAACAGTGCAGTAATATTGATTTTGAATTTTTTTACAGCCTTTCTTGAATTTATAGAAAGTTGAAACAGAATGTAAAAAGTTACTAAAGGGTTTATTAAATGATGCAAAATTATAAAAAGGCACATTCAATTAATCTTTCATGGACAGATGTTTGCTATGTAATACTGAGGGTCTTCTTACTGTACCCAGGAATACATTTCAATTCAATTACTGTGACTTTTCTGGAAAAATAATCCCTCAGAAATAAAAAGCTATTTTTACAAGATATTTACCACAGGAGTATTGTAATTAGGAAGGGCAGTTTAAAAATAAATTCAATGTATAATCATTGAACATTCTGCAAACAGCAGCATTTCTATATTCAAATATTAAAGAAATTCTAAGACGTTAACTTAAAGTCTGTGTAACTACACATGATGTAATTTATATTACGTGAACAGAGCTGAATATAATATTGTATTGATTCCACAATTGGAATATATAAAACTGTGTGTTCAATTTGTCAAGGAGCAGCAGAAATATTTTTAAGCATGAAAATAAATATAATGATTAGCATGGAAATCAGCATATTTTTTATTTTGTTTTGCTCTGGGTTAACATTATGCTGTTATTGTGCACTTATGGTCTCAAATATTATAATTATGGGACAAAAATAATGATTAGGGAAAGATAATGGAATAAATGCTAACTTAGTAAAAAAAAAATGTTCTTACATGATAGCTAGGAACATTTAGATGTCAGCATGTTGGCTAGTAATCTGTCTTTCAAAGAAAATATATATTTTGTTTGGGAAAAAAATGTATATATATGGTTTCCAAGAAAGTAATTGTTATACTTAAAGTTTCATCTCTTAGTTTGAATATTAAAATCAAATCAAATAAACAACTCCAATACTTACTTAAATGGTGGTAAACAACTTACGCCAGGAAGAACTACCTATTCGGCCATTATATGTAGGTGTAAGCTTTTAAAATTTTCTGTTAAATTCCTTTATTGGTTTACCTGATGGTTTTAGTTATTACAGAACTGGAAAAATAGATTTTTTTTTTAGTTTAAAAACTACCACAAAGATGCAGTGATTACTTTACAGCCCTAATTCTATTAGAAATTCGGAGACTAAACTTCACACCAAATCCCAGAGAACGTAGCGAGACCCTGCCCATTTTCTCATGTAAACCTCTCATGTATCATGATCGCTTCTTCAAAACCAAGGTTCAGATCGACTTCTTCTGCATTAACCTTCTAAAAGAGAACTAAGTCCTACACACACAAGGGTCACACTCTTACCCCAGAGAAAAGCCAGTTCATCATCTGAATAGAATAGCCTTACAGAGTTGGGGCAATATAACCCACCTGGCTAACATCGTTATGTTATAACTTAAAATCTTTAACCTCATTTGCTTAATAAAAATGTGTTTGCCATTGTTTACTAAAAAGAAATTAAGGCGATTTAAAAGCAGAGTTCCTTACCTGATAAATTACGTGAATGAATCCTAGCTATAAATAAATAAAACAAGTGTTCAGAAACGTGGAAAATGAAAGGTTCCATAAGGACTGACAAATGTTTTAATAACACATGAATTTTTATGCCACTGGTGATATAACTGGAAATCCAAAAGTGTATTAAATATGAACAACATATAGAAATATCATAGTTTATCATTGCATTTTTTTTTATTTCTGCATATCCAAAAGAACACATGAAATTTGAGATTGAAAACATCTCATTTATTATTCAAACCTTATTTAAAGCAGCTCTGCACAAACCAAGAAAGGGATTTTCACCTCTTTCTCATACAGTGATGGAGAGATGGTGACTAGAATCATTCATCACCTAAGTAGCCTCCCAGGAACAATAGATCCCAAAGACAAGGTAAAAAAAAAAAAAAATCACAACTTTAGAGAAAATCCACTGACAACAGACTGAGACTTTTGATATTCTATTTTCCCCCTTTATTCTGAAAAGAAAAGATTTTTTTTTTCTGGAGCCTCCATTCCAGAATTATTCTGATGTTAGATTCTTCTTTAGCAAGAGTTGAAAGAAAAAAAAAATAAAAAGAACCATGAATAGCCTCTCATGTCGAGAAAACTGGCAAGATTACATCTATCACTAACAAGCAGAAAGGGAGGTATAAATACCATGCAAAAAAAATAATAGTCAAAGCAAAAATATTCTCAACATTAGAATGATGTTAATGCAAGCTAAATCATATGAGAAAGAAGATCATAAAAAGAGCATGGTAGCTTAAAAAACAAAAGAACTGAGCAATGTACATAGAAAGGAAAAGATGTCCTGTACAACTCACAATCACAGACCGTAGCCATCACTGATGCAGGAACTTGCCTCTAACAAAACTGTCATGTCAAGTTGAAGGACTCCACAGTGTTGTTGGGAAACTGGGTAAGCCGTGTGGAGCAAGAGAACCAGCCCAGGTGCCTGTCAAGAGAAGAACGGAAAAAGCACTTGTGGCATATACACACAATGGAGCTTTACTCAGTCATAAAGAAGAATAAAATCATGGCATTTTTTGGTAAATAAATGGAACTGGAACCCAGCGTGGTGGCACATGCCTGTAATCCTAGTGACTTGGGGGGCTGAGACAGGAGGATCACAACTAAGCAAGGCCTTAGGCACCTTAGTGAGACCCTGTCCGAAAATAAAATAAATAAATAAATAGAGCTGGGGGATGTGGCTCAGTGGTAGCACCCCTGGGTTCAATTCCTGGTGCTAAACAAACAAAAAACAACAACAAAACACAAAAACTAGATGGAACTGGAGACCTTCATTATACTAAGTGAAATAAGCCAGACTCAAAAAGTCAAGGGTCAAA
Source organism: Ictidomys tridecemlineatus (assembly GCF_052094955.1). Classification (NCBI taxonomy): domain Eukaryota; kingdom Metazoa; phylum Chordata; class Mammalia; order Rodentia; family Sciuridae; genus Ictidomys; species Ictidomys tridecemlineatus. Next base: position 142,079,674 of record NC_135484.1, read on the forward strand.
TGTTTTCTTTCATATGCAGAATCTAGACCAAAATAAGAAAAAAAAAAAAAAAGGATTGGGGCTGGAAATCTCATGAAAATAGAAGGGAAATCAGTGGAGCAGAGGAAGGGAATTGAAGGGTGGAATTAAATCGACCAAAACTGTGCTATGTCCATATATGAATAGGCCATAGTGAATTTCACCTTAATGTATATCTATGAAGTATTAATTAAATACATATCTCTCTATATAATAATTATATGTATTTAAATAATTATATATGTAATTCATAATTGATCTTTCATATATATGAAAGATCAATAGAGCAGAGGAGGAAGAATGGGGGGAGGATGAGAGAGAGAGAATGGAAAAGAAGTGGAAATTGAAGAGGAGAAAATTGTATTCCATCCTTGTGTGATTATATCAAAACAAACCCCAATGTTTTGTGTAATTGTAATACAATAATAAAAATATTTAAAAAAAAAATCTTTCTAAGGCCACAGCATCTACCACAAGCAGGCAGTGACCTATCAGAAGACGACAGTGTCTGACATTCTGAATGGTCTTGAACCCCAAAGAATTTAAACTGTGATGGTCTTACTTTGACAAGAAAAAAAATGAGTTAAGTGGATAGTTTATACATATTTATTTTCAAAGGTAAATAATGGTTTTCAGTGAAAATAAGTTGAATCTTAAGAAATCCAGGAAAGTTTCTTGTTGAAAATGGTCTGTCCCTTAGAGACTGAGTTCCCCTCAAAATGGAACCTGTATTTTTTAATGCCTGACACACCTTGCTCTGAGCTGAATATTTTGCACATAGAACAGACAGGGGGAGAAGAAATGGGAAACAAACAAACAAATGATAAAGAATTGCTCAAATAATAACAGAAATTCTATTATTTCACCTTTAATTGGCTGATTTCTTTCAGATATTGTTAGTTGGACGTTTGCCTGAATTGTTACAGTATTAGCAATTCTTTCCCAAAGTAGAATTTTGCTGTCATCATTTGGGGCTATTTTTCCCTCTACACTGTAATTTTGTGATTAGGGAGAAGAGCATGGTAGAAACGGAGAGATGACACCTCACAATTAAGATCAGTATAGATAAGGTTCAGAATGTACTTTCCAAAAACTCCAGAGAGTTCTTCAAGTCATTAGTGAGCTTTCTATTACTCTGAAAAGAAGCACGAAAGCCTCTTTTTTGGTTTCTAATCATATGTGAACTCACCTCTTGCATTGTCGCTGTAAACTTTTTAAGAGGGATCAACAGCAATAAATAAATTTGGGGAAAAATTAATCATCTTCATATTTTCAATATTCTAAAGCCGATGGAGGGAAAAATACTCTAAAGCAGATGATAGTCCTATTTACAAAGAAACTGTTACTTCTCACATTGTGTTTATAAGGTTTCGCCTGTGGGTATATGCTTGTTAGAGATGGAATAACTAGTTTTCCTACTTCCTTAAAATGTCTTAATTTTAAATATTTAGGTTGACAAAAATAGTCTTTACCTTTTATTAAGTTGTACTAGAATTTACCCCAATGTTCTATTTTCAGTAACTACTTTTTTTCTTTTAATTGAAACTTAAAACATAAATAAATAAATAAGAACTGGCAGAAACCTAGGCTTTCATTTATCTTTACATCATGACTCATCTCCAGAAAGATACCACTTGAGACATAAGAATCATGAACAGCTTCTCACTTTTATATCATCCCAATGCGCTAATGTATTTCATACATCAGACCCACCCAGATTCAGAACTCAGATAATACAAACTTTTTTCCTCTCATTGGTACCATCCGGCATGGCTCCTATTTCCTTGCTTCTTCCCAAAAGCTCAAGCTGCTAAGAGAATGGTAACTTTGGTGCAATTTCCATAAACCAATTAACTATGGGTGTTTATCTGCTCACAAGCAGGGGCAGGGGTGTGGAAGTGGAGGAAGAGAGACAGACCAAGGGGAGAGAGAGATGGGAGCTGGGTTAACGGGGCAGGCAGATTTGTAGGCATGGAATGATCCATTCTCACCCCTAATGAGCAGACTCAGGCAGCTTTAATTCATGTTTTGTGGGCTTTTTTGTCTCCTGGACCATGAAAGGGAAGACAGGAGCCTGTTAGGGAGGGTTAGATGAGTCCTATGTGGTCAAAGGAAACAATGCTGACATGTTGGTGGATCAGAAAGATGTTTTCACACTGTTTCTCATAGATGGTCTCAGGAGATAACTTTCTTTCTCTCTCTCTCTCTCTCTCTCTTCCTGTCTGTCTGTCTCTTTTTAATTACCAAGCATGACATTCATGGTTATTTCTTCTTTCCACCCAGTTGACTACAAAGGGGCCAGCTCTCTCGGGTGGGGGGGTGGGCCTTGTTGGTCAGGCCTGGGGGAGGAAGTGACAGAAGGCCGGCCTTATTTACCTTAGCGGCTTCCCGTGTAATCTGGTTAATCATGTGGCTAATGGGAGGACCCCACGGATCCCCACACACTGTGCTCCACAATGAAGACTCATTCATATTTAATACAATGGAGTGTTTAAGTCATTCCACGCTTTGTGGAGAAGATTGGCTTTCTTTGTGTGCCTTCTCCCAAGAAGCCTCTGCCCCCGCCTCCCCTTTCAGACAGGCATATGTTCTAGGCCCTGCCTGATGCAGCTGGACCGACCAGGGGCAGGCAGGCTTCTTTCTTTCCCTATTTTTTTTTTTTTTCAGCCAATGAATTGATTAGTGTGGTGTGAAACAGGGGTTGAAACGGTGCCTCCCTGCTCTTGGATGCATAGATTAGCCTTTTGCCATTCTAATATTTCACAACAAGACATCTTAAGAGGAAGCGGGAGGGCTCATGTTCCCTAAGTTAGCCATTGTGAGGCCAACAATCTGTTGAGTACAAAAGCAAAAGAAATCAGTGAAAGCAGGTGAGATGTTGACCTTGTTCTTTTAATATCATCTGTGTCTGAAACTCCTTCCGCAGGGTTCTGGAGGAAAAGAATAAGAGAGATGCTTGGGTGGTAGGAAATATTCTTACTCAGAAGGAATTTTAAAACAACCAAAGTGAAAAAGAGGAGCTCATCAAAACACTACCACTTGGCCTTTGGATTTGATTTTAAAGAAAAAAAAAAATGAGGTCTCATTAGTCCTAATGGGCTAGATAATGGATACACAGGGCCTGTCACACCCCACTGGATAAACTGACATTTTTTTGAGAATAATAGAAATTAATGACTTTTGATTTCTGAAGTACAGATCGCAATGTTCTTAATTCTTTACTTTGTTTTTTTTTTTTCCAAAGTTGGTTTCAATTTAAAAACAATCAAAATACTACGGCTGTCATCCTCTGCCTTCCATCTATTTCAAATGGACAACTATTATCCAGATGCCTCAGTGAGAAGCCGAGTTGAAAAAATAAGGCATCACTCCTGTGTATGGAAGAGCATCATGTCATCTCCATTTGGATAATAGAGATGGACTTTGAAAGGAAAATTATATATTTTAACATCTTTATTCCCAAATACTGAGGAATTAGAAAGTCTTAGTGTTCTAAAATTTTTGAAAACTGGATGTGTTTCTTGTTCTTTGGATATAAGCTCTTGTAAAGTTTTTAAAAGTAGGGCCGTGATGAAGCATTTTTGTTTAGAACAACAAACAAGAAATCCTGAGTTAATGAGCTTATATTTGCCGCCCCAGTGTTTAGATCAACCCAACAGTGTATTCGGCCAGAATGATAAAATATAAAGTTATAGCTACACCTACGTGAAGGAGCATCACCTCAGATTAATGAAAGTGGTGGAATTATGAACTACTGGACTATGTAATCAGAAGAGTTGATGGTATTTATTGTTAAAACAGTGAAGTGCTTCCCTGGACTAGGATCATGCTATGTGATGGATCCCATTTCTAGCAGCCTCATTCAATAACAGGCACACATTCTGCCACGTTACCAAGGAAAAATGGTTCAAGCCGTCCATCTGGCTTTCTGCCTGGCTCAGGCAGTAGACATTCAGCGCCTGTGATATTAATTCATTTTTTTCACCTTGCTAGTGTTGGGAAACAAATTGCTTAAAACATTAGAGAATGAAGCTATATTGGTCATTAAAAGAATGATCTTTATAAACTAGCCAAAGAATTTAACCATTGCTTTGACTGAGCCTAGAAACTGCATGAGAAAATTGCTTCTATTTTCTTTCTATTTATATAAGGCCTCTTATCATGATGCTAAGTACAAAAATAACTGCATTCTTTATTGTTCTGTGTTCATATGCAAAATGATACTATCAGGTAAAAAAGAACATTTGACCTTTACTCTATTTTTGATGTTTCTTTAAAATTGTTATTGCTTTCCAGTTTTCCACTTTACTTTTTATGCTTTTTCTTTTAGTTTGTAGATGGACACAATACCTTTATTTTATTTATTTATTTTATGTGGCTCTGAGGATCGAACCCAGCGCCTCACATGTGAGAGGCAAGCCCTCCACCACTCAGCCACAACCACAGCCCTTGATATAATTTTTATTTATGTAATATCTAAAAAAAGAGAGAGAGAGAAGTCAAAATGATGAAAGTGAGCGTCTAAATGTGGTTTATAAAATAAACTCATTAATTAAAAAGCCTGGGGTGAGAATAGACCAAAAAGATTTTTCTATGAATCTCAAAAGAAGGACCTCATGGAAAAAAAGAAGGAAACTCTACCAGAAGTCAAGTCTTGAATCTCTTAAATTAACTTCACTCAAAAATAAGGGACCAAAGTGAACAGATCCCTTAATTAAAGGTTGCTCTTGCAAGCCCCCTCACGGCCCCTGCCTCCCAGCTGAGAGACTGCATCTTCTTCCCCTCCACTTCATTAGAGCCTTAACAGTCCATTATCCATTTCCTAATCCTCCTCTGCTCCTAGGAGTCAGGTTATTAGAGTACTTGAGGGGTCCCTGTCATTGTGATGGAGGTGTGAATCGATCACTAAGATGACAACTGGTGACAAGTGCTGTTTATTAGACTGCTACTTTGCCTCTTAATTACAACTGATTAGCCTGCCTGTTAGAGGTGGAAAACACAAGAATTAGCTGCTTTTGTTCTGGTCATCTACTACATTACCTTATTGCTTTGATTTCCTTTGCACTGTGACTTTTTTTTTTTTTTTGATGACTGGTCCTGGACATTTCCAAATACTATACAATAAGGATATTTATCTTCCAAAATGAAATTTTGTGGGTTTTTTTACAATTTATTTTTTTAAAAATCTCCTTTTAAAATTTTTTTTATTTGTTTTTATTAGTTATACATGACAGTAGAATGCATTTATGCATTTTGATATATCATGCATAGATGGGATATAATTTCGCATTTTTCTGAGCATACATGTTGCAGAACTATATGGGTCATGCAGTCACATATAGACAGAAATAATGTCTGTTTCATTCTACTATCTTACCTATCCCATATCCTGCTCCTCCCCTCCCATCACTTTTCTCTACCTAATCTAAGGTAACACTATTCTTCCCTAGTGCCAGTTTTTGTATGATCCCAAAGTAGTTATTAATCTTAATTTATTTGCCTTTTTATATTTCCCAGTCTTAGTTCAGAGGGTATATGCCAAATGTTTAGAAAAGCAAGCATATTAGCTGTACTTTGGTAGCTTTCTGCCAAAAGGGGGAAATTGTAGCTTTCAAAGTCTGTCATTGTTTCAGGAATATGTTTAGGACTGACACCTTACCCATGAAATGATAAGAATTTGTTCTTCCAGTTATTCCTAGGTCGTCGAATGGGACACACAAGTTATTCATCATACTGGGAGGGTTTTAAGTTTACAAAACAAAATCCATCCTAATTAAATAATTTTATCTCGTTGAATTTACTTTCTGAGGTTTTTCTTGAACTGTAGTTTTGGCCACTCCCATTTCCTAATGGTCCTAAAAGAAATGATTCTTTTAGCATTCAAAAAATGAAGCAGAAGTTGGTAAGGGCTGATTGGGATGGTTACCTCGTTAAGCCAAGAGCTGTCTGTAACCAGGTTCTGGCTTAGTAGTTAAAAATCACTAATTTGTCACAAACCAATTGTTTTGGTTTTCACTCATAGTGAATACTAACAATCCTAATTTTTAAAATTATGTACTAAAGTATAGTTGACTCGTTAGTGGGAACTCAAATACCAGAGTTGGAATTTCTTTCTTTTTTTTAGAATCTAATTATTGGATGAAAAAAAAAAAACTAGATCCCACCCCTCCACTGTATACTCCTCCTAATGTAAGCTCAAATAAAAGAAATACAAAAGAAGGATCCTAGCTTAACGGGATAAGAAAGCCGCTTTATGTGAAGATCAAGGGGAACACTGGCCTGGCTGCCCTCAGAATACCCAAGGAACACAGGTGTAGTGGCACATTCCTGTAATCCCAATGGCTGGGGAGGCTGAGGCAGGAGGAGCACAGGTTCAAAGTCATCCTCAGCATGTTAACAAGGCACTAAGCAACTAGCAAGACCCTGCCTCAAAATAAAAAATAAAAAGGCATAGGGATGTGGCTCAGTGGTTAAGCACCCCTGGGTTCAATCCCTGGTGCGGGAGAGAGAGAGAGAGAGAGAGAGAGAGAGAAAGAGAGAATACCTGTGGAGCCTGGAAATACTTAGAAAATTTCTTTTGATTATAAAATATTTGCACAAACCAAAATGGTGGATAAAAGACAATATATCTGCATAACTAATATTTTTGAATCATAATTTTTTGATTACTGTAATGATTTTCTAAAACAATTTTATTTATTCAAGATGGGGGTCTGACTGTTTTCTCCAGGTTTGCCTCAAACTCCTGGGCTGAAACAGACTTCCTGCCTCAGGACCCAGATTGCTGGGGCTCCAGGTGGTCATCACCATGTCCGGCTTATGGAATCGTAAAATGTTAGGATGGAAAATGCATTGAAATCAGACTAATCCTTCAAAGGAAAGGAATCTAAAAATTAAGAAAAAAATTCTTTATATATATACACATGATGTATATAAAACCTTCGTTTTATATCTGTATTCATATGTATTATATAAAATAATGTAATATATAATAATGTATAATAACTATATAGATGTACATATACATATATAAAGTCACACAGGGAACCAACATAAATATCCGACTAACACTCAGATTGTGGATCTTTAAACTGTTTTCTTTACCATCATTGTTATTATTGTATTCATTTTCATAATATTTGAAAGTCTTTGAAACATAGTAAAACAAAAAATGGTTGACAGCTGCTGACCATTTACAATCAATAAATTATTAAATTATAAAATTCATGCACAATTTAGAATTCATAAATGCATTTCTAAAATGGTAACTACAGTTCTATTTAATGTAGTTTAACAATTATTCAGATGGTACAGAGGCATCATCAAGGTGGACTATGCTATCTACCTCATTTACATTCTGGCATGAGCACATATTAGCTAATACGACAATTTTCTGGCCTTAGGACTATAGAAACACTAATAACAATTTACTCATGTAGCTGGTGTAAAACTTAGAAGAAATGATATACATAAAATATGAAATGCATGCCTAAAATACCTTTAGCTAATATCATATTCAATGGTGAAGAAATGAAATCTTTTAAGATCAGTAGCAAGACAGTGTGTCCTCTCTCTCCACTCTTATGCTTGAGGTAATTAGCAAAGAAAAACAAGAAATAGACATCCGTATTGGGAAGAAAGATATAAGACCATCCTTGTTTTCACCACACATGATCTTTTATGTGTAAAATACTAAGAAATCCACTAAAAATTGCTAGAACTAATAAGTGTCTTCTGTATCATTGTAGGAAACATGAGTATCAAAAATCACAGTCATATTTTGTGTGCTGGTGACCGATAATTTAAAAAAATGAAATTAGAAAATGATTTTATTTACAATAGCATCAAACAAATAAAACACTAAGGATTCAATTTAATTAAAGAAGTGTATGATTGTTATGCTAAAAACCACAAAACATTTTTGGGAGAAACTAAAGAAAATCTAAAACAGAAATAGAGAGACATCCTGTGTTTATGGATTGGAAGACTTCACATTGTTAACATGCAATACTCCTCAAATAACTCTGCAGATTGTATGCAGGCCTTACCACCAATAGTTGCCTATTTTGCAAAATGATTGAAAAAGCTGATTCTGAATCCACCCAGAAAAACAAAGAACTCAGAGTAGCCAAAACAATCTTGGAAAACAATAGCAAAATTGGAAAACTTACACTTCCCAATTTCAAAACTTACTATGAAGTTTCAGTAATCGAGATGATGTGATACTGGTTTAAGGATAGTAATATATACAGCACTAGAGTAGACTGAAAGTCTAGAAACAAACCCTTAGATTTATATTCAATTGACTTTGAACATGGTATGAAGACTGCTCAATAAATGAAGGATGGTCGTTTAACAAATATTGCTGGAACACCTGGATATTTTTATGCAAAGAAATGAACTTTTAAGTTTAGCTCACACTATATGAGAGTTCAGTCATGTGAATCATAGATTAGCGATTGAAGTCTTCTAGAAGAAAACATACAAAATGTTCCTGATCTTGGTATATGCAAAGCGTTGTTAGATATAACACCAAAACATAAGCAATAAAAATATTTTCTTGGACATTATTAAAATTCAAACTTTTGTACTACAAAGATCAAAACTAATAAAATTAAAATACAAACTACAGCTTAGGAGAGAATATTTGCAAAATATTTATATCGTAAGGGACCCATATCCAGCCTATATAAAGAGTTCTTTCAATCACTAATTTTCAAAGTACATGTATGAAGACACGAATTGGTGTGAATAAACTTTGTATACAACCAGAGATATGAAAAATAGTGCTCTATATGTGTAGTAAGAATTGTAATGCATTCCGCTATCATATATAAATAAAAAACAAAATTTAAAAAAGAGTTCTTTCAACCAATAAGAAGACAGATGATATAAATTTAAAAATGGAAAAAATTGAACGTTTATTCAAAGAAGATAACAAAAGGCCAATAAGCATATGACAAAAAATGCTAAGCACTATCAGTTTTTTGAGAAATGTCAAGCCAAACAATGAGATACCCACTTCACATCCATTAAGATGACTATCACACAAATTACAGTAACAAATGTTAGCAAACATGTAAGAAAGTAGAACATTCATACATCACTAGTAGGAATGGAAAATGGAAAATGATCTTTAGAAAAGATCTTGGCAGTTTTCTCAAAATATAAAGATAGAGTTACCATGTGTCCCAGAGATGCTATCCTTAGATATGTATCAAAGAGTGACAAAAAATATGTATTTATACAAAGAACTGTGTATGAATTCTTGCAGCAGTACAGTATAGAATGTTCAAACTGCGAAACAGTCCAGATGCTGCATAAGTACATCCATGCAAATGAGCATAGTACATCCATGCAAAGGAATCCTACTTGGAAATACACAGGACGAATTATTGAAACCTACTACCACATTGGATGGGCCTTGAAAACATCTTTCTAAGTGAAAGAAGCCAAAATAAAGAAGAAAAGAAAACTAATAGTGAGCTACTATTTTTTTTTCACCAATCCTATCCAGGAGTGGTGTCACAAGAAATCCCCAGAAATCGTCTCATCTACTTAGTCAACACACATTTGATAAGGTAAAACAGACTTCCAGGAATTTTAACCAGGGGACATTTTGAAAATATAAATACAATACTAATTTTATCTTTTGATTTGACGTTCATCTATCCACCTACTATTTATAGTAGCTGCATGTGAGTGATTAAAAGAATTGATTATTGAAGTAAATATCATCTACTAGTCCAACCTCCTTTTCATTAAAACTTAAAACTTTCATCTTGAATTATCCACAATGGCCTTTATGACTTTCAGCTAGCATCAATCTGGTCAGTTCTTGCCTCAAATGTTTTTTTAAAAAAAATTTGTCTCTGGTTCTGCAAAGCTGAAGTTTAGTTTCTAGACTGGGATATATTCATAAAAGTATACACCGTTTTGTGAGATCCAAATGTGAATTTACTTTTCTCCACATTCTGAGCAAAGAATGTCGTTGGAATCAAAACATTTTTTTAAAATTCATCTTCAAATAATTTTTGGGTGATTCTCTTGGAAAAAAAAGGAGAACAAAACAAAAAATGAAAACCCTTTTTGATTGTTAATGTTTCCCAAATAACACTTTATTCTTGAGTACCTTCTTTTTCCCTTATGTATCTCCTTTTAACTCATGTAAGAGGAAAAAAATGACACTGAACTGAGAAATAGGAGGCTTAGACTTCCTAGTCATAGCTCATGAAATACCTTGACAAGCACAGTCTTCATGGATCTTGGTTATTATAATTAAGATGAGGAATCCGATTAATTAGTGATTTTCATACCTGGTGGTACATCATACTTTTAAGGACAACTTTAAAACATTTAGTTAGGTCAATAGATGGATAGATAGATATAGAAATAAGTACATATGAATATACATATATATATTTAGAGATGTTTAGTGACTTATGTTGGGGTTTCATCCTGATAAGCCCATTACATTGAAAACGTGTAAGTGAAAAACATATTTAATGCACTTGACCTTCCAAACAGCATAGCTTAACAACATGGCGCACTGTGGAGCAGGAAGGATTTCCACTTGCCATGGCATGGTGATTGGATTCCTGCCACTGCCTAGCATCCAAAGAGGATTATGCTGTGTCACTGGCCAAGGAAGAGAACAAAATTCAAAATTAACATAGGTTTCTACTGAATTCATGTCATTCTGACACCATTGTAAAGTCACTGTATTATAACTGAAACTCTCATGGTTTGTCTGAATTGATACATACAGATATTTCCAAATGATACTCATACATAGACACAGACATATGGATATCTCTAGCTATTATTGAGGCACACTAAATAAAAACTGTGAATAGGGCCAGGGATCTGTGTTTAAACATGTTCCCTGGCTGCTTCTTAATACTCAGCCAAGTCCCAGAAGCCCTGGACTTGATTTCTTGGAGCACTTAAGTGCTTAGATCCTGTTTTGTTTCATCAGCGTTATCCACCAGCAACTGGTTTTAGATACAACTCCTAAAGGACTTGGCTTCTCATTGACTTCTTTTCCTTCTATCAACCTGTTTCTCCCAGATCCTCACCATCAGTGTGACATATGAACAAATCGCTGGGTAACCACGCAATCCAAATCCCAGACTTTCTTTTGTTTCTGATGCAGGGGCCCTTACCCAAGCTTTTCTCCCTGTTTAAATTACAGAAACAACCCTTTGGGTTGTCCTTCTGCTTGCACAATTAACAGACCGCAGCTGTGCAAAGTGCTGACTGTGGGCTTCTGTCGTAGCATCATACAAAACACACAGGTAACTCCACTTTTGCTTTATTAAACTGCTTGCCAATCAGATTACATGTTTTGCTTCAAGGCCTTTGAAGCCTGCCAAGCTCTTCGGAATCTATTTTCTCTGATGTGCCAGCACCTATCACAGCTCAGGTGGCTGGATGGCCAGTGGATGGTGATTTTTATTCCAAAGAATATATACACCCAGTCTATATTTCTGATCCTGTGTGTCACCAACGGAGTGGAGGGAGCATGCACAATAGTGGAAATTCAAACATAATCCCAAAGCCTCTTGTTAATCAAGAATTATAATCTACCTGCCTGCTTAACCAGTATGGTTAATTTGCATATTTTCCCTTATAATTACTTTATTAACTCCTCTCTACCCTTTGGTGCAATGGAGGTGCTAATGAGCAGTCAAATGAGTTAGACCTAGGAAATATCAGGCATTGAGAAACATGGTAATTAGTCTCTAAATGATGGAGATGGTAAGGGGTTGGTACTTCCATATTCTTTGCTTATTGTCTCTGCTTTACTTCTCATTGAAGACTGCAAGGATATGCAATTGAGCTCAACAAATACCATTCAGCAATTACTCTTGGTCAGGACTGTGTTCAGTACTGACTAATAACACAGAGAAAAAAAATATAGATGGCACATTCTGTGCCCTAAGTGGCTAGTTGATCTAATAAGAATAAGATATAAAAATAATTTTCATAATCTAAGATATCAACATTTCTCAGCTCCTTAACTTCTTCTCAGCTCCTTTGCTAGAGTTTAACAAAGTGAATTATCTAAGTGCATCTCCCCTACAAGTGTTTGCAATTTGAATCAATAGAAATTAATGTGGTAAGTGATAGAGCCAGTTTACAATGGTTTTACTGTAATTTTTGCTCAAGGTAGACACTTGTCAGCTATATTAATAAAAACTAAAAGAAATGGCCATTATAATTCTATCTGCAAAAAAATTGGACAAATTTGGGGCTTTAGCAAAAATGGTCAGTAGTTCTCTCTAGGGTCTGCTAACATTCATAAAATCAGAGTTGACAAATCCAAATGTACACACCTCTAAGTTTTGAGCAAGACGTAACATGTATTTCTACTAAATGAATGTACATACTGTTTTCATTATGAACATCATATAGTAGAGCCTAAGTATAAAGGTCAAAATCCAACATCAAGAGTAATAATATGGAAAAAGATTATGAGTTTTCATGCAAGAATTTATTACTTGAATATATAATGTCCATCAATATCCATGGACATTGGTTTCAGGATTCATTTGGATAGCAAAATCTGGAGATGCTCAAATCCCTTAATATAAAATGGCATCATATTTGCATAAAACCTATACACATCCTCTAATATACTTTAAATCATCTCTGGATTACTTATAATACCTAACACAATACAAATAATATGTAAATAGTTGCTACCCTGTATTGTTTAAGGAATAATGACAAGAAAAAAATCTGTACATGATCAATACTAACACAGATTTTCTTCAAATTTTTGATCCAGTATTAGTTGTATCCTGGGGCACAAAATCCGAAACTATGAGGACTGTGTTAAAAAGCAAAGAGAAGATAGATAATGGTTCTGTTCAAATAGTAACATGATATTCACAGAATAGCAAGTAAAAGATTAATTAAATATGGATGCTTTTAACGTCAGCATAAGGTATTTTTATACTGTAGCATGATTGAACTTTATTCACTGATTAACCCACATAGCATTTTAAATCATTCCCATCAAATGGACAACCCCAAATCCTAATATTAAAAAGTATGCCATAGCATCAAAACAATTGAGAACTTGTGGAAGAAGATATATTTAATTCAGCGATCATATCTGAAATACCTACTCTACGTGATTTGAGCTGCCCTGATGAACAGGGTAGACAAGGCCTCCCGTCTCACAAATGCTTCAAGTTCAATGGGCAGAACCCACCAACCACATTGCAACAGAACATCTCCATTCTCAGAGACGTCAGATTTGGATGACCATGAACTTCTCCTGGGCTCTGGGCCATACATTCACCATATACACTCCTTAGGAAATCCTCCCTCTGCACCCATCCAAAGCTGCTTTGGTGTGAGGCATTCTCCTGACAGATGCTGTGCAAACTAAGTTTGTGTTTTCTATTGCTAGTCCTCTAGCTGAGACCCACACCATTCCAAAGGGAAAAGAAAAACAGCAACTGAAGAAGAGCTGTTGTTTACATGCCAGAGGCATATTATATATACTCCCACATAGTCCTCCCAAAAGAAAATTGCCTCTTTGCCAAATAACTTGAAATTTCCAGAGAAAGCTGATATCACAATAATTTTTGATTTTTAAATTTCTTTTACTAAACTCAGTTTGAACCTTTCTTTGGTGTCTTTCCTGAATTTCATGAAAATGGAGATATAATCATTATCCTACAAACAATTCCTTCCTATACTATACCTGAAGAGTTGAGCTTACCTTTTTTCCAAGTGTAATAATTCCTATATAAAGAACTTTACCATATGCCCATGCTCAGAGTACTTTTTCTTTGATTATATGCCCATGCTCAGAGTATTTTTTCTTTGAAAAAAGATATTTATTTATTTATTTATTTATTTAATTCCAGGCATGGTGGTGCACATCTATAATCCCAGTGACTTAATAGGCTGAGGCAGGAGGATTGCAAGTTCAAGGGCAGCCTCATTATATTAGCATGGCCTTAAGTAACTCAGCAAGACCCTGTCTCTAAATCAAATATAGAAATGGATAAGGATGTGGCTTAGTGGTTAAGTGCCCCTGGTTCAATCCTCAGTACCAAAATATCTATCTACCTATTATTTATTATATATATACACATACACACACACGTACACCCCTATGTATATGTCAAGGAGCAGTTTCTTGGTAGGTAGAGCAAACAAATAAACATTCTTTGTAAGAATCCATCACCCCAGAAAGAATATCACTGTCCCAGGGGCCTGTGTTTCAGTGGCACTTGTCCCTGGAGTTCTAAACTTTTAGTCATTTTCCTTGCTCTCTGTGGTCACCTGCCACATCTTCTCAAGCCAGACCGGGTAGAACTGAGCTAGCGAGCTGCACGTTCTGCTCTGGGACTGAGTGATTTAGTGTGCAGACCGATTATCTCCTAGGTTTCTATACAGCCACAGGGACAGTCTGCTCTTAGATCTCTAAAACACTTCTACTGTTAACTTGAAATTCATAAAAAATAGAATGTATTTGGCGATCTGGGCGTAGTGTGCAGATCTTGATTGACTTGGTTGGTCTGTTGTCTTGTTTCTTTGTGTGTTCAGCTCATGGGTGTTTATTTTCTGGTCCTTAGGAGTCCGAAGTGGAGAGCTCTGCCTCACTGTGGATTTGAGGACTAGAATCTTACATGCAGTGAGCTCCAGGCAGACTAAATTAAAGTGTGACAAGCAAAACCTGCCTTTAGATGCAAGTGGCCTTATGGAGAGGAACGAGGAGCATAGCTCTCTATGAAGGAAAAGGGGATACAAATAAATAAATAAGAGCAGAGAGGGGAGATGGGACCTTCTCGTGGTACTTTTAGAATATTCTCTGACTCCACGCTGTAGTGGTGAAAGCCCCTCCAGCTGTTGAACGCATCCTGCTGCCTGATAGACGTCTTTTTCAGCACCATGCAAATTGAATGTTGGGTGTTCCCTGAAATCAGTATTTCTCTTTTAAAGGACAGCAGTTTTGATGCGTAAAGCTTAGAAAGTTCTGGTGAGATTGATGGTTCAGCTCAGAATTCTGACATTTGGATTAAAGCAGTACAGAAATGAATCTTGTATTTGACATTTAAAAGGGAGGCTTTTCCACTGACTTCGGTTTCCTAAATCACACCAAAAGGAACTGCCACGACAAAATGGCTTGAGAAATCACTTCCCATTTGTTTCTATATTTTCCCACATTATGGCCAATGAATTGAGACTCAAGAGTCATTACATCCTTGGTGTCACAGGAAACGCACAAACTAGTGAAGCAATTCACGGATACTAACGACCGTTCCTTTTATATAGATATAATAGCAAAATTTGATTTGCCAACCTCGTTCGTCGGGATCTTTAAGAAAGCATAACATTTGAAATGATTTCTTCCTTCTCTCTGAATGTGCATGCTCCTTGGGTTCTTTTTGAGAGTCAGGGAAAGTAGTGGATGGGTAGGAACTGTCATTACTTGACTGTTAAAAAAATAATTTCAGTATCTAGTGGAAATTTTCATGCAAGTAAAACCTTTAGAGTACCAATATGATGTCAAGCAACATCATACCTGCTTGACAGTTATAGTTATAAACTTCCACAAGCTCAAGATCAAAAAATACCTAAGTCCAACGTGTTTACTAAACCTAGTGAGAAGATTCTCTTGATTTTTATTTTTATTTATTTATTTTTGTACCAGGGATTGAACTCAGGGACACTCAACCACTGAGCCACATCTCCAACCCTGTTTTGTTTTTTATTTAGAGACAGGGTCTCACTTAGTTCCTTAGTGCCTTACCGTTGCTGGGGCCGGCTTGGAACTCACGATCCTTCTGCCTCAGCCTCCCAAGCCACTGCACTCGGCTCCCTTTTCAAATTTGACAATGGAAAATCTTGAAATCATTGTTCATAAACAAGGATAGATGCTGGAAAGCACAGAATACACTTTTCAAATGCCATGAATTTGAGTTGATCAGAGAGTATCTTTAAAGCTCAATTCTTGATCTCTGATTAGGTATGAAAGAAAATTCTTGTACTTACACACGCTTTACTTCAGATCTCTTCTTTGAAATTAGAACTACAATTAGGTCATTAGTAAAATTGTCAATACAATGATATACCACACCAAGGACTGTGGAAAACATAAATGTTACAGAATGTGGGTATTTATGCATATGCATACTTACACACACACCACTTAAAGGATATAAAATACATTTTTCAAACCTAAAAATTTTGATTTAAGGGATACTTGATTTTGCCACTGTCACTGGAAAGATTGGTTACACGTTCAACATAACTTCAAGGCAAGAAGATGAAAATAAGTTTGCAAAATATGTTCCTGTGGTAGCTTTCTTTGGGGTTCACCTACATTTTATGAATTGATGCCTCTTTACCATCTCCTTCAATATATGCAATAGCTCCCCATCCCTGTGTCCTCTGTTATATCTAAACTACTCAATCAATTCATAAATGGGGGGGAGAGTCTATTGTCCTAAAATAACTCCTCTTTTTTCAAAACTAAAATTTTCTTTTTGTTCCTCTAAATAAACTGGTTTCATTCAATAAACTCCTTTTTGTTCCTTTCACAACCCTAAGATATGCAGCTGTCTTCTGTGCAAAAGATCTTACCTTTTTTTGGATTATCTATGAAACCATCAGTATGTATAATCACTATGTTAGATGCTGGGAACCCTCTCAAGAGATGCAGGTGCAGTGAGCACATAGGGGCACATAGCCAGGGTTGCCAAATCCACCTGGAGACTTGTAGAGGGCCATCCATGGGCAGACTCAATGTAAAGAAACTGGGGTGTTTGGGGATGGTGGTTAGGATAGGAGAGCCCCACTTTAAAGGAAGAGAGGGAACAAAGTTTCAGAACTGTAGCATCTTAGGGCATATCCTGAAAATTAAAAGTGGATCTTGTCCTTTCCTGGGGGAGAAGAGTGAAAGGGAGGGACAGAAACTTAATTCTGAATACAAAGAAATGTGTCAGCTCATACAGGTCTTCTGTGCCAGGAGAAGGAATTCGAGATTCCAAGAAAATTTTTTTAAAAAACAGAAGAAGAAGAAGAAAGAAAAAAAAAGAGGGGAGGTAAGGGGAGGGTAAAAAGAAAAGACTAGCCACTCTGAGCAGCAAAATTAGAAAGCAAAAGGATCTTAGAGCAAACGTCCCAGCAGTGTGGAGAACGGATTGGAAGTAGACGAGGACTGAATTCAGGAAGCACAATACAAAACCATACAACCAGTGGCCACAGCGACCATGAAGAGGGAAGGTATCTGATACATATTAGGAAGGTTGAATCCACAGAAATTAATCATGGGTTTAATTTGGACCTTAATGGAAAAGTCGTCAAGAATTACAACACCCAGTGCTCTTTGGACAGACATTTATGTCATTCAATGAGATGGCTGAAAAAGATGCGCTACTGGAGCATGAGGTGGGTCGGGATAGAGATAAATGTAGCTCCTCTTGTTGAATTCGGGACATGAAGGATTTCCCTTGCAGATACTCCAGAAGCTGATTCGTGAACTTGGAACTCAGAAGAAAAATGAAGAGACCTAGCATCAAGTGCCACTATTTTAAGCTAAAGAAAAAAAAAAAAAAAAAGATTTCCTGGGGGAAATGTTCAGCTAAAAAATAAGAAAGCTGAGTGTAGAAATCTGAAATGTAGACTTTTAAGATGATAATGATGGCTGGGGATGGAGCTCAGTGGCAGAATGCTTGCCTAGCACGTGTGAGACACTGGGTTTGATCCTCAGCACCATACATAAATAAGCAAATAAAATAAAGGCATTCTGTCCATCTACAACTACAAAAAAATTTTTAAAAGATGATAATTAAATCTTATGTATAAATAGTTAGAAAACAACTATAAGAAAACTCAATGAACAAAAGCAAGAGACACCAGTATATTCCAGTATACTTTTTCTCAAGAAAGTTCCAGAGCTTGACTGTGTGTATTAAAGACGTGTCAATTAAGTTGGACATGTATTATGAAGGCAGAATTAAAGTAGAAGTTAAAATAATTAAATAAGTGCATAAATGCAGAAAGCAAACAAAATTCACTTTATGTGAGAAGCACAGGACTTTCCCAAATCACCAATTTCCTTTCACATAGGATTTCACTTTTTTTATTTTTACCATCAATCCCAGTGGCACAGGTAATTAATTGCACTGGTCAATGAAACCAGAAAATATATAATGACCTCCTCTTATGAAAATTGGTCACAAACTAATACCACTATCAATAAACTTGAGTAAAATCAAAATAAGAAAAATGGAATCAGTTTTTACTTTTCCTAAACCAGGATGAAGAGTGGCATGAAATTACCGAATGATGAGAAACTGTGACACATTGAAATATATTATAGAGATAGCAGCTCTGTTTGCTTTAGGAATGACATGAGTCTAAAGTAATTTTATATTTAAGGACTATTTCAAATATCAAAAGTGGGGATTCTTGGTTTATTTGCTTGGTTTTTTTTTTTTTTTTGGTTTTTGGGTTGTTTATTTTTAAGTGAAACAAAGCTATAACTGTTAGCACCTTAATATTTTTTCCCCGGTAGCCTAAAGATACTTATTTATTGACTCAAGGAAGTAGCAAGACACTTGTTCACTTGTGAAATTTCCCTGGGATCATAACTTTCAACCAGATAGTTGTCAAAAATGGATCTTTATCCAGTGACTTGAGAGACTAAGGAAGGAGGATTGCAAATTCAAAGCCAGTCTCAGCAATCTAGCAAAGCCTTAAGCAACTTGGTGAGTCACTGTCTGAAAATAAAAACTAAGAAGGGCTGGGGAAGTGGTTCAATGAGTGGTAGAGTGCTCCTGGGTTCAACCCCGAGTACCAAAAAAAAAAAAAAAAGTTCTTATTTAAATGATTACAGACACCTAGAATCCAGCATTTCCATTAAGGGAAGACCTCTAAATATTATGTGTCCCAGAGAACACAATGATAATGATACATTGGTCCAATGGAATAAAGAGTAATTTGTATTTCAATATGTATGCTCCCTGGTTTGAATGGTTCCTGTACAACTTTCTGTTTATTATTTCCTTCTGGTAAACCGCCAAATTTAGGGAAAATGACAACCGTACCCAATATTTCTACTCTGAGAAGAAAGAACACCTTATTAGGTGTTCAGAAATATAGTGTAGAAAGCTATAAGACATTTACACAGAGACCACTAGTTAAGAAAAGAGAGACAGGGTTTTTATCTCTAACCCTATCTGTGAAAACTGGACAGGAAAGTCTGGGTTTCTCTTTGAAGACAGTGTTGTTACTGCATGTTCTTATGTGTTCACAGCAGAAAAGGAAAGATAAAAAAAAATAATAAAGCAGCCATAATTTCCCTCCAATAGCATTTGCTCTTGTTTTATCTTGATCATGAATCTCAACTGTGCAATGGGACTTTGAGCAGATACAAGGAGGAAATTCTTACTCCGTTACAGGGAATATAAACATAGGATCTGGATTAGTGTATTATAATATGTTTTTAAAGCCTTAATCAAACCCACGAATTTGTCATAGAATTCCTCGGACAGGTGTCTCACTCTAACTTTCTTCTTATCACCTGTTTTATCTTATCACAGGAGGGAGGAGGCATTGGCAACCTTTTTAAAATTATTTCCTTTCAGTCACTAAATGGATCAGATAACCACTTGAACACCAAAAATTCACAGTTTAGAGAATGAATGATCAATTTATTAAGTAAATAATTGTATTGCATTTTCAATGTTTAAATTTCAGAGAAGAATCTGTTCCTATTTGAAATAGAGAATACAGAAGTTTATACATTCCTTGTCATTTCTTACTCGCTTAGAGTGTCATGAAAAATCTTTGCATTTTTTTTAAAAAAAGTTATTTAATACATAAAGAAAAATATAGTTTTAGAAAACCATCCACCAGTTAGACATTGTTGTTTTTGTTTGTTCATATACTTTTCTTCCAATTCTCATTTTCTTTATAATTATTAATATGCATACTGATTTTTAACATAAAAGTTTATCCTGACCTTGCTACTTCAACTTAATGGGTATCTACTCATTATTTCAGGTGAGGTCTCTGAATATAGATGATGAGAGTTTGGAGTTCAGTATAATTATCAGGAATTAACATGTATAAAGTGAACAAGAAAAAACAGGACAGCTGCCACAGTCCAGCTGCAGCAAAATAAGGGGGGGGGAGGGATGAGGAACTTGTGTACATTGATACAGCAGGAGTGGGAGCTGTTTATTGTAGGACAGGAGGGGTATATGTACATTCCACACAGCTTATCTAATTAACATAAACTAGATACAGCAGTCAACCAATAAGGAATCTCCACACTTAATGGCTTGCTGGCGCCACCTCACAAACCACTCCCTCTGGCAAAATGCCAGGCGCCATCCTGACTTGTTTACAGACCTTAACAGACAGCTGTCCTTGTATATTTAACTTATCATAGACCAGTGCCAAACTGCCAACTAACCTATTCTAACTAACGTTGGCATAGTGTCTGCAGAAACAGGAATGAAAACTTGATAATATAAGTCAAGCTTATTGCCGAATTTTCTATCTTCAAATGCCTGGGTGGCACACTGAATAAGTATTTAAAGTGATTTTTTTATTGCCATTGTTTTTACAGGGTACGTATTTTGCTGACTGATTTATAAAATTTCAATGGTCACAAACTGCTTGTTTTTAAGTTTGTATTATCTACCATCTACTCTTCATAGAGTCAGAATGAAAGTATTGCAAACTCTTATCAAAATGAATGCTCAGTTTTTCCAATACTATGTATGATTTAGGGGACTTTGGTCATGCAGACAGCTGATACCTCAACCTAAGGAGCATGGAGTAAGAAGATGAGCCAGGTGAGACTGGAGGACTGGTAAATCTCTAAGATCTACCACCCAGGAAAGAACATTCCTTCAGGATATTGGGTTCAAAGTGACATGAAAGGGATTGTTGGACAGCAGAGAGATGTTGAGGATGACTACAGATGTGAGAAGCCCCTCCTTGCGTTGTGCACAGCGTGACCTGTGCAGTTCTGGACAACAGCCCTCAACTCTTTGAGCCCCTGGAGGACTCCCAGTCAGATGTTGGAGTCCACTTGTAAACACAGGTCAGCTTGAATATGTCAAGCAGCAAGTCGACAGCTTACCTCCAGCTGGTAAATCTTCGAGAGCAGGGTCATCCCTCTTAGTGGAGAAAGTGAGAGCCACCTCTCAGGGGCTTAAAAAGAAAGTTTCACAGGGTTCCAGCCAAACAGACTGGAATTCATAAAACTTGTGTGCTTAAAAAACAAGGAGCCCCATAGGAAGAACCAGGAACACCCATCTCTCTGTGGCCTTCAGATTAGGCAGAGATCATTCTTCACTTATACTCCAGATATTACTAAGAATTATAGCAAGGATGATATTCAAGATATGTTTAACCAAACAGCTTGTTATTGTCATCAGCCCATCAGAAGAAATACTGAGGTCAGACAGAAAAACAAGTCTGAGAGGAATTTGCTGAGAAATTCTAGTTGCAGGATCATGGTGAAGCACTGGGACACGGGTTCACAAATCGGATTGCATATTGGATTCATGCTTCTGTTTTTCTTCAGGATGCTGATACCAGGTCCCATTCAGAAAGATGCTAGTGAGTTGGTCTTGGGAGTTGGCCTAGGCATGGGAATTTTAAAAGCTCCCCAGATAATTCTAGTCTGCCAAGGTGAGGACTACTGAACCAGTGCTCAGGAAATAAGAATACCAAGGATCAAAGAGTGAGCCTCTTATCGACACACTCATTTGTATGTGAAACCATGTTTTAATCAGTAACTTGAAAGCATTCTTGAGTTGTTTCAAAATTTTTACCAAAATGAATTTTTGCTGAGATTCTGTAGTCTCCTATTGTTGATATGGTTCTGTATTCCCATTTATCACTATGGCTTCCTATTCTGTTCCTATCAAAGTCTTCCTATAACCTCCATCTTCCAAGTGATGGCTATGTGAAATTTTGGTCACCTGTTTTTGTTAATGTCCTCGAGGTTACATGCGTGGCTATGTGGTTGACCCTTTATTTCACAAAATCGTGAGAAGAGGTTTAATTGCTACAAAGCACTGCCACTATTTATGAAATCATTTTTCTTTCTTCCTTAAAGATTTCTTGTCAGTGGGGAACCTTTTAACCCTGTTCTCCTTTCCAGAAAGAAATTATGCATGGAAATTCCTCTTTGACAAGCTTTCACAGAAACCCCAAATCCGTATCTGAAAGGAGTTCTATACTGGAGCAGGTTGTGTTTCAGGTTTTGTCTTGACTATATACAGAAATTAAAGGTATGGGACAATTTTTGAATTAACATGAAAATTCTTTTTTTATGTGCATAAGAAAAAACATGCCTTTGAAACATCTTGCCAAAGGCTTTTTCGTCTTCTAGTTGTTATATAAAAACATGGTCATCCCAAAGGGGTGAAAAAAAAAAACTGTATTCCACCTTAATCAGATTCACAATCATGTCCTAATGTAATTCATTCTAATCCATTTCAGAGGAAGACAACCATTTATGATTCTCAGAGATGTGTGGGAATAAATGCGGCTATACCGAAATCCCCTGGGTGTTCTATATACTATATTTACCAGTTCATAAAAAAGCTAATTACATTTCTGAAAAGAAGTCTTTGTGGATGTGATGTATATTCTAATGTGAAACCCTACCCTGTCACCCCACCATTGCATGGTTCTATTTGTTTGTTGTATACAGACTGTATTTTGGATGATGGAAACTTATTTTAGAATGAAGAGTGTATACTAAAAAGGGAAATTATATGCTTGTGTTGGGGGCTGCAGTACAAGAATTCTCTGTATTTTTGCTTAATTTTGCTGTGAACATGAAAATGCTCTAAGAAAAATCTATTTAAAAAAAAGAGTGTACCCATACTGTATTTGCTTAATCACATATATAAATGTTTGAGAGACAGTCCTATTTTTAGTTGTTTCATTGAAAAAAAATGAATAACATTTAGTGAAGTAATAAATTATCCTGCAATTAAAACAGAAGATAATTGGTTCAAGATCTTTCCCTCAATACCTTAAAAGAGATATCCACTAAGAGGCAAGTTAAAATAATAATAATATTTTAAAAAAGGAAAAAAAAAGGCCCACCATAGTTTTGTCTCAGAGAGACATGAAGCTATTATAGAGAATGCTTTCCAAGGGTAATGAATCTACAAGTTTATATTGCAATGAAATCCTTTTTTCATGGATTTTATTTTTCATTACAAGCATGTTTTCACAAAAGCAATGTTTTCTATAAACAGAGCTGGTAATAGATGACACATTACAGAAGCAAACCAGAAATGTAAATAATCAAATGATTTCTATTTACTTTTCTGCAACAATAGTGAAATCATGGTGACCTCACATCTCATCATTTATTTATATATTTTTTCAGGTGATGTATTTCTTCTCCTTTGGCTGAGTACATTATGATAGTCCTGTATGACTAAATTAGCTCCCCTTTGATCTCCTCAGCTGTAGAAGCTAGATCTTTTCCCTTAGTTCATGATGTGACCTCTTAGGCCAAACAGTTCTCCTTGGGGTTGTCCATTGTTAATTGGAAGCTGTTGTTCACTTTGTCAGGGGTAGTGAGTGACCTTGGAGGATGCCTGAATATCAGATCTTCCTTCGACTGTATGATTACCACGAATCAGCTGATTGACAAACATGGCCGTGATTGAACTAAAACAAAGTAATAACTTTAAATTCAAAAAAGCTTCTCTATGCCCCTAATAGAGACACATTGACATATTCAACTTTGTAATGTTTGGCCTTAACTCTGGGCCTCATTAGAGCTTTGGTCTCAGGCCTGTTACTCTGAACACTTGGTCAATGAACATCCTCTGTCTCCCTTCCCCACCCCCTTCTTATGCCACCAAAGAATGCTTAATGCTTTCTCCATCTTCCTCCTTCCTCTTAAGTCCCCAGTGACTTCTTGGGAGATAATTATGCCTGTAACTCAGGGACCTAAAGTAATCTCCAGGCTTGGCATGAAAAGATGCAGAAATGCAAACTGAAGTGCCAAGCAACCAAGATTCAGCACAGATATTCGGAGAAGGGAGTGCATTAGAGCAATTACTCAGTTGGCCTGATTTTTCTGCCAGCCTACAGGATACAACAAAGAGGCCAAAGCATAAACACCACCTCCTATTACTCAGAATGACTCATTTGACATTTGGTGTTCAGGGCCCAGTGGAAGTCTTTGCACAAAGATCTGTTCTGTGGTAACAAAGCTTCCAGAAAAGAAAAACAAAGCTCATAGACTTTTTGGCTCTTAGTCAGTATATAATCAACTTCTCCCCGGGTCTCCCTTTAAAGTCTGAGGTTCCTATGAGAAGCTCTGTTTACAGAAGCTCAACCATAAAATATCATGCAAAATTGTGAAGTGCTGTTGGAATGAACAGCTAGCTTCGTTGATTCGAGTCTGTAGGGACTGACACTGAGGGTGACAGTGTGACTGCCGAGTGGGGTGCTGCCATTCACACTGTCACAGTCTATATCCCCAGTCCCCACCAGCCACCTCTCCGTGCTGGGTTTGTATCACAGGGGCCAAATGAAAAAATAGCACAGAATCATCAACATATCTGGAGAAATTGTTCTAAGTGAGCGCTGTAATAAGAGTGGAGCTGTCACCTCAGAAATGTAGCATGCATCATCAATGAGACATGGCAGGCAGGAAAAGAGCAAGTGACCAATTCTTCGGGGAAAAAACTTTCGGTTTTCCTTGGATTGTTCCCATTTGCCTCCAATGGTCCTGGCTTATGCATTTTTTTTTCTGGGGCAATTATTAATCGTACCCTAAAATTGAACCAAATTGAACAATCACTATATACAATAGCCCCCCCTGTCCATTGGAGGCATTCTCCATGATCCTTAGGGGATGTCCAAAATCACTGATAGTACTGAAGCCCACCACACAAACTGTTTTTTTCTTACACCTAACAACCTCTGAAGAAATTGAATTTATAAGTTAAGCCTAGTGAGATATTAAAATAACTGCTAATAAAACCGAAAAAAATAACAATACACCACAATAAGAGTTATATGAACGTGGCCCCTCCTTTACTCTCTCAAAACATCTTGTGATACTGTACTTGCCCTTCTCCCCATCAGCAATGGGTATATGAAACTGAATAAGGGGTTTGGACTACGGTGCCCACCCTTGCTTTTGTCTATTTGACATAAATCCAAATGATCAGAAAGCACATTTATTTGGAGTGTCCTCGATTCCTCCAGTGGACACATGTGCTGCATAAAGCATGTGCATTTAAACACAGGACTCAACGTTTCTACAGAACAATGTCAATACACGCAATGAAGGTGCTTCCTGACCTAAGAGATTGTTACTAAGGGAACTCACGTAACTCTTTTAATCTTGAATGTTAGTGCTCTTTAGCTAATTTCCTAGTACAATACATAAAGTTCCTGGAAAAGAATTCTTAGATGTAAAATTTATGGAATTCAAAAAGAAAAGATCCCTACAAAATTAAGATTAAAAATCTTGAAGTGTCAATGACTCAGACCATTTCAATTATGCTGGCTCCTAATTTTCATAGGATTGGATGGACAAAACCAAAACTATCAGATGTACTGTCCCACATCTCGGTCGTCAGGGTAAGGCTCTGAATAATGAAATCCACTGAGTGCTAAACACATCAATTATCTATTTAATCTTGGGCACTCATGGCCTGCAATAATCGTTCTGAATACTGGCAGCCTTGATTCAAGAACAAAGTTATGGTATTGGTTAACGTTGTGAGCAACTTTAACCAATCCCATAAAAGACAGTTGTTTCTGATTTTCATTTCAATATTTTTGGGGGGCGAGACATATGCATGCAGTGTGTTGGGGATGGTTTCCCCAGACAAGGAATTTAAAGCCAAGCTCATTCAAAGTCACCAAATGTGCTCATGATGTGCCATCTTCTCACTGATGACCAACGGTGACAGCAAAGTCACTTGTGCAACACTCTGCATCGATGAACTGAATCAAGCATTCATCTCAAGTCAAGTTAGGGACACATTTTTAGGAACTTTTGGGGGATAGAAACTGAAGCCCTTAGTAATTATTGTAACCAAACTGCTGCTCGTCCCAGCTGCGAATTGACCCTCTGAACAACCCTGTGAACATCTTTCTCCTTTCTCACCGTTCCGTTTGGAACCCACCAGTCTTGATGACAACTGTCTTGGAACTGGCCTCATGGGTTTAATCACTCCCTAAGCAACAAAATGTGTCTGTGCTTTGTCTTCTCTTCTCCGAATTAAAGTTATTTATTATTAAATGATATTGGAATGTTATGCTAATAAACTGTACAATGAACAGCATGTGCTTTTTTTTTTTTTTTTTAATTTGCAGTAGTGTTGGTGACCCATTAGCACTTTTCCCTTTCACTTAAGGCATATAATCACCAGAGGACCACTGAGATGGCTTGGTCAGATTGGATGGATTTCATGCTT
The DNA here is from genome assembly GCF_052094955.1 of Ictidomys tridecemlineatus. Lineage (NCBI taxonomy): Eukaryota > Metazoa > Chordata > Mammalia > Rodentia > Sciuridae > Ictidomys > Ictidomys tridecemlineatus. The sequence continues at coordinate 142,106,154 of NC_135484.1, forward strand.
TAGATGGATCATGGCCCTACAAAGGAAGTGACTGAGACATAAACTTTTGTTTCAATTAATTTGATTTTGAAACCTGCAGGAAGCTGTCACAATGATTTCAAAATGGTTTTCTCTAAAACAATATGTGTAAACTCTGATACAACTGGGTCGATTAGGGGCATTCAGGAAGAGAAAAAAAAACCACATGTTGAATGGCCCAAGAGTGGCCATAAAATGCTGTGTGTGGATATTATTAATTGTGCAGTGATGGTCACATGAGTCATCTGAATGAACCCGAGAGTTCCCTGAGTACTAACTTATTTGCTTTGCTACGTGTGGATATAGACAAAAGCAGCCTCACTTCTACTTTCAAGAAAGAGAAAAGATCCAGAACCATCTCCAAAGCACTTCTGATTCACATTTGGCCAATGAAGTAAATGGGGCTCTCAACGAGGCAAGAAAAACTTACTCAAATCCAGAAACATGCTGACTGAAGAAGCCAAATACAACCACCACCCTCTATCACCTGAGCATAAAAGTCAAAGCTAACCGAAGTGAATATTTTTTCACGTAATGTTATCACTTATCACATATCTAAATAGATACCTCCACTTTGAGCATTCATCCCTGAAACTTAGGTTTTAAATTCAGATGCTCTTTGACTGATGATGAAGTAAAGTTCCATCGTATATTGAAAATATCTTGTTGAAAATGCATTTAATACACTTAACCTATTGAACAGCATATCTTTGCAACAGAGGGTCAGTGGAAGGTCAGTTGTTTGCCTCATGATCACAGGACAGGCTAGGAGCTGGAAACCGCTGCCACTGTTCAAGCGTCTCAGGAGACTAATCCAGGACAAGGTCCAAATGCAAACTCCAAGCACAGTTTCTGCCCAGTGCATATTCCTGTCACCTTACTGTGAAGTCAAAAAAAACCCTTAGGTCTAACTATTATGAGTCAGAAATTGTCTGCATTATTTCCTTTACCTTGTAATTAAGGATCGTCTTATTCTATAATTTGCAGTGAATAGGCCCAGAATACTTTTATCAATACAGGACAACCATTCATATTTTATATGATTCATCCATAATTTATGTTATTTATTTATTCATTGAAATTTTTTTTTAGCTGATTCTGGCCTTGCAGCTGATGAGCAGGAAAGACAAACACCCTGCATGTTGACCTTTGAATCAATCAGGCCAGGAAGACACACAGCTAAGAAAACTGTAACAATGACGTTGACAAGGCTTTTTTTTTTTTTTTTTTTAGACCAGGGATTGAACCCAGGGGTGCTTATCCACCACCAAGCACATGCCCAGCCCTTATTATTATTTTGTGGTTTTGTTTGTTTGTTTGTTTTAAGACAAGGTCTTGTTAAATTGCTTAGGGCCTTGCTAACTTTTTGAAGCTAGCCTTGAACTTGTGATTCTCCTGCCTCAGCCTCCTGAGCAGCTGAGTTTACAAGTGTGCACCCTGGTGCCCTACTTTAATAAGGATTTTGGTCATGGAATTCAGGTCATTTCGGAAGAACAAGGAAGCATCTTATCTAGACTTCGGAGAGGGATGTGGGAGGAGTTGGTTAGAGAGCGGCTTGTTGGAATTACCCAGGTATTCAGTGGAACAGAAAACCTTACAGGCAGCTCTGTAACAAATTGTTCTTCCTAGATATGAGGCTCCCACATCCCAGCATTTCTTGCCTTCCGGTGACAACTTAAAAAGCCTTAAGAATCTTAGAATCTTGGATTCCCCAAGCTAGGACCCTGCCTAGCACTGGTACCGTGACCTACAGAGCTGATATTGTTCTTTATAGCTGCATAGATCACCAGCCTTAATAAGTTGGGATATTTCACACAGAGATACACAATTTGGGCTTCTCTTGAAAACCTGAAAGTTCCGGTACTTGACTTCCTGAGTGGCAGTAAATCCCTGCAACCCCATTGAAGCTCACCAAAATACCTGTCCTTTACCAATCCTTAGCCTGAGCCTCCACGCTAATTAACACTTGGTGTTCCACGTGATTGACTTTGCTCAGGTGTGCCATTTTCCAGGCACCTGTAGACATTTTAGTTTGTGACCCGTGCTTAATGCTACTCTAGATTGTTAAGCACAAGGAACACCTGACATAGCACCATCTTTGGGGTGTTTAGTTAAACTGATTCTTCTCCACTGGAAGGTGTATGTGTGTGGTTACAGCCCCCAGATGTTTAATTCACATTATTTACATGTAGTAATCATCACTCTTAGGTGTTTTTTTTTTTTAATACTTCTGGTTTTCTTGTTGGTACGTTGCCCACATATTTACATGAAACTTTGTTATTCTCAACTGAACTGCACATAATATGCTTAAAGGAGACATGTATTCACACAAAGTGTCACTTTTAAAGTAAAGGGATATGCATGAACTATTGAGAAAATAAGATTTGTTAAAAAAAAAAAAAGTACACATACTCAAGCTTTATACTTTTGTCCTTCAAGCCTGCCTAGGCAAGCAAGTTCATTGAGATTTTTAGGGCAGAGAGCACCAAGTTTCACACTTGGATGTTGAACTAAACACTATGAAGGACATCACCAAATGAATATTTTGATAAAAGCATCTGGACAACACCTAGAGGTACTTGCATATATGCAACCGAGAAAAGAAAAATACAGCAGTTTGAATGCACTCATTCACCATGAGGCACACTCTTCTCTGTCTTTGGGGGCATCCTCAAACTGTGTATCAAACATTTGAAATTAAATTGAGGATCATGTTGGGAGAGAAGACGAACATCCCAAGTTAGTATTTTTTCTTGGTTGTTTATTTAATAAAAGAGGAACTGGCAAGTGCTCTCCACAGGAGACACTTGGTGGTGGCTGGGAACTCTGAATCCCTGAGCAGTGCAGCCATGCTTAAGTTGTCATGAAGCACACGTCACTTGATCCTGGTGTGGAAGATGAGGAGCCACTGGGAAACGTGGATGGACAACGTGGATGGACAGTAGGAAGGACTGAGTTGGGTTTGGGGGGCAGGATGGATTTTCTTTCTTTCCAGGAGAGTATGGTTCAGAGGAGGGTGCTCTGTTGGCAGCTCACTTGGTGTGGGAGGGGAGACATATCAGCAGTCCTTGGAGTGGATGCAGTTGACTGGCACCCAGCCTCCAGTTCCCATGCTCTGCCTGTCCTGCAGAGCTGGGAAGTCAGAAATCTACCTCTCCAGGACTCTCTGACAACTAGGTCTAGATAGAAATGAGATCTAATAGGTGTGTCTTCAGAAGATCCATGGCTTGGTCTGTATTCTATTGCTTCAACAGAATACTTGTGGCTGATGTAGTTTAGTTTTAAAATAGGAACTTATTTCTCCCAGTTTTGGAGAGTGGAGACCCAGGATGGAGGGGCTGCATCTGCACCCACCTTGGGAGAAGGCATGATAAGAGTGAGGGGAGGGAACCTGAAGCTCAGATCTCTCTTCCTCTTCCTACAAAGCCATTTATCCCTTTATGGAGACTCCAACCTCACCTAACCCTAATGACCTCCCAAAGGCCCCAATCCCAAATTCCATCAATGTATGAATCTGGGGATTAAATTTCCAAAACATGAACTTTGGGGAGACAGTGTAAGTCAAATACTAGCAATCTGGAAAGTAAAGGTGAGGAGGAGGAGGTCCTCTTCTGAATGTTGTTTTTGACACAAAGAAAGGCCATGGGTGTGTCAAGCAACATTTGCAAAGGTCACACTCAGTATTGCAGGGGCCTCCGCACCCCTGCACTGCACCTGTTGGCTCTTTAGCGAGGAGTGCTCTCCTGTGTCTGGCTCCTCCATTCCAAGTTTCTTAAGGCCCCACCCCCTTATTTTCTTAAAATGCCTACAAATCTCTATTTTCTGTAGTGAACATTGACTAACACAGTTCTCTTTCCAGAATTTGAAGGTAAGATATGGGACCATTTGTTTTGGATTGTAGCTGAGGAAGGATTTCGGATGGGTTTGGCCATTCCTCAGAAAGATCCATCTGTAAATAAGACTTCAGGGAAGAGCTAGAAGAAGTTGGACGCAGCTTCAAATAAGCAGTCACATATTAGAATTCATGTACAGTGACACAGAGGTAGTAAGACAAAAAATTAGAGAAAAGTTAAATTTAAATCATTATTTTATTGGTCAGATGAATAAGAGGTTGGCAGTAGGGTAAAGGGAATTCTATAACTGAAGAGTTTTAATATGTAAATCAAAGCCACAATGAAATATCCTATCTCCCCAGTTAGAATGGCTATTGGCAGAAAGACAAAAATAACAAATTCTATCAAGGATATGGGGAAAGGGGAAACTTTGCACACTGTTGGTGGGAATGTAAGTTATGACAGTCATTATGTAGAACAGTATGGAGGTTTTTCATAAAGCTACAAATAGATCTAACATATAATATAGCCATCACATTTCTAGGATATGCCCCCTCCAAATCATATCAGCATATCAAGGAGACACCTGAACACCCAGGTTTAATGCTGCACTATTTCTAATAGCTGAGATTTGGAATCAACATGGATGCCCATCAATGTATGAATAGATAATAAAATACAGTATATACACAATGGGCTCTTATTAAGCCATAAAAGGATAGGATAGTGTCCTATCGTTTGCAGCAAAACAGATGTGACTGGAGGACATTATGTTGAGATTTGAAATAAGTCAGATGCAGAAAAAGCAGAGAGTGTGGATCCTTATAAAAAGAGTTTGTCAATGAGTAGTGATTATAAGAGGCTAGAGAGTGGTGAGGGGAGAAAGGGGGATTAAATGACAGATACTGAAAACACAGTAACAGAGAGGAGGAATAAGTTCTGTTGTCTGCAGAAAAATGGAATGAGTGCATTCAACTCACAATAACCTATTCTCATTTTATGAATAACTAGGAGAGAGGTGCTAGAAATCTCCAAGCACACAGTAATGATAAGGAGAGGGAAAGGGTAATTACCTGGACTTAATCTGTACACAGCGTGTGTATGTATTGAAATATCACACTGTGCTCCTTAAATACGAATGACCGTTACAGGTTCATAAAACTTTTTAAATATTTTTACTAATGCATTAACGTTATACATAATAGCGGGGTTCATTTTGACATAATTGTACATTCATGGAATATAATTTGCTCCATTTCAGATCTCAGTACTTCCTCCTACCTTCCCCTCCTTCCTACCTCAGTTCCTCTTCTACTCTATTGGTCTTCCTTCTGTATATATATTTTTTTAAATCAGTGTTAGATAGATATACATAAAGGTAAGATTCAGTGGGGGTATGTTCATTTATGTCCACAGCATAATTTGGTCAATTTCATTCTGCACTTTCACCCTTTTCCATCTCTCCTCACCCCCCACCCCACCCCAGGCCCTAGATTGTACCTGCAGAAGAAATTAGAAAACCAATCTGCATGGCTCCACTCTGAATCCCATGTCTTGAGGCCTGACTTACCTGGAGGGAAGGGTAATATACCACTGGGCCATAGGACTGGCTCCGGAGCCAGGAAAGTAGAAAATGTGGTTCAGGAACCCACTCCCACCCTGGCCTATCACATGACCAGTCTACAGAGGGAGTGCTACCAGGGCAGCAGTTAGCAAGAGGGTGGGCAAAGCGGGGGGCAAGAGGGCATCGAAAGGAACGGGTCACTGGGAATAAGAGAGGAGGAGAGGATGGGGGAAGAATCTTATTGCTTTTATTTTAAGATATTCATTCAAATTTATATCTGCCAATAGAGTAAAAGATGACAATATGGGGGTGATTTCCTGTTAAAGGAAGGAGTGCCTCCCTAGTCATCTTTCATAGAGGGCTGCAAAAAAAAAATATTTTAAAGCGTGTCTAAATTTTGGCTAAACCAGCAGAAAATTTTTGCAGAAACTCTTTATTCAAAAGTGGTTCTCTGATTAATCTTTGCTTTAATAATTTACTATTTTAGAAAACATGTCAAAGACTTTTAGAACACTGGACAGGCTCATGAAACTTCAAACTGAGTAGAAAGAGGCAAGTAGAAGATCTGGAGAGAAAATTCAATTTCTAGACATTGTCAGTGACAATGACAATGGTGAGTGTGTATGGACAAGCAATTAAAATATTCCTCCAAAATTTCTGAGGGGGGGGGATTTGGGGTTATGTTATTGTTAAGGGTCAATAAAGATTGGGGTAAAACTATATGCTCCAACTTTCTTTTCAAATGAGCAAAAGAAAAAATTCAGTGTTTTATGATGATGCTGAGAAAGTAATATGCTGAGCTTGGTATATAAATTTGTTTAGACTTTCTGGAAGTAATTTACAATTTGTTTCAGGATCCTTAAAATGTATAATTTTGAACAAGTGATGTCATATTTCAGAATTGACTCTATGAAAATAATTTTCAAAACATGGGAGCACCTTATAACAGAAGTTATTAGTTAAAAAAAAGAACACAACTTAGATAGTAAAAATAAAATATCTAGGTTAATACAACCGATTTAAAGAAGCATGTAAAATAAACTTCAAAAGACATTGTAGGTACATAGAAATTTCTATACTAAACTATTGCATAAAGAGTGAATGGAAAATAAAGTAGATACAATAACTATATAAAAATAGCCAAGAGAAATAGTTTCTAGGGGAAAAAATTGTTCTATAATCTTATCTTCCCACTAAGTTTAATCATCCTAATTCCAAAGCAGCACTCCCACCACCAACTGTGGCCTTCGAAGGGGGACACCACTGGGCCAAATGACGTCTGACCCTCTGGACAATTTATGCTTTATTCCTTAGTAAGACTCTTCTCTGGAACCCTAGCTGGCTGGTGGGTAGCTGCCCTTCAGCAAGAGATCCAATCCACCATGGTCACTGTCCGGGCCTTCTAGTCCCTTCTTAGGCACTTTTAGTGTATGCACTTAATATGGTTGGACATTGAGTGTCTCCCAAAGGTGCAGGTGTTACAGGGTAGGTCACCACTCTGGTGGTGCTGTTGGGAGGTGGTGGAACCTCTAAGAGTCAAGTCTAGTGGGAGATCCTTAGGTCACCAGGGGCATGACCTCAAAGGGGACTGTGAGACCCCAGCCCTTTTCTTCTTTCCTTTTCTTTCTAGCAGTGAGGTGAGCCATTTCATCCTACCAGGCACCTTGCCATGAAGTACTGGCTCACCATTGGCCCAAAATAATAGTGCCCGTGATCATGGACATAAACCTTCAAAACCGAGAGCCAAACTGAATCTTTTTCCGTATCAGTGAGTTATATCAGATCTTTGCTACAGTTATAGAAAGTTAACATACCACCTGACTTACTGTATAGGCCAGGTCCTCGCCAACAGCCACTCCATCAATGAGTTAGGACAGGCTCAAATATTCTTGCCGTGTGTTCAATTCCATGCCACTGAAAGGTATCACTCTTCTATCTTGCCTTATGTTCTGGACCTCCTGGGCCAACACCTTCATTCATTTTCATACACTGGCTGCCATCCTGTCAAAAGGTCTTATTCCAGAAGGCATCATGATGGTCTGCCTGCTAGGATGCTCACTGTCTTAGTTTAGGTGCCCCCAACAGCAAAAGCTGAGTCAGTATTTTGCTCCATAGTCTGTTGGGGAAGTGGCCCCGGGCAGTAGGGTGATATGGTGAACGAGACAGGACGGACTGATCTGAGAGTAAAGGGTTATCACTGTGGGGAACTAAGCAAAGTTCCACCAGGAGCTCTCTCAGAGATTGAGTAGAACGGATCTCCAGTTCATCCCACCGAGGCACAGGGAAGCGGATGTATTTATCCACCAGTTCTTGTCTCTGATTTGTTGGGGACATTCACTTATGGTATATTCACTCCCTGACATGACCTGTTTCTTCTATAGCCAGTGAATTCTCTAGGGCAGAAGAATGCAGGAAGCCATTTGCCTTGAATAAGACTGTCTTCGAGATCCTTTGGGGGTAAACTAAACGGATATGGAGAGGGTTGTAATAATGTCTGCTACAACAAGGAAACCTCTTCAATGAAGAACACACTACTGGCTCAGTCAGCTCATGTTTATGAACACTCTGGAGTACAACACAGTATTTGAGGACATAAAGGTTGCTTAGCTGATGGTCTAAAGACATATGACATAATCCCAGGAGTCCCTGAAAGATCACTCTCTGGGAAACAATTGATATTATGTGCCATCTGAATCAGAGTTCTGAATAACTCAAGACAGGAGCATGAACTCTCATTTGGAGACCAAGATGATCCCTCTGGAAAGGGTGAGCTGGACCAAATGAAGCGGTAGCTATGCTTTTATAGTCACAAAGAATGAATGACCACAGAAAAAAATGAAGAATTTCAACTCCCTTTAATAGACACACCTCTAACACATACTTTGAGTGTATGGACATGTCAAATATAGACACTATATTCATAAATACGATGCACATCTCCATTATAAACTCATTTAGATATGTGCATATTTATCCTTTTTATACTAATTAATCTTTTATGTATATTAGATTCCAAACAGCTTGTCATTTAAGAGTCAAAGCCAAGATGTGATGATCCCAACTTTCTCTCCTGAAGATTTATGACCTGTGAAAGGCAATTAGAGAGATGGAGGAAATAGATAGATAAATAGATGCATAGGATAGAACATGAATTACATAGTTATATAGCATTAAATTATAAAAGTTCTATGGCCACTCAGAAGATGGAGAGAGCACATGCATTTTTAGAGGACTGTATAAGTTTTTTTATGTAGATTGCACTAAAGCTGAATATTATCAATCAGATTGTGGAATCATACAGATGAGAGGGCATAGAAAGCAGGAACAGACCAGAGAGTCCATATGGAAGAAAATACTGAAGCCATGAGTTCAAAGACTATTCCAACTAAAATAATAATACCACGAGGCTTTGTATTTCAGGATTTATTGTACTAGGAATGATTTTCAGAATTGTAGTTAAAATGTGTTCTGTGATCCCAGGCCTACCTACCTCTGGTGTTTCTTTGAGTCTAAGATGAAATAAAAGATAATGTGTGTAATCGTACATAATTACAGTAAAAGGTTAGTACCAGGGAAATGGCCACAAGGGGTATTAAAATAACAAACGGCCAAGCAATGCTCCTTGGCTCTTTCTTCCTGGTGCATCTTGCTAACGGAGAGGCTAAAAATCAGGAGCGAAGTGTGTCCATCGCTGGTTGCGGTTCCCTCGTTGGCTGGTTCCCTCTTGACCTTTTGGGGTTCAGGCTGTTTCCAGACTTCATTTACACACCCTCTCCTCCTCTCTCCCCGGCTTAGCACTCGGTGTTTCCACGGCAGATTAATGACAGCTAATAATATCTGATATATCTGGACATTGCCACATAATGAGTTGCGGTCCCACTGGGTCCCAGAAGTGTCACCACTAACAAATTTGCCAGACCTGCACATAATTAGCATGTAAAGGGAGTGATCGTGCAGTAAATCTGTAGGGGAAGATGGATAGCCCAGGAGAGAAAACAGAAGGGGGAGAAAAAAAAAAAGCAAACCCTCCTTATCATGCCTGACTAAATATATGTTGCTTGCATGAATATTTTCTTGATAACAAACTGTGGACAGGTTACCTTAACAGTAACATTATTCCTTTCATGGCTGATAGGCAGAATTTCATTATGTCACTGCTAATGTTTCCATATTTCTGCAAAATGTCACCATATGTAAATTAGGAGAGGTTAGGATTTCCCTTGCAGTTTTCCTTAAAGATGCATGACCCTCTTTTCACAGTGGCCTGGTGCTCACTTCCCCACTCGAATCCAGGGAAGAAACCCACAGAAACTTGCCAAAGCACCATGAGACGGCATACATGCTCACAGACTTTGCCCTGCAAACTACAAATGAGATTCATAATAGGAGGCGAAAATTAAAAGAGAGAAGGAATCCAGAGACCACAGTGTGCCTCGTATAATTACCAGCTGGGAGACTTATTTCTCACATGATACTGAGAATTTAAGCCCACATGGTAATTTTAGGATTTGTCTCGCACAATGAGAACAAACTGGAAATGTTTCTGGTTACGTTCAGCAGGGCATGCAAGCTTTGCCCTGGGTCCGCCAAAGCCAGCACACACAGTCCACATGGAGGCAAACCCGATGAGGGAGAGATTTCTGAACTTTGGGTCAACGGTTTTCCTGTTGTTAGGATTCTGAGCTGGAGGGTCCCAGTTAAAGTACAAAGAACTCTGAGCAATCAAGTTGCAAAAAGAGCATCCACTGGACCTTGGACAAAACGTCCTCATGGAGTCTGTCCCTCCCTTTCACCATGGATAAGGTCTGTGTGGCCAGCACCGGTTCCCTTATTTGACACATCCCATTTATTCCAACAGTCAACGTGATGGGGTGGTGGGTGTCATTCCTCAAAGCTGCTGTCTGGGGGAAAACAGCCCCAGATGCTCAGGACAATATAGTAGACAATCAGACTTGCAACCTGATAATTACCCTACAAGGGGATCAATAAGGACCCTGAAGGCAGAGAATCGTCTTCACCCCTCAATTCACTGTTCTTAGTCCTCTGCCCCTTTCCCTCTGTGACGCTGGAATCAGGCCTCAGTGACTTGCAAAGGAGTCACTTTTAGGATGTTTTGATGTTTCATGTTTTACGTCATCGATGGGCAATTTCTTTTGCACACTTGGCTTCGACCCTTCTTATAGGGACTCATTCCCCAAACGCACACTCCTGGTTTGGTTCTTTCTCCTGAACTCAAGACCTACTTCACTGAACATCGACTCCTAAACGATCCAAAGGTTTCCCATTCTCAGTAATTTCTGTGTCATTCAACAGCTTCAGCCCCAAATCTGGGCTCCTATTTCAAAAACTCTGATGGTGTCACAAATCATCTGTTCTCCTAGCTCTTGTAGGTGCCATCCTCTCCTCACCCCTGGACTGAATCAATGATACAGTATTTTTTAAAACTGGGGATTGAACTCAGGGGTACTTAACCAATGAACCACATTCCCAGCCCTTATTTATTCATTTATTTTTGAGATAGGGTCTCTCTAAGTCGCTTAGGACCTCACTAAGTAGCTGAGGCTGGCTTTGAACTTGCGATCCCCCTGCCTCAGTCTCCCAAGTTGTTAGGATTATGAGCATGGGCCACCACCCCGAGCTGAAATTTTCTTGAATGACATTCAGATTCACCCTCCTTTCTTTTAAGTGTTTGCCTTGTTTTTCTCCTAACACGGGGAGTTCCTCTGGTTCAAGCCTTGTCTTTGACCCATCCTTCTGCCATCAGAATGGGCTTTTTGAAACCCAAATGCAGTCATGCTAGTCCTTTACCATGAGCCTTTGGAAGGCTCGCCATCAACGAAATAATTAAGCACAGATTCCTAAATTTCTTTAAATAGCAGACACAATTCCCCTTTGTCCAGCGTCTGCCTGCCTTGCAAGTTTTCCCAGGGACGAGAATTCACATTTGAAGTCTGACACTCAAGCCACCACACTGGTTCTTAAACTTGGCTTTACGTTGGAATCACCTTGAAAGCTTTTCAAACTTTTGATGCCTAGGTCCAATTTATAGAATTTTTAATTTAATGATTTCTTAGATACAACAGCAAAACAAAAAATGATGATCAAGGAAAATAAAAAATATGGATAAATATGACTTCATCAAAATGAAAAAAAAAAAACCTTAGGTCTTTGGAAAACACTGTTAAGAGAATAAAGACAAGTGACCAGATGGGGAGAAAATATTTGTATCATGCATATGTAATACAGGACTCGAATCAAGACTATGTTAGAAATATTTGAAACTTAAAAAGAATAATTTTTAAAAGATGAGCAAATGTTGGAGCAGATGCTTGCTTCTGTAGAATTAATATATGAATAGCCCATAAAGACATAAAAGAATGTCCAACATCAATAATCATTCAAGAAATGCAAGTTCAAATTGTGATTTGTACAGTAAGATATCACTACACCACAATTAAAATGGTTGAAAATAAGGAAGATTTCACCAATTATTGGCAAGGATGTAGAAAAACTGGAACACTGACATGTTTCAAGTGGAAATGTCAAACAGTACAGCCATGCTACAGACACTTAGGCGGCTTCTTAAGTTATGAAACATGTACCTACCAGGAAACCCAACCATTGCATTTCTAGACATTTACTCAAGAAAAAAGGAAATATGGATGCACATGAGGACTTGTGCATGAAGGATCCTTGGTAGCATTATATATAATAGCCCAGAGCTGGAAAAAAAGAAAAAGTCAATCAGATGAATGATTGAACAAGTTATATGTGGAACACTAGTCAGCACTGAAAAAGAATGGATGGTCAATACATACAACATAGACGTATCTCAGAATAATTACTTTGAGTAAAATAAGCCAAAGCAAAAAACAGAGACCTTGGAACATTATTTATATAAAACTCTAGCAGATAAAAACTGATCTATTGTGCTATATAGCTGATTGTATGTTTAGTGACAGAGCATCAGGAGGGCTGGGGAGCTTAGAGAAACCAGTGGAAGTTGTGAGGTGAAAAATATGTTCACCAGCTTGACTGAGAGCGTTGTTTTCCTGTGTTCACATATGTCAGAGCCTGCTCAGTTGTACACTTTAAATATGCACAGTGGATTATACGCCAATTATTTCTTGATAAGACTGCAAAAAGAAATCAAAATATCTGTAGTATCCAGACCAACTAAATCAGCATTATCTCACTGAATCACGTTTCCGTGAAATTCCAAGTCTTCCCGTATGATTTCTATCTGGAAAACTGGGCACCCATAAAAAAATTCAAAGTATGGGTCTCTTTCTAAGGAAGGTCTTCCTTGAGTTCCTTGGATGTCTCTATTCTTTATATTCCCCCATATTTATAACACTATCCCACTTCATTAAAACCTCTATACATTCACCGTTATAGGATATGATGAGATTCTGTGGGAAGGGACTCGGCGTGATCCATGTAAAAGTTAATATGTTTCAGGTGCTAAAAATTGGAAGCGTAGCCAGACATGGTGGCACATGCCTGTAATTTCAGCTACTTGGAAGACTGAGGTAGGAGGATTGCAAGTTGGAGGCCAGCCTCAGCAACTTAGTGAGGTAAAACTTTGCAAGACCCTGTATCAAAATAAAAAGTACAAATGACTAGGGATGTAGCTCAGTGATAAAGAACCCTTAGGTTCAATCCTCAGTACCAAAAGAAACCAAAACCAACCAACCAAAGACCCACAGAAAAACACTTCATTATACAGAAAAAAAAAAAAAAAAAACAGAGGGTGCCCTAAACCACAACATCCGTGAGTAAATACACTGGCAATAGCAAAGGACACAGGTTTGATGGTAGGTTTCAGGATTTTAAAAGGTCCCCATAAGTAGTGGTGACCATTAAGAAGAAATCATTTAGTGTTTTATTTTTTTTTTTAATTTAGTGTTTTTTAGAGGAGGTTTCTTGCCTCAAATCATCAAGGTAACTAAGTACCAGGGGTTACTTACAGATTAATAGAGATTATCTCCAGCTCCCTTCCTCCCTCACTGTTGTCCTTGAATATGTTAAGTACTAGCACAGGCAGCTTCTATAACAAAGAATCCCCAATGAACTGTAATGCTTGCTTCTCTAGTTTGTGAAGCTGCAAGTCCTCCTCGGTTTTCTCTAAGCCTTAGGAATCTTTTAATGCGCAAACCATAGTCTACCTACTTCCTAAATCTTCCCTCTTTACTGCAGCCCTTAATTGATTCTGTACAGTTACAATATGTAACTCCTAATAATCAAGTTTAAAAAAAAAAAGGTAACCAATAATACAGGAAAATACATGATTCCTTTACCAAGAAGATTGAAAGCAGTTTGAGATAAGGAAGTATTTATTCCTGTATCTTCTATGAAACCTGAACTGTGCCAACTTTTAGAGTCCCACTTGGGATATTTAAAAACAAACAAACAAACAAATAAAACTCTGATCACATGTTGGTCCTTCAGTGACATGTTCAAATAAACATGCTGCTTAAAAGTATCCAAAAAGGGCAGGACTTTTAAAGAAGTCTGGATTAAAAAGCAACTTACTTTCTTACAGTAAACAATCTAACAAATAGATACATACACGGTTTTCTAAATGAATCCATTGTCAAGGAAAATCACCTTCCTGTGGGTCTCAGTTCAAGAAAATAGACAAGGATTCCTTGTGGGCGTTCTGGTGAGGGGCGAGAAACTAGTCACAAGAATTTGATGAACGAGATAAATTCTCAGGTCTTGCGATCGTTTAGAATAATTTGTAAATTATTACTGATTTTCTATGGCGCATATTTTATAACAGTATCCACCATTAAATGAACTCTGGATTGTGCCAGATACTGTATTAGTCTCTCCATATTTGTGAGCTTGTTTTTTCTTTACACAATCCTAGGAGGAGACTTCTATTATCCTTCTTTTTTTCTCATCAGGCACATTTAGAATTGGAGGTTGAATTTGAAGCCGTTTGCTCAGGCCCGGTCTCCCCAGCATTCCCTGTTCACCCTGTTTGCCAAGTTGGAAATTTGATCTTGCACTTGACATCTCCTCTACTGCACACCTCACCCCAAAGTAAGCCATTGCAAAATTCCGTCACTTTTATTTCCTACTTGCATCATCTCTTAAATGCATGCCCACCTCCCCTGCCTCTGCCCGCCCACCCTGGCTCAGGTGGTCACTAGTGTCATCCAGAGAGCTGCTCCCCAAGGATGCCCCCCCCCCACGTACTCTTCATGGCTCTCCAGTTTTTGAAACAGCATCTGAGGAGCCTCATTTTTCCCCCAATTACAAATAGGTCAGACAATCTCCCATGTCTAATAAGGCAAAGGCAATTTGGGGAACGGAGAATACATCCAGCAACTTGCATGATCATTATCTCCTCGTGCTCTTGATGGTAGCCTCAAAAATGCTGTGCTACACGGGTCATCATGAGGCTGAAAACACAACATCAAAGTGAGCAGCGCCGTCCAGCTTCGCATCTGTGTTAGACGTCTATCACTACGGCGGGTGTATGAGACCATGAACTTATTAAGAGGGAAGTTTTCTTTGGGCTCATGGTTTTAGCGGTCCAGTCCACGGTCAGGCAAGCCCACTGCTTTCAGGGTGGTAGTGTCAGGTGTCCATGGAGCGGAGCATAGGGTGGAGCAGAATCACACACTTCCTGACCAGAAAGGGAAAGAGAGACAGAGTGTGATCCTAATGAGACAGAGGAATGGGGGGGGTCACTGTTTCCTTCAGGGCACACCCCAAGTGACCTAAAGACCTCCCTCTAGGCCCCATGCCCTTCAGGTTCTACCACCTTCCGACAGTGTGACTGTGCCTTCGACCCACGGACCTCTTCTTGGGGGACACTCAAGCTCCAAACTGTAGTAGCATGTCATGAGTCAACAATGCTGGGAGACATCTGTCGTCGATCTTATTGGACACTTTCGACATGCCAGCCCTTCCTCGAATCAGCTCCTGAAATCTTCTCAACAAGTATCTAAGACAGGTTCTTAGTCTTGTTTTACAGGTAAGGCCATGGTACCTCTGATGTGTTGAGGGACTGGCTCAAAGTCACATAAGTAGTGGATGGCAGAGGTGCATTAGAACCCAGGAAATCCACTCCCTCTATAGCCTGTGCTCTGGACCCCTAGACTGTCAGATCCCAGTCCCTCCTGACTCCACCCTCTACTAAATAATGGATACTGCATAGTCCCTGCCTTCCCATACTAAACTGAGATTTATGGAAAGCAGAAGCTGCCAAAAATGTACTTTAAAAAGTTAGTATAAAGCTCCAAGTTTAAGGCAAGGAAACAATAGAGAGGGAATATTTTTACAGCACAATCATATGCTTTTTATTATGCAAAATTTCAGGGACAGCAATTTTGCAGACAAAACAAAGATGTCAGATGTTTGTAGCTCAAGTGCCCTGAATGCAAGGAAGGGCTTTCACCACGGAAAGATACAGATGGGCTCTCCTGGTGATTGAAGGATGAGGAGTAGTATTTAGTCTGTGATACGTGATTTTTTTTTTGAATGGTGAGAAAATGTTGGTAATTATTTCAATGTGACCCCTTTTCTCAAGCTGTAATGAGGCAGCTGTATACCTAGAAAATTCAATGTACATCGAAACAGAGAAAAAGGAAAAGAGCACTAACAATAACCACTTTTTATGTCCATATGTTATCCAAGGTAGGACCTAGGTTCAGATTAATAGATTTTCAGGCAAGACTGAGCCACACAGGACAACTGAGGCCTCTGGCTTCTGTCCACTAAATGCTACCAACCTTTCAATCATTGTGATAATAAATACCTCCCCACAGATATTCTAAATTGTCCCCTATTCAATATGATTTTTGAACCCATGATGTAACTTTGAAAGTTCATTATTTGAGCGTATTCTTCTATGCTTGACCGCACCAATATAGCTTGGTTTGATCCACTGAAAGTTTCATTCAGCAATCATTAGATCACATGCTGCATCTCTACATATTGCCTAGCATGAAAAGTCATGTATCCAGTGCTTTGGAAATTAACGTTGTTGATTGTTTCTGTTTCATATTTATAAACATATGTGTTTCTGTATCTATGTATACATTATGAGCATGCATCACTAAAAGCTTTTGTAAATAATTATGCTTTTAGTGTATAGTGAAGAAATGTGGAGAACTAATAAATGTCAATGATTTTATGTAATTACTTATTTCAGTCCTTAAAATAGCCTTCAAATATAGGTCAATATTGGTAACTTCATTCTTCAGATGAGGAATTTAAGACTCATGGAAGAGAGACCATTCCCCCAAGTCCATCAACCCAGGAAAACCATGAAGATGACTTTAGACCAATGCCCTTTATTCTTTTAAAATATATTTTAATTTTTAATGGACATATAATAATTGAACACATTCATGGTATAAAGTGTAACATTTCAACATATGTATATAATGTATTAAGGATCCTCTCAGGGCAATTGGCATATCCATCCCTCAGACATTTTCTATTTCTTTTTGTTGTGAAGACCCCAAATCTGCTCTACCTGCTACTTTGAAATATTTAATTGTCCACCAAACTTGTCCCACTGTGCTGTAGAGCACCAGAAGTTATTGCCCAGATCTAGCTGCATGCACCCAGTGCTGATTTACTATCCTCTCTGCCTCCCTCCCTACCCCACACTCTTTACTGGTTCTGGTTACCTCTATCCTATTCTCTGATTCTGTGAGATCATCTCTTTTGCTTCCTCATACAAGTGAGAACATGCAGTATGTGTCTGTCTCTGCCACTTACACCATTTAACATCATGTCCTTCAGTTCTATCCATGGCTGCAAATAACATTCATTTTCTTATAGCTGAATAATATTCCATTGTGCATACATACCATATTTTATTTATCTATTTGATTGTCAATAAACATCTAGGTTGATTCCCTATCTTCACTATTGTGGCTAATGCTACAATAAACCTACAAATGTAGATGTCTCTTCAATATACTGATTTTGCTTTATTTGGCTGCATAACCAGTAGTTACTGGATTTTACCACAGTTCTATTCCAGTTTTTGAGGAACCCCCCCCACATTGTTTTCCATAGAGGCTATAGTCGTTCACATTCCAAGCAATATTACATAGAAGTTCACCTTTTCCCACATCCTTACCAGCATGTGCTATTTTTTTGACTTTTTGATAATAGCCATTCTAATTTGTTTTTAAGATGATATCTCATTGTGGTTTTGATTTGTATTTCCCTGATGATGATTAACATTGAGCATGTTGTCATATGCTTCTAGTTGTTTGTATATCCTCTTTTGAGAAATGTCTATTTAGGGCATTTGCCCATTATTTAATCAGAGATTTTTGTTTCTTTTGCTGTTGAATTATTTGAGTTTCTCATATAATCTGGATATTAATTCCCTATTAGAGAACAGATTTTCAAATATTTTTCTCTTATTCTATAGGTTGTCTCTTCAATCTATTGACTGTTTTCTTTGCTTTACAGAAACTTTTGTTTGATATAATCCCATTTGTCAATTTTTGCTTTTTTTGTTTAGGGGTTATATCTAGGAGGCTATGACCTTTCTACTGGAACATGTTGTTACAAATTAATTCAATAATGATCAGTTGGACTTGGGATACTAATTCATTTCACCAAAGGTAAGTTATAAGAAATTAAACTTCCAGTGTGCTCCAAAACACATAAAATTAAATATGCTTGGACAATGTCCACTTCTTTCCCACCAGTTATGGCTAGATGTGCCTGGAAAGAAATTTCCCAACCACTATTTTAGAACCCAAAAAGGAGTCTAAGATAAATGGTTCTGTATTTGGAAGCAAAAAATAAAAATGTTAAGTTCTTTACTTTGCAGAGCTTGGAAAACTATGATTACAAAGACTTGAGAAATACAGAAAAAAAATTACTAGAAATGGTGAAAACATTATGCTTCCAAATTTTATGTGCCCTACAGTAAATGATACATATATGCTTAGAAAAAGGAGGAAAAAAGTAAATCTCAAAGTGCTAGGATTTGCATTTCAATAAAAATGCATTCGGAAAGTTAACTTTTTTGAGCATCTACTATGTCCCCAAATCTGCAGGTGAAGACTGACTTTTACCTTAGAGGAATACTCAGAAGTTCATGTTATTTTACTTGTTTTGCAGATTCAGAAGGGAAGCTGAATGAGGCTAACGCAGTGTCTAATATCACACAACATAACAGAACTAGGGTACAGATTTTATTTTGCTACCCCAAAGTCTGAGCTCAAAACAAGTTGAATTATATGCATTGGTCACTTCTTTCACTATCATCTTATTTTAAAATTAATTTCTTTCTTCCTTCCTTTCTTTTTGATTCTGGGAATTGATCCCAAGTGCACTTCATCACTGAGCCACATTTCCAGTCCTTTTTTTTTTTTTTTTAACTTTTTATTTTGAGGCAGGCCTTGCTAATTTGCTGAGGCTGGCTTTGAACTTGTGATCCTCCTGCCTCAGCCTCCAAAGCCACAGGCATGTGCCACCATGCCTGGCTTAAAAGAAGTTATATTTCTAATAAAAGTGATAGTTAATTTTATAGAAAATGATCACTGATTTACAATAGTCAATTACTGAAGTCTCTAAGAAATGCACAAGGAAGGAAGAGGAGATCGGTATCCATTGTTTGTGTTTCATGGAGAAAATTTAGTCTCATTAATTCTTGGTAAGAAGTGAAATGGAACCTAAGCTTCTAGGTTGACTTATAAGAAAATCAGATTTCTTTCCCTAGAGCTAATTAATAAATTTAGAGAGCTCGGGGTAGGGCCTGGCACAGCGTAAGTGCTCACAACTGCTAGCATTGACCGCTATTATAATTACCTAATACCAGCTCAATCTATGCCTCCTCTTGTTTTGGAGAATGACTTCCCTGCCATTCCACAGTCATTGCCTATTTCTTCCCATTTGAAGAAACCCTCTGTGACTTAAATAAAACAATAATCTTTAACAAATCCTAAACAGTCGCACACTTTGGAGCTCCAGAGACAAACTCATGGGAAAATCATACGTCAAAAAAAAATGCAATTTGTTATTTTATAGACTAAATGACTGGCTGATTGGCAGGAGGTTTCCCAGAACTTGGGCCAGTAGCAAATTCTCTGAAAAGAATTTCAAGATGGCTATGCCATCTCATGGTCCTTAAAATATAAATGCACACAAAGTGGGTCTTTCTTCTGGTCAAAGTCACGCATGAGAAATAGACATAGGATAATACGCCTGGAATGTGACCTCACAGTAAAAATGCATCATTTCTCAACAGGAAACCACTTTAGGGATGAGGAAGAGCAAAAAATATGTTCAAACAAATTAAGCTTGTTTAGTGTGTTTGGACCCGGCCATTTCTGTTTTCTCCTCTTGAACGACAAGTTCTTTGTTTATGGCTGTTGCACGGAGAAAACCCATGCCTTCTGTGTACGACAGACAGATCTGTCATGTGATTACCTGGAGGAAATTAAAATGATACACAATGTAATAAGGCAAATGGAATGTTGAGCAATTATTCAGGAAATCTGATTGGCCATCGCGCAAGGCAGCAATTCCTCAGACATTCCATTCTCAAAGAGATCTTGTACTACCCACAGAGATGTGAAAAAATCCCCTTGCCGCCTGAGCCCCCACGGGAAGTCAATGCAAATCAGTGTACTTCCTCTTGTTCTTGTTCTGCATAAAGGAACCTGAAGGGCAAGGACCATGTGTCACAAAAGCACCCCAGGAGGATATCATTATTACCACCACCAAGAATAAATAGAACCTTTGCATCTACAAACAAATCATGGGAAGCATACATTTTTTTTCCCTTGCTTTTAAAATCAATAATAACTATCAGGGCATTTTCTTGGGATTAATCACTAGCTAGGTTTTTTTGCTACTTGGATCTGAACAGAGTTCAGCCCGTCATTACTCTTAAAAAAAAAAAAAAAAAAAGAAATGAAAGAAATCCCTGCTTCTCAGTCACTGATACATGGAACAATGTGTGAATTGTTGCACCTCCTTGGACTCTGGCTGGATACTAAGACTCTAATCTGCTCATAGAATTAGGAAATAAAACAGGTAAGCAGCCCTTGACCTCCTGGGTGATTATTTCTTGGAGTCAGAATTGAAATAGAATTTGTCAAGTAAATTTTGTATTAAGAAACATCCCATGCTTCAGAGTTAACTGCAATTCCCACATTTTGTGAAGAGTAGATTTGCAGAGGCCAAATTGCCCAGGTAGCTTTTGCTTTAGCAGTTGGTTGCATAATTCCCAGAGAATCAAAATCAAACAGCATCCCATTGCATGGTTCCCTGCCAGACGTAGAGCCCCTGCCAGGTACCAGCCCTCACCTGGGATGGGCGTACGTGAGCTTGAGCATGATTTGAATGGGAGGTGTCCCCCAATAGCTCAGGTTAGGCAATGCAGGAATGTTCAGAGATAAAATGATTAGATCATGAGAGCTGTAACCTCATCAGTGGATTAATCCACTTGATGGATTAATAATTTGAAGGAATTAATGGGCAGTTACTGGAAGCAGATAGGGCATGGCTGGAGGAAGTAGGTCACTGGGGGCCTCATCTGGACTATATCTCTCTATGGCCCTTTCCTCTCTCACTCTCTCTGCTCCCCAGCAGCTATGAGCTGAGCAGCTTTCATCCACTATGTCTTTTGACCATGACGCTCTGCCTCACCTCAGGCCTACAGCAATGGAGCTGGCGGACTATGGGCTCATCCTCTAAAATGGTGAACCCAAAATAAAGTTTTCCTTCTCTATGTTATTCTTGTTAGTTATTTTGATCACAGCAACAAATAACTGGCTAACACAGGGTGCACGAATGTATGTGTGATTAGTTACTCCTCAGAATTTGACATGGTGGAAGAACAGAGATAATTTTGGATAATAGTTAAATCTAATTTTCAGTGAGCATATTCAACAGTGATTGAATAGGACATTAGAGATGGGAACATAAAGATTGGTGTTTCTAAATGATAATTGCATTAATTATTTTACTTTCCATTAGCTATATCTATACTAGTAGAATTATTGAGATTTTAATACTTCTTATATACTTACTAAAGGTAAATGCAATTGTATTTATGCTATTTTTCTGTTTCATAGATGGAGTGAATAAGTTGTTTGTTAGCAGTGTCTAAGTATAAATAAAGAGGTGGTATAAGGGAACTCACTGAAATCTCTGGTTCTCCTCTCCAATCCCCGTAACACTTCTCCAATGGAACTTTTTCCTTTTGGTCTCAAGTGTTCACATTCAAGTTCATACAGGAAGTCAGTCAAACACTAATAAGAAGGGATTAAAAATGGTGAAGTTGTAGACTGATTATTTTTCATGTTCTTTTACTGGAAATGACAGTTTTGGAAAAGGTTCCACCTGTTGCTTTCTTCATGGTTCAGTGTGAACCTATTAGAGGCAAGAAAAAAATGTAAACTTTCCTTGTGGCCAGGAATAGAGTGGCAAATTTTAAAAAGGTATATTTTATGCAAAAGCAAATGACCTCTACAGACCAAACATTCGCTACCTGTGATGATCTCTCTTGATTTCAATCATCTGCTCTGAAAGTAAATTCATTTATCAAAATATATTAAAAAGTGGCTGATAGAAAACTGGGAGGTGCTTTTTAGTTTTCAAACATGTCCTCATTTAATCTCAAATATTATCATCCCCATTTTTCAGATGAGTAAACTAAAACAAAAAAAATGTAAGGTCCCCCTGACATTACACATAAAAGGATGAATGACCAGGTGTAGAGTGTAAGTCAGCTGAGACCTTTCCCCCAAATCTTCTCCCTTGACCAAGTTCCTCTCACCTTCTGGAAGACAACAGTTCTAAAACTTCTAAACTGATCACCATGTCTGTTGTTTAAGTAGCAGTAGAGATACAATTATTTCAACTTTGATGCTTCAGGATACAAGTCTTTAAAACCCAATTCTGGTGTTCTTTTTCAATTTTCAAATCATTTTCTTTAAAGAACGAGTTCAGAATTCACTTCTCTATCAATATCTTTTTTTTTTCTACCTGTTTCGACTTTCTATCCTAAGACAATAATTGGAGTTTTCGAAGAAATCCAAATAGCTTTACCAAGAACTTTGTTTTCTAGTTCTTTAGATGCACAATGTAATTGTTATTAGGATTTTATTTTTCCTTCAGTTTTCACTTATTTTCCAATGACTTAATAGCAAAGATCTCATGAGATACGATCAGCAGATAGCAGGCAGAGAACTTTTGTATCCTGAAAAGAATAATATATAGTATCTTGTATCCCAATTAGGTGGAACAAATATGCTACAATTTGTAATTATTATAACTATTACCATTATTTTTAATGAATCCATTCTTGCATTAAGATTCTCTTTGGTTTATTCACAGTATTGTAAAGACTGTTATAAAAAAATGAGCAAGGCTTTCAACCATTTATAATAAAAGCAGAATGACTAAACAGACCTACATTTTTTTATTTGCATTAATGAGTTCATCCCCAAATATATATGCAATAATATATGAAATTAAGTTATAAATGTAGGGATGTGCTCCAAGTCACCATGAAAATCTGCATGCAAATGCATAATAATCACAAATCTACAATATTACAATATTAAAAAATACCCACAATTAAATTATCATGTGGAAATAATCATAATGTTATTGGAAACTCAATTATTGTGGCAACCCTTGTCGGGGAATTAGCAGAGTATGGCAAAGGCAAGTCAAACCTGAATTCATCAAATATATATTATCACAATATTACATGTTCACTTCGATTCCATGCAAAGACAAACATCCTCCCTTACTAGTATCTGCTCAATGCATTTGTATTATTCATGAACAACTCTGTGATCTATTATACATACAAAACTGATTGTACGCTTCTTGCCGCAGGCTACGATGCAGAGACACAGAATTAATTTTATTATATACACATGCATGATAATTGTGAAGGATTTGGTCAAATACCAAACTCTGCTCCTGTGTGCCATTATTCTACTTTCCAAAAAAATAAGGCATAAAAGAAAGGTTGAAGGTCAGCGGCAATTTCTCTTGGTGACAGTGAAACTCTTTGTCATTTAGAGTAGAAAGTTCTTAGGTACTAATGAGCCCTCAACTGTGAAGAACAGTCCACACACCACACACTCATCTTTACTGAAGCAAATAAATAAGTTCATTTCATCGCTATGCTAAAAACTTTAGTCCAAGCAAGATGGCTCTTTGGAATACGTGGGAGTTAGTGGTCTTAGTTACCCTGTGTCTGGCTGGCTCCCCTGCAGGGGTGACTGGGTGAGATTTTCTGACAGTGACCAGAGCTGAGCAGGATGTAAAGATAATGTCGATTTGCACCTTCAAGCCTAGCCAGTCCTCCCCTGTTTCTAGTCCCTTTCCCTCTTGTGCTAATCATAAACATCCCTGTTTCCTTTCTTAAAATGTAAGTTCTTTGAAGTCTTCACAATTTTTTTTCATTATTCTGTCCTCGATGGCTTGAACAGTGCTTTATACATAGAAGAAAATAAATATTTCCCAAATCTAAGATAGTATTCCAAGCCCCGCCAAAGCTTAAAAAAAGAAAAATGTATAATTAATTTTAATAATATTTTATTTAATGCAACATATCTAAATGATTAACTTTCAACACATAGTCAATATGAAAAATCATGAATGAAATAATTTAGTGTCAAGTTAGCCTTCAAAATTTCGTATGTATTTTACATTTACAAGCATGTCTCAATTAGAGCTAGTCACATTTAATTGCTCACTGTCCACATATGACTGGTGGCTACTCCATTGGGCTGTGCAGACCTATTCTCTGGTAAATTTGCTGAAGTTAACCAGTTAACTCACCCAAGTTGTCTATGTTCCAGATGAACTGACTTGCAAACACTTTAACTTTTCAATTGAATTTCTATGTGTCAGAGACCCAAATTCAGTAATCTTTTCCCCCACCCCCTGAGCACAGCGAATAAAAATAACTAAAAAATAAGTTTAGAAAGTTTGGAAGACTATTTTGTTAGTGCTATAGGACTCTCTTCTAGAAATTGTAAATGGGGACACCAATCTTACACACAATCTTCCATTTACATTATTTGAGGAAGAACAGTCTATGGAAGAGAGTAGAATGTAAGAGAAATTAAAGATGCCTGGAGTCAGACAAAATAGGTCTGAATTGGGTCACCTACTACATATTTCTAAGCCCAGGAAATGAAGCAACACTATCTCTTGGACATGCTTTGAGAATTAAATGAGATATTTGTATTTGTATACTATCTGGCATATAGTAGGCATTCAATAAATGTTGGCTATTATTATATTTAATCATTGTTTTATGATTATGTCAAGACCCCCTAAAATGTCAACAAACTCTTTCCATGTTAGTCTTCACAAAAAAAATAAATAAAAAATCAAACAGTTTCTGAATCCCAGGTGCAGAGATGAACCATGACAAATTGGATACACTCTATGTGAAAATCCCAGAGATCCATGTGCAGACCCTCAATGAAATACTTTTTGATGATGGTTCCTCTCTGCACATAGATTAGACAATGCTTTTTTTTTTTTTTAAAGAGATCCATTTGGGAATCTTTACTGACCATGATCACCATAAAAAAGATCTGATTGAAGTTAATGAAGGAAAAGTCCTCCTCTCATGTCAGACCCTTTATATTCCAGAAGAACCTAGGATAGAAGCCTTCCAGGTAAGAGGCTCAGTTTCCTTGTTGGTTTAATTTCTACATATATTTGAGCAGATCTTCCCCCTGCCCAGTATGGAATAAGCAGAGGTACATATTCTGCTTATTTCTGATGCCGCACCAATCTGAGTGTTTTCTGCCTTTCCACCTGATACCACACCTAGAGAATCTATGCAGGGATTGACTAAAGTAAGAAATCCAGTTTTCAAAAGCAGAGAACATTGTTTACTCAAGTTAGATATCTTTATAACTTTTTTTGCCTCCTTGGGCGTAAACCCTGTCCCTTTAAATATCTGGCCCTCATATTACCTAGAAAAAAAAAATTTTGCAGGATCAAGAAGTGGGAAGGGCATCATGAAATGTTAAAATACATTCAAAATCATAAATCCAGCAGTGTAGAGTAAAAACTCCTTCACCCTGCATTTCTTACACAGGCATGTGCCTCACAGGTTTACCCATAGTTTGTCATGGAGCTTTTATAACAACGTGCTCTGAAGCTCTGCTGGTGTAATAAAGTTTTTTTCCAGCAAGTAGCAACACGATGGTGGCCAAGGCGAGGCTGAGGAAGGAGGCCGCAGATCTTGCCCAGAATTTATTAGCGCAAGAGCTTTCTGACATGTTTATGTGCCACCTAACTTTCTACAAACTTCCAATGGGTAGTAAGACCAGCAAATTTCTTATTGCCCTGTTTGGTTTCCTTTTTATCTTTGGATTTATGTTTTAATGGGATTTAGAAGCTTCCATGGATGGTTTCCTACTGATTCTCTCAAATGTGCCCTCTCTCTAGTCCATTTCAAGCCAGCCTTGAATAACCGGAGGCTCTTTCTCAGCTGCAGATACTCAGATGTTCCTGAAGAGGGCGCAACAGGGTGGTCCTGTTGGAGAAGGGCAGCTGCTACTGACACATTTGCAACTGTTAAGGACAGTTGTAAGCACTGTGCCCAAGAAGGAGCCACATTTTGCCTGATGGACCCTATTACTAAGTGAACAGTTAGCTTGGTTTTGTTATATTTCCAGTTTTTATTATATTAAATCATCTTTCCTTGCCAAACCTTGAGAGTTTCTCTCCCTTTTCATTTAGTTCTTAATAGTCCCTTCTCCATACTATGCAGGTTGAGTAGCCCTTCTCAGAAATACTTGGAACTAGAAATGTTTTGGATCTTGGACTTTTTTTTTTTTGGATTTTGGAATATTTACATATACATAATGAGGTATCTTGGGGATGGTACTCAAGCCTAAAAAACTTACTTCTGTATCATAAATACCTTACACTTACAGCCTGTACATAATTTTTTACCACATTTTTGATCGTTTTATGCATAAACCAAGTTTCATGGTGTGGAATTTTCCACTTGCCGTGTCATGTTTGTGCTGAAAATGTATCAGATTTTGGAGCATTTTGGATTTCAAATTTTCAGATTAGGGATGCTCAACATGTATTTGATATTATTATCTCTCTCTCTCTCTCTCTCTCTCTCTCTCTCTCTCTCACACACACACACACACACACACACATACACACGTATATATACACATGCATACTATATATGTATCTCATATATCACATATAACATATATGAGAGACCAACAGTCTTACCATATAACTAGTGGTAATAAAAAAGAAATTTAAAATGCACTTTTATTGCTAAGTCTCTTTTCCCTTCTTGAAGTCTAGCCCAGCACTATTGATAGCAAATAAAATGTGAATCACAAAAGTGAGCCATCTAGGTATTTGAAATTTTCTAATAGTTACACCATTAAAGCAAAAGAAACAAAAAACCAAAAAACAAAAAACAAAGAAAGTTCAGCCAGATAAAAATAATTTTAATAATGTCTTGTATTTAATCAAGTGTACCTAAAATGTTATTATTGTAATACCTGACTAATATGGAAAAAGTATCAATGAGATATTTTAGAGTGTTTATTGTGTGCCAAGGTGCATGTTTCACATTTGCAGAACATCTCAGTGCATGGCAGTCACCTCCACGTGTGCACCAGCACATGTGGCTAGCCTGTGGCTGCCATACTAGACAGGCAGCTGTAACCCCACTCTTTGGACCACCCCCCCTTTTTTTTCCTGGCATAAACTGCAGGATGTTGTTACCAATAAACAAAAACAAAAACGTTTCTTCCACAGAGCCTGCTACTGAGTGCTGATTGACATTTCAGCAAAGAAAATGTCCCTATGTTTAAGCATCTGAACTATTACTTTTCTAATACCAAGCAACCCTTGGGTCACTTCAGGCCGTTTCTCATCATCTGCAATAGGTGTTCTTTGAGACACAACATTAATCCAGTAATAATTAAAATGATATACTGTACTATTAACATTCTCAAATCTTTAAAGCAAAGTGATCTATGCCTGCAGCCCTGCCCAGGCTGGATAATTAAACAGCATACAATTGTAAATGGATATTGTAAGCAGTTCCCTATTTAAAAATAGAACTCTGGGAAATGCAGTTTATAGTGACAGGGGTGCTAAAAGGATTGATCAGCTTTACACAGAGGCGAAGGCAGCACAAGTTTTACCTGAGAGACTGGTATGTGTCTCTGTTGTCAATATAAGTCTTTGGCCCACAGCTGGGACTCCTGTTGAATGACAGGTTGTAGCCCAGAGAACCCAGACACTCCATGAAGGTTGAGGCCGCAGGATGGCAGGGATCCTCCCTTGTTCTTTCTCATGTGAGTCAGCGTTCCTGGGGGACAAGGCCAACCATCCCCACAGGAGGAGCACTGGGTCCACTCCACCTAGCAACCTCTAATCTGCTGTGATCCAGTGCCTGAGCCAAGAGATTTGGGTGTGAGAGCTCAAAGGACTTGGCCTCCTATTCTGCCTTTCTTCTAGAATTAGAACTGAATTGTTTGCTTCCTGCTTTCGTTTTTCCAAAACAACAAAGAGGGAGTGGCAACCTCTTATATGCATTTCACTTTCATCAAGACCTTCCAAAAAAAGATCTCAGATAAGCTTTATTGGCCCTTCATAGTTCCTTGAAGTGAACTGAGTGGGACCACCATTTTCATTTCATCTTCTTCATTTCCACATGCCAATCAGTCCATAATGACTTTCATGTCATCCATTGTCACTGTCCCTAACTTAGGAGTGTGTAAGGGCTACAGTCACCATGCACTGCACCAAATTAGTGATCAGTGAATGGCTGGAGGGATGGATAGATGGATGGATGGATGAGCTACTAAATGAATCAATCAGTTCACATTACTGGGAACCCAAAGTCAGACTTCCTGGCAATTTCTACTGAGGTATAAATTCGAATTTTGATACTTTTTTAATATTATACACATGCTTCTTGACTTATGATTGGGTTATTTCCTGATCAATTCATCATAAGCTGAAAACACTTCAAGTTGAAAATGCAGGTACTAGACCTAACCTACAAGAAACATCATAGCTCAGCGACACAGGGCCTTACAGAGAATGGGTTGCTTCTTCTCTTCATAACAAGGCTGGCTGGGAACTGTGTTCTTTACTGCCCCTGCCCAGCATCAGAAGAGAGGATCAGACCATATGGAAAAGATCCAAATTCAAAATCCCAAGTGCAGTGTCTAATGCATGTGTACTTCCTCTACATCATGGTAAACTCAATAATTATCAAGTCTAAGTTATGGTAAGTCAGGAACCATCTGCATAGAAAAACAAAAGGAAACTGGTTTTATTAATCAGATTATCTTGTGCTATATCTTTTCTTCTTCCTCCAAGTTCTTCCTGTGTTACAACTTGTCTTCTTCCTCCAGGTTTCCAAGATTACAGACCAAGTTAAAAAAAAAATTCCCTAGATAAGGTAATAAGTAGAATTATGAAAAAAGTACTGCCCTACCAGGAAAAGAATCAGATATGGGTCCAAGGCTGAAACTGTGAGGATAAATCACCTCTAGGTATCTAGGTGGTCAGAAATTCTATTCCACAAACATCTATCTGGTACTTGGGGGTTTGACTTATCTCTTTTACTTTTCAACACACATGACTTATATTTACCTAAAGTTTCTACCAAATCTGAAGGTGTCGGAGAATAGCATGCACCACTCTCCACAGCGTGACTCAGCAGATGTACGTGGCCCCTTGGGTGTGTCCAGACACAGCATTTCAGTGCCTCAACTCGCTCAAGGCAAGGCTGAGCCGTGCACCAAACAGATGCCCTGCAAGTAATTAGATGAGTAATACAGGTTCAAACTCCAGCCTTGTTTTATATGTACATCTGGACGACCCCTTTTCATTGGAGTGGGTCTAATTGCAATAGGTTTTGAAGCTCTGTTGGAGCTGTCAGAGCGGTCAACCTTAAATACTGGAAGATCTGGTCAAATCTAGACATGACAATGATTATGGAATTTCCTCCCCAAGAATAGACACCTTGCTCTGCCAGTTACTTTTTGTATTTGGGCAAAAAAGAATTGTGAGCTTCCGCCTGGGCCTCAGTTTGTCTGATACAGGTTGAGTGTAAAATATGCTTTATCGTAGCAGGAAGAACTGGGGATGAGCTCACTGGTAGGTGACATCCAAAACAGTAGAACCCTTACTACAGAGAGTAGAACAGTGGCTTCCAGGAACTGTGGGCTGGGAGGGACAGTGGGATGCTAGTCAAAGCAAACAAATTTTTTTTAGTTAGAGGGAATACATTCCAAAGACCTATTAACAATGTGCTGATCATAGTTAATAACAACATATTGTATTCTTGAAGGGCGAGGAAAGTAGATTTTAAATAGTCTCATCACAAAAAAAATTAAGTATATATAAGGTCATGGATAAGTCAATCAACTGGAGTTTGTCATTCCACAATGTATCCATCTATGACAACAGAATGTTGTGCAGCATAAATAAATAATCACAGCCAAGAGCAGTGGTACACAGCTTTAATCCCAGTCATTTTAAGAGGTTGAGGCAGGAAGATGGCAAGTTGAGCCTTGGTGATTTAGTGAGAATCTATCTCCAAATAAGTAAAAAAGGACTAAGGGAGAGGTAACTTAGTGGTAAATCACCCCTGGTCTTAATCCCTAGTATAAATAAGTAAAAATTGAAAAATACATGAATGTCCATGCATATCTAATTTTTATTTGTTGACAATATAAAAATTTAAATTAAGAAAAGAGCTGAGGAATAAAGACAGGAAGAATTAACATTTAAGGACCAAATGAATCCACACTGAGTGATCCATTTCTTATTAGTATCTTCTCTAGATACTGTGTTCATGGAGTTAAGTCAATTTGCTCAATATTGCAGGGCATGTAGGACCATTATGCTACACCTGATAGTCTTGAAAATATATGCATAAAATGGGGTTAAAATAATGCCCAGTTATTCAGGTGAAAAGTTCAGAGCTTCTACCTTTTTTTTGGCATTATACAAACTATTTCCATATAGATCATTTAGCCTGGTGATGAAATTAATAGTTCATTTTTTTTAAAGCAAATATTTTGACACATAGATCTAAGAAATATAAAATCAAGCTGAATGTGTGCATCTGAGATTCTGCTCTATTAAGATGCTTCTTGGTTGGAACAATGTTTGATAAGAACATAAGCAAAATAGTCCGTCATATTCTAGTGTCAACTCCCCTAATTTATAAGGAATAGCATCTATTTGAACTGGTACTAAACTGCTATTCATTTTCTCTGTGCAGGTTTTATATAGGGCATACACAAAATTAACCTCCACACCACTAGGTATTTTGAGGAAAATGCTGAACAGAAATTATCTTGGTTTGTCTGACAGAATGAAATAATTACACTGTGGTTGGTTTAATTAGTTCTGTGCATAATCATAGGAATAAGAAATTTTATTTTTCAGTGACTTGATTATCTACATTTCGGTTGATAATCCTTGATCTATATGTATCAACCCATACTTCACTCCCTCTCTCTTTTAAATATCACCAACCATGTATACCACACTTAGAGGGTGTCACGTGTTCTCACTCTAGATTCTTGGAGATGCTGATGGTTTCTCTCACGTGAGAATTTGAACTTCTAAACATTGATGAAACCTACTTGGACATATATTTCAAGCTATGAACTAAAGGTAGTGATTATATTTTATTTAAAGTTCAAGTTAACTTTTATATTCCCTAGCCCTTATCATTAGTCCCAATAAAAACGGTTCAGTGAAAACAATATATGAGAACAGTCAACATAAATATAGAAACTTTATTTGGAGATGTTTGCTATGAATGCACCACCTTCCAAATTTAGAGAGGAATACTGAAAATAAATATCTGCTTTCTGGAAGGGAGGTAAAACGAGTGCTGTAAACATAGCTACAATCAAGCTACCTTTCTAAGGGTCTCATAGATTCAAGTTTGTGGTTAATAGGGAATTGTCCCATTGGGTGATTGAACTAAATATCTAATGGGCACCATCACCATCATTTTATAGCCAAGCGGCACCATAGCATCTTATCATTGTGATATGAAGTTCAGTTAACTAGATATTTTATGAATATAACATAAAAATTGAAATGTAAAGTGATGAGCTGTTTTGGAAAGGTGTAGATCAGACAGTATTATGATAAAGTTACAACATTTTGAGTCCAACATAAGGCCTGAGCTATAACAAATTCATAAGATATGAATTTACCTATGGATTTCTTGTCGTTCAGACTTTATGATAGAAAATCCCATCGAGATCTCAAGACTTTTTCTCTTTTAGTAGTAGCACATTATCGTTCTTCATACAGCTCATCCCTTTTATCTTCATGTGACAAATTCAAAAATCCCTAAGAACCTGAGTCATATCCTAAATACCACATGTTCATGGAAGAATCCTCAGAAAGTGAGTCACTTAGCAAACCATTGAGGGAAATTGTTTTAACTTGACATTGAGTAATTTTCTATAAAATGAAGCTTTGTCTTCTTCTTCTCCTCACTTCTGTGATTCATTCTCAGTGCCCTACATAGAAAATATCAAAGGTTTTTAGCTAAATAAACAAACAAAAGACAGGGCGGACAAATGGTCTTGCCAGACCCAAGATGGTGTCCTGTGTGACCTTTCAGTCTTGGAGAGCTGATGGGAAGACCTCTTGCTTTCCCTGGGTAATGGTGACTTCAGCTCCCTCCTCCACAGTCACCTGTAGCCTCTGCCCATCCAGTGGGTCTCCCCTACAGAAATGCACCTAATTGGCAGCCCAGGGGAAATTTTCATTTCTCTTTATTTTCCAGAATTTGTTACTCTTTTTTTTTTCCTAATCTATCTCATTCCCTAGCCCAGTCATGCTGTTTTACATGATGATGGTAAGACAGAAAGAATAACCAAATAATTTAAGAGCAAGCTTTCCCTTAAGCCAGGTAGGTGTATGCCATGTTTTTAAACACATATTGTCTCTTGGTTTTCACAACCACCAAGTATTATTATTAATCTCATTTTACATGTTACAAATGTTACATCAAAGAAACACAATGCACGGGGTATAATCAGACGGGAATTTTATTTTGATCTTCCACTGCCTTTCATAGGTATTCTATGGAGCTTGTTTTCCCATCAGTGAAATTTTTGACAAGTCCTCTGGCTTTGTTTGGTTACCAGGCAAGTGTTAAAATCAGTTTCTGTTCAGTGATTAAAAAGATCTTCTCCAAATAATGGTTCAAACTTCAGGTTTAATAAGTAAAGTCTTCTTGTCCCCTTCCCGTCCAGGCCTGTGTAAGAAGAGAGTCATTTTTCTCTCCCACCCTCAATGTCTTCTTCTTCCATTCCTCCTCCCCCCACTCCACCTGCTAAGCTTGGTATCTACCCTCCAGGATGGATCAGTCAAGGAGAGGAGGAATGAGTAGGAAGCTCTTATTAGATGATACTCTTGTGTTGATTCTCTTTGATCCTGGTAGATACTGCACGGGGCTTCCTCATAGGTCAGTTTGAGTCTTTTTACCTGCGTTGTTTGGGGTCCCTTTTGTGAATAGCCTTAATTTATGTGCAGGTCACATGGAATCCCCCTCACCCCCCCACCCCCGCCCCCGCCAGCCTGTGGAAAGCGTTTCCTGTCTCACACTCAACCTTCATTTGATCTTGTGCCTCAGGCCTTATCTGCTTCCCGGTACTTTCAAGAGTGAACTTGAAGCACCATATGCAATGAGACCACAGTTTCCCTGAAAGTCTAGATGATTCTATTCTGTAAACCCCATAGAAGCTCATGTATGACACCATCATGGCCTTTTGATGTGTTGTTCTTCATTGCCTTAGGCGTCTCTCTTCAACAGAATCTAAGATAATGCCAGGCCAGCTCTCCCCGGTGAACAGCCGTGTGTAGGAGAAGGGGTAAGAATCACAGGACCCAAAATGCAATGCAGAAGTTATTTTCAAAAATTTTATGGCAGGCCAGGCACAGTGGCATGCACCTATAATCCTAGCGCCTCAGTAGGCTGAGGCAGGAGGACAGCAAGTTCAAGGCCAACCTCAGCAATAGCAAGGTGCTAAGCAACTCAGTGAAACCCTGTCTCTAAATATAATACAAAATACGGCTGGGATGTGGCTCAGTGGTCCAGTGCCCCTGATTTCAACCCTCAGTATCCTCCCCCTCAAGATATTAATTAATTAGTTAATTAATTAATTTTATAGCAGAGCTACATGAAAAGGGTGCAAAACTGGATTTCTCCACAATTTTTGCTTTGGCATGTGTCATTTATTGACCAGAATCACTATTAACATTGTTCCCTTTTAACATCTGATTATTGTTTAAGCATCATAATAAAGTAAATATTAAGTGATTTCAAAAGTAATAATGCATCATCTAGTTTTGGTCTGACACAGAGAATGTAGACTTGTTAAATATGATTCATACTGAAAATCATGCTTATTTTTCCACTCTTTGTATTCTTCCTTATTAAAAAAAAATTAATAAATATACCAATATGTTGTACCTTCAGAGCATTGAAAACAATGACATTTCGTGCCAATAAAAAAACTAGACTAAAATATCAGTAAGACAGAGCCTTTTGGAAGTTAAAATATGCTTTCAGCCTTTGTCACATGAGTTAAACAATAGTATCTTCAAAATTTGTGAACAAATAACCTCTTAGCATAAAAACTTGTTTTCAAACTGGAGAGATTGACATTACTAGATTGCAAGTCTTGGTATCTCAAGATATTTGCTTAAAGGTCAGACATTCCAGGTTGGGTCTAAGGACCTGGGGACTGTGGGCTTTCTGTGCAATGTTTCTCGAGTCGTAACAGGACAGTCTTCCTGAGGTGGATCTTACCATCCCTGCCCCTGAGAGATCCAGAAGTCGACACTCTGATCTGGGGTGATGTCCTGCAATCGCTAATCCAGTTTTAGTAGCTCTCCTCATAATTTATCTTCCCATTTGCAACTTTAAGTGAGATACTGTTAAATTTCTTCATCCTTGATTGGGTTCAATTTATGTTTATATCCTGATTACAGTTTGCACTACTTTTTTTTGTGGTACTTTCAGATATTGGTTACTGTATTTATACCTAGGATCATTTGGATTACTATAAGATTTATTTATTTTCCTGTAAGATTCCTAGTTGTTCCTTTAAAAATGTTTCTCACATTTCTATGAGAGAGAAATGTGATCAGATTTCAGTAAACTATAAAAGAAGCTTATGTTCTTGTAGTAAAACACCATGAGATCCTCTCCCCACCCCATCATCTTAATGAACTTTCAGGTGTATAATATATTATATGGACGGTAGGTACAGTGTTCTACAGCAATCTCCAGAGTTTATTTATCTTGCTTTGCTAAAACCTTATCCTGTTGATACCAATCTCCCTCTCATCCCAGTCCCAACAGTCCTCTTTCTGCTCTTTGAATCTATAAATGTCTTGGAGATCTCATTTAGGTGGAATCATGCGGTATTTGTCTTTCTCTCCTGGTTTGCTTCTCTAACTGGTTTGTATTTGCCAGTCCATCTCCCAGTGAAAATTCAGGTGGTTTCCACATTTTGGCTCTTATGTATATAGTGCCGCAATGAACGAGGGAGTGTTCGTAACTATTTGGGATCCTGATTTTGATCTGTCTAATTTAAAATGTATTATTTTTAACTTGGCTAATTAACTTTACAACACTGGGAATCTTCAGAATTAAGTACAGACATCATAGAGTATGAAAAATTCTTATTACTATTTTTATATTTTCTTAAAGAAGATCTGTGTTTATTTTTTTAAAGTTTGTAAAAAAAAATCTAAAAAAAATTGAATATCAAATTTAGTGATTTTAGGATTTCAATATAGGGGAATTTTGCAGGTTTTTAAAGAATATCAGAATGCTTAGGATAATACGTTTCTCTATATTTTTAATTTACTTGGTTTGTGAGAGTTGCTTAAGTGCTTGGAAAAGTTTTTCATTCAGGTATAAATCTATTCTCTTGGACATTTAAAGGGCTAAATTATCAAATATGTTAAGTCTACTAATGAAGTCTTCATGTTTAAGGTAATTTAATGAACCATTTATCAATAAAACAAGTTATTTAGAGAAATTTAATCTGAGTTAATTGAATTTGTATTCAAATCAAGTAAAAGAAAATATCCGTGTAATAGAAATACTTGATTTTAACACAAAATTGCAAAGTATATAATCGATCTTAAAGCACAAAGAAAATCTCTTGAAAAAAATCAGTTCTAAAGCCATGAGTTGGGTAATTTAGGTGTGCACACCAGGTGTGGGGTGGGTGATGGAAAACAAAGTGGGTAGCACAGGTTGTCCAATCTGAGTGGAATGAGTGGACACAGGTGGGGACAACCCAGGAAAAATGAGCCAACACCCTAGGAAGGTGGAAAGACTCACTTGACATGGGAAGCCAGACACCAGGCACAGTAAGAAGGGTGCCCACAAGGAGAGGCGGGCGAGCTTGAGGTGTCTGCCAGGAGAGCCGAGGACAGCATCTGTCTTGCGGAAGAGCAGTCACACCTCTAGGAGTTTGTTTATATCCAGCAGGATGGAGCAATTAAGTGAAACTATTAATTCTTATGGAAGCTAGGTCTCTCACTATGAAAGGAAAGAGTGTCATTGTGGAAAAGAGAAGGCAAGGTGGACCTCATGATTGGAATGAGAGCTACATTCATGATTTTGTAGTCAGATTGACAGGTGTTAACTCTCCCTCTATTTCTCAGTCACGGTTTGGTCAGGGAAGCAGAAGTATTAGGGCTGAAATGGATTGAAGAATTTAGTGTAGAGATCATGCAGGCATGGGTTCTGATTATACAGCTTATAAATGGTTTTCACTTCTCCTCTGCTGCGGGATCAGGAGCCAGTAGCACAGATAAGTCAGGAGAGAAACACAGCTGAGAAGTAGGGACAGCAGAGGAAACTTGGAACCCGTGAGCTTGAATACCTGTGGGTCTCGCACTGCCTCCACGTGGATAGGAGGATCTGATCGGAAGCAGCTGATGCCCTTCATCATAAGGCTAAGCATGCGCCTGGCATATTTCCGACAGGAAGTGGAGAGCCTGGGGGTTCTGAAGCTCAATCATGTCAATCAGGTAGGAAAGCAGATTTGCAAGAGTGTGCATGGGCTCCAAGAGCATCCTGACGTCACATCAACCCTCTGAGCAGAAAGATGGCAGCTACTTCACTTCTGTATTCCAGATCTTATTCATTGTTCTCTTGTGGCCAATCCTACCTTGGAATCTGGCTGGGAAAGGAATTTTGGAGTCGAGTTTCAAGGTGTACAATGGGAAACAGTTGAAAGCCACCACAGTCTCAGGAAGAAAAGCCATCATTGGATACGGAGAAGCCCCGCAGATACCAAATGACCATGTGACCACCATCAGCAATGGGATTAATTGAGTTCACATAGTCACTGATAAGATGCAATAAGAACTCACGATCTTTCCTGTGATACTCCTGTCAAGGAACCATCGCCTAAATCTATTCATGAGGAAAAAATCATACAAACCCAAATTAAGAGGCATTCTTCAAAGTAACTGGTCTATAAGATTAAAAAGTATGAGAGACATAAACATTAAGGGTCCCCCAAATTGAAGGCTTAAAATACATGACACTGAACACAAACTGGGACTCTGAATGAATGTTTTGCTCTCAAGGGCATTTTTTTGTGAATAATTAGGAAAACTTGAATAGGGTCTGAGGTGCACAGGAATCAACCCAAGAAAACATGCACAAAACCTCCATGAAGAAAACTAGAGAGTATTACAGAAGGATAAGAAAACTAGATTTATAAGTAGACAGAGGTACCATATTAAAGGATGGTAAAACTGAACGACAAGAAAGATGTCATCATCTTCAAATTGATCCATAAATTAACCTGATGCCAATAAAATAAGAAGAATGTTTTATGGGATTTTTACAAGCTACTATGTAAAACAGAGGGCTGACAGGAGATGAGAAGAGCTAAAAGAGATCAAGACAATGGAGAATAGTCATATGGAGAACTTCATGTGAACAAAGAAGACATAATTTGAGGGTATAGCACTTAAAATAGCTAGGTGTGGTGGTGCACACCTGTAATCCCAACCACTCAGGGGGCTGAAGCAGGAGGATTCCAAGTATGAGGCCAGCCTCAGACACTTAAAGGAAACCCACTCTCAAAACAAAAGTGAAAAGTGCTGGGGATATAATTCAGTAGTGGAGCACCCCAGGGTTCAATTCCCAGTACTGAAACAAAAAAAGAAACAACAATATACTATCAACTCAATAATCAAAAAAGAGGTCAATGGAACACAATGAAAACCACAGACACTAGTCTGTGTGTGGACCTACACACCCACATATATTTAATACATGTCTATGTATTTGTGTCTATACTCTATATACACATATGCATTCATATATACATATGCCTATAATATATAAATATACATAGTATATCTATGCACACACATATATATATCATTATGCATGCTGTATATTATGCTTATAATATATACAGTATATACATATGTAGTGTAAATACATATATACCTACAGTGCTATGTCTGGTTCAGCCCTGTTCCAGTGCTCTCTCTTTGTATATGTGTGTGTGTGTGTGTGTGTGTGTGTGTGTGTGTGTGTGTGTGTATGCATATGTGTGTGTAACCGTATATGTGCATGGGTGTGTATACACACACTATGAAATGCCATTTGGATCAATGATGGACTACATAAACAACAGTGTCCTCACAAGATTTTAATAAAGCTAAAAAATTCCTATTGCCTAGGATGTGTTTGTGTTTTAAACTAAGTGCTATCAACAGGAGTCAAAAAGTTAAAAAGGTTCAGTTTACAAAGCAAAAAATTAGAGTAAGCTCAGGTCATTAATTATTGAAAAAAGAAAACCTTTGTATGAATTTAGCGTAGCCTAAATGCACAGTGACTAGAGAGTCTACAGAAATTATGGGAATGTCCTGGACCTGCACAGTCACCCGCCACTCACTGACTCCCCCAGAGTCACCTTCCAGTCCTGCACACTCCGTTCCTGGCGAGTACCTTAGACAGATATGCCACGTTTTATCTTTCATGGCTGACTTTTACTTGGCCTTGTCTATGTTCAGACACACAAATACTCACCACCTTATCACAATGGCCTCCATCATTCAGTACAGTTACTGCACAGTTCCATAGGCTGGGGCAATGGGTACCACATCCAGCAGGAATGTGGGAGCCACATCACCTAGGTCTGTATAAGTCCACATATTTGCATAGTGACAAAATCACTTAATGTTGGGGATGTGTTTCTCAGAACACATCCCCAACATTAACTGATGCCTGTGTATCTCATGCAACAGAAGTAGAATTACAAACCAACAAGGAAACAGTTGTTGATGTACTTAATAGTGATGTAAACAATGTTCAATCTCTAGGGGAAAAAAATAGAGTTAGGTTTTGACCTTGAACTATACATAAAAATGTAAGGGATTGTAGCTTAAATACAAAATCAGAGCTTTACACTTCTAGAAGAAAATGCTAAAGAAGATCTTAATAAGTTGGAGCGTAAGGAATAATTTCTGAAGGTCTCAGAAGTCGAGACCATGAAAAAGAAAGCTGAGAAATTTTACTGTATTAAAACTAAGAATTTCTGTATATCAAAATGCCACACAGACATCTGCATTTGTATACAGACACCCATACATGTAAATAGGACCAAATATTATCAACAAATAAATGTAAATAAAATAAGCAGAGAATGTTCTTTGTACTATTTGTATTCTTAAAATATTTCTTTATGTTTGAGGTCATTTCTCAACAAAAGTATTTTAAAAGACAAAGTATTTAAGGAGGTGAAACAGTGTATTCACAGAAGAAGAAAAGCAATCTAAGCAACCAAGACAGAATTATTATCTATAATAGGTGAAGAAATCTAATGAAACTCTATAAGAAACAACAACAAAAAAACCATTAAAATGAAGAATGCATGTGAACAGGCAACTCCATATGAAAAGTCTATTCCTCTAATCGTAAGCCAGGTGCCAATGAGAACGAGGAAGGCTCTGTTTTTATACAAGTGGTAGAAGTTGCATGGTTAAAAAGAGCAAGCCAAGAGTGCTAGGGAAATGGGCTCTCACGCCCTGCTGGTGGAAGAATACATTGGAACAACTATGTTGGGGAACCGTCTGTGGCAAACGTGTCCAGGAGGAAGCGAGTCCTTACCAACAGCCAATGGTGTAGACGGTGTTAGAATGAGGGGGATGTTTTCTTCCAAGCTGAGAGGCTGGCTACCTGGTTGGCTTGCTGGATCCAAGTTTGGGACGTTGGCTGTGTTTTGCACCCTTCCTTACCATCTGGTCCTGGCAGGACAGATGCCCTGCACGACTGGCTCCGACACTGGATCTACACATCAGAAAATCTCCATCACAAACCATGACGG
The DNA here is from genome assembly GCF_052094955.1 of Ictidomys tridecemlineatus. NCBI lineage: Eukaryota > Metazoa > Chordata > Mammalia > Rodentia > Sciuridae > Ictidomys > Ictidomys tridecemlineatus. The sequence goes on from NC_135484.1 coordinate 142,145,978, forward strand.
GAGCCAGAGAGTCAGCGGGCCGGTCGCCACTGCCAAACACACAGACTTTGGTCTGCCAGGGAGACGTTTGCCACCCGACTGTTCCGACACAGGTGGTGGCAGAATGTCAAAACCACTCCTGCGGTGACATTTGGCCCGAGTGGCGAGAGGTAGGGGTTTTAATGCGGAAGCTTGATTAAAATAATAAATTTCATCATCGTGACTTTGATTTTAAGCACAAGTGAAAAACAGCAGAGGGTATTGTTGGGGAGTGGCTCTGGGGACCCCCTGCTTGAAATGCTCTCTGACACCTTGAAGTTTTCCCTTTGTGACAAGTTCTCACTCTGTTGCAACAGCCCTTGGACGGAAAGTCCCTGTAGTTTTCAACAGTTAAATAACATTAGTTGTTAAATATTGCAGTTCTCAGGTACGTCGACTTCATTTCCACTAGTGTCTCAGTTTGCTCTCAGGCATGCCTTTCTGGGGCAATTTTATTAAAATGAACTTATATGAAGTGTGATGTCATGATCTGCTACTCCTCTGAGTCAATCGCTCCTTTCAATCACCAATTTTATTGAGTGCCAACAAGCTGACCTCTTGTGACCCTGGTGCTGGATATAATAAGAGCCAACGTTTATTGAGCATTTATGATGTGCCAGGCATTCTTCTGACAGTTTTATGTGAATCACTTCCTTTATTCTGTCCAAGAACTCCAGGAGGGAAATACTATGATCCCATTTTACAGGTGTGGAAACAGTGAGGGAAGAGGCCACTGGGATCACAAGGGTCAGAAGCCAGGTCTAAACCTGGACAGTCTGGCTTTAGAGAACACACTTCAAACTATGAGAAAAAAGTTTGAAGAATGTTCAAAAAAGCCATCGTATTTCATGCCACCAATAGCAGGAAGCAAAAGCAGACACGGTAGACTTTTTATTGACATATAAAAACTGTACCTATTTATGGGGTACATTGTGATCATCTAATACATGTATGTGCTGTGTAATGATCACACCAGGGCAATTAGCATCTCTGTCTCCTTACACATTTACCATTTCTTTGTATTGAGAACCTTGAACTCCTCCTGCCTACTTCTTTGCAACATACACAACAAATTGTCAGCTTCAGTCTCACTGCTGTGCTTGGGACGTAAGGACATAGGTCTCCTGTTCAGCTGCTTCTTGAGACATGGTAGACTTTGAATTCGACACCATAGCGTATGGAATTTTTTTATGGTGCACCACTTTAGCAAAATTGTTGAGCCTTTTCCTTCTCTTAAACCTCTCTTGGGTTCAGTGTGAGGGAAAAAAAAAGTGACATTGGAGATTAATAGTTGCAGATCTTGATAAGAACTAAGAGAGGTCTCAGGATGTGGAGAAGCAGAGTCGGGATATTTCAAGGAAGGGAACTGACTGAGGATTTGGCATTTGGGCATTTGCATGACCAAAGCAGGTGACCTGGAACCCAGCTTGGAGAGGAGAGGCTGGCATATTGTAAGAGACTCGGTTTCAGAAACTCTGTCCCCGTTTTCGTTCTTTGCTCGCGTGCCTGCATTTTTCCTTGCTGGAGTCTTGGATCCGTTCCCGGTTTCTTGCAGGGACTGTTGTATGATTTTTTCAACGGTCATTGACCTCGTTTGTATTACCTCATCCCACCCTTACAGCTTTGAACGTTCAGAAGTAGGGATGATGCTCACTTTTCTGGGAAGCACATTGGGCCTCGCAGGGGTTCTGAAACTTACCCAAGATCTCTTCAATAGCTAAAGGCAAGGCTAAGAGTACGACCCTGCGTATGACCCTGGAATCCAGGTCTTTGCCACCTCTCTGGTAGGCACTTCTGATCAATTCGTTTTTAAAGATAAACAATACAAAACCACAAGATCAACCATTGCAAAGCTCCCTTCCTACTCTGGAACTTGGCCTGTGTTTCTGCTTTCAGATGGATCTTCCACCCACTGTTTTTAAGACTGAACTTGAATTAAATGTCCACTATGGTGAGCCCACCGTGTTCCTGAGAGTCTAGATTCTCTAGAGGTGTCTCCATCTCTGGTATACAGAGCTGCATGGAGTCTCATGCCCACCACCTTCTTGGCATTTATAAAAGACATTCTAATTCACTGTTCCTTCTTGTGTGTCTTCATCCTGAAAAGTTCCCTAAGGGCACAGAATATGGCCATAATTATTGATTTGTTAAATGATCATTTTTCCCCAGTGCAGAGTTTCTGGCACACAAAGCTTCCCATGAAGTATTTTGGGGCAGTTTGAAAATGACTCTTAGGATATTCATGATATTTGACCTTCAGCACATCATGATGGGCAGCCGTCACTCTCCTGCATTGTCCCTGGTAGTGGTCTATGAGATGGGACAGTTGACCACAGAACACACTGTGGCAAGACTCGTCCAGGTGCCCGAGGAACAGCTGGACGGTTGAGAGATGGAGAAGTGAAGCAGAAGCTTTCTCTACTTTTAAGTTGTGTGTAAAGTGAAATGTTGTGCAATGTATTATTGATAATTTGCAATTTTTATAAGGTTTCAGGAAAAAAATTACTGCATGCAGAGAAGAGTTTAAATGATTACTGTGAGGTCTCTATACTTTTTCTCTAGAAGCTGACAGCCTTAAGGTTTAAATAAAGTAACTGAAGTACATAATAAATAAAAGGAATGTGGAAAAAGTATATTGTTGCTGCCTAATAAAGGATATTGTGAACAAAGAAGCAATGAACGTTATTTTTAAAAAGAATCAATGTGGACCAAGAACTTCACGCAGCAACAAAGGCATGCAAATAATGCTTAGCCCTCGGTATAACGAAGAGCTAACACTCACTTTTAAATTGAAAATTAATTATAATGTTTATTGGGTAGTTAATTTGAACGAAAGTAACCTAAAATAACTACTAAGCAACAGTTATTTGTAACATATAAGTATCAAACATTAAAAAGGAGTCTTTTATAGAAAACATGATCTTGACCATAATCAATACTTTGTTGTTGTATTTTGTAAGTTTGGTTGAAACACCATCCTTCCTGTGCATATCAAGATGTTTCAGTGTTTGGATTTGACACATGCACAGCATGTGCATTCCACTCTGTTGCTAGCATGTGTGCATGCACGTACCTGTGAGTGACATGTGTATGGGAGTGCACATGCACGTTACAGAATCTGTGGTAGGGCTTTCCCACCAGTTCTTGAAGGGCACTGGTGATAACAATTAATTTTTAAATTATTACTTTATCTCCAGTGCAAGAGAAGTTTCTAGCATACAGAAGCTGCTCATTAATTATTTGGGGGCAGTTTGAAAATGACTCTTGGGATATTAATTGCATCATGAACTTGTCATGATGGGCAGCTGTCACCCCTTCTTGTCCCTGGCCAAAGGCATTTGGGAATGGAAGGAAATGTTTATTTGAAACATAACTCAGTCATTTATTCACTAGTGCCCATTCAAAACTATTCAAACTCTCCAAACCTCAGTTACTCCGTTTATATAAAATGGGGAAAGATGAGGTTTAGTAAGGAGCTATACAGGACCTGATGTAATATGTAACTAGAGGCACAATGATTACTAGCTATGCATATTATTAGTGTTGTCATTATTCATTAATATCTGGCTCATCATTTTATAAGACTTGGGGAGACAAGATCTAAATATTAGGGAACAGACTGGATCCACTTTAGTGCACCCCTGAGATCTGTGACCCTGCACACCGCCTCGTCACCAAACACACTTATCTTCTGGGATGGTTACATGGTGCTTCATTTTTGCATGTTGTGTTCCAGCATTTCAAGTCATTCTGTCATATAGCAACTCCATGGCATCAATGTCACCTCTGTGTTGCATCTGAGGATGTTCAAGCAACAACCTGGGGAAGTGAGGGGATGCACTTCTGATCATTTGGCCAGAGCTTGAACAGGAATCTAACACAGGCATCCACCTCTGAAGCTTTCCCCTTCCTACTTTTAGTCTCTAAGCCAACAACAGGCCAGGTGCTATGTTGTGCAGAGAGAATTTATTATTCAAAGAGGAAAAAGGGTGCTGTTATCAATTATTCATAAGAGGAGTAAATCAGACCAAGAAGGATGTAGATTTATACCCATCAGACCATAAAGAACAAAGGGTGCTTTCAAACTCCAGCTTCCTTAGGAAATAGCTTAGGAATTAGAATATAATTAAAAGCAAGAAATTTAATACAACAGAAAAGACAAGTACATGATAACACTCACTGCTCTTCAGATAAGGTAAATGCATTCCTTAGGAAGAGGGCTGTACTTTACTCATGTCAAAGGTCCCAGAACATACTAGAAGCTCAATACAAGTTCATTACACTGACTTGGATTTCTTTGTGGGAGGTTGTGTGAGCATGTGGAAGGGACAGACACAGGCTCATGAACAGCCTTTTCTCTTGATGTGACCCGTGGCAGCAGTAAGTTTGTGATTATGTATGTGGCCTTCTCTAAGTGGACAAACTCAAAATTTCATTGTGCAGTAAGGCTACAAAACACATTAAGCTCTGCCTAATCAGATTGTGGGGCAGGATGGGGACCAAAAAAAAAAAAAAAAAAAAAAAGCAGATAATTTCTTTCCTGTTTAAATAAAGAAGCATCCTTTTAAATGTTAATCTGTAAATAATTGGCGAGTTTCACTAAATAAGGTTAAATACTTCTATGATTTAAATGATGGGTTCCAGTTGAACAAAAGTTCCTGTTCGGTGTCCTCCAATGAGCCCAGCTGTGGTATTTTGATGTGCTAATCCATATACCATGTTTTTCTTTTCACCTGCTACATCTGATACCATCACCAGGTAGATAGACTATGGTGTGCTCAATAATACAATATTGTTCTGCATTTCTGGTGGGAGCTGTCACATTGAATAAAATGCTCCTGAATAAACTGAAAGGGTTGTCATGTGTAGAATCTGTGAGTGTGTGTCCAGTCTGGTGGATAAAGAAATCTAAGGGACATCTAATGGCTTCATGAGTGACTAGATACACACCCTCCATTTATTGGGCTTCAGGGGTTGGGTCTGAGACTATATGAAGGAAACTCTGATGTGGTAAGACCAGGCCTCGGGGAACTTACCTGGCATCCAGGAACAGTGACAACTACCTCTCATTAAACCCTTTGGGCCCTGCTGCTTCTATTGTAGTCTGCAGTGATTCTCTGCTGAAGCATTTTGGGCACCAGAGGAAAGGTATCGAGTCATGGCTGATCTAGAGTTGAGGTCGTTGGCTCCTAGGTCTGCGCCAAGGTACTGACCAAGTGGAAGGCCTTGGCCAAGTCACTGAGATTTTCTGGGCTGCTGTTCCTTGTCTTCAAAGTGAGCTCTTGGAATAAAGTATGCCTAAGGCTCTTGATAACCCCAATGACGTTTTCTAGTTCATCGTGTGTAAATATTTTCACCTCTCCTTGATATAAAAGGGAACCCAGAAGGCACTAGGGAACACACATCCTGTCAGTTTCTGGAAAGAGTAGAATCTACCATTATCCCCAAATCTTTTTAAACCAAGTTTGCTTCTCCGTTTTTACTCCTCCTTCCAAACTTTACAATATAAAACAGATCTTGCTCGCCCTGAGAACCAAGATGCTTCTAGTGTTCAAAGGTCTAAAGGGTTGGAGAATGATGAAGTAAAAAGTCAGTTCCGTTAACTGGAATTCGATGTAACCATACTGAATAAAGTGTGTTCCCTTGTGCCAGAAATGTTACACATTCACATTCAAATTGTTAAGAAAATACACTGTGGTAAGATTCCCGGGGCTCAGATGGAAAGTTCTCTCAGTTACGCCCTCCAGTAGAAGTGAAGAATCACAACCTTTTATTAATGAATAGGCGTCATCCACTGTGGCTCGAAGATGAGACACATGAAGTGACACCTTGCTCAGGAATGGAGGGTGCCCGTGGTGGTGACCATGTTCCAACATAACCAAAACCCACACACGTAGAAAGGCCCATTTCATGGAGGGTAAAAGGAAAATACCAGAAGCACGGAGAAGATGATAGGAAAGGGCCCCTAGCCATGCCTTGGCTATGGCTAATAGATTTCTTGTCAATGATTAAGTAGGCGGAATCCACAGAGTGCGTGGCCTCGGTGATTTTTCAAATCCCAGACTGAAGCAGTTGCCAGGTGACTTGAAGGTCTGTTAATGATCACTGAGGGTGACGCCTGCTGGTTGACAATCCCCTACTTTTTCTTGAGAAATTATTTAGCTCCTCTGGGAAAAACTGTATAGAGCTTTTGATAAAAAATATTAAAATTCTATTTAGATGTACAATGTTTTAATGCAAATTTTTAACCATAAAAACCAAACGCTCCATTCAGTTAAATTAATAGAATTACAAAAAGATGTAATGATAGCAATTAAGTCTTGAAAATGCAAATTTTATAGTCAAGGACAATTACCTCATTTATAGTATATTGGAATGGTGCCAGATGAAGGTAATTTAGATCTCTCCAGCTCAGTTACATCATGATGGATATCTTCATTTCATTAGTACAACAAAGATGGGGAGAAGTTAGACAATACATTTTTTAAGAAAGAACTAAAGAGTATTTGACCTTTTTAGTATAAGTAGAACCAGAATTCATTCACTAATTTATCAAGTAGGTAATGAGTACCAATTATCAAAAATATTAGTGATATTTTTTTTTCTGCCTTAGAGAAAAGAAAAAAGTCTTTATTTTCAGCATCCACAAAACACTGGTGTACAGAGATCAGATTTCTTCAAAATCAGGCCGGGTTTTTGGTGTTTGGTGAGTATCACTATGCTCTATGCAGATGACCTAATTCCATGTTGATTGGAGCAATACCAAGGCTCCCTGCAAAAGAACAATGAGTTTTTTCCACTAATTATGTTTCCTCTTTTTTTGGAGCTTGCTTAAAGAATTTTTGATTTCTTCAAATCACACATCTGTGGAAATTGTGCTACCTAAATGGCTATTTTTGACATTTGTACATTTTCCAATGTACAAACTAATACTCCATATTTTAACAGTATCATTTTGGCTGCAGTCATTTGTATAACATCCAAAGAAGCTTCATCCTTTCCACCTGACATTGAAATGACTACCTTTACAAAAATTAGGAAAAAAACAGAGATATTTGATAATAAAGATTTAGGTTTTTCAAATGCAATTTCTTAATTTCTTAATGCAATTTTCTTCTGCTTATATTCTTAAAAACAAACAAACAAAAAAAATGCATTGTCCATGATCTCCTCTGTCACCCTCTAGAGGGCACTAGATCACACTCGTGCAGATAAAAGAAATCAACTCTAAGCCCTACTTGGTGCTGTAAAAAGTTCCCTGGAGTCATTGTCTCTGGAAAGTTACCTTGTCGAAGGAGACAATTACTCTGAAGAGCAGGCAATTGATTTCTTGCTGCGTTATTCCTGGGCAGGGGAAAGCATAGTACTTGGGGCCTTTAGGGGCTGACTGCCCAAGTTCAAACATGGCACAGAGTCTTGCTGGAAATGCAATGCTGGGCAATTTATGTAGTATTCCTTCCTATGCCTCGGTTTCCTCATCTGTAATATGGGAATGATAATAATTTCTACTCAGTAGCGAAGTTGTGAAGGTTAAAAATATTCCTTACAATATACACAAAGAAGTTAGAACAGAAATTCCATTCAGCAAACACTTAATGAATATTATACTTTTTATATCTCCCCCCACCCTCTATCTCACTTTCTCTCTCTAGAGTATAACCTCAAATAAAGATTCTGCATTGTGTTCTTAAGTTTTCTTCCTGAATCCTGATGACTCAGATGGACAAGACCTTACTCAGATTCTGAGGAAGATAGGCAACACCCTTACAAAATTAGCTATGGGCTCAAGGTACTTTTAAAGAAGCTGAGGCTATTGATGTTCTAGATACCAGAATAGAAAGAAAATCCCTTCAAAGTCAGGCATATAACTGTAGGTTTGCTTTCTTGGTCACTCTTAGGCAAAAAGCCCCAAATCAAACCAAAACTTGCAGTTTCATTGTAATGAAAAGTCACAGAAATAAATATACAGGATAGACATATGGATCATATTTAGTATATAGAAAGATCTTTATTTTTTTCTGTTTTTAATATCTGCTATATAGTCTTACAAAGGATACATGTAGGTTGTTTGCCTGCCTGTGGCACCATTGGGAGGTGGTGAAGCCAGTAAGAGGTGGGGCCTAGCGGGAGGAAGTTAGGTTGTTGGAGGTGTGTCCCTGAAGGGGGTATTGGAATCTCTGGGCTCTCCTATCTGCTCTTTGCTTCCTGGACTCCATGAGGTGAGCAACTTTGCTCCACCACACTCCCTGCCATGGTATTCTGCTTCACCACAGGCCCCAAAACAATAGGGTCAACCAACCATAGACTGGAACTTCTGAAACCATGTGCCACAATAAGCCTTTCCTCCATCTAAGCTCATTCACTTAGGTGATTTTTTGTCACAGTGAAGGCAAACTGACTAATAAAATGCCATCTATAGTAAGAATCATTAGAGGTTCCTCCTCCAGAACCCACTTAGTAGCCAGAAGGGTCAGTAATGTTTTTGAAATTCAGCCCCTCTTAGTAGCCATGACGCCTAAGTCTTTGTAGGCTTCTTTAGCTACTAGCACAAAAATGCTACCCAAATATCTACCTTGTTGGGCTGCGGTTGTGGTTCAGTGGTAAAATGCTTACCTAGCATGTGTGAGGCACTGGTTTCAATCCTCAGCACCACATAAAAAATAAGTAAATAAAATAAATGGTATTGTGTCCATCAACAACTGAAATATTAATGATGATGATGGTGGTGGTAATACTCTTATCTTCATGCTCCTTATATTCATATTAATTTATTGAAGTAAATGTACCAAACATTTCTTTTTATTAATATTTCTTTTTTAATTATTTCTTTCCTAAGTGATTAAATATTTGGTAGAATTCACCAGTTAAACCATCTCGGCCTGAAGTTTTGTGAGAACATTTTTTTTCTTTTTTTTAATGTAAGTTTTTTAATTTATATATGACAGCAGAATGCATTACAATTCTTATTACATATATAGAGCACAATTTTTCATATCTCTGGTTGTATACATAGTATATTCATACCAATTCGTGTCTTCATACATGTACTTAGGATAGTAATGATCATCACATTCCACCATCATTAATTACTCCATGTCCCCTCCCTTCCCTTCCCACCCCTCTGCCCTATCTAGAGTTCGTCTATTCCCCCCATGCTCCCTCTCCCTCCCCAACTATGAATCAGCCTCCTTATATCAAAGAAAACATTCAGAATTTGTTTTTTGGGGGGATTAGCTAACTTCACTTAGCATGATCTTCTCTACTCCATCCATTTACCTGCAAATGCCATGAGTTTATTCTCTTTTATTGCTGAGTAATTAAAATGATCTATGAGTTAATATTTCTTTTTTTAGTTGTCGTTGGACACAATACCTTCATTTTATTTATTTATTTTTATGTGGTGCTGAGGATTGAACCCAGGGCCTTGCACTGCTAGCTGAGCGCTCTACCACTGAGCCACAATCCCAGCAATAAATCCTCAAACATTTATTGCTATAGTTCAAAAAGAAATGCTTTTAATTATATTCTGAAATATATATTCTGATGACAAATTTCCAAAATGTACTTAATTCAAGAAGCACTGTAGGAAACTTTTATTATAAACACCTTCAAATACATATTTTAAGTGAGATTCCCTGGTCCTCTCACACTGAGAGGAATTTATTCCTGAGCCAATAGAGCCTATGCCATAGCCTCTCTTAGACTTTGCCCTCCAAGTTCACTCAGGCTAAATCAACAGCCCACCCTCTACTGATGGACTGCATTTCATTACTGCCCGGTTTTCAAGTGCCTTTTTAGCATTAGGAATATGTCTGTGTGGATGTGAAGAGCTAGCTTGATCATTGTGAATGAACTAGTGGACTATCTTAATGACAGGTTGGAGGGTCAGTTAGTGGGGCCTGATAGATCAGCTGTACACGAGAATGAATGCATGTTGGCTTTTCTGCAATTTTATCTGCAGACGGTCCTACATACACCAGCCTCTCCAGATCCATTCAGAACGTAAAGGCAAGGTGAAAGGAAATCCATATGTGTATGCTCTTTGTAATGAGTAATCCTTTATGAGCAAATAATTTTATTCCCCTAGAATTATAATTGAATTAGAAGGCAGAGCTTCATTGTCCTATTCAAAGAGAAGCAATCTGTCTTGACTCAAAATGGCTTCTTACCCAAAGCCACCAAATTTCTGACGCTATGTGAAACAAAGGTGCATCTGATACCCTAGCTGCTGTGTCTCACTTGTAAAATTCTCATCTGTGATCATAATAGGATATTGATTAGTTCAGATGCCATACAAAACTGAATTGCATTTCTTGGTGGAGCACTAAAGGTCACTGTTTGATTACTCAATAACTTTTCAAATACAAGAAATGCTATTTAAAAGTATGCTTAAATGATTGGGCTGTGCTGAAAGAGGAATATGGTACATTTTTCACAGTTAGATGGCACTTCTTTTATAAACATTTAGATGTTAAATTCACACATCATCATTTACATATTCAGGTTTAACATTCCTCAATACTTCATGTATTACTACATAAGCCATGAAATTAAATTATGAATGCAATATTTACATTCCATATGATATCTAATTTATGAAACACATAATTCACTTAGTTTTTAGGCGTTAATTGCATTTGTCACTGGAGCCATCTTCCTTAAAAGTATTTATTTTCTGAGATCAAAATATCTGAGATTATCAAAAATTTAAAAACAGAATTATGTAAAGAAGGTAATAATCACCTATAATTCTAATATTCTGGTTATCTTTTTTTTACTTATAAAAACATTACAAAATCTTTTCATGTTATTATATTAACTACAAGCTCTAAAATTATGATCATTGGATAGAAGTTTTTTGAAATTCTTTCTCTTAAATTGGGAATTTACTTTTATGAATGTTAAATATTATTGGAAAACTTATTTTTAATGGCTACACAATATTCTAAATTATGGACACACCACAATATGTTTAGCTGTCAGTTTGCAAACATAAAAAGTCCTCAAATTATCTTGACCACATGATCACGGTTGGTCAGAATCTCATATGATATCCAATGGAGTTGCACCTGATCCTATTACCTTTCCTCACGTTATTACCATGTCCCTTTACCCACTTTCTGTTTGGCATTCCTCCTTTCTCTCTATCCACTGGCACCCTGACCCCAGACTGACTCTCACTATTTGCCCTGACAAATATTCCCTTTGCAGACTTGATTATCCTCAGGCTGATTTGACCAAATAAAAACATCCCACTGGCACGGTTGCAAGGCCAGGCTCACAGTGTCCTAGCACACTGCTAGGACTCAAAAAGACGGGACAGGTAGGAGGCAGGTCAGGGAAGGCAGACAGCAACCCAGATTCAGAGGGAGGAGTGTTTGATCATGAAGAGTGAATTAAAATGGTACAGAAATAGGTAGAAGACCACGGGGCTATGGAGAAGTAACAGAAATAGGGTGTGACACGTGAGAATAGGGTAGAAGACAAGTCAGAAGAGAACCAGTGTGGAGGTGGACTGGCAGCATTCCTGGACTGCACAGCAAAAGCATCTCGGATGACCCTCCCTGGCCTGTGAAACCATCCACTGGACAAAAGAGACCGCTTTCACAGTCATTATTTTACTTAGGGTTTTGATAACATGATATCTAGTGGGCCCTCCATGTCCTTGAGTTCAACATTTGCAGGGTCAACCAATAGCAGATCAAAAGTATTTTTAAAAAGTTGTATCTGCACTGAATGTGTGCAGATTCTTTTCTTGACAATAGTTTCCTAAATTATATCACAACTATTAACAAAGCACTTATATTTTATTAGGTATCACAGACAATCTAGAGGTGGCTAAAAGTATACAAGAGGATTGCGTAGGTATAGGAAAGTATATATAATTCTATGCACCAAACTTGAGCATCCATAGATTTTGATATCCACGGGGGAGGAGGGCTTTGGAACCAATCTGTCAGGGACACAAGAGACAGTTGCATCTGCTAATTTAGATTAGATGCACCTTTGAAGGAGTAATAACATTGTTCCAAGAAGACAGACTGCTTTTCTGTCTGCCTCAGAAGCACTAAGAAGATTGGAGTGCTCGATTCAGGTCTAGAGTCAGGTTTTTTAAGAGGTCGATAGACATTGCAAGATGATCAGCTCAGGGAACAGAACCTAAAACACAATCAACCATAGAAAGGGAAAAAGAAAGCTTGGAGAATAGGACTAGTAGGTGACCTAATGAGTGACTCCTTTTGAAGGCAGGTCGAGTAGAAGAGAATCGTACTGACTCTGTTTAACCTCAAAGAAAAGAGTCACAGGGACAAGGAGCAACCTTTTCAGGATGACAGACTTGGACGTATTCACAGAAAACCTCCTAAGCAGTGGAAGTTCCTGAACTCATGACTGGTTCATCTTCCTGAAGAGTCTTTCAACACTGAAGAAATGTATAAGTCGACATTGGTGATACTGTTGTGGAGATTCACACGTCTGCTCACTGATGGAGTTAGGTCATCTTTCAGTTCCCTGCCAACCTGTCATACCATAATTTTGTGCAGATCTTTATCCAGATCAAGCATGACAGGTAAACACAAATTTGTATTTATGTGACTAGAATGGCTTTAACAAATGTTTTAAGTTTTTCAACTATTTTAGTTTTCATACTATGAAAAATTTTACTTGGATCTTTTATAGGAAAACACCTATAATACTGGTACATTTATTATTATTATTATTATTATTATTATTATTATTGAAAAACAAAACATATGGTTCAAATCTGAAGATTGGTATTGGTTTTCTGAAGAAATTTCACTTTCTATTAAGGGTGAAGATAGATCGATGCAATTGGCCCTCCTCATGGAGTGGCTGATGCTCACAATGTATATGTGGCAATTACCTGCAAGAGCAACCTTGAAGGCACATAGCAAGACATCTAAAGGAGCCCAGGGGAGGGAGAAAAAAAAATGGTGGTGGAATTATCTGAATTAGGTCTTTGAAGCATGGACAAGGACCAACTGAATGAAAATTGGTGAAGACGTCAAGAAAGAAGTTCTGGCTAGGACTAAAGATTGCTAAGGAGAAGCAGCAGAGAGTATGTCAGGGCCATCTCTAGATTAGCAGAGCAAAACTGCCACTTAAGGAGAAGCATGAGCGCTCAAGTTAGTGAGAGGCACGGTCAGATAGAAGAGGGCCGCGTACCATTCCAAGAAACTAGCATTTTTATGCCTTACGCACTGATAAGCCATTCACGTGAGAAAAAGAGAAATGATGTTAGCTTCAGGGCTGTTATTTTTGTAAGGATCATGAAATACAGATTCAAATGAACCAAGAATAAGGACAAAGAGACCTATTAAAAGACTACTCTATGGCTTTGAGAAAGATCTTGAAATTCTACACTGGGCAGTGGCCATCTTTATGGAGAAAAAGTGAAAGAATTAAAAATTCTTTTGAAAGTAAAATACTTTGCAAATAGTATGAACTGATAATATTAAACAATAGAGAGATAGATGGAAGGGTCATTAATGTCTCCAAATTCCATCCTTGGGTAACCCCGTTAGATCCACTACCTGAGATGGGGAGCCCAAGATGAAAGGTGCATTTTAGGAAAGGAAGCGGATTTATCCCACTTTGGTTTTATTAACTTTCAGGTACTCTCAGCCCTTTAAATAGTCATGGCAGGAAAACGATGGGTATGAAGATTTGTATCTCAGGAAAATGATTCGATTTGGAAGTATAAATTAAATTTTATCTGTGTGGATATATATACTAGCTAAAGCCATGAGTCTCTTTAAGGGGAAGAGGATGAAAAAAGGAAGTGGGGGTTAGGACAAAAATCAAACGAAATGCCGTGTTTAAAATGTGAGACAAGCTCTCAAAGGAATAGGGAACAGGTGGTGGGAGAAGTAGGAGAATCCAGATGTGAGCTGTAACATCTAGGGAACAGCAAGCATCACCAACCGCGGGAGATGAAGCCAAGGGTCCAGAAGGATGAGCTAAAAGTGCCCACTGAGTCTGAGAACTCAGAAGCAGCAGCGTGGCTGCCTTGTCCACAGACTGGAAAGCAGGGATAACACAATCCCTTCTCCTCTGCCCACATTAGAGGAGGTTAGATGAGAAAAAAGAGCAGAGAAAGGATATAGCCGAGAAGGAAAAGCAAGGTCAAGGAAGAGTGGCATCTGTATTGCTTAGCCTTCTGTCTCAGGATGGGAAGGATTTCAATGTGTCCTTTTGTGCTGAAGAGTAAGACTGCAGAGCAGGAGGGTTGAGGCAAGGAAGAGAGCATGACCAGGGGCACAGAAGGTGGCGCTGGCCTTGAAGAGGAGGAGGGAGACCACACCTTCCCCGGTCCTGCCCTCTGCCCTCTAATCCAGCCACCTACTCATTACAGGTCGATTTCTTTAAGTGTGTTGGGGCACTGATAAAGAATTAATTTTGTCCTTTCCTTTGATCATTATCTGGTGCTGATATAGTGTTTAAATTTATTACATACCTACATTCTTAGCTATAAGTCATTTAATTCAGATTGTTAAAAATCTTACTTTTTACTTAGAGTAAGATTGAAAAAAAAAACAACTCTAAGTTCTACTTTTTTTAGTCTCTCTCTATTTTTTCTCTTATCACATTAAATTCTTGGGCTTTGTTCCTTTCACTTTCAGGGAGGTGAAGTTGCAAAAACAGATTGTTCCCAAGATTAATTACACAATGATGGTGAGCTGTTCACATACAATAAATATGTAAAACGGTGAGAAGAATAAAATAAGTTGACCAGAAAATCCTAATGCAGCTAGTCGATGCCTTATCATTGATAACTAAAAATATCTATACTGTAAAGACAGAATGCTGAGCCCATTACTTTCGGTTTGAGAATATTCTCCCACATGGATATCAAAATCCAAGTTTTATGAAATTCAAGAATGAAAGCTTCTGCAGCACAACTCACAATTGTCAAATTATGAAACCAGTCTAGATACCCATCAATGAATGAATAAAGAAAATGTGATCTATATCAATGGAGTTTTATTCATTATAAAGAAGAAATCATGGTCATTTGCAAGAACGTGGGTGGAACTTGAGAGCATTTGTTAAGAGAAAAAAAAAACAAACTCAGAAAGTCAAGGGATATTTGTTTTCTGTTATATGTGGAAGCTAGAGAGGAGAAGAGGAAAGAAAAGTTGGATGGGGGGAATCTCATGGAAATAGAAGGGAGACCAATAGAGTAGAGAAACCAGAACATTATTATATCGTGTGCATGTATAAATATGTAACAACAAATCCCTCTTTATGTATAATTATAATATAGCAATAAAATTACAGACAATAAAGCAATAAAAACGTCTGTATAGAAATCTGTATGATGACTAGAATGGATCATTGACTTAAAAAAAAAATCCAAGTAAGCACACTCACATTTAGGTAAAGGCTCCAACCATAACCAAAAAGAAGAGGATTTCATTACGCAGCATGTGCACATCCCAATGGACATATTTCATAGGGTTGATTTTGTCATTTAGTGTCTAGCATAAATAAGGCAATGCTGTTTCAGTTCATCCTGACTCTTTGGTTGGTAGTATTCATATATTCTAAGATAAAGGACTTGTACCTTAAGAGCAAGACGCAAAAGGTCTAGTATTACTGACAAGAGTTATTGGAACTTGGTAGAACCACTAAAGCTATAGTCTTTGTAATTTGTGAATGCAGTAGAAAACACCATGTCTTCTAAAATTGGCCTTCTACCCAGCTAGGATAGTCAGATAAGAATTCCTTTATTTTATCATTTTAATAGTATTTTAATTATATTAGTCATACATAGATTTAATTTTCTAATAGTTTTTTTACTTTAAAAAAGTCCCCCATCAATTCACATGTACACTTAAACTCATTTCAAACCAATGAATTTCACTATTGGGTTTTCACTTCGTCCTTTGAAGTTGTATAATTAGACGGTTGTAATGATTTTCTCTCTATAATGATGCAGTGTCCTGTGATTCTTATTACCTTTTCTCTCTTCTCTGCGTTTGTATATAACTCTTTTTGGTTTGGTTTTGTAAGCTTTTGGCTAGACCCATCCAGTAGTTTGGCAGAATTTTTTCTTACATAGTTGCAAATAATCTGTTGCTTGTGTAAATAAGATGCCTTCCCACAATAATGTGTACCTTTTAATCCCATGACCATATGTGAAATTCAGTTTTCCCTGGAAGAAAACATGGGCATCTACAAGGGGAAGTCTGCGACCAATATGAGAACAAATGACCCAGAAGCCTCCTCACAGCAGGTGTGCCACCATGCCAGAAACGTGTCACCAGATCTCCTCCCTCTCCGCTCTCCCAAACTGACTCTAAATGTCAACCCTTTGTGTAGGGACTTTGACACGATCCTAGTCTCATCTGAATAAAGATGTTTTGCCAATAAATTGACGAGGAAGATGCTGAGTACCGCAGGATAATTGTATAAGGACACAGATATTTTTTTTTTATATCATCATGCAAATGAAATGATTTTCAGTTTGTATATTTTCCCTTTTCATTCGAGTATTTTCAAAATACCTCTTATTCATGCCTGACGTTTCCTGAGCAGACAGACAGTTCACACATCTTTTTGTCATGATAATTATCATAGACGATATAACAATATTTATAAATTTATCTTTCGACAGGACTGTGAGCTCCATGAGCAGTGCAAGGTGGTGGCTTATTGTTCTTTGTCTATTCATCAACCAACCCAAGGGACAATGTTTAACCACCACCTCTGCCCCTCCTTAGAATTCCAGCTCCAGGAATTGGAGAGAGTTGGCAGAAAACCCACCCCTAGAAGCGGGATAAGCCAATGGGAAAGTCCCAGAAATGGGAATGTCTCAGAAACAGCCAGAGAGAAATGGAACCAGACTGCAGCCATCAGCCACGTTCAAGGAGAAATAAGATCTAAAGCCCGAGAGAAACCATCTGTTTGTCCATTGCAAAGCACAGAACCAACAGCAGGAGCCATACAAGAGGGCAAAAATCAGTAAATGCAGCATGGAAAATGATGAGAGGCAAAGAGTACATGAAAGGAGAGGATCAAAGAATGTGGACACCTAGAGTGGAGGCTGACTGGGGAAGCTCTCCTTATTCATGTTGTCACAGTGGGGAGAACAAGAACTTCCCGTGGTGATGCTCACACACACATGGGGACACGTCCTGGTGGAAGAAGCTGTGAATTCCCTGCTCATGATAAGACACATAAGACCAACTGGTGCATTTTATGGGGCCTTCGGTGTTATTCTTTGTCTTATCCAAGTCCAGGACCTTTCCATTTTTATTAATGAGATGTTGGTGATAATAGCAGCCACCATAATATAAGCCTTTTTGCCCAAGCTGCCGTGGACATGAGATATAAACCTAGTAGCATTCCACATGAATTTGGAAGAAAGTGCCTTATAGAGAGTAGAGAATGAATCAATCGCTGCCAATTGGATTTGGAAATTTAGAAAGCACCGACAAGTGTATCAGTAAGTAAAATGTCGACAAATACATATACGAGTGCCAAAATGTCCATGAGGGTACCATCAAGGGAGGGCATTTACGAGTCTGAAGCACACAAAGGTAGCCAAGCCAGAGGCAGGTTGCCAGCCAGAGACCTGCTGTCACTCCCCCGGGAGGGCTCTGGGTGTTCTGTGAGCTCTGCTGGGTTGATTGATGAGGGCTCTGCTGGAGAAGGCAGTGGGAATCCAGGAGCTGTTTGAATAACAGGTGGGAGGATTTTCACAACAAGGTGCATCCCACACAGAGAAGCTCAGAGAGCACAGGTCAGAGTGGGAGGAGGAGACCTAAGAGCTCACCTAAAAGGAACCAAGGCAACGGGGAGGGGAGACACTGCCCTGTGTAAAGCTAAAATGCCATCAGATATTTCTATTACGCCAAGAAAATAGATAAAGTATTACAGATGGCCGAGTCCAGATGTTTGTGATTAGCACAGTCTCTGCTCTTATTGTCCTGGATTCCGCTCTGTTGTAGGTAAACCTGGGCAGTTTGGGCTCTCATTAGCATTATACCATTTATGCATACAGAGAAGCTTATTAAGCTACTTAGATGTTACTCCCAGATCTTAGATCTTGCGAGCCGTTTGCACAGAGTGATGATTTGATGTTTCTTAACTAGGTAATGGGATTACTACATTTCGAAATGGCCCCTTTGGGATAACCCTTGTGCCGTTTCCTGTTTCCTGTCAGTATGGTTTAACCTATATGTTGAAGAGAAGGGTTGCAGCAGGTTGGAATATTTAAAAGTAAAGCAAGTTTGTTTAATTGCATTAACGTAATTGCTACCTGCAGCAGAGAAGGCACCAGGGGTGCTCTGGTTTTTGTTTTGTTTTGTTGTTCATTTTTTTTTTTACTGCAGAAACCTGGAAAAGCTGATTTTTGTCACTTGCTTTATCATTTTTCAATGCTTTCCAGACAGACGTAATTTATAAAACCTTGGAAAACCTAATGTCCATTTGTGACGAAGATACTGAACTCGCTTCCTATTTGCTAGGTCCTGCTTTTCCATCTTTTTGCATTCCTTTAATGAGCAGGGGATTATTTTCAATTAATGATAGCCAATCACGACAGTGGGGAATATACACTTGTAAAATTATGACAAATAGCCACACACCGTGTGCTCAGAGTGTACAAATTACACCATAAGCAGAAAGTAGTTATGCTTGATTGGAGCAATTAAATGTTTTCTTTAAAAAAAAAAAAACTCCAGTGAGAATATTTTAGAAAATGGCTTTTTAATCATCTGTAGAACTGCTAAAATTACTGTCTCATAATAGTTTTAAAGTACGCCATGTTTAGAATTAACTGTAATCCCTTCGCATAGCCATGGGATTCTTCCCCCAGAAACCTGTTTACTTGAAACTTATTTTTAATCACAGACTTAACATCAACTCAATCTCATTCTAAGTGAAAATGACAATATTTTTTAAAACTGGGAAAAGAGACATTTGGCTTCCAGGAATGAGTAGCACCCAAAAAAGAAAATCCAAAACAAGTTTTCCTTGTCACCTTGCAGTTGGACAGTTGGCTGGGGTTTCGGGGAAGTTCTAAGACCCTCCTACAGAAAATCCAGATTAGCCTATAGGGCCAATATAGAAAATAAGGAAGTAACAAGGTTTCATCTGAGAATAGATTGTATGCAACCTGAGCCCTGTGAGGAAAAAGAGCTAGAAAAGAGGAGATGTTTGAATTTGTGTTTGTGTGTGTGTGTGTGTGTGTGTGTGTGTGTGTGAGAGAGAGAGAGAGAAAAAGAGAGAGAGAGAGAGAGAGAGAGAGAGAGAGAGAGAGAGAAGGGGGAATCTGTGTATCTTTGTTTGGCAAGGAGCAGAGAGAAGAAAAGGAAGAAAGAGATAAGGCTATAAAGAGATGAGACCAATAAGATATCTGTTGTTCCAACAGGACCCAGAAATAAAATCTCTACTAAGATTAGGCCACTTTTCTGCTCAGCTTTGCACTTTGGGAAAGCCCAGTTGTCTTAGTTCACTTTCGGTTGCTACAACAGAATGCATGAGACTGACTGTTTTACAAAGAATAAAGGTTTATTTTGGCTACAGTTGTGGAGGCTGGGAAGTCCAAGAGTAAGGTGTCAGCATTTGCTTTTGTTCTGGCAAGGGCAAGGGGGTGCAAGCAGAAGAGAGATAAGGAGGCCAAACTCACATAAGAACCAATCCATCCCCATGAGAAAAGCATTGATGCATTCAAAATTCATTAATTCATCCATGTCCATTCTGTTCTCTGAAGACCCAAATGCCTTTCACAGGCCTACTATCTCTCATCATTGTCCCAGTGTCAATTAAATTTCAACGTGAATTTTAGAGGAGAAAAACTATATATGACCCATAGGATTAAGGAATCTGCCTGAATGGAGGCCACAGTGCCTGGAGGAATGTCAAGGGACACTAGGAAACAAAATGCATTTGGGGAATAGAGAGCACACTCTGAAAGAAATAAAGAGAGAGAGAGAGAGAGAGAGAGAGAGAGAGAGAGAGAGAGAGAGAGAGAGAGAGAGATCACCTACAGGGTGCAGACTGCATCCAGACCAGCACGGGGCTAGTCCCCATCATCTTCCAGATACAGTTATTGCAACTTTGCAAGTCTGCTGAGTATCTTCATCAAGAAATGGATGCAGACAACAGCAATATTTAGCTAAACAATGTCAGCAACATTTTATTCCCATGGCCACAGACTAATAAGCTCTGACAATATTTGTTTTTTCTAAGTTTATAAATTTGAGAAAACTTTTGTAACAATCCATCTTTTTTTCTAGTGGAGTCCTGGGGTCTCATGTTAAAACTGAATGCAGAAATTTACCATGTGAACATCTATGCCAGAGACTTTTGTATTAGAATTTTGGCCACTCTGACCAAATGCTTTCTGAAGTACTTCATGTAGACAATTATTTTAAGAGACCTGTATTTTTTAAGGACTTACTGAAAGATAGGCATTATTTTAGCATATCCATTCTTGACAACAAATGGTTGCACAATAACTTTGAAAACAAGGAAACTAAGACTCATTGAAGGCAAATGAGTTGGTCCTGATAAGAAAAACCTAATATTGGATAGGCACCTGCACTGAAATCAGCTCCATCTAATGTCAGAAAACAAATTAGTAATCAGAAGGCATTCCCTCTGGCTTGATAAAATACTACCACTTTTTATTTAGGGAGAAAGTATTATCATGAATGTAAATTTTAAGAGAAAAAAAAAATGAAGCACTTAACCTAATTTTACCTTAGCAAAGCACCCAATAAAATATAAAAGTTTTCTCACTGCCTTACCATAGCTGACACACTGATTCAACACCAGGGCTCCTCGTTGCGCATAACACTAAATTATGTGAATTTTCATAATTTGATTTACAATTCATAACACTACTTTAGTGGTGCAAGATTCATTTAATTGATTAAAGGCATACTAAGTAAAATAAGTATCTTACTTTTTTATAATAGCTATCTTAACCTTCAATATTTGGTGGTTTATACACTGATTATTTTTAGGTTTTGTATATCTCTTCCCATGAACATAAGTCTTCTCAAATAACCCCTACCTCCTGTTTCACCCAGGATTATAGGGCCTCTGGGGAAAATCTACAGTGGTTTTATTATGAGTGCAATAGTTTGGATTTTGAATATTCTCCAAAGGCCCATAGGCTGAAGGCTTGCCCCCCACCCATCATGGTGCTACTGAGAGGTGGTGGAACCTTTAAGAGGTGGGCCTAGCAGAAGGGAGTCAGGTCATGGGGGGGTATGTCCTTAGATAGAATAAAGGGACCTGTGTCCCTTCCTGTCACTCTCCCTTTGCTTTCTAGTTCCCATGACATGAATATGAATAGGCTTCCTCTCTCACATGCCCCCTTGTCTCACCACAGGCCCAAAAGCAATACCTCTAAAATTGTGATTCAAAATAAACCTTTCTTCTTTTCAACTTGATGCATCTCAGATATTTTATCACAGAGATGAGAAGCTAGCAAACAGAGTGATGTTCCTTATTCCTTACTGTTCAGGTATTCCTTACCTTTTCGAGACAATATTATTTGAAGGGATGTGCCTATTGTAGAGCTACTAGTCTGACTTATTTTACATGAAGGGAACGGGTTTCTCTCACCAAAAGAACATCTAAATATAATCAGCTTAGGAATGGTGATTTACTTTATGGAATAGAAATCAATTTTCATGGCCTTAAATTCAGACAGTGCTATTTCCAAAGTCCATGAAGTAAAAAGTCAGGCCAACTAGTATAAGTTACAAAAATAAATTTCTTCTTTTTCTTTTGTTGGTTCCTTTACTTTAAGCATCCTTAGAACTGTAGGCTTCCCAGTTAAGCCATAGTCCCCATAATACATTAATAGAAAGGCATCCATTTGCCTAGATTTAAGTGGGTCTATCACTTGAAACAGAATTAGAGAAATGTACTAAACAGATAACTTTTACTCTTCTGAATAAAGATACTTGATCAAATTAAATGTAATCTCTTTATCTACTGAAAACCCAGAAATCTAAACCAGGGTAGATATTAGCATTAAGACAACAAAACACAAAATTTATAAAGTAGCAAATGGCCAAATATTCTATAATCCTCAGTTCTATTTCCCAGTTCTCATTTGCATACTTAATTGTTTCCAATAAGACCTCTTTGTAGTAGAAATAGACAGACAACGTGTGTGAGCGCACTGATGTGTGGTATCATCTGAAACCCACACAGGATCTGTGTCTACCTGCTGTGCTTAATTTCAGTATACATTTCTATGATTAATTTTGTTTTTCTTCAGCACATCAAACTGTTCTAAGTCGTTTGTGTTTTGCATTTTATGCTGTGGATTAAAGTAGACATGTGATTCTTAAGAACTGAGCTTTTTTTGGAATTTGAATTCTAAAGACTCTCCACCACAGAAGATTAAAGAGCCAGGTTTTTTACTGGAGATTCATAATAATACACATGTACACACCTGAAATCTGTCAAGAGAATTCAGGGAATAAGTGAGGCAATCATAAGTGAGGGAATAAGTGTTGGAAAAATTGGTCACTTATTTTTACTAGTATCTGATAGATGCTTTTAAATTTCCTTTTTAAAATTATAGTAAGAGAAGTAACAACCCAAACAAACTGATAGGATCAGCAGTACCTACAATTTTGTGGCCAGTAAGTAGGCACAAATATTTCCATATATTGTTACAAATATCCTGGAAAATGTCTTAAGTGCGTCACTCCTCTGACATAAAATTAGTTATTAGATCCACCACTCAATCTTGCTATTTAATAAACTGATAAGTATGTGCATAAATTAAATTTACTTAATAAACCGATAAGCATGTGCTATATCAAAATCCCTTATGTTGATGACTTTAATATAATCAGTTTCATTAACATTCATATGTTTTATTTTGTAATTAAAAAATGTTATTCCAAGATTGGATCCATAGGCTACATCATATTACCCAGGAAATACATAAAAAGAGCTGAAACACCTGACTGTGGATTATGTAAAAGTTTGTATCGCTAAGAAGATACTTTAGCCTCAAAATAGAAAAATAAATTTCACTTTCTAGTCTCCATATCATAGCTATATTTTTTCAAAAACATTTTCATTTCTATAAGATGTATCAATATATTATCTTTATATTCCATTTGTATTAATATATTATCTTTGTATTCCACCTATTGGGTACTGAGCCAGTTCTCATAGAATGATATAATGTACAGTCCCTCATCTCAAAGACATTGCAATCAAGCTAACCTGACTAGACTATCACTTACAAAACAAACAGAGAAAAATAATGTTCTACATACTCAGGTGGTAACAATCAGCACAAATGAAGAGTTCAGAAAATTTTAAAAGACAAATGTATGGACCCCAGGTATTGAGTAAGCTTGAATGAACGGGCGAAGCTTGTGCTGGGAACTGAGGTTGAGTTAGACAGTCCTCTCAGCTGGAGAGACAGGAGCAGTAGAGATGGACAGGAATGGCCACCTCTGTCATCTCATCCTGCTTTGTCTTCCATCATAGCACTTGAAAAATATCTGGCATGTTTTTATTTACCCAATTATGTCTCCAATGAATATACAAAGTCAGGAATTTATTTTTTTTTTCTTTTTTTTTTTTTTTATTGGTTGTTCAAAACATTACAGAGCTCAAGACATATCATCTTTCATACATTCGACTCAATTGGGTTTTGAACTCCCCAAATACATAATACAGACTCACTTCTGTTACATACTCACATTTTTACATAATGGCATATTAGTGACTGTTGTATTCTGCTACCTTTCCTATCCCCTACTATCCCCCCTCCCCTCCCCTCCCCTCCCAACATCCCTCTCTACCTCCTCTGCTGTTGTTCAATTCTCTCCCCTTTTTTTCCCCCCACCCCCTTGCCCCTCATAACCTCTTATTATTTTGTGTATCACTGAAGGTCTCCTACCATTTCCATATGTTTTCCCTTCTCTCTTCCTTTCTCTCCCCCCATTCGTCTTAGTTTACTGTTAGTCTTTTCCTCATGCTCTTCCTTCCTGTTCTATTCTTAGTGGCTCTCTTTATATCAAAGAAGACATTTGACATTTGTTTTTTAGGGCTTGGCTAGCTTCACTTAGCATAATCTGCTCTAATGCCATCCATTTCCCTGCAAATTCTATGATTTTGTCGTTTCTTAGTGCTGCATAATACTCCATTGTGTATAGCTGCCACAATTTTTTTATCCACTCATCTATTGAAGGGCATCTAGGTTGGTTCCACAGTCTAGCTATTGTGAATTGTGCTGCTATAATCATTGATGTGGCCGTATCCGTATAGTGTGCTCTTTTAAGGTCCTCAGGGAATAATAGTCCAAGAAGGGCAACTTTACAGCACAAAATAGAATAGTGCCTGTTGCATAGGAGAAGTTTGGTGAACATTTGTAGAACGAAGAAATAGCAGGAATAAATGAGGAAAGGAGGTATGGTGGAAAGAGATAGTGAGAAAAAGGTGGAGAGGTAGTGCCCTTGTGAGCTGAGTGGAGCAAAGCATGCTGGAAGAAGGCAAAATAAAATGCCTGTAACAGAATTAATCCCTACAGTCAGTAACCGGGAGCCAATCTGAGTAGGCAATCTAGGTGGCATTGTAGCAACGAGCTAATTCACATTAAACTACCTAATTTAGGGTCTGAGAACATAGCCAGGACTCAAGAAATGTTAGCTCTTCCTTCTTAGTATTTACACGTTTGAAAGATCCAGCCTCAGTTTAATTTCAAGAAATGTATTTGTAAGTTTCAGAAAAATGTAAGTAAACACACGTTTCCTTAGAAAATCTTTACCATTTATAGTCTCCATAATTTGATTATGCTGTGACAATGCATGTTGGTTTGTAGAGTTTCTTAGGTTCCCATAAATAGCTTTTTCAATATTTCATTGAACGCTTATTAAGAATTAGCACAATTCTTAGTTCTTCTTAGAGGTTCAACGTGCTCAGAGAAATTCAATTTAATAAAATGTTGAAGTTGTAGAAATCCTAGGTATTATCCAATCAAATCCATTAATTTTCCCAGGTTAAATACAATCTCCAAGAACTATGACATTTGTTCACCTAGATGGAAACTTCCTGGATTCTCAGAATTGCTCTTTGCCCCACATTCTTGGCTAATAAGTGACTTTGTTCTAATGCTAGCTCAAAATGGTGCTATTTTAGGTACCTGTGTAGTGTCATGCCTGGCATATATAAGTGTTCCATGAACATTTTTAAATGAAAGAAAAGAAGATAAGGAGAGAGGGAGTGTGCAAGGAAGGAAGGAGAATAAATGAATAAATGGACAGATGGATAGATGCACCACCTTTAATAAATTTTTTTTTTTGTGTGTGTGTAAGATCATGGGTCCACTCTACTATAGAATTTACCATCTCTCCTCTAAGTGTTTGAAACCATAGGAGCTAGCAATGAATCCAAAAATTTTCTTCTCACATTACTTTATAAAGAAGAGGATTGCATTTTTTGACTTTTGAAATTAAACAGATATTCATAAATATCTACAAAGAAACACGTACATCATTAAGATTTAAGTTGTAGGAATTATAATGTATAGGATCTTTGTATGGGCGAAAGGTCATGAATTCAGAATTTAAAAGTTCTAAATGTCTCTAATAGCTCCATTTATTTTACTCTCTTACCCCAGTTCTGTCACTACAGAAAAGAGATTATACCAATTTGTTCATTACTGGTGACACAGGATTATTTTGAGACTCAAGCAAGGTGATGCTTGGGAAATTGCTTAAAGTGGGACATGCTATACATATGAAGAGTAGCTGTTGCTATTTATAATGTCCCAACATACCAAATAATGACCCCAGGCTATGTGCCAAGATTAACCTTGTATCTGGCAGAATTTCATAAATAATTGTCCCTCAGTAGACCCTAGAACAGTGAACTAATGTTAATTATTTGTATTGTTCTCTAAGAGGGACTTAACATCTCACCCAAGTCTCCCTTCTGGACTCTTAAGCACATAATAAAAATTACTAACGATGACAAGAGGAAGTGTTTGGCATTAATTCTAAAACTTGGAAACTTAAACCAAAAGGAAAATTCTAGTATGTGAGAACAGTGACTTGCAAACCTCGGGTTTCCTTCAAAGGAAACATGGATGTATTTCATCTATTACTGTTTGACCTTGGGCAGTCTTGATTATGTAGGATCTTGGATGTGAAGGACAGATAGGGGCAGTGTGTGTGGTAGGGATCTCCTGTAAATGCCCGCATCCTGCTACCAGACTTGCAGTCTACCTTCCACCCTTCATCATGTTAACTTCATGATAGAAAGTGGCTACGATACAGGGCACACATGGTGACAACCCTCAGACTTGAAAGTGCCAATCTCCCAAATGAGGTGCTTTGTCAGATTAAAGAAATTAATATTCTATCAAAGAAGATGGTATACTTACCCTTTCTGGGTCTTCAAAGAATAAAGAATCAAATAAAC
Source organism: Ictidomys tridecemlineatus (assembly GCF_052094955.1). NCBI lineage: Eukaryota > Metazoa > Chordata > Mammalia > Rodentia > Sciuridae > Ictidomys > Ictidomys tridecemlineatus. The sequence continues at coordinate 142,172,438 of NC_135484.1, forward strand.
ATTGGAAGATTTTAAAAGGCTAATCAACAAACGTATAAATCAGATTTTCTCTTCAAGGTCTTTTCTCCATCCAGGGCAGAGTTGGGCGCTAGAGCAATTACAGCCCTTTATGTGCCTGTGTACCGGCGCGCATGCGCACATGTGTGACAGGCATTGAAAAATTTACAACTGCCGGTCTTCTGATGAATGAAAGCATTACAATAGCAGATGTAGAGAACAGGGCTAGAAAGTGAAAAGCTAAGCAGTGCCTTGGAGCACCAGGAAATGGGGCCAGCATGGAGAAAGCCATCAAGGTGCCTGGACTGAGAATGTTTTCATGTACAATAAAGCACTTTGATAGCTGTATTTAAAAAAAAAAAAGGGTAATGTTTGCAAGTGTTTCCCAAAAGCCTCACTGAAATACCTCCAGCAGCTAACAGAGGAAAGGGTCAGTCGTCAGCAACAGTGTGGAGAAAAGGTGCTAAACGACTCTGGAAATAGCACAGTAAGTGAGAAGCATCACCGTGGTGTGGGGCTACAGACTGAACCAGCCAAATCCAGGAGAAAGATGAAGCTCATCCTTTGGGGGTAATGAACGATCGATCCAGAAACAACCCTTATCTCTGCTTCAACCTTCTTAACTGCTGCAGGAGACTTTTGCCCTTTGCCCTCTGAGCTCAGATACTCCTCAGTCCTGACCCCTCAATTTGCAACTGTGACCCTCACATGTCATTTGTCTACAAGACAGAAGAGGCAAATTCCCATGCCTGCCAATAAAATGTTTATTTTACATTGAGAGAGGACTTAACCCAAGACCCTGAATAGATAGAAATAGTGCTTCTTCCTGATAGTGTAGTCCCTGGGTGCAGAAGAGAAAGTACAGCTATAGTCCTCAAAAAGTCTCCCACTTCTTATCCTTGTGTAAGGGGAGTCACTTTGGCTTAGAAGATCTATTAGTTTCTGTGTGTTCACATTTCAAACTGTGCCCTCACTTAAGGGCAGCTTGCTAATAAATTAGCATTACCATTCACTTAGGGAATTAGCTACAAGAACGTAAATGGCAATCTATCATTACTTCCAAGGGGAACGTTACTCAAACCTGAAGTAACGAATGCAGTAGACCTCTCAAGTGCAGAGAACAGTATATACGAATGCGATCATAGTCATTTGACCCAAATACTAACTAAAGAAACAGTTATTACATAGGCGATTATCTCAAGTCTTTGATGCATTTGAAGGAAATTGCCTCCGTTGATAGATAATCTAACCAGGTTTCCTCCAATTTACAGGTTAGAACAGAAAAATTATGCAAATTCTAAATTCTTATGAAGATAAATATTTAAAAAGAAACAAAAGCATTGCCTCAATATTTCTTGGAATGCACATGTCGTTAAAATTCAAGACTATCTAACTTTAATGCTTCATCCTGAAGGTTTGTTTCTAAGCTATTAATTTGCTATCATGTTTTGGGGGAACTTGTCAAGTTCAAATTTTTTTTTCTTCCTCCCATATCTGCAAAGTATGCACACATTTGAATTATGACTTTCCTACAGGAACTAACAGCTGTATGTGCAAATCATGCATATAAATCAATTACCAAGGCCTATGTACTATAAATGCACCCATTAATTAAGCAATGTCAGATGCTATGAACCATGAAGTTCATTACATCTTTAGCATTCGAAACCAAAGATTATTTGAAGAAGAAATACTAAGTTTACCTAATAGTTAATGAAATTAAGCCCGGTTGTTGCCAACATTCTTATTTTATGCCTAATTCAGTGTTTAAATGTTTATGAATAAAACACTAACTGCTGAAAGCAGATATGTTGAAATGTAATTACTGGTAAGTTATAACGCACTTGAGGACTCATTATACCAGACTTGGGAGTTTTAAGATCACCAGTGTAACACACTCTCCAAAAACACAGAGTTTTTATGGGCTGAAAGCTGGAAAGACATAAATGCTGTTGAATTTGTCCTGGCTGAGTGGAAATTTTGATGATCGTGGTGGTATGATTTATGAGTATAACATTTCCCAGTCATTACGTGGTTGCATTTCAGCATTGTGACATGATTTGCATATGTGAATATCCCAGCAAATTAGCTTCTGATGACTGCTGCATCTGCCTGGATAAAGAATCCCTTATCTTAAAATCAATGCAGCTGCTACTACAAAAAAAACCTGTTTGGAACAGAAAAGTTCAGACTGCTTCCCTTTGAAATCTATCGTCAGTGACTTAACACACATGGGTTCAATTTCAGGGATAAATACATGCTTGAAATGACTAGGTTTACACATCTGTAGACATTTTAACATCTCTTAAGTTGTCTGCCTCACAAAGACTTCCTGGATGGTTCAGAGAAGCCTGACACCTTTTCCCACACCCCTTCGTCTGGTCTTGCAAATCCCATGGCTCTCTTCCTGTCTGCCCCCCATAAATTGTTTCTCCCAACCTCCAACACAGAATCCATACTTGCTGGTAACTTAAGGTATAGGAACTTGTGTTAATATATACCTGTGTGTTTTCTGTACGCCTACACATATGATACCAATATTCCTAGGTTGGCTCATTCTAATTAACTGTAAGAACTGTGTTCAATTCTAAGAGGTGAATAAAGTGTTGCTTCCCCAATTACAGAATCTCGGAAAATGAAAGATATTTTTATCTCACTAATGCATTTGAATTTTCAAGTTTCACAAACATAGCCAGATAGTTTTTGCAAAGAGAAACCTTTCTGATCACTCAGAGGAAACTAATAACACGATCTTTGGAAATAAAGTATATCCAAAAGCGGGTTTTTTTTCCGTAATTCTTCACTGTCATATTGGATAATGGTGAAGTTTGGCTGTCTTTGGTCCCTGAGCACATTACTATTTTATTCCTAGCTTGGTACCATATATTTGTGGCTCCCTCACCCCCAGATGGAAGCCTCACCCTTTTTTCTTTTTTCTCTCTCCAAAAATAAATTTAAGTCATTTTGTTTTTCTGTTTTTAACATTGTTTACAGATGTTTGCTTTCTCTATTCTTCCGTGGTGTTAGCAATTTTCTTAGAAGTTTCCATCATAGTGCTTTTTTAAAATCACTCTTGGTATATGTTTTTTTTTTTAAAAAAAAAAATATTTCCAATAAATGTCCTTAAAATCTAAACTTTTCATAAAACTTTTTAACATGCACACAGAATGATAATAATAGCATCTCCTATTTTAAGCTATTCGATCACTTCAAATTGTAGAAAGAGGGTATTCTTTAAAGATGCCCATTTTCATTTCATCCCTTTCAAGGTTTTCTATAAACTAGAATCATACCTGCTTTTAATCTGAAATTTTAAAAATTGGTTTTCAAAATATTGGGAAACATATTTGACTTAACCTATCATTCATTATTTTTTTAAAATTTTTTGCAGTGATGGAGATGGCATGCATGCTAGGCCAGAGGTCCACTGCTGAGCTATACCCCACCCCGCCATGTACTATGTTGTAAGGGCACCTCCTGGATGCTAATTCTCTACATCTCTAGGTTTTATTTGCATGGGTGGCTAGGTGGTCACTGTGGTTATCCGTTAGCATGTCATAACAAAAATTTAAGGAAGAGTATGAAAGGTCTGTGGTGCAGGTTGCTCATAAGGCCCTATCCTCTTGCTCTATGTGAAGGAGGCTAAACTTATCATCTCTATTTTGTGGCTGCAATAATAACTAAGGCTGAGGAAATATTGAAAAGGCACATGAAAGCTATCCAGTGTGGTCCACCGCTTGCTCACGGAGATCAACTCAGACCATCCATTAAGTCCAATCTACCACTGACTCTCTTTCTAGGGCAGGTCTGCTGTCATCTCTGCAAGGTCCTAATACAAAGAGCCTTAATGGAAATAGCCATAATCCCAGCTGCTGCCCTTCCTCCTGACCATCTTCTTCCTCCACTATCCCTTCCAATTTCCCCTCACCATTGGTCAGCACTTTAGCAGGTCTAAATGGGAAGCGGTCACTGTGTACTGGTTACCAACTTGAGCCCAGTGAGGCAGAAAACTCAAACACATAACAAATTAAATGGAGCCGATTTATAACTTACAGTTAGGCAGCCAGGAACAAGAGAAGACTGGATTGAGAGTGGCTTCCCCAGAACTCAGGAGTCTTATCTGCCCAGGATCTGGGGGAGCCTGGAAAGAAGTCTTCCCTGGGTTTTACACTCTAAGATCACTTAACTTCCTAAGATAAAGTATCAAGGGACACCATGTTTCTCAGGGGAGACTGGCACAGAGACAGGCTGTCCTCCACCAGTCCCTCTCTATAGCAAGGTGTCACATTCCCAGCACAGTTATTCTCAAAAACTCAAAGCATAAAGGAGAGGATGAACTGGATCAGTCCAAGCCTGGCAAAAGCTGACTACAACACCATCCTTTAAATCCAGATTTTTTTACATTAAAAAAAAAAAATCTAAGGTTGTGGAGGCGGAAATCACAGATTCCCTGAGGACATCCCCTGGAAGTGATGGGAGAGGGGTTGCTACTCTGTAGTTCTCTCTGCCTTATTTCTCTTCAAGGATTCCAAAAGAGTTAGTAGAAATTAGGCAAGGCTGCAATCATTTTAATTATGTTTTGCCTCCTGTTTCCAGGGTACAAGCTACTGTACCACCTAGTTACCTTCCACCCATACTTCTTGTCAATCCACATACATAAAATCTTGGTGTTGGGGGTGACACTTATGCCTGAAATTGTCAGCTCTTGCTCATTCCCAATGAAGGAGTTGATTTTACAACTGATTTGCAAGTCATTCATCTTCAAAATCCTATCCTATAGGCCTGCTTTCTAGAAACAATTCAGATAACCACCACGATTTTATCCAGACTTGCCCCAAACAATGATATTAACTTCTTCATACTTCTGAGTTACTCACTGGCCACTATCAAAGAATATTCTGTGGTGTCCTTAGCAGTGATATCTTGAATCCCAGGTCATGAAGCAAAATGTTTTACTCTGCTGTGTCCAGGCACTACTGGTATCACATGAAGCTGCTCAATTCGTGGACAAAACTGGGTGCCACTCTAGTATCTGGAGTAGGAAATGGTGTTCAGAGGATTTTTAATTAGTGCACAACAGGTATTTAGCTCATTTTTTTCCCTATCATGTACTCATTTTTAGTTGCACAAATGCCACAGTGGTGCCTATCTTCTCAAAATATGTCATGGCTAATGCCTTTCTCATAGGTAGATGCTTCTATGACCATATTCTTTTCGAGTTCAGGCTCTTTCAAGATTTTTTGATATTTTTAGATTGGTATTTAAAATTGTATATCAAGATTGAATCTTTGCTTTCAGAGTTAATAACATTGAAATGGTATATTGTTGGGGGGGTTGAAAAAATATTATTACATATTTTAGAAGTCTAAAAAGTATGAAGAATAATACAATTATCCACAATTAAAATTAAGAAATAAAGCATTATCAGTGCAGTTGGGAACCCCCTTAATGCTCTTGTCTTGAATTTTGAGTTTATAATTCCCATACACAAACTACTACGATCTCCACATGAATTCACTCCGGCCAGTGTGGTTGAACATATTGTGACCCTTCACAGGAGGAGAATCTCAAATGCAGAAAAGGTAAGTAATACTTTCAAGATCTCACAAGACCTGAATGCATATTCTAGTCCCACCAGTACCGTTTGTTATTATATCCATTATGCAAACTGCTTGAAAATGTTTTGTGTTTATAACCCAAGCTATTATTTCTCACTTTCTTGTTTTATGAATACCCTTTAGAATTAACTTTTTTATTTTTTAATTTATTTTAATTTAATTTTTTATTTCTTTTAATTACTTATACATGATAGTAGAATGCATTTATTCACTTTGATATATCATATATAGATGAGATATAATTTCTCACTTTTCTGAGTGTACATGTTGCAGAATCACATTGGTCATGCAGTCACATATATACATACAGTAATAATGTCTGTTTCATTCTACTATCTTTCCTATCCCCACAGCCCCTCCCGCCCATCACTTCCCTCTACCTAATCTAAGGTAATACTATCCTTCCCTAGTGCCCCCTGCCTTATTGTGAATGAGCATCTGCATATTAGAGAAAACATTCAGCCTTTTGTTTTCAGAATTAACTCTTTATAAATCTATTTCACCATAAAACATCATACACCATTAATTTTAAGTTTCAAATGTTATCAGAGTACTGTTTAGCTTTGCTATGAAATTTTAGCGTCTAAGTTCTTTGACCAGTATTCCAAACCCTCTTTCCTTAGATGTCAGAAGATTATCTACCCCATGCTTAGGACTCATCATTCTTATGTTGAATGACTTAGTGTTGAACAACAAATTTAATATTATGTCACTAACTAAATAACATTATTATTTTTTCTATTTTTTTCCCACAATTATAAAATCCAATTAAAAAAAATGGAGCAAAATTGTACCCCAGATTCTTTCATTTTCTTGCAGGCTTCGAAAATCACTAGGGATACAGTCGATCTGTCACCAATTATTTAAAACAATTCCTGCCTAATCACAGAGTGCCTAATCACAGTGGCGGAAACTTTGACTGCACTTGGGTAGTCTATTCTGTGTATCCCTACAGAGAGCAAAGCCCTGCCAGGATTCAATTCTTTCATCGGGTCACCCTGGCTCATCAATTTGTGTCCAGTGAAATGATTTGCTACTACTTCTCAGAAGATCATGAAGCATGACTTTCCTCACTCTGGTAGAGATAATAATCATTTGGGAGCATTTGATAAAAGTTTCTGAGTCTTATTCCCCAGGGTCTGGGTTCATTAAGTTTGCATTTCTGATAAGCACCTCATGTGTTTCTGATGAGGTTGTTTTCAGACTGGCCATGTTTTAGAAACGCTGACTACGAGAATGGCACCACTCTTACTAAGTTACGCTAGGCTATAATCTTCTATTTGCCAATCTCTTTTCATTGACTCCTATTCACACCCCTTCTTCAGAATGTTTCTGGCTCACTAATTCCTTCTCATGTAGAAAAAACAAAACCTCTTTCATGTTTAGGAGGTACAGAAATAACTCTGGAGCTTTATTACAATTTTCTTCCACATTGGCCCCTGGCTTATGTTTCCAGCATGCATTATTGGTGATTTTCAGAGTATTAAAACACACACACACACACACACACACACACACACAGCAAAATTCTTATGAAAAGCCATGCAGGAAAATATAAAAAATAGCTAGGTCTCTATCCCCATCCCATCCGATGCCGCCCATCATCATGGACCCTCCACCATCTTGCCTACCATGGCAATATCCGGTGGAAATGAAGTTGAAACACTCACTGCCAACAATTCCTGTTATCACTAGGTTGTTTGTGTATCCAGTTGACAGCCCCCAAACATTTCCACTAACTGGCTTTGCCATCCCTCACATCTCTACTCTATTCTCATTCCCTTAACATCCTTCGACCCCCTCAAGAACCCAACTTTGATGACTGAAAATATGAAGAAAGGAATGATGTTTGGGGTTTAAGTAAGAGATCAAAAGGAATGTCTATTTTAAAATATAGTGATCAAATAATTCACTACTAAAGCACTGAGATTCAAGGGGCACTATTAAAAATCACACCATCATCACCAACAAAGACAGCACAGCCAAACCACAATGTATATTCACTCTCCTTAACGAAAGAAAAAAAAACGTGTGGTATTTGGTTATAACCTCATTCCAGTCTACAGTCAGAAAGCATTGATCAAAACATTCAAATAAGAGTGCAACTTTTCCAAAATATTCTCTTTCCTGTATCAAAACTTCAAGGAGACAAGGCTGTCACCATTTTAGAAATATAACCTTCCATATAAAAACATTCAAATGCATGTCAAATCCTGTGCCAATAGTGGAGATTGGGTGAGTGTATAGCATAGGAGACAGAGGAAAAGCTTCCTGTAAATTCTTCCAAGTTTACCATACATGTCAGAAGATGAAAAGAAAAATGGTGTGATAAGCTGCACTAAACTTCAGACATTACACTCTCTGCAGCCAACATCTAGAGAATTCAGATTTAAGATCCTGTAGAATATTTACAACAAACATCATCTCTCCAACTATTTTACCTTACTAAAGCATGTAATTATGATTCATTTTATTAAATGGTATGTCAGCTTTCTGATGCTATCATAAAATGCCAGAGAAAATCAACTTAATAAAGGTTGAGGTTTATTTTGGCTCAAGGTTTCAGAGGTTCCACACCTTGGTTACTTTGGGTCTGTGGCAACACAGTGACTGCTTACTACATGGGGGCCAGGAAGCAGAAAAAAGAGGGAAGAGACTGTCTCAATGTCCCCTTCAAGGGCACACCTGCCAGGACCCAGTTTCCTTTCTCTAGACCCCACCTCCAAAAGTCCCACCTCCCAGTGGCATGACAGGCTGCTGCAGGAACCTGGAACACGTGGGATTTGGGAGGGCACTCCAGAACCAAACTGCAAGGGTAAACCTCCCATCAAACTCAATTGCCTTAATAATCTTACCAACTACCGGGTTTTAAAAAGTGGGGTTTTTTTTAACTTATAAAGAAAAAAAATGTATTTGTTTTTATTTCCCTTTCAGAACTTTGATATTAGAGGGTTAATGGGTTCCACTGTGACATGTCCTGCATGCTTATATTGGGCTTTACCTGTATCCACCCACTCTACTACCCTACCCTTGCAGGTCCTCTTCTCTCTTCCCCATAAGGGATTTTCAAACAATAAAATCTTATATTTGCATCACTAGCCAATTGCCATTAGAAAATTAACTTTTCTATGTGTCCTACAGGTATCATAAGATACCTGTAGCTCTATACCAGAATAATATGAAGGGTTCAATTAAAAAATTTTTTTAATTTAAAAATCACTACCAAAATTTCCCTCTTCCTTATACATAACATCAGAGTGTCATGGATTGAAAGTAACTACTGTTCTTAGGTTTTTGCTTTTTATCTGATATTTTGACCTTTTTGGGAGGAGGGGAAGCATTATCCTACTTTTTCTTGAATTTCTTTTTTGTTGTTGTTGTTCTACTTTTTAACTGAGTTGCCCATCGAGTGCTTTCTTTTACTTTATGTATTTATTTATTTTATTTATTTTGTGGTTGCTGGAGGATCCAAACCAAGGCCTCCCACATGCTAGGCAAGCACACCAAAACTGAGCTACATCCCCAGTTCCTCCTCTTATTCTATATTTTGTTATGAGAATTAAAATATTTATGTCCATTCTAATTTTTACCTGAATAAATAGTGTGCCTATTCAAGACAAAAAATACTTAGTGTTAGTTTACTTTTTTTCCCTTCAGTGACACATGCATTTCTTGACTTTTCTTTTTAAAAACAATGATTGAAGACTATATTATCTTGGATGTGTATTTTCAGATTTAAGTATACCAACACACACTAACCGTAATTTTCCTTAAACGTGTGTATGCACACACACATATACATATATGGAAGAAAATTTATATATACGTATACAAATATGTGAACATATGAATGTATACATTTTATGTAATATCCTTTAGTTATGAATGGAAACATGTATAAAAAGCACCACTACCACCACTTTTAATTTTCTCTCCTCCAAGACAATCACTTGGATTCAACTCTATCAGTATGCTCATAATTCTGTTACTTGATTCCTCAGTTTTAGCCATTAGCTATTATTTCTTTACATAAAATGGGGCTATTCTACACCCATTTTACATTCATAGACACATACACACTTCCTCTCTCCTCTTTCTCTTTTAAAGCAGTTGTGATGGACACTTGGTTAGGTCGGCGGATGTTGCTCATATGGTTATGAGTTTGTATATAGTATATACAAGGGAACCAGGCAGTGAACTGTAATCACCACTTTGTAATCATATATTTACAACTGTGCGACTTTGTCATTACACAGGAGATAATTATCTCAATTGGCCTTTTTTGTTCATTTATTTAGTGTTTTATCTGCAATACATCCCAAAAGTTTCTCTGAGTGAATAAATCTCCTCTGGGTACATTTACAGGTCAGAGATTCATTCAATGTCAAAATTTTTTTTTAATTGGAGGTTTCTTCTCAATCTCTATACTCCAGCTCATCTCCACACTGGCTGATCTCCAAGCTGTGATATAATTTTCACAGGTTTTCTTCTCTCCTCTGTTGTGACGTCCATATCACCTTTGTGTTTCTTAACATTTCTCTAATCCACTTACACTTTTCCCACTCCCTCTTGTAATTTCTGGGAGAGTTACTTCACTTTTTTTTTCTTTTTTTTACTTTACCACTTCAGATTTCAGAGACAGTCAACTTTACTCATTATTTCCATCATGATATTTAAATTAAATATTTAAATTGGAAATGATCCCTAGATTTTTCTAGCTTTGTAGGTTTTTTTTTGGTTTTTATTTTATTAAAGCAATAGTTACCTTGATCATGTTACCATTACTTTTTTATCAGTTCCTCAAAATAACTTGATTTCTCAGAACCCATTTCCCAGCACCTTCATAAAAGGTGTAGCATCTTTCCAGATGCTCGGTGCTACTTCTCAAGTCTGCATCTATATGTAGAAGACCTGTGTTACCTCCTTCTGAGAGAGGAAAAAGTTTATGTCAAAGATTTGGCAGGTCCCACCTCTTTTAGAGAAAATTTAAACTACACTAAAATATTATTTCTCTAGAGTTGATTTTGGCCTAATTACAAGTTCAGGGAACTGTGGGGGCAGCCAGGAGTCACAGTCACATGCAGCCCAAGAAGTGCTGTACTCAGAGGAGCAGTTTCCTTTATCAAGTGTGATACGGCAGCTAGAAGATACTCCGGACAGGACCCATGTTCTTTGCCTGACTCTACCGTCCCCTTTTCATGAGAGGGCAGTAGTAACCACTCTACTTTCTGTTGACTTTTCCTCCAATGGGATAGTGATGGTTTGGCTATGAGGTATCCCGCAAAGGTGCCTGTTGTTAATGCAGGAATGTTCAGAGGCAAAGTGATTGGATCATGAGAACTGTAACCTAATCAGCCCACCCTAGTCTGAATGGACTGACTGGGTGGTAACAGTAGGTAGATGGGGCATAGCTGGAGGAGGTGGGTCATCAGAGGCGTGCCCTGAAGGGTGCATCTACCCTGGCCCCTTCCACCTCCCTCCACTTCCTCCACCACCCCCTCCAAGTTCATTACTGCACCTTGGTCTCAGAGTTATGGACTTAGCCAATCATGGATTAAACCCCTGGAATAGTCAACCAAAATATACTTACTCTCTAAACTATTCTTTTTCAGGTGTTTTGGTCATAGTTACATGAAGCTGACTAACACAGTAACATTGCAACATCTATTTTCTATGCTGTTGCCTTGAACCCTTGCATGCAGTAAGGAAATTAATCAAACGTGAACCTTACAGTTGAACCCCAACACTCTGGATTGGTTTCTTTCTAGGAAGTCTAGGCCTCCCTGCCCCATTCTCTCTACATTTTTATAGAAATTCCCCTAAGCAACATGCATTGTGACCCGTGCAAGTGTTGGTGCTGACACAGGCCTCCTATAATTTAAAATCCAAAGTGCTGCCTCATAGAGGGGCAGGGAAGTATGATTTAGACACGTGGACTTGAATGAACTTGATGTCTGTGTCTGAATGAACCTAAAACAAATCATTCCCATTACAAGCAATTTATCTAAAGGGTGTTCAAGTAGTTAGCAGAGGAGTTTGAAGGAAGAGGCACACACATACACGATTTAAATTGGTTGAAGTTATTGTATGACTTTTAAGAAAAGCATTTACTCTTCACCCTGAACAAGGAAAACTAAAATGCAAACTGTACTTACTTATCAATGGGTCGTACATAGCTGTCTTTAAGCCTGGTCTCTTGTAGGGCTCAAGTCACAGAATCAAAAGTCAATGAAAATAGCAGAGAGATTTAACTTGTTTGGGGAAGAGTTTCTTACAAGGAGATAGAGTTTTAATAATTAATCATTTAAGCATTAAAATGAACCAAAATATATAAATTATTTGTTTTTTGTTTGTTTGTTTGTTTTTGCAGTAATGGGCATTGAACTCAGGGTCTTGGGCATGCTAAGCAAGTGCTTTACCACTGAGCTACATCCCTAGCAAAACATCATTATTTAAGTGGTTAGCAGGCATGAACTTTTAGCAGTCATCTCATAGGCTATTTTCTAAAATTTTGGAGAAATTGTTGTTATTGGGAGATTTCAGTCCATCCAGAATATATTATATTGAGGAGTTGCTTGAAAACTACATTTGGCAAGAAAAATGGTTCGTTAATCATTAAAAATGGTTCCAAAGGGTTTTAATGGGAAAACATCTGAGATGTTTAATCAGGTGACCTGCTTGAGGAGGAACACTGGGGTCCTGACTGCTAGAACACACTGACTGTCATGGTTGAGTTAGTGGCTGCCGTACTATAAATCAGGGAGAATTAGACTTAACAGTCACCTGGAGCCTGCTTCTGAAAACTTCCATCCAAAAGTCAGACCATGGAAAATTGTAACCAGAATCCTCCATCATTAACATTCTAGCAGGTCAGCTCAGAGTCTTTAGAAATCCATAATAAACTAGGAAATTTGTAATTTGTTTCAAACTTCAATGTGATAATTTGATTCATTTTTAGCTATGCCAAACTTATTAGTTTTTTTTCATTTTTTAGTAGTAGGTAACCATACACGAAATATTGCTACCCATATTTATTCTAAGTGATTGATATCTGCTTCAAGTAAGATATACATTCTACTTGGTAGGCAGTTGATTTTATTCAGCATTTCAGAGACAGTTATCCTTCATTATCTTGTTTGGGATATAATTGTGGGTTTAAAGTATCAAGACAAAAAAATGCTACTTTAAATGTTAAAATAAAATATTTAAAATGAAAATGTACCTCGTAAATTAAAGCTGAAATTAAAAATTGTGTGTATGTTTCTTACATACATACAATTTGTATAATTCTCCTGGAAGGGGAGCTATGGGTCCTCCAAAGGTGTTTCAACCCCTCACAGGTACTGAACCACGCTTCCTTTGTGGGATGAGCAAGTGGTAGCTTTGAAGAAGACATCCAGGGTCTTGATGGATTAGGATCTCATCATTCCACAGCATGATGCCATCTGAACTAATTATGTCCTCAATAATCATCCCTCCAAATAAAATCACAAGGACAGGACTTCAGCATATGGATTTTGGTGGGTCACTATTTAATATTCCAACCTGCCCGAGTTCACATATCAGGGAGTAAACTTGGGCAGGTTAATTCACTCTGTCTTCATTTCCTGGTTGACAAGTACAATAAAACTAATAGCACCCATCTCCTTGGAGTATATGAGGATACACCAGCCCACCCACATACACAAAGTTAACTTACAGAATTTTGGTTATTAATGGTTGTCGTACAGTATATCTTGTCTGTAATTTGATTTCCACACAGCTGCAGATTTTATTTAATCTTAACTTTTTCGCTTACCCAGGAAAAGGTATGTAAACTTGCAGCAGAAGAAAATTCCGCTGAGTAAATTTTTAAAAAGACAATAAGTAATTATTAATTATTGCCTTCTTCAAAAGCATTCTGGACATGCTTCTACATCTTTATGTGGTGATCTAGGGAATTCAGTAGGAAAGTTTCACCTATGATACACATTGAAACCCAATTATTGCTTAAAGCCATGGAGTATCAAGATGAATGTTTTTGTTTTCTCTTTGCATATTTAATAGGAAAAAATATTGTACATAGTAAATATTAGCATTCAAAATATGAGGTCAAATAGAGTTTGGCATTTACCTTGTCATAGTTTTTTTATAGTTTCAAACACCTCAAATATTTTGTGATGTTGCCTAAAAATACTACACCAAGAAGAGCACAGTTAGATTTAATGAAATCAGTCATCTACCACGCCATGAAACTAAGCTTCATTAGTTTTTCTTTGATAATTAGCTGTAACTGCATCAAAAATTATTAGCTATAATGAAACAAAGGGTCTCTGGAAAGTGAATCCACATGAATACTTATTGTGAGTAAATTAAATTGAAAAAGCCTTGATTAAGCAATATACACCTAATTTCACATAAAAATGCTGATTTCTCCCTGAAGAACAACTACAGACTCCATTAAAATTGGAACATTTCATATGAATATCAATTAATCAAAAATGTATTTATCTGATGTCCCTGATTAGAATGAAAAGCATATGTAATCTCATATATTAAAAATTCAAGTGAGTTACCATCAGGGCCAGGTCTCCAACAGCAATCAAATGGGCAGACCTCAGTTAAACAGGTCCACCATACAAAATAATGTTCTTTGGAAGAATTTCCATCTCTCGTAACAGTCTTAGAAATATTTTTTTCGTATCATAATTGGATATAAATATATATTTGAAGACATGTGGGAAGTTGTTATGCTTCATAATATTGTTGAAGGGGCACTTTGGCCAAGCAGCATGGCACAGTAAAGAAGGTGAGAGGAACAGAAATGATGTCTACAGAACAGAGGCTTCCCTGTGTGCTCGCCGACAGGCTGAAGAGATACCTGTGTTCTAAGCATATAGGCAGGTGTGTTGCCACAACAGCATCCTCTGGAGGGTGGATCTTCAGGGAAGTCTTCCAATGCATATCTAACCTCATTTATATTTCACAGTCACAGAGTACCCTGCTAGATGATGAGATGCATGCAAGCAAATAATGAGAAGAATTTGTGCAATATAAGTGTTGATGGCTCTTCCCTCCCTGGGCCCCTAAAGCAAGTGCACCAATAAAAGTGTCCATGGCTCTGCAGTGGTCCCCCACCCCATCTCCGTAGCATGCTATCTCCTCTGCTATCTATGGGGGTGGATTCCCTTCTGCTTCTCCTGACAAGATAAGAATAGAAATACTCCAAGATGCAGCCATATTGAATTTAAAATCTGCTCGCTCAAACGCATCTGTATTCTGCGGTCAGCACTGTGACACTTAGTTAATTTGAGCCTACTCAAAACCAATCTGAACTTGGTCGTGGTGTGAGTTAAGAATGGAAAAGAGGACAAAGAAGTGGGTTTTTTTTGTTGTTTGATTTTTTTTTCTGCAACTAAAGAACACAACCAGCACAATTATAGAGGAGGAAGAGTTTATCTCAGGGCTCACTCACGGTTTCAGAGGTCTTAGTCCATAGTAGGTGGGCTCCATTCCTCAGGGCTCAATGTGAGGCTGATCATCATGGCGAGAGAGGGTGGCAGAGAGAAGCAGCTCACAACACAGCAATCAGGAAGCAGAGAGAAAGAGACTCCACTCTCCACAGCCACGCCCCCAATTTACTACACCCTCCAGGCAACCCCATCATTTCTCCTCTGAACCTTCTTGCATTGTCTCACACATGATCTTTTGGAGGAAACCTCACATCCAAACTATAACAGGAAGTCCACATGATTTGATTCATATTGATACCTTAGTCCAATTTATCAGGTAATTGCAATAGGTTTTTTTTTCTCTGTTTTAATCACATCTATGTAATCAGTCCTATATGACATGTTTTCAAAATGCTTCACTGATCAGTTGACAAACATTAGAGTCTAATTTCTATAACTTGCAAGAGCTTTACCACTGAGCTACATCCCCAACCATTTTTATGCTTTTATTTTGAGACAGCATCTCACTAAGTTGCTTAGGGTCTTGCTAAATTGCTGAGGCTGGTCATGAATTTGCAATTCTCTCTTAAGACACTGGGATCACAGGTGTTTTTATACTGAATTTAGTCTTGATACTTCAAATGATTATATACATTTAAAACTAGAAATCTTAACTCCAAAAAATTTGTAATTTCACACCACAATGCTTGTGATTTATAAATGTTGTGAATTTAAATGACCAACAAAACATAACTATTCAGAGAGCCGAGCCGTTAATGCTTCCCTAAGGGGGGGTCCAACCAGGCTTAGACCACAATTGTTAGTTAGCTGAAGGTAATCTAATGAAGATTAAAACTGTAAATTGATTCTATTCATTTTTCACTATAAGTGGATTTTAAGCCATTCAACTATTCAAAAACACTTTTCTTAAAAAAAAATCATAATTGACATAATTGGACAAGTTTACAACAGACAGTTAAGTGATGGGGTAAAAATAACTTCTTTTTCTTTCCCATCATTAAAGTTGTGGCTTTTGTGTTCGACTCTATGCCTGCAGCTAGAAGTACCAAGAAGCCTGGGCTGAGATGTCAGAATGAAGACTTTTCCACTCCTTTCTCATAAACCAGCATTCCCTGCCTCAGTCAAGGAGGACCCGTTAATTAGAAAATAGACTGAAGCGATTTTTCAGGTGCACCTGGATCTCCAGGTAGGTAGTCCCCTGGTCTAGGGGCCAGTTGTCCATTTCCTGGGTCATCTCCTTGTGTTGCCATGGCACAGTGCCTCCGTGGCCCTGGTCTTCCAGGTCATTCTCCCGCACTTGGTTCGGATCAGTGGGATCTGTTTCATCAGCCCCTTGTAATGTGAAATAAGCTAAATGAATCCCCTCCCGACGGAGGAACAACGTCACTGATGGCTATGAAAGGAAGTCTGGGTTCATGGAATCCAGAGGTCAGAAAGAAACTGGAGGGTCATTTCCTTCAGTCCACATTTCAGCTGTGGAGTCATGCTTGCCCCAATGATATTTCCATGAAATATGCGATAGAAAAGTTTATGACATCGGTTATGCAGGGAATGGAAGTATTTCTCAGCTCTTTGGGCTTGTGATATTTTCCATGCCATGATCAATGAAGTACACCTTAACCTAACCTTGGCCCAGACACCTTGGAAGAAGGCCCAGATGGAAGAAAAGGGGTTGGGATACTTTGTTGCCTACAAGGTTCTAAGAGCAGCCTGTCCTGGAAACTTTGAGTAGATCAATGAAGGCCGCCATGATCACAGAATCTCTTTCCCATTCAAGCTGAAAGGCTCAAATTCCACCATTAGAAAACCTTTGATTTGATCAGAGTATGGCTTTTAATGTTTTTAATAAGTGTAATAATTTAGGGAAAAAAATATATAATTTTTTTTTGGTTCTGTTCTTCCTTACAGAAATAATTGGTCCCAGTAACTCAACCAACCCGAACAAAAGAAACTAAAAAGAGAAAGAAGCTGAATCTTGGAAGGGAAGGTGTCTATCTGAAATATCGTGACTAATAAGTAGAAATTTCAGTACCACCGAGTGAAGGTGCTTAGGAAAAACAGGCCAAATTGTCATTGGTTATTTCAAGCTGAAATCATTTGAGGAGTCATAACTTTGGAAAAGGCCATTTGACTTCTCTTTCCCGACATGGAGAAAGCCATGGAGATTCTTTGGGGAGGGATATCCTTCACTTGCCACAGCAGGAACGGTCCTTGATCATCACCAGCCTGGTCATTGGAATGGTGAAGAACCTGAATCAGCAAACAGCAAGTTCTTTGGAGTACCTTGTATCTTCCTGAGCTTCTACACCCTACTTTATGGCTCAGACAAACCTAGAATCTACTCTCCTAGCCCAGACCTCCACTTGTCCTTCCATTTCTTCACAAACTTATTGTTCTTTATTTAAAAATCATGAGCATATCATGGTGTGGTTACTTCAGCAGAGTTCACTGTCTTGTGAAGATTTTCATGTGTTTATGGTTTGGATGTGGGGTGTCCCCCAAAAGTTCACGTGTGAGACAATGCAAGAAGGTTCAGAGGAGACAGAATTGGGTTGTGAGCATCTTTACCCAATCAGTGAAGTAATCCTCTGGTAGGGATTAACTGAGTGGTAACTGAAGTGGTGGGGTGTGGCTGGAGGAGGTGGGCAATGGGGGACTGGCTTTGGGGTATATATATTTGTATCTAGCCAAGGGAATCTCTCTGTATCTCTGCTTTCTGATCACCATGTGAGCTGCTTCCCTCTACCATGATGTCCAGCCTCACCTTGAGCCCCAAGGAATTGAGCTACCTTCTATGTACTAAGACCTCTGAAACCTTGAGTCCTCAAATAAATTCCTCCTCCTCTATAATTGTTCTGGTTGGGTCTTTTAGGCACAGCAGTGAAAAAGCTGACTATAAAACACATACCATGTATGTGCAAAACTAACAAAACCTTTATGCTTTTATCTCATTCCTCAGTTTTTACATTAACTGGGTTGTGAGATTTAGCCAAAGCACCTTCATGAGAACTTAGAGAGATCCAGGGATGGTTCTGCCTCGTAAGAGCTGGCCTAGCCTCCACTGAGAATTATCTGATATCCTTAAATAATTCTTGCTTTTATATCCTGGTTATTATAAACCAGGGGACCCCAGATCATGTTGTCTGCACTTGTTTATTAATTGCTACGTGTTTTTCCATCTTGAAGAATGATTGGGCATGATATAGCTCCAGAAAATGGTAAGAGGGAGGTACAATTCTCAGGTAGACACTGCTCTGACCGACACCCAGCCTCTCTCTCTCTCCTAGACTCCAGTCTCTGCAGTCTGTCAAACAGTAAGTTTTCATTAAGCACCTGTCAGGTACCAGGTGGAGCTGGGTGAAATTCCTGAAAGACAGAAAAGGGCACTGACCACATCAGACTTAGTACCTAGAGAAGAGGGACATTCACTAAGACGTGGGTTGCCCATCCCAAGGTCAACCTTCCTCATGCCCCAACAAGAATACGGGAAAAGGACAAGAGAGTCACAGAGAACATCCAGGTGGAGGCAATGGCATGCCAGGGCCAGCTGCAGAAAAGACAAAGATGGTTTTGTCACAACCCAGTTCATGTAAAAACTGACGAATAAGATAATGGCCTATTTTGCATATTGTGATTTAGTGGTTTAAACCAAGAAAGTGGTAGTAGGGGATGAAACAAAGTTATTTGAACTTCTGAAGCTTGGGCTGATGGTTTGTTGTACAGAGGGCAAGGAGCAATGTCAGGATGAATCCAAGGAGTTTGAATAACGGCGTGAAAAGGTGGAGCCGTATATTTAACAGGTGAGGGAAGGAGCAGGTTTGGAATGAGGAGGTGAGGAATTTAAGAATGAGGGTGAGGCTTTCCTTCAGGAGAAAGTGCTGGGTGCAGCCGTGACCTTCAGAGGTCTGGGGTTTAGAAGAATCATCTCAGTCCCAAATAAACCTTTAAAGAGTAAGTCCATTGGTGACAACATTGAAAACCACAGGGCAGGACAGGATCCCTTAGGGAATAAGGATAAGAGCAAGAGAAGAGTCCCCCCACGATCCAGTCTGGTGAACTTTATCACTTACTGCCTGGTTGACATTAGGAAGGAAACAACAGTGAGGTATGGAGGGGGTGAAGGAAATCCCCTTGGACAAGGTAATTTAGCCCATGAGTCCATAGTGCTGAGTGGCTGGTCATCTGTTCAGAACGTTATGGAGCCATAAGTTGAAGATCGCCAAGTGTCCTTTGGATTTACTGGCATGGAAGTCTTCTGTGAATTTAGCGAGCTATATGTAATTAGCAGATACGAGGATATATCTTTCAGATCCTGAAGGAATACTGAAGATTATTCGGTCTTCAAATTCTTTTGATGCATATAAAAAAAACAGGTTCAGGTCATTCAAGGAAAGCTCCCAGAGTCACACAGCTGTTTTCATTAGACAATGATTTCTGAAACTTTATTATCCTGGGATGTCAATTTAAATTTCTAATTAAAATGGGTATATTCATTGCCCAAAGCAATAATAATAGGGTTCAATTCTTTGGAAAAATAACCCCCACCTTTTTTTTCTTCCTACAACCATTGATGGGAGTGAGTAAACAGATACTTCAATGCTCTGCATTCAAGGTTCCACTCAGGAAGATGAGAAGTGTCCAGTCCAAGAACTCTAGTGGGAAGCTCACAGAAGACACCTCTCACTTTGACATTAATTTTTAAAAAAGCCACCAAATGGCTAGGTTAAAATTACAAACAAGCATACTGTAAAATGTCATGTCAAAGCAAAACAAAACAAAACAAAAAATCCCCAAACAGTACCTTACAGTGAGTGGCATATCAGAAATTCTTTGAAAATGGTTACATGCCATTACTTTTCCCTTTGGTAAGAGGAAAACAACGTTATTTTTTTTTCCACGTGTTAACAATGTACCCTTTCAGGCTAAGACCTTGTATTCCAAGTGGAAGCCCAGGGCAAAATTTTTATAGCTGAATTATAAATCCCTGAAAATAGAGATTTATAATGGAAATTCTGGAAAACCCATACCTAACAGATCTATACTACCCAGAGCCCCCACTAATAAAAGGACTCTGAGACATTATTCCAGATAGCTTTGCTAATATGAGTAAATGAAGAAAAGTGTGTTCAGAGGAAATATTTAAGCTGCAATCCTTTTTTTGAAACCAGTACATCTTGCAGTAGGCCCTACTCATTGGAAAACAAAAAGGAGAAATCTGTTATAGCTCCATAGAAGAATGGAGGATCTGAAAAACTCGTTGTGGAAATGATGGGTTATTAAGGTATGGACTGTAATATCATCGTCAATCTATAAAACTTTTACAACCTAGTCTTATTTGCACAGAGATTACATCCCCAAAGCTCAGTGCCAAAGACACATGTTAATAAGCTCACAACTTTTAATTAAGCAATATGTAAAAGTAGATTCCCATTAAGCTGTGATTTGTGGGTTAGTTCATTACACTGGGCCCCAACCACCAGACACATATTCAATACAAATCAAGCAGCCCAGCATATTACCCAGCTTAATGTGAACCCACTAGTGATGTTTCATGGCCAGTTCAAAAGAACAGTTCATAGAAAGCATTTTCCCCCCAGAAGACTAGGACAGAGATGAAGACCTAATGACCCCACGGTGCTTGTTTAATGAAATGACTCATCTGCATTGTTTATTTGCATCACACAATAATTACTCATACAGTTAATTATCATATACGTCTGATTATCTGACCTGAGGGGTTAGAGTTTTTATTAAACCCATAGAGGGCAGCCCTGGTGGTTGGTTTGAGTCGTTGGGGGCAAGATTAAATTTCCTTGCATTTCAGTTTGGTTGGGGAAGGAAGTGTGATGGAATGAATGATCTGAGGAGAACTGATCAGTGAGAAGAAAACGAGGTGGTGTCTTTCCTCCATAAGGTAAACTCTCCAGAAGTGAAAGAGTTCATTTTAAGGAGGAAAACCCTGGGACAACAGGGAGAGAATATGAGCCCATAATGGAGACCATTTCAGGGTAGAGAAGGGGACAACCCAGAAAAAAAAAGATAATAAATAGATAATAAAAAAGTCTCTACATAAAATATCATCATCATGCTTTCACTATCTCAAATGATACAAAATATTCTGAGAAAAAGCATTTGAATGATTCAGTGCCTCCTCCATATCTACATTTACTCGTTGAATAGATATTTACTGTGCCAGGCATTACAATGTATGTGTTAACACATATGTTCCTCTGTGTGGCTGGGATAGTGTTCCACAAAGGTCCATGTGCTGAAAGTTTGGTCCCATTGGGAGATGGTGGAACTTTCAGGAGGTGGGTCTTAGGGCCAGGTCTTTAGGTTTGGAGGGGATGCCTTGGAGGGAATTGTTGGACTCTGGTCTTTGTCCCTTTGTGCTTCCCGGATCATAAGGTAAAATACTTTGCGCTATCACTTGCTCCCACCATTATTAGCTAACTTTACTAGATGCCCCCAAATATGGAGCTCCCCAATCTTAGAACAGAAACTTTGGAAGCATTAGCCAAAATAACCTTTTTCTCTTCATAAGTCAATTGCCTCAGGTATTTCATTATAGAAACACTAAGATGACTAATACATACATTCAGACAAAACATTTTTTTTTTCTTAATGTGGCGTCTTTCCTCCATAAGGTAAACTCTACTTGTTAAACTTTACTTGTAACTATTGTTAAACTTTCTACCCCATTCAGCTGATTTGTCTACTCATGCCTGTACCTGCAAAATATTTTGGTAATTAATGTTGTTTTGTATACACTTTAAGTTTTGTTTGCTCAAGTATCCTCTACTCTTCTTTCTCATCCACTTGTTGTTTATGCAGTGCATGGATATTGTAAAAATATTAGAAAATGTAGACACAGAAAGGAAAATCATTTGAAACACCAACAGATAACCAGTATATAGCTTTCCGCTACTTTGATACAGACACATGCATATCATTTGCATGCATGAAGAGTGATAGATCTTTATAGAAATATATTTAGATTTTGAATAATATTTGATTTATTCTTATTAATACCTTATAGATGCACTTCTAAGTCAATTATTTTACTGTGACAAAATTCAATGCAATATACCAGCAAAGGTCAGAAAACCACAGCTAGAAGGGCCATATCTGGCTTTCCTTGTGTGTTAGCAGAGAATAGCTACTTCCCATTCTTCACATATTGTTTCTGGTTGATTTTGTGTTATAACAAGAGAATTGAGAAGTTATGAGAACTGGGTGGCCTGCAAAATCTAAACTATTTATTACATAGCCCTTTTCAGAAAAACACAGAGTCCCCTACACACATCTTCTTAGGAACTCCGTGTTCCTGCCATGTAATATGTTTGAGATCACACAATTGAACTCTGACCCATGAGAACCTGGGTAAAACTGACATCTCTAATTCCAGATCTTGACCCAGGAACATCAGTATAACTCTCCAGCTCCCACTATTCCTGCCTTTTAGTCATCTCACAAAAGACAAAAAGGGAGACAGAAGGCTTTGAGTGAGTGAGAAATACCCCTTTGTGTTTGCCATGGAAATTTCAGGGTTCATCTGTATCTTTCAAGACTGTAAACAATTCCATTATAAGAATTAGCTCCAATTTATCTCACCAATCTTTTATTGTTGAATACTTACATTATTCCTAATGTTTTATTTACAAAAAATGCAATGTGAAAAGTATTGTGTATTTTTATTTTGACACACATTCAAATCTTAGAGAAATGAAATTGCTTGAGTAAGAGGCTTAGATTTTTACTTAGCAGGTAGAAATTTGTTTGGGGTTTTTAACAAATGACTAGCCAGTTGTCTCAGTTTTATTTATTGAATCATTCTTTTCTTACTGAAATTTTTAAATAAATGATAAAATTCTACCAACAAGATCATTTTTTTATTTCTCTTTTCCCTCCCTAATTTTATGCATTGCACTGACATACTTTATAATATTGAATCATTTTTCAGTGATTAAATGAACCTTATTTGGGAATAGGATTTTTTTCTTAATGGGCTTCTGGGCAAATTTTGCTAGTGTTTTCTGGGTATTTGTTGCTATATGCAGTCATTTATGTTATCCTTGCTGGGTGTACAATAAGATTTATATGCACATATGCAGCTTGTATGTGCTTAAATGGCTAAAAATTCATATATTACATTATTTAGAATAATTTAAAAGACATGGGATTTATCAGTTTCTGGATGGTTTTATGTAAATCAACCACAAATTCATCCAGCTTCAGTGATTTTTGTGAAGGGTATTGTCCAATATACTTTTAAAATACTTTACATGTTTATGTATTTAGAGATTCAAATTTTCTAAAATGTATTGGGTGCTTTTTTTTGAAAATTATTTGCTCCATTGAAATATTTTTATTTAGCACCACAAAGCTATGTAAGTTTCAATTCTTGCATTTTAACCTCTTTTTTAAAAAAATTGTGGCTATATTACATTTCTTTAATTCCTAATGTACGTTTGCAATGTTTTTCTCTTCTTTGTCAATCTTAATTAGAAGCAGAAACCAATGTTGAGCTTTTTCACATTGAAAAATTCACTTATATTAAACTATATTCTTATTTTCCAGATGATTTTCACTTCTGAAGTTTATTCTTTGTTATATTTTTCTAGCTTCTTCACCTTCACATTTTTAAATAATAGAAGTATTTCCATCTGAATACAACTTTGGCCACATCCCATAAGTTTTCATAAATAGTGTTCTAATTGCTTCATTATCATTAATTTCTTAATAGCTTGTGATTGCAAATTTTATTTCCTCTTTGGCCCACAAGTAATTTAAGAAATTCTTCACACATATGTTCATTTAACATAAGCTTTCATAGTTTTTTAATCATTTTCATGAATCACTATCTGCATATATGCTGTTCAACTTGGGTTGTCCGTGCAACTTAAGTTTTATTTTTCTTCTTTGCTAGGAAGTCCTGTTCTTATAAATGCACCAAAAACAGCACCAGAAATTAAGATTTATTTTGTTGACATAAAATATTAATATCCTTCTTTATGACTTACCCAGGCTTATAACATAATTCATCTTATCTATAGTGGTATATACTTAGAAGTTTGTCAGAATTACATTGAATTTTTAAACCTACAGATTTCCAAAAAATATGACTTGTTCTCTCCTAACTCAACCTCTCTAAGTGCTGGTTCCAAAGTTATTAATTAAAATCTTGACCCATAACTCTTATTAAAAAAAACTAATGGGTTTTCTTCTTGTTGTTGTCTTGTTTGTTTTATTAAAAACTTGTATAAGTTTCTCCTATGGAGAGTTTTTGGTGAACAGGTGTTTTCAAAAGCCTCTTCAGGGCTGGGTCGTCCAGTACCTATGTGTATGTAAAAGGTTAAAATTGAGGTAAGTGAAAAGAATTAAATTATCTACCTAAGATAGGATGCAAGGTTCACAGATTGTGGGATCTATAAAAAATGAAAAGTTCATCAGATTTAGTGAAATCTCTAGGGTGGGCAATGAGCCGAGTGGGATGCTGATTTTAAGTAGAGGAGTCAGTTCCAGCTTCAAAAGTACAGGTGGCATCTGAGCAAAGACACAGACGAGAGGAAGGAGTTAGCCAGGTGGCCCTCTGGGGAAATCAAGCAGTGTGGGTATCAGCTGTAACTGAGAGCCTTCGGTGGTCTTCCAGGCAAATACAACAGCCATGCTTGGAAAACAGGAAGCGTCAGGATGATAGAGCACAGTGCATACAGGCAAAATTAACTGTGGACGTGGTAAGAGAGAGTGGCTGGGCAGATTGAGTGTCATTTGCGGTCATTGCAAGAACTTTGCCTTCTATGCTAAACCAATGGAGAGCTTGAGCAACCTGAGTCCCATGATCTCATTTTAGGAGGATTGCGTTAGCTAGTGCATTGAGAATAGGTCAAAGTGGGATGGGAATAAAGACAGGGAAACCAGTACGGGGACTATTGCAGAAGTCCAAGAGCCATCCAAGTGACTCAGATTGGGTTGCTGCAGAGAATTAGGTGACAAGTCATCTGATTTTGAATTTTAGAACAGATTCAATGGGGTTTTGGAATGATTGACAGGAAAGTCAGAGAGGAGCTGTTGGGAGTCAGAAAAACAGTTGCTGTTGTCTGGACCACATTTCCCTCAAGTAAGTTGCTTTGATCCTGTGGTTGGGCTAGGTCACCTAGAGAGTTCTAGAGAATGGACAGTTGATCGACCTGGACACCTGGTGTGAATGACAACAACGTTGTGTAGGAACAATAACAACAAAAACATCTTTCTTTTTAAGCTAGCAATTGCTGCTGGCTGTAACTGGAGGGTATATATATATAAAATAAACTTATACTCCAGGATTTTTAAAAATGGTAAAGATAGATTATTAGTAACACATGCTAGATACTACTGGTTACACTTGACGATGTGCCACAAAAACATACGTATAAACAGAATTTGCTGATGAACCAATGGAAAAGGAAGGGGATGATGGGAATGGGGGGAAAATGCAAGATTGTGAGAAGTAACTACTTTTTGTAATCTACTACTCAAAAATTAACTTTGGGTAAGGACTAAATCCATGGCAAATCCCTCTATCCAACTGTTACAACTCTGAATGTATGATGGTAGTAGTCAAGATTTTACAAAAAAAAAAAGTTTCAGAGAAAAAGAAGTAGTTACAGTGCTTTGTAAGCTCAAGACACCTACCATTAAGCTGTGTGGAGATATGGCTATTGGCACATGGAACTGACTAGTGTCAGATAAATTAGAAATTGCCCAAGATTTTGCACTGCCAGAAAGAGAAATAACTAAACTAAAAGAGACTGGGTTGGTTTGGGACTTCAAATGACCTTGAGGCTCCAAGGATCAGAAAACAGGTTGAGGAAGCTGCTTGGACTCCAAGGAGGGTATATTCTTTAAAGCTCACTGCAGATCAAAGGAAAGAGTTCCCACAGTGTGGAACCAAGAGACCCAGAGAACAAAGAACGAGGGAGACTTATTCCATGAAGCAAAATTGAAGCCTAATCAATAATTTTGGCCTATAACAAAGGGGTAGCATAGCCTGTAGGGTTTCAGAATAGCTTTGAACCAGTGACTGGCATGGTTGTCCTCAAATGGGAGAATGGCTACACACCCAGCTCCTTCTACTGTGGTTCTGAGTCTGTTATACCCTAATGTGTTTTGGGCCCATGGGATAATAAAGAACTTTTGTGGCTCTAGGTTTCTGGATGAAGTAGAGCTGTACTCACACCGAATGCAGATACAACTTGGTGTGGCCATAGGTACACAGATTTGCTCCTCCATGCACTGCCTGGCCTGATATACCACTTTACCACAGGTCCAATGGAATGAGCCTCCAAAAACCGTGAGACAAAATAAACTTTTTCTCTTTTTAAGTTGATCATCACTGGCATTTGTGATAGTAACAGAAAGTTGACGAACACAATAGCCAACTGTTTTAGTTTACTTGTTTCTTTGGACAAACATAGCTTTGCACTTGTCCATCCAATGGAAGCTAGCAGAAAGATGAACTTTTTTAGCCAGTGATATAAATATCAGACTGATTTGTATAATATACAGGTAGAAATTTAAGAGCCAATTTATCTTTCTTCATATTCATTTTTGTGTCTACCATAATGACTGAGAACTTCTCCATATATCATCCAGAAGGAAGATGACAGGGAAACAGAGTAAAGTTCCTCTTCAGTGGACATATAGAATGACAAGGAACCATTGCTGTTACAAGCCAGTGAGATTTGGACAGTTTTGTTACTGCACTATAACTAAGATAAGATAATATCAAAATTGTTGGGTTCAAAAATGGAAAAATTGATCTTTCCGTTAGCTAAGAGGCATGGATTGTAGAATCAGGTTTAGAGGGAGAATTCGTGGTTTGAGATGAAACATGTTGAGTTTAAAGTGTTTACTCAATCAAATACATTCAATGGGCATTTAGAGATCTGAAATTTAGAAGAGAGGTTTGGGCTGGAGATATAAATTTGGGAGTCAAATGTCTTAGCCTATTTGTGCTGCTATAGGAGATTACCAAAGACTGGTGAATTTATGAAGAACAGAAAGTTGTTTCTTGGAGTCCTGGAGGCTGGGATGTTCAGTATCAAGACACTGGCCACTGTTGATGGCCCTCTTGCTGCATCCTAACATGGCAGAAAAGGAAAGGAATGAACACAATGGCCTCACAGGGCAGAAGATTGGAAGATCACTAATGAATGGAGAGGGACAAGAGAACTGAGAATTCATCTCTGCAGCCCTTCAACATTCAGAAGAAAGACAAAAGAGGTCATACATAGCAAAGGGGACAGAGAATTGAAGCCATGTTGGAGGAACACTAAGAAAACAGAGTCCTGGTGGCCAAATAAAGAAAGTGTGCCAGTCATCTTTGCACCAGTGACCAAAAACCCAACAAGAATAACTTAGAGGAGCTACAATTATTTTTGACTCACAGTTTCAGAGCTCAGCCCATAGTTGTCCCACTCCATGACTCTGGGCCCAAGGTAAAGAGAACATCATGGAGGAAGGGTGTGCCAGAGGAGAGCTGATCAGTTCATGAGAGCCAGGAAGCAAGCAGAGAGCAGGAAGAGACAGGGACAAGATATGAACCCAAAGACACAACCCCAGGGACTTACTTCCTCCAGCCATGCCCACCTGCCTACAGTTACCACCCAGCGTGGTAGTCCTTGCGAATTATTAATCCACCAAATGGATTAATCTACCGATTGGGTAATAGCTCTCATAACCTAATCAAGAGCTTTTGATCCAAGAACAAGAGAGGTCCAATTATGTCAAACATTTCCACCAAATCAAGTAAGCTGAGGATTGAGAATGGATCATCGGATTTAAGCAACCTGTGGTGGGGTCCTTGCTGAGAGTGGTCTCGCTAACAGTAATCTCCATCAAGCACAGGTGTGAAATCCTGTGTAGACTGGATTGCAGCAAGCACGGGGGAAGAGGAATCAGAATCAGAAAATGGAAAAAAAAAATCTTCCAAGGAGTGTTTTTATGATGGGGATCAGAGAGAGGTGATTATAGCAAATGAAGAGTAGAGTCCAAAAAGTAAGATGGAGAAATAACAGCAAGTGCGTGTGATCAAACGGAGAGTAAAAAAATAACGATAATGACAACCTGGGAAGGTAAAGAGAAGCCAAGGGTGCCATCTACTCCATAGTGCAACAATTGGCTTTGGGAAAACACATGGTACCTTTGGAGTAAAACCTGAGCATCAGCACCTGTGAATGCAGAGGTAGGTAGTGGGTAGACAAGTGACGAGGAAGTCCCCTTCTGATCGCTTCGTTTTCCCCAGTGCAGTAGAAAGCTAGTTTGTCAGTGGAAAGTGAAGCAATGAAAAGTGTTGCAGGTTTGGGAACAGAGGCTAAAATGTCCTGTAGTCACAACATAGTAAGGGGGGGTGAGTGAAATCAGAAAATCAAATACCATTACCACACCAGAAAGTGTGAAAGGTCACTTAAGATCTACAGTCATGAATTTAAAGTAAAATTAGTGCCAAAGTCCATTTTTCTCCAGCTGCTTTTAATTGCATGGGAGTAAGCACAAATTAGGCACAGGTGGTTTGACCAGGGCTGTGGTTTCTCCAAGTAATAAGAGGAAATGAGAGGTGAGACAGAGAGGTGAGTAGAAGGTATAAGCAAGGGAGCCATGGTAGTGTTTGAGTTATAATTTTATATCAGCTTGTCTGCTATGAGGCACGATTTTATCCCAATCTAACTCTGAGCCCCAGTTCTTACTCACCATGTTGTACCATCTCATTCATTTCTAATGTCATTATGGAGTCCCTAGTTTGACCCATTCCTTGGGAAGGTCATCTGTAAGGAATTTATACCATTTTAGGAAGGAATTCTTGCTTCTCCCAAGGTCTCAGCAGAAAAATCATTATGTGCAAGGCTTCTAAATTCCAGTCCAACCTGATGACTGCAAATGTTCAAGATCAAGCAGATCCACCATCCAACAAATACCTGTGATCATGCTATAAGAGCACAGAATGAATGTGTGTGTGTGTGCACTCATGTGCTCACATACACATGTGTACACACATACTCCTATTGCAGACATTGATACAGTGTGTAAAAAAAAAATGGTGCAGCCAATATGGAAAGCAGTATGGACATTTCTTGGAAAATTGGGAATGGAACTACCATTTGACCCAGCTATCCCTCTCCTTGGTCTATACCCAAAAGACTTAAAAACAGCATACTACAGGGACACAGCCACATCAATGTTTATAGCAGCATAATTCACAATAGCTAAACTGTGGAACCAACCTAGATGCCCTTCAATAGATAAATGGATTTAAAAACCATGGCATATATACACAATGGAATATTATTCAGTGTTAGAGTCTGTAAACAAGTCAGGATGGCACCTGGTATTTTGCCAGAGAAATGTTAGTCTGTAAGAAGTCTAGATGGTGCCTGGCAAAATGCCAGAGGGAGTGGTTTGTGAAGTAACAAAAGTGAGCCATTAAGTGTGGAGATTCCTTATTGATTGACTGATGTATCTAGTTTATGCTAATTAAGATAAGCTGTGTGGAATGTATAAATAGCTCTGTTGTCCTACAATAAACGGCTTCCACTCCTGCTGAATCAACGTTTGCAAGTTATTCGTCCCACCCCCACCCCCCCACCCCCCCCACCCCCCCACCCCCCCCACCCCCCCACCCCCCCCACCCCCGGTTATTTTGCTGTAGTCGGACTGTGGCAATTCAGCATTAAAAGAGAATAAAATCATGGCATTTGCAGATAAATGGATGGAGTTAGAGAAGATAATACTAAATAAAGTTAGCCAACCCCTAAAAACCAAATGTCTAATGTTTTCTTTGATGAATATTCTATATATACAACCAGAGATATGAAAAATTGTGCTCTATGTATGTAATAAGAATTGTAATGTATTCCGCTGTCATATATAAAGAAAAAATTACATAAAAAATTTGCATGTGTATGTGTGATGGATGGGGCAATGGAACATTTCGTGGACCTCTGGAGGCAATACCTAGGAGACCTTCTGTACATATCTACTTTATCCGAACCCAACTCCTCTCCAATCACAAAAGGAAATTCTGCGTAAAACATGTTGTATTCAAAATAAAGCATTAAGAAACTTTAAAAAGCGAGACCAGGTTTACTTTATTTCACTCAACAACTGTTTAGTTCGGATCTACTTATTGCCAATGCTGTTTACTGCTGTATTAAGCAGGCTTCCATGAGGACCTGAAATCCAGTAGCAAGTATTTCAAACTATTAAGGGGATGTTCTAACTGTAAGAGTTCTCACTTGAAATGCTGTTTTTTTCCCCCCATCTCCAGAAGCATTTAGAATGAATCTGGAGGGTTAACCAGAAATGATGTAGAAGGGATTTCTGTTTCTTCACATAGGTGGTTAGAGCAGGTGAATTTGTGTTGCATAATTCTTAACATGTGAATTCTAAATGGCCAAATTATATATATACATGTATATGTATATATATGTAAATGTATATATGTGTGTGTGTATGTGTGTGTATGTGTGTGTGTGTATATATATATATATATATATATATATTTATTTATATTAAAATGCCGTTTTGAAGACTATTGAACAGGCACATATAAAACAGAATTGCCATAATGCCACCAAGGCTTTTTCTTCTGCTTAACCAAGCATTATCAGTTGATTTATTTAATAAAACTGAGGACCAAGGAAGACTAGAGATGCAGATTCCAATAGAGTGCCCATGCTGTGATTATTGAAGTGGTAAGTAATTTGCTTTTAATGCTAGTGCGTACCACTTAGCACCATATTTAACTGAAGAAAGAAAATCACTCATTTTTCATCCCCTCGCTTAACTGACACTTAGTGTAATCTATCTATTGTCACTGAAGTTAATACAAGGAACATTTAATAGATTCCACTTTGAAATTTACAGCACACATTTAAATGTTTAACTCCTTCTTATTTATATTTGTATTCCTACGTGGAACCTAATTCCAAATGAATATTCTATCTAGGAAATAAGAACACAGTAGGTACTCACAAATATAATCTATTAAAAGGATTTGAAATTTTCAATTATAATCACATTTAGTATTGTGTGCTATCTTTTCTATGACAAAAATAGCAACATGAGTGGTGTGTCTATGAGTAACTAAAAATAATACTGGACATGAAGTTACTAATGAAATCATGGAAAACATATGCTTGAGTTTGTTAATACTGTTTTACTAATAGGTTCTTGAAAAATAATAATTATCATTTTAAATTACTCTCAATGTTCGAAATAAAAACCAGGTGACTGAATTCACAGGTATACAATACGGTCCTCTGGAAACCTGTGTTAGATTATGAAATAATATTTTGCACTGACTATAAATATGTGTACTTCTTCCTAATGGAACATTACACTGGCACCTGTCACAATGGAAGTCCATTCTTGCTGAGTATCTGCTTATAGATATTACTCTCATCTCTCTTTGTCCCTGGAATTATTATTTGCAGTTCATAAAGGGGCACAGAAAATGAGAGGAATCAATCATAAGAATAAAGACTTCCATTTTTTTTCTTTATTTTCCTTAAGAAACTGACCACACACACATACACCCCCAAAAATCAAAATTGGATAGGTTATTTCAGGGCTAATACAAATGTAGGATTTACTTGAGAATGTAGACAGTGCCAATATCTTATTTCTGTGTTGGACTGAGATATAGTATTGAGCCTATAAACATCAGAAAGGTCCTTTACAATGAGAGAGAACTTAGGAAAAAAAGTATCTATCCTTACTCACCCCATACCTATATAAATATATAATTTTATAAAAGCTTTAGATAAACTCAAATGTTAAACTTATTACCTAGTGCTTCATATTCAGCAAAATGAGCTCGATGAAGGAAAAAACAAACACAAAGCAAGAATGGTAACAAAACACTCCACAGATGTGTATTTTAAAATACTGAAAAACTCAGGGATTGCAATAATGCATGAAGACAACTTAGAAGAATAATAAGACGACATAGATTAGAAAACATAGTGCATTCCTAGGCATCCTTTGGAGACAGAAGATATTGGTCTTCCTAATTACACTCATCCTTCCATTGGGGCCACCAATTTCCTAAAGGAAACATGAAAAGGGAAAAAAATAGAAACTTATTGACTGTTGATCTCTTTTTTGTTCATTCAATTCACTCTCATGTAGTTTATTAGATATAAAATTAAGTGAAATTTTACATGTCTGTTTAATTCTTTCATGCAAAAGAATGTACTGAGAATTTACTAGTTCAGAGAACTGTATTAGGAGCTGGGCAGGTAATAGTGAATAAAGCAGAAAATTCCCCTTGCCCTCACAGGGCTTAACTGTTAGTGAGGGTAGTATAAATAGAAGTGAAGACTTATAAAATTGGCAAGTATGTCTATTGACGTTTTAGTGAGCAGGAGCAATAATGTCAACTATTAAAATGTGTCTATAAAGTTTATTCTTTTCTGTGAAGTTGAGATCTGTTGACAGACATATTAACGTAAGTTGGCTGGCTTTCCATAATAGCTATACAGGATAAAAAATACAGACGGTATATACACATGATAGTTTCTGCCAACACAAAGAGAAACAGATGTAATCCTTGATGCAAACTTCTTATGTTAGACCATTGATATCATAATAGTTAGACCATGATTTAAGATGCGGATTGAAAAACCACCAGGATCAGATGTGTTCCCATGTTTTCTAATGATTGGTATCAGTTTTGAGCCCTCTAATAAACATGGCTTCTGTTTAAGGATGTGGCTAAAAAGGTAGTTGCTCTCCGGCTCCCTCACAGATGCAGGGAAGGTCCAAAGTCCTCGATAGGAACTACAAATGTTGCTCTATAATGCAGACAGAAGATTCTTAATGATACAGGGCTTTTTATGATCCGTCAACCTTCTGATACTCCATTGTCCATTTGCGATAATAAGTCCCACTATGAGCCTTCAAATGAAAGAGAAGAAAGCAAGGGAGTAAAGAGGAAAGGGGAGTATTTAAGGAATGAAAAGTGGAGGTCTACTTTGATCTCTTTAGGAAGAGTTGAAATGCAAGCAGAAAGCCCAAATCTGAGCCACCCAGTTAGGCCTTGGTACTAGAGTACAAAATATATGCTTTGCAAACTACCCCACTTAAGTGACTTGGTTTATTCATCGTTGTTATTTAATTTTTTCACTTTTTTTCCCCTAAAGTTTCTTTTAGAGAAAAAAAACAGTGTGACATTTTCCCAAAGCACAAAGGAACAAGGGAATTTATTTAGACTTGATCTTGTTATCTTCTAATCACTCCCCTCATTCCCTCCATATGAGATAAAACTGCTCCCAAGAGTGTTAGAAATGATCCCATCCCTCTTCCAATTTCCGAGTGGCCCAGTAGCTCCTTTGGAGGTAAGAAAGATGAAAGAGGTTTCCATTCTCTCTGAGAACTGTTAGTGACGGGCATGACTTCTATCTGTTCTTCCTGATACCTGCTACTGACTTCTGATTGACTCCATCTTACAAGGCAATTGGGTCGTAAAGGATGACCCACTTGGTTCCCACCATGACATGTGCACCATGAAAAGTCAGACAAACCAGAGGGAAGTGGCACTAGGTGGCTCCTTCTTAGTAGATGCACTCACATAGCAATGAAATTCTTATTTTTATTTTTTTGGTACCAGGTATTAACCCAGGGGTGCTTAACTACTGAGCCACATCCTCAGCCTTTTTTTAAAAATTTTTTTATTTAGACACAGTGTCTCTCTAAATTGCTTAGGGCCTCAATAAGTTGCTGAGGCTGGCTTTGAATTTAATCATTTCATCTCAGCCTCCCAAGTTGCTGGGATTATGCTAAGTGCCACCACCCCTGACTAAATGAATGTATAATTATCAGAAAAATACCTTTTTATATTAGTGGTTCCTTTCCATTCCTCTTCTTTAGTATTGAACGACTCTCTCAGCACGGTGTCCATTTCAGTTATGTGCTCCTGAATAGCTATGACCACTTCTCTGTGGACAAACTTCAAGGCACTGATTTCACCTAACACCTTTAAAAAATGGGGATTAAAATAAGCAAAATATTAACTTACCATGTTTTGGAGAAAGTTTTTAAGTGGAATGACCAGAAGTGGTTACTTTTTTTCCTATTTTAACCCCTGGAAGAAAAATCTAACCTGGAAATCCCGTAAGATGTCATATTATTAACCTAATTCCTCAGTTTTGTATGATTATGACTTTATGGTTCAGTTTCATTTCTGACCTTGACAATAATTTTACAACAACCTTATTACAAATGTAAAATTATTTTATATAAAATATGCAATATAATAATACAGAACACAGAGTCATAAGAGGCAATTAAAATATGTTCAAAAGGCAAATTTTTCTAATTCTACTAAAACCCCAAATGCCAAAATCAAAAATAAGACTGGGATTCTTTTATGCTTTGAATAAATCTTGTTTGATGAAATGCATGGAAAACAAAAACAGTCAGGGAACACGCAGTCTAGCATTCCTTTTAATAGGAACTCACTGTCCCTAGAGAAGTTTCTGTATACAGAAGACTAATTGCCCTGGACCACAGCTCACAGCCATGCCAACATGCTGTTCCACTCATCACACACAGTTTGGGTTTTCTTCTGGACTATTTATAATAATCACCAATTTCACTGACTTCATAAGTCTCTCCTACATCTTGAAGGTATCTAACATTGCCAAGCATTCTGCTAAGGGCTGGTTTTCCCCCACAACTTATGAACTCTTGAACTGAAAGCCATCCAGATGAGAAAGGCAGGGAGCCACGTCTGCAGACTAATGGGCAAGTTGAATGTCTTTCTCTGGATAGCAAAGAGGACATCTGCTTATCAGATAAGCTCTGGTTACAGAAACCATTTTCTCTTTTATAGAATGACTTCTCCATCTCCTCAGGAGCCTATGAATCCTCTTCCCAGAGTGGGCAAATCGAGAAAGGGTTCTGGTTGGAATACCAGAAAAGAAAAATCTCCTTCCTTCCAAGGTAATGAGCATCAGGAGTGACAAAAGCCTAAAGTAATGCCATAGTAAGAAGAAAACATTCCCAAGAACAAAGGCAGCACAGTCAAAAAGAGAGGTTTGAAAACATCCATTGGCATCCTGAATGCCACCACCCATGAGAAGAGCTATGACAATTCCTATTTATTTGAGTTAATAAATGAACATAAATAGGTCAGGTGCTAGAAAAAGACAACTAGGTAGCATTGATAAAATAGATACCCCTGGACTCCATGATTTTTCCTGCTCTATGGAATCTCTTCAGCAGCCTTCTCAGAGTAAACTTCTCCCACTGGCACCTGCGAGGACATCCTTTGCCTTCACTTGCTTCCCCGTCATTCTTTCTGAGCATCTCTTGCATTTCCTCTGCAGTATATACCTTTCTTTCTTCATCTCGTTGCATGATCTTTTAAAATCCAGACTCTTTTTAAAATATTTGTGCATGATCTTTTAAAATCTTGTTCGGAAGTATTCTGTGCCCAAGAAACTTACTAAAATGCACTCTCTACATTCCTATCCAGGTTGTCTAAAAATGCATGCCAGAGTTACAACTCTAGAGCTCTTCCCATGCCTCTTGAAATACCTTTCCATTTAGGTCCGTGTATATTACAGATATCAAATTGGACGGCACCCAGTCTTCACTAGATTTATGCATTCCAAAACGACAAGGTTCACTTTTTCCTAAGTTCCTTTTCATTTACAATCTTTCTTTGCTGTTTTGGCTGAGATTCAGAATGAATAATAATAATAATAAAAAAACCTCAATCCCCACTTTATCTTTTAGGAAATGAATTGTGGGGATGTCTCCTTACTTACTAGTACCTCTTTTTTAACACAAATTCCTTATAGAGTCCAGAGCGCTTGGAGAAGAAGAACAGTGGGAGCAGGGGTGGTTTTGTTGCTGGGAGTTTGAGGAATTTCACTATTGTCAACTGGACTAATCATCTGGAAGCATTTGTCTCCCCAGATGCAGAGTATCAGGGTCATGGGCCAGCAGCATGGAGTCTTCTGGTTACTCTGGTTCTTTTAACTTCCTTCTGCAATTTCAACTATTGCTGCTATCCTTGTCATGGCTGCCGCCATAATGTATCAAATATGCACTTATATAAAATGATATGGATGCACAAGTGATACACATCCAATCAATAAATATATTTTGGCCTGACAGATTTAGGAAAGTGTGAACAAACATTTAACTAACCTCAACTGCAATTGCTAAAGAAACTTCTTTGCTGTCTCTTCTCAGTTTAGCTCTGCGCAGGACAGTTCTCTTTCCGATTACAGCAAAGTGCTACTAAAGAGATCCTAGCATATTTTTAATATCTCATTAATCTGAATAGTTACTTATTTCAAGTGATGTATGATGGAAAAGTAAGCAGATTATTATGGTCATATTTATTACTTTATTTTATGGATCACATTAATTAATGGAAAAAATGTTAGAAAACAAATATTATGAAAAATCTAAAATGTATGACAAACTCGTGCTTCAATGTGCCATACTTTAAAAAAAGAGAAAAAGCCAACCCGGGCATGTAGCATGTTTAAAGGCAGAAAAAGGACAGTGAACTATGATACCCGTACCGTTTGATATTTCAAACACATTATCCAATTAAGCTAGAGAAAATGTCGTTTGTGTGGCTGTGACTCAAAAGACTCTCAAAGTGCCGGTAACTTCTTTATTCACTCCAGCTGTGATTACATATTTGTTCAGATATCTGACAAAAATTAAGACACACACACGTACACATATTTAAAACATACACACACCACACACCATCTATACTTTCACAGTCCCATATTCTTTGCCCTAGTTATTCCACCGTCAGAATCTACCATTAAGATATGCACTATCTGGGCAGAGAAAGGTACTCTAAATTTTAGCCCTCTGTGAAAGTAAGAAGAACAACAAAAATGGGGAAAATCTATCAGCATCAACTTTTTTTGGAGAAAAGCTATTTCTGACACACTGTCAGGGCCTACCAGGCAGTGCATGAGACAACAATGTCTCCAAAGGCAGGCAAGTGTTTCTCAGGCTACACAGAGCCAGTGTCCAATGGTGACACTATGACAGTTCAGGCAACCAGGCAACGGAGCGTGTGAGCTCATTCTGCCTGTGTTTGTGCCCAGGCCAGCCCTCTTGAGTGTAAAGTATCTGGATTTAACTCTTCTCGCTAGAGCAGGTCTTAAGAAAGAGGTGGTTAATAGCTTGCTAATAAGTTAGATCTATCCTCAAGGGTCTCATTGGGGAAAAAAAATAAAAAAACCTGAAGGGGATATTATTTACAATCAGGCTGGTTGAGATGGGTCAAATTGGCTGCCAAAAATAAACAATAGTGATAAAACTTCAGTGAGAAGCGATTATGAACATGGTTAAAGGAATTAGGAGGAGAAGGAGGAGTGAAACTGGAAAAATTCTGGAAGCAAATATTGAGTTCATTTTCCATTCCACACAGGACTTTGGCATTCTGACCATTTGTTCACTGAGTGAACAAATAGCAATATATGGAGGTAAGGTTAATTTTGGTTTTGAAATAAAGAAGATGTTCTCGATGGAATTCAGATGCTATACTTGAAGCACAATAGCTCAACGAGGAGCAGAGTCCACTGAAATCAGGTTAAAGCTGTAGATTTCCAAAAGAACTAGAAACACTACAGCACGCTATATGTTATAGGTTGAATCGGCATCATTTTAGAGAAAGAAAGTTTTACATTTTGAAAAAGGAGAGCACTTATGTTGATTTTTTTCCTCAAATGGTTAAATGAGCAAAAATCCAACATTTGGATTTATTCTCTGGGATTTAGAGCTGATGGGTGTTTGTATCCTTGGCTGTGCCGATCGGCGCAGCTGTGAAAATCAGAAGCCAAAGCACAGAGTTCTTTCATTTTTGCAAAAGTATACTTTACTTGGTCGTAAAATATTCAATGTTCTTAAGATTAAATATCTGAATATTGCTTCTGAAGGAGCAGCTGTCACCTTAAATCTAAAGTCTAGTTTGTTTACTGGCTGTATTTTATATCCTTTAGAAAATGACACAAAATGGCAATAAAATCATTGTAAGTATTCTACAGGGGAAAATAAATGCCCCTTGGTTACAGTGTACATATCTTGATACATAATTCCAGTTTATTTTCCCTGGAATTATGTTAAATATGTAAAAAGCCTTTTCTCATAAAGGTAAAAATGCTAGATGTTTCCAAGTTGTAATTTAACATTAGTGTCAAGATCACTTCAGAAAATAAGCTACGGTTACTATTTCATTTCTTTTAAGTGTCATTGAGCATACACTATGTGAGTTCAGACATAAAATAACTTACATGATTTTGTATCAGTTCCATATGAGATTAAAAATAATTTATAGTCTACATGTGTAAAATGAACTGATGCTATGTAACTGTGTTTTCTTCTTTTTTACATTGTTTTATATTATCATTCAATAATTGTTTCATGTAATTGTGAAAGAATTCGTCTCAGTAAGTTAAGATGTAGAAACTAATACAGTCTATGGATTCTTAAAGAGCTGTGATCAATATCCTTGTAGGTAGTTCTTAGAGTCATATTGACAAAATTACAAAATATGCCAAAATAATTTGATAATATTTCTGTCCACAGGTATGAGAAGATATAATAATGTGTAGGGTTATTTGTCTGATTTCACTTTTCATGAGTGGATTTTTAATTTTTTTTTAACTTTTAAGAAATCAGTATTAGGCAGTCTTCTCAGATGAAGTAGAATAAAAAATAAATATTCTGAAAATACTTATCTTAAACATTGACTTTGGAATGCAAGGGTTTTAAACTTCTTTTAATGCAAAACTTTAAAATTTTCAAAATATTATAGTAAATTAAGATTAGTAAGTAAAAAGAAGAATGAAAATAACTCTTTCATATTTAGGTCTCCTCATAAGATATTATTTCCAAAGTCCAATTCAATAAGATGAAAAATATATAAAATTAGAAATGAACTTATTTTTGTTTTAGATAAAGCAGTCAATCTTTACCAATTGTGCAATAAACATTTAATTCTTCACTTCTATAATGTGTATGTTAGAAATTTAATCATGTATTTTCATTTTTATGTCACGGCTTATTTTCTAAATTCTTCTTTGTATTTAATACACCCTTTAAAACAATTCCTATGACTTAGAATTTCAAGACAGTTTTTTATCCAATATATCACACTTACTTTTTGTGATAGTCTTGCATATAATAGTAGAATAATTCTTGTGTACAGCTTTCATAAGTTACAGTTATTTGGAGATTCAAGATAAATCAAAAATTATGAAAATCATTTTACAGGTAAGAGTGTTTCAAAAATATATAGCTGAGAGTTTTCATATATGTATAAATTAAAAACATGAGTCCATTTAAACCAGGAATTACTAATGATTGTTTACCACCAAATATAAGTACAAGTGAATCTACAGAAAATGTATAAGATTGGACAATAGTAGTTATTTTAGGAAGGACCCTAGAATCTTTAAAATGTTGCTAACAATCACATCTCAACATATAGTAAAAGCAATCAAAATAGCTCTTCACGCTTTTCTTAAGGAAACCACACATAGCTATAATAAAATTAACTTAATCCCTCAAAGTTAATATTTTATACATTATAATTGAAATAATTTTAATAACTGAATTTAATAACAGAATTTAATAACAGAATTAAAAATATTTCTTAAGTCTATTATATCATTTAAAATTTACAGTGTGTTAGGTTTAAAAAAACAAAACTGCAATTTTTCCTCTTCAGCTTACCAATAATACATAAACAATGATAAAGCCAGAGGCAAGAGACTTCTTGCTTAGTTTTTGTGGGAAGCTAACCCTTTCATAGTAAGTTTGTACTAACCTAATTATTATGGACAAATAAAACTACTATTTTGACACACACATATGGGATTAATAATTTTGTCATTTTATTTTTAAGAAGAGCTAAGTTCCTATATTTTACATATTTACTAACTTTATATATATGGAGTAAAAAGGACAATTTTTGGAAATTGTGGAACACATTCTTCCACAATTATATGCAACAATTATTTAATGATAATAAAAAAAACAACAAAAAATGTGAAAATAAGAAAAGATAGTTACTTAGCATCAGTTCATTTTACATATGTATCCTATAAATTATTTTTAATCCTAAGAAACAGTGATTTAAAATCATTTAAATTAGTTTATATGCAAATATAAATACATAAAAATTTTTACGAAAGTCTTTCCATTGTTGTATGTCATGAAAATGTCCTGACATTATATTCTAATTTTAGTTTGATAATTGAATTTCACTTAGTTCTTGCATTCTTCTTTTTTTAAAAAAATATTTGCTCATAATAAGGTCTGAGTTTTAGATATAACAAAATTATATCCTCTACAGCTTAGTTAAAATAGACCATTATTCTTAGCGAAAGGAAAGGGCAAAATAGTACCAGGATCTTATTTTTAAACAATCAACAGAAGTGGCAACTATTAAGTTTGAATTTGAAATCCAGAAGTAAGAGATATGAGTGTCTTTTGAGCATTATTTTATGCAAAGCCATTAGCATTGCTATTACTATTTCCTTTTAATGTTTATTTTCAATTTTGTCTTATGGAGCACAATGTGCCCAAAGGATATACTACT
Organism: Ictidomys tridecemlineatus; assembly: GCF_052094955.1. Taxonomy (NCBI): domain Eukaryota; kingdom Metazoa; phylum Chordata; class Mammalia; order Rodentia; family Sciuridae; genus Ictidomys; species Ictidomys tridecemlineatus. Next base: position 142,213,132 of record NC_135484.1, read on the forward strand.
TCTTACATGGGTGTTGGGCACACAGTGTCAAATGTCTTAAAAGTCTGGACAATGTAACTGTGATTGTCTTCCATTTTGTGTAAGTGAATTAATTTTCATGTTATCTTCAAAGCAGTCTAAGACTATGTACAATAGGAAATAAGAATGGCTTTCCTCTCATGTGCCAGACTTTCAACAAAAGGGAAAAAAATGATGGGGTAGTTTTATCTCTGAAACAGTGTGATATTATCAATAATTTGTATCAGTTTAATGAATGTTGTTTATAGGCTCCACAGTTCCATATTTTCTTATTAATTCATCTTCCACGTTCTTATGCATTTCTCTCTCTCTCTCTCTCTCTCTCTCTCTCTCTCTCTCTCACACACACACACACACACACACACACACACACACACACACACTGCAAATTGTTTGTTTTTTTGTAGAATATGGATATGAAAATTTCCAAATAGGCTAAATAACAAATTGAAACAGACTAGCTAAGGCAGAAAAATTTCTCAATTATTTGTTTAAGGTTTTGTCCTGCGATTAATTCATTGATTCAAGGACAAAGTGTGTCTCCTCCCCATTTACTGAAAGCTTCCTGTGAACCTGAGATCCGGATGTTCAGCTCCATCGTCTGTCTTCACACTGAGAGGAATAAAAGCTATGGGCCAGTCTCTGTACACCTGCTCTTGGCACCTTGAAGGCCCTGGATTCCCTGTGCAGCAGATCAAAACCCAGAGTGGAGTCAAACCCATCTAATAATGAAATTGTGTCTCAGTTTTTCCCTGTCTCCTCTCTTCTCCTGCTGCTTTCCATCAGGCAGAACACTTAATCACTAATTGGTTAATCTGTTATGGAGGCAAGTATTAATATTCTAATTTTGCAGACAAGGAATCAGGCCTCCTGCTGTGCCTCCCCTGGCCCTGGGTAAGGAGCTCTTCAGATGGGAGCTTCAAAGTAGGTGAGGTTGGCCTCCTGAGACCTCACTGCTTGCCTAAAGCCGCGCACAAGGGCTTCACAGAGCCTCCTTAGATCGCTGAGTTCCTGGCTCCCAGTTCCCTGCTCAGACCACCAGGCGACACTGCCTCTAATGACAAATTTTCCCATTCCACCCCAACTAATGCTCCAAGGACTTTCTTAATTGCGACTGATACCCTGGGATCCGGAAGCTTATTTGTAACTTGATGAAAGTGCACCAGTCTTGCCTGGGTTTCTAGGTTTTGTAGCTCTAAAAACTTGACAGTAACTTTGTCCTTAGCGAACACTGCAGGATAACCCTAGCCATGCAACAAAGAGACCTCGCAGTTCCTCTGTGCAGACTCCATGGAATCCATGGTGCCCAGAGGGACTGACTTAGTAGAGAATCAGGAGATGGGCTCCCTGCACTTGAACCAATGACCGGCTCTGACAAGCAAGAGAGGGAATTTTTCTTTAAAAGCAAAATATGTGGAAGACCAGAGCTGTGTTGCTTTAGGTCATAAGGTGGGACATACAAAAGATTATGAATGCGTATCTATGGGGAATTCTGTTTGCAATCGAACTTTCATTGCAGACTCACGAAATATGACATCTTGTGAGCAGATTTCATTCTTTTCCAGAAGTGTAGCTTTCCATGCAAATAAAAACTCATATATTTGCTTCCAATTCAAAAGGTTAGGATCTTATGGAGAAGAAAAATGAAAAGGTTAATATTTGACCTATATTTCATACCAGAAATGGGAGAGGCTTAGAGCTGTGTTCATGTAAAACGAACTTAAATTACTGGATATCATGTGTAAAAACCACCATAAAATCTTTGAGAATAGGGTTTAGGTTCTAGGAATGAAGCTTTGTTGCTTATTTCTTGCTATATCTGATTTGTAAATAAATTAGATCCAGACACAGTTGCTTGTTTCTTCGCACATCAGAATATCTAACCAAAATGTGGCATGGATCTTACTATATCTCTAATCGGGTCTAAGTTATATCCTAAATTCAGGTTCTTTCACTTAATACAGTGTGAGTACTGTGAGATGGTAAGAATCTCATGGTGCCTAATTACTAATCATGTAGCATAATTTGGAATAAAATAATCCAGTACAATTGGATTAATTTTCTTGAGCATTGAGTCTGTATTTAAAACAAAGATAAAGAAAAAGAATTCAAGAATTGACGTTAACTTTAAGGCAAGAAGGTGACAGCTCATAGGCCATTATTTTAAAAACTTTAAGGGATTTTTCTTTCATCCAGAAAATATAATCTACCTATATGCTGATATTTGAAATTTCTTTCCAATGCATATATATAGGGAAGATTATACGTAAACTTCTTTTCACTGAGGTCTCAAAAAAAAAAAAAAACATGCCGGAATCCCTTCCAATTCAGGTTTTGTAGCTCAGAAGGCCAATAATAGACCTGGCAATGTCTGTTAGGGGTCAGGAGGGATAGGAAGGAAGGTGGGTGAATAGCCATACAGGTGCCTGCAAATGAACTGCGTAATCCTCAATTTGCTCTAGGACAGGTCTTGTTTTATGATTCCTGTCCTCTACAGGACACAATTTAATACTGGAAACAAGTATAGAAAGGCTAAAGAATAAAATCTAGCACTCTCTATAAGTGTAGAAAAGGGGCAAGGGGATAATTCAGTTCAGAACAATTTTAAAGATTTCATAGAACAAGAGGCAGATAGAGTCAAGCATGAAGAAATAAACAGGTAGCTCTAAACTGCGTACTCAAGAATGGGCTAGATCGCGTGCATCTGCTGAGATTTGGAAAAGGGAGAAAGCTGGTTTAGTATTTGCTGGAATTTCAGCTGGTCACAGGATCCTACCAACGCCCAGGTACATGTCCACCACTTACTGTTATAATAGAAAATACTGTGGAAATCAAAGGCAATAAAAGAATCAAATATGTCGATAAGCCTGTAGTCCCACCTCTGAATTCTTCCAAAAGTGAAGCTCGCATATTTTTGGCATAATGTCATTATGAGCTTGAAAAGATGTTTAGAAGTAGAATGAATCTAATTGTTTGTGATCTATAATATTTTGTGATCTTTATTGCACCTTTAAAAAAATGAGAGCTAAAAGTACTTGCAGATGTTATCTCATTAATCTGTCCCAAATCCCTGTGAGCCAGGTAGTATAAGTATTCATAACCCAGTTTTACAGATAAGGAAATAGGCAGAGTAGTGAGAAATGACTAAGCCAAGGTTATGGGGCAAATAAAAGAGAGAATCAAAGGACCCTATGGTCACTGTGTTCTTGAGACCAGGATACCTTCCCCCTGGGCTCTCTGCTGGGGCCCCGGGACTGCAGGAACTGCAGGATGATTTGTAGCAGAAAGACAATGCTGGAGTCTCTGCTTTTTGTGTTATTTCAGTGCACATGTATTTAAGCACATTTTGCAAATTTTGTAAAAAAAAAAAAAAAGATACATTCCAGCAGTTTGTTCTGCAAAAAGATTTCTAAATCAAATGTTTCAGAAGTCTAAGAAGAATCCTGTGCAGAAGTACCAATAGCAGCCAAACTCCCAAAGAATGACATTGGATACAATCTTCACCTGCTTACTATTGCTGTGTTGTGATATGTGAAGTTCTTTCTTATAGTGCACCTTGGTAGGAGTGCAAGGAGGATGAGCTGAGGGGAATCTTTCCTGGCTCATATAGGCATCTCTTAGTAAAATACCTATATGATGATTTAAGTGTTGAAATAATGTTGAACACTGGTATATTAGAAAGGACAGGTCCCCTGTCTGCAAGACTAGGATCTGAACAATTTGAAATTTCCTCAAAGTTATGTTGAAAGGGATTTTTATGAGGACACACTTCCATTGACTTCACAACAACAACAACAACAACAAGAACAACAAAATGCTAAAGTTCAAAGGGATGGTGGTGGGAATAGAAATATCCTTCCAATGCTAGTTAACTAGTATTATGTCACTTGTTAGTAATTTGCATGCCACCGAGACCTGAGAGCCAAATGTGCTATGTATCTTCAGTTTTTTTTTTTCTCCTGTATGGTTCATTTCCACCAAATAATAATACTTCCTCAGACTTCATGATGGAACAACACTTAAAAGAATGGGCCACAGCTTCGGATTTCAATATGCTGTAAATTTAGATACTCAGAATATGTTATCATATGAAATTTCTTTGGGAACTCAAAATCAGCCCGTCTGCTGATGGACTTTCTTAGGAGGAAACTTGACTCTGAGATAATGCTCCTTTTAAAATACTTTTAAATATTTATAGACTATGTATGTTTCTATAGCTTGAAAGATTTTTCAGAGTTGGGGGGGAAGGAGGATAAGATGCCACCACTTCATTCACTTTGTGTGAGCTCATTTAAGCAAAGGAGTGTGCACTTCCCGAGGTATGCCCGTGTCCACGACACAGAACTCTTTCTTATCAACCGGTGATGTTTTCTAATGTTACCTGAGTAGAAATTATCACAGGCAGAATTCTGAATTACGTCGCTTGATTTGGTTCTTGGCAGTCTGAAGAGAGAGTTTCAAACAGAAACTTTCCCCCCATGTATTATCTTTGTGTACTTAGGCAAAAACTGAAACACATCCTCAACCCCCCTACCGCATTAGAAACATTAGTTATAATATGTTTGCAAAGCAACATTGAAATCTTTGAAATCACACTCATCTTATGCCCATACTTATCTATATATCCATGCACTACAATACACACAGCATTTACAGCAAAATATTTTCAAATACACATACCTCAACAATGGCACCACCGGGGAGCCTGAGAAAATGGCGGTACAGCTCTTGGAACCCACTGGGATAAACACTGTATATAGACACATGAGAAGTAACTTCTTCTGGACCAAGTGCAGACCCAGAGATTTCATTCTGATGTTGGAGGTCACAGCTGGAGACACTGGACTTGATGCCATGGCTTTTCCAGATGTAATCATACACTGCCACCTAGTGAAAACCAAAGCCCCCCCCCAACAGTCCCCCAGCCCCAGAAAGAAACAGAAAAAAAAATTAATTAACTTCTGGCAAGAGCATAACCGATTTTAAATGATTTTACAATAAATCTGAAAGTCTCTGCCATCTGCAGTACTTGCACTCAATTCCATGCATATTTTTATGGCATATATCTAAATAGTGAAGATAGACAAATCCCCGGTGTGTGCTCCATAAAGTTAATTCTACACAGATGAAGCTGTAATTGGCTCCCATATTAACCCAAAGTAGGAAGATCAAGCAGGCTGTAACGATGACAGTGTTGATTAACAAAAATGCTTACGGGTGGTTTTATGAATGGGTGTTTGTGATTTCTCATCCAAAAGAACTCTTTGCTCTTTTTAACTTACTTGTACTGTGCTGGATTCTAAGTTTCTGACATCACTAAGACAGGGCACAGGATGCATTAAAGATCCATTTTACTGAGGTGCACAGCCAGGACTTTTGTATGCTGTATGTATTTACTAGTTTTGCTTTGTGATAATTCTGACTTTCGTACTTATTGGACTTTATTCTCCAGTAGGTTTTCTCAGGTAACGATTTCATTGTCTAATATGAAGTACCCTGTGGGGCCTTCATTAATGTTAATTGAATTATGAATGAGTTGAAAGACACTTTCCTATTACATGTTTAAAATATTGGGGATGGATATTAGACTATACCCCTCTAAAATTTGTTCCTGGCTGACAAACTTCTGGTCTTCAGATACTTTGGTTGTCTTTTCTGCAATTTCTGAGTTATATACAAGCTTTCTAAAATTTTCCATCACCATATTCACAGGTACCCCTAGTTTCAGAAATAGAGAAAAGTTTTGAAGGAATTCTTTCCTCGTTGGCTCTTTCTACAACAGAAAGCATTTATCTATTGTTCCAAGTCCATGTCAAATGTGTGTTTATTTCAAAGTTAACTCCTCTTAATATGACTTACAAATACTTTAAATCATTAGAAATATGGATTTAATAACATAAAAGAAAATCCTGGCTAATCACTATTAAATTCAAGTCAAGTCTGTTATTAACAATAAGCTCTGAAGATTCCAGTTAGTGACTTTTCTTTTGGAAATTCAAAGGCCTGATTAAAATCTGGATGGACAGAAAAAGAAGTTGTGAATGTCCTGAAAGAATTTGAAGAACAAAAAAGAGGGACATCTCATATGATTAAAAACAGAGAATCCTTTGACAGATATGACTTTGAGACAATATAAACAGGTCCAGAGACTAACAATCTAGCAGGAATTCCCAGTAAGACATTGACCCACATTTAACTTCAGGTCAGTTTGATAGTGTCAGATGTGCAGAAGCAAACTTGCCAAAGTGAGGCTTGAGTTGGGTCTCGAGGAAAAAAGAAAGATAAGGAATCAATGTAAGTGTCCATCAATGGATGAATGAACAAAGAAAATGGGGTACATGTATATAATCGAATACTATCTGGTCGTGTTATGGTTTGGATATGAGGTGCCCCGCCCAAAGCTCCTGTGTTATTGCAGAAACATTGAGAGGTAAGATGATAAGATTATGAGAGCTGTACACTGTGTGCATGTGGCATGTGGCTGGAGGAGGTAGATGTGTGCCTGGAAGGGTGCATCTTGGGAATAGCCCATTTTTCTTTCTCTCTATTTCCCGGCCACCATGAGCTGAGCAGTTCCTTCCACCATGCCCCTCTGCCATGATGTTCTGCCTCACCTTGGGCCCAGAGCAGTGGAATTGGTTGACCTTGGACTGAATCTTGGAAACCATAATCTCAAAATAAACTTTTCCTCCTCTAAGGTGTTCTTATCAGATATTTTGATCACAGAAGAGAAAAAGCAGACTAACGACCCCTAAAAACGATAAAATTCTGTCATTCGCAGCAACCTCAATGAACCTAGAGGATGTTATGTTAAGTGAAATAATCCAGGCACAAAAAGACAAATACAGCATCGTCCCACTCATACTCGGGATCTACAAAGCTGATCTCATAAAAGTAGAGAGTAGTTACCAGAAGCTGTGGAGGAAATGATAGGGAGAGATTGATCAATAGGTACAAAGCCGTGGTCAGACAGGGGAACAAGTTCTAGTGATCTATTGCATTGTAGAGTAACTATGGTTAACAATATCGCCTTAAATATCTCAAAATAGCTAAAGGGAGGATCTTGAATGTTCTCACCACAAAGAAATGAACAGCAAATGAGGTGACAGACATGCTAACCACCTTAATTTGAGTATGACACATTATATGCATATATCAAATATCACACTGTACCCCGTAAATATGTCGAATTATATATAATGTGTCAAGTAAAAATGACAACATAGAAGCTTATCCGGTCCGGGTGGAAACTTAGCCGAAATAGAGGCGACAGTCCAAGTACTGAGGACATTCAATTCTACTAACTTCTTATGGGTGCTCCCAAGGTTCTGTGAAGGTTAACTAGGAAAGACATTTTAAGCCACGAAGGTCTAGTGCTAAAGCATCCGTGGTCCCTTCCAGAATTTCTAGAAGTCAGTGCTTAAGATCATCAGGACCCTCGGAACACCTAGCGGTAAGGCGTGCCCACGAGTTAAGGTTCCACTGCTGTTTGAGAACATGCTTCTGGAAAGGAAGAGAGAGCCACTGGAGGAGGGGGCGGGTGAATAACTCATGAAAGCTCCGTAGAAGTGGTTGAAGGAGCTGAGCCAGATGTTCACACAGGGAGAACCTCTTCAGTTACCTGCTGTTCTCAGGGCTTTCACTCTGGCCATGAAAACACCCTACCCTACGGGTAATTTGCTTCCCATTCTGACTTACCACCAAACACAGCCTCAAGCCATTGGGGATGCTTAGCTTTAAAACCTTCTTCAAAGCCTCCCTGGGGTTAAGAAAGTAGGACAAGGTAAAAAGGAAAAGGAAAAAGAAGGAGAAGAACCTGGATGTTTTATAACAGGGACCAAATCTCCAGGGCAGCTGATGAGAGGATGGAAACGGAGGTGGGGAGGAATGAAGAAATCACTGTCCTTGTTTTCTTAGGTCATTGTGGCTTATTTCTGAGCCCTCTGTGATGTTGAGCACGATTCTCTGCAACTCTGTTCTCTCCACTTTTAAATCTGTGTCCTGAAAACTAGCCGTCGAGGAATAAGCGGCTCAGCACGCTGACCTGTGACATTTGGTCACCAAGCCAAGCATTCCCGTGTAATAGGGCCCATTTAATATTATTTAAGGCCATGAAGACAATCCAAATAAATAGAGGACGGGAAAGATCTGTTAAGGCAAATCCCAGCCAGCCTTAGACATTCTTGCCCAGGGTAGGTGAGGTATAAAAAGAAGGATATGATTTTTCTATAAAGTGCATTTTCTGTAAATGTTTTTGTTTTCCATTCTTTAGTGAGTAATGGTTAAACTATTTGGCAAACTAAATAATAAGCCATGGAAAATTGGAGATCCCTTGGTATTTCTGCAAAGGGCTGGGTTGGAGACAGCTACTGTGTCCTACATAATCTGAAGTTAGCCCCACAAGTCTCTCTCCTGTCATCTGAAATTTCTTGCACTCAACCAATCAAATGTGTCTCTTCGTTTCTAGGAGAGCCCAGCGTGAGTTAGTAAATCTATTGAGACAACCGAATCAAGAGACTACACACATATAGGACACATCGGAAGAGCTAAAGTTGGCCTCAATCTGGAGGCACAGAAACTTAAAGAAATTCACAAAATGCCAGTCCCTTTGAACAGTAGTTCTTAAATGAAATTCATTGTTGGGCAGAAAAACAAGTTGAGGATGGTGATTCAATGGCAGACAGAACAGGCCGAAACAGGTTCAAATGCTGCATATTTCACAACAGAGCTTAATTAAAACAGGACTATGAGCCTGTTAATTGCATTATAATAGTTCAGTCTGAAATTAGGTCTGATGTGAATGTCCTTATAGTGGAGTTGTTTATGTTATTATAATTACACAGTGGTACATAGATTTATTGCATAGATACATGTTTAACAGCTCCTGGGTGGATTTCTTTTCTTTTTTTTTTTTTTCCACTTGAATTTATACTCAGTTTTCCAGTATGGCAAGATAGCAAGAGGGAACCAGGGTCAAGAAATTAGGTCAGACTGGATGATCCAGTTGGTCTCCAGTGGATTTGAGGCTAAATTTCTAAATAAGTTGTGCCCTGATGATGGTGATTTTTATTTTACCATTTCTTTAGGAGTGAACCATTTTTTTTTTGTAAAAACTAGGTCTCAGTAAAACAGGTGTCTTATTTTGTTTTAAAAACAATGCCTTCCACCCTTAGTCTGTTTGCTGCTGCTATAACAGAATGCCTGAGACTAGAAAATTTATAGTGAACTGAAAGTTATTTGGCTCACAGTTGTGGAGACTGGGAAGACAAGAGCAGTGCTCCTGTATCTGGAGAGGGCCTTTGTACTGTTTCACCTGTGGCAGAAGGTAAAAGGTGCAAAAGGAGGCAAGAATAACAGAAGCAGAACTGGGCTAAGGCTGGGTCAGTGGTAGAGCGCCTGCCTACCAAGCATGTGAAAGGACCTGGGTTCAATTTCTAGCCCCACAAGGGAAAAATAGAGGGCAAAACTCACTGCAATCTACTGCTGCAATAATGATAAGAACATTCATGCATCATGAAGGCAATGCCCTTCTGACCTAATAACCTTTTATCAGTCTCTTCAGATTAAGTCTCCAGCAAAGGGAATTTCTAGGGATCAATTCAAACCATAGCACTTCTTTGAGAATTAAATGAACGTGCAAGTGTGATTAAGGTTGTGTCTGTGTTCCACAAAATCCTGTTTTTCCAGTATAAACAAAATTTCAAGAATTCAAAAATTGAGCCCAATCAAAAATACTAACTCCTGTTGACAGAATGCAGGAGGGCTAAGAGGAGCTGTTTTTCCAAAAGGTGAAAATGAATGCTCTTCCCGGATCCAACAGAGTTTCTAATTTGGGATTCAAACACAGATCTGGCTCATTTTACATCCAACCCATGACCTTGAATGAGGCGATAAAACCATGGATCAAATCCAACATTCCAGACGCATACACGTATTTAATATTTTCAGTTGTCAGCTTGATATTTGGATTTCCATGCATTCTGTCAGAAATATTGCATGCATCTTCATTGTGTACTGTTACTTTGGAATAAAAGAGAAAAAAAATCTATAGAAGATTAGCTACAAATAAGGTAGGTGCATGAAATGATTATTCCTTGATGTTTCTTTCTTTAACATAACCATTAGGCGTATAGAATGAGCATTTAAGCAAATTTGAACTGATTTAGAGAAAAGTAATAAACTGTGATGCATTTCCAGGAAACCATACTTCTAAACAAAATCACCTGTGCTTCATTTAGACAGAAATTACGCAATTCAAGAAAAGTTAACATATATGCGTGTGTGTTTGAACCCATATTATATGGCATGTTTTGTTATTGAACATCTCTAATTCTGATAACCAATAGTTTTGCTTTAAATGTAATATATAGTAGTATTTCCCAAGCATTTTGCTGTGGCTATGCCTGCAAATGTTAATAATAGTATCAAAGCCCCCCATATACAAACATATTATACATCTGTCTCGGAAGAAGCACAGAAATAGAACAACCCCCTTCTGCCATTCTTCTCCGTGCATGTGAAGCACTGGCTACCCATAAGAACAATGAATGACAAGAGGGACAATGAGACAACAACTCTGACATTAAGAACAGAGTGGGGGGTGGGGGTCAGGGATCGGGGAGGGAAGACAGAAAGAAGAAAGGTAAGAATGAAACCACCACCCACTCTTGGAAGCAGCCACCCACTGCTCTCTGAGATAAATTCTACAGGTGCGTATACATTGATTAAATGCAAAGTCATCAAGACTGTGTGGCCAGTGGTGTTTCCACTCCTATACTCTGCAGTTCCCTAGAGGGAAGTTTTCAAGTCAGAGAGTGTGAAACATCAATCATGACCAGAAAAACGGTACAATATACTCAGATCTTCCAATCTGGAGACTCCATTTCTTCCCCTGAGTGCCAGAAAAGAGAAAAAAAAAAAAAAGATATTTGAAGAGTATTCATCTATGAAATATTCTAGCCTATGGTCCGGAAGAACTAAGGAAAATAATTGAATTAACTTAGTTTAGACAACCAGTTGTGCAAATGTAATAATCAAAAGTCAATAAATTTCACTACAGCATTTTCCTTTCCAGCTAATAGAACATAAACGGCCATCTAGACCTGGCTAAAGATTTCTCCAGGCCATTAAAGCCACTGAGTCACTATGTCATTGCTAGAAAAAAAACATCAGATATCTACAAATACGAAGATTACGTGCCCTTTGAAAAAAATATTATTCAATCTGGCATGCTGACGTACATTTATAGTCCTGCTTCTTAGTGGGGGCTGAGGCAGAGGGATCACTTTAAGCCCAGGAAATTGGGACCAGCCTGGGCAAAATATTGAGACCCTACGTAAAAAAAAAAAAAAAATAGAGTTCATATATTATTTAGCTGACACCTTTGCTTCTGTTTTGGTGCAAATACGTGAAAGAAAAAAATACTTCCTCTCCACCTGGAAATTTTTTATCTCAAAGGACAGCCTGCGGTCTATACCAGAGACTATTATCTGGTTCTTCTCCTGTCCCTTGGTTTGATTTTTCTCTAACAGTAGAAATACATCAGAAGAAGACAAGCAACCGATTGGGAGGTCAGTTTGCTATGAGTAGGTGTGTGGGTGGTTTACCTTAGTTTCTGGATCAATGGCCTCCAAATTTAGTTGTCCACATATTTTGTGGTCAACTGAAATGAACAAATACTATATGAAATATGCATATGATTTTTATGATCTCATCTTGTTTTAGGAAGCAAGAGCAGTGGTATAAACTGGCTGAACATCTAAAAGGGAGAATTGGCAGCAGCGAGTCGGAACCAGAGGCTCCTACATGAGTTGTGCAATGGGCGCTGGAGAGTCCTCCCCAGACACCTACTTGGCTCACCGCCCTCCTTCCACGCTCTCTGCGAATCATCTTATCAGTGGGGGCTTCGCTGACCACTGAAGGCAGTACTAGCTCCTCCCTCAGCTAAGCCCCCTGCCTTGATTTTGTCACAACCCTTACCCATAAGTGTCACCAACCACCATCCTGTATAGTTCCTGGTTTACTTGTTCTCTGTCCTTCTGCACCCAAACGTAAGCTTCATGAGAGAAGGGAATGGAACCTGGCTCAGAAGAGGACTAGGTATTTGTCAGTTGAAGTCATAAATAAGCAAATGACATTATTTAAGTGGATTCAATATTCAAGGCCCTCAGCTTTTTGTTTCATTTGGGGTTTTTCACGCCTACTTTTGAAGATTCTGAAATTAATGCATCTTTACCACCTAAAAGTTGATCTATGAGTCTCCACTAACTAGTCTTTTATGTTAGTGGTTCTAAGAATGCTAAGTCGCTTCTTCTTTGCAAGTGTCAGTGAAGCAAGCTCTCCACCAGCATCCCACGGGGCTACTTTAACTGTTTCCTAATTCAGTGACGCTTGCTGGTTCCTGCCTCATCACCTCACTCCACCCACACCACCCACGAGGCAGATTGCCCATGTCCCAACTCAGCTAGAATAACACCCCTTTGCACGCATAGAAAACCCTTTCCCCAGGAGTTGTAATGCATCCTACGAGAATTGGTGGCCTCTTTAAACAGCCCTACCAGTAAGAAAGTATTATTTTGATTCTATACATGATAAATTGGGAACAAAGGAAATGAAAACCTTATCTCTACCTGCAATAAGAACAGGGACGGGACAAGAAAAGTTGAACTAAGTCCATCTTTATGTAATGACTCGATAGGGATGTTAATGGCAAAAATGAGTGCACTTAATATCTTCCTCTTAAAGGAACAGGGACTGTTCCCAGTTGTTCTTTGCGACTATAAAAAGAAATCGGTGTTATTATTCACACTTAATCTGAAGTTCTTTCTCATTATCCAAAATCAGATTTGAATCATTCATGTAAGCTAGATGCATAAAAAATTCAGGACAAAATATATCGTGGCCTCCATGAAACTTATAACATGGTAAAGGGAGTAAGACAAAAATATAAGTCTCCATAATTTAAAAATAGTAAATTGTAAATGTCCTAGGAAAGACTGGAAATAGAAGCTTTGGCAGAGGGATAAATTATAGCTGTAAGTGATGAAAATATATGACCCATGTTTGATAACTCCCCTGGGCTGGAACTTAGAAGAAGGGAAAGAAAAAGAGGAAGAAAAAAAAAAGGTCACACCTATAAAGATAAATATTTTTTAAATTAAAATAAAAAGAATAAGAGAACTCTGTGTTCGCTTTTTATCCAAACTTTCAGTTTAGTGATTTTCCATGATTCTAGATTTCCAGAAAATTTCCAATTTTCGAGTCTTTGAGGGAGACTGTTTGATTTCGCATTTTATTTTCACACATAAACATTGGCACTCACACTTCGTTTCATGTAGTTCTTTCTTTGAGCCTGACATTTCCAGAGCAGGATAAAGAGAGAAGAAAAATAGCATACAAAAAATTGATCACAGCAGTGACTATTTTGGGAAAGATTAATTAAGAATAAGAATTATAAATAATACTTATTTAGAACTCATTATATAAAAGGCTCTATTCAAAGCAAATTCATTCATTGAACCACCCACTCAAAATGTATTTATTAAAATCCCATTTGTGCCAGAGGAAAATGGAGACGAAGAATCAAACCAAACAGACAAAAGTCCTTGACTTGCATTCCAAGGGAGAAAGATAATAAATAACTAAATATACCATAAGTGCTATGGAGAAAAATGAAACAAGGTAGGGGGGTAGCAGTCTGCAAAGGGAAAGGGTCTACTTTGTGGCTATTTTGAAAGCTGTTATCTGTCTCAGGGAAAGCCCCTCTGAGAAGTAGACATTTGACTTCAATGAAGCAGGGTGTGCATCATGCATGTAATTGCAGGAGCTGCATAAGAAAAGGGAACAGAAGGTACACCGCTGTAGGGGCAATGCATTCACTAGGTCAAAGATACATAGCAAGCAAGGGAGAGACAGGTGAGATCAGAGTGTGGGAGCTGGGGGAGAGGAGAAGGGACCCAAAGATGCATAGGGTGCTGAGGCCTCTGGATTTTACTCTGAAAGAAGAAGAAGGCAGAAATCAGAGTCTGCATCCACCAGCCAAGAAAGGCCAAAAGTTGCAGGAAATGAGCAGAAACTAGCAGGGAGTCCTGGAACAGATTTTCCCTCTTAATATCAGAAGGATTCAACCCCTCCCACATCAGGATCTTGACATCTAGAATCCAAAACCATGAGACAGTAAGCTTCTGTGGTTTAAGTCACCCAGTTTGTGGCATTCAATATGGTAGTTCCAAAACACAGGCCCAGGCAATGGTCCTGGTATATATGCATGATCATGCTTAATTTTCATAAACTTTCTGGTTAACTGAAACATGTCTGGATCACATAATTCACCCAAAGTGAGAGTTAGAGGTAAAGTGTCATTGCAACCACAGAACTCTGGGGCTTTAAAATGGCCTCTACTCTCTCTCCAAAAGACATATGTTTTAATATTGTAAAGTGAGAGAAAGACATTCCTAAAATCCCCATTTCCATAGAACAAAAGAGTTATCTTTGTTTTAATCACAAATCTGTGCTCTGTATTGTTCAGGTTGAATTGTGAAGAGCCCAGGGAAGGAGCTGGCTGTAAAGAATGCCCTTCTGACTATTCTCTGGTCAGGAAGAACAACACCCTGAAGACAGAATGTCTACATTATGTGCTGCCTCACTCACTAATAAATGCTGGGGCTCTATTTCACCATCAATCAAATGAAGAACTTGAATTAGATTATTTCTAAGGTATCTTCCAGGTCTAACAGTCAATTTGTGGGTGTGTTTCTTTCTAAAACGTTCTTTGAAAGTGAATATTATAAATACCAACAAGATTAGTCCATTAAAAAACAGAGCATCTCTCCAGCTTTCCCAAATCTTCCTTGTGCTAATTCCATTCAACACTCACCAAGCACCCTGGCCATTCACAGCCCTGCCTGAACTACAACTATCCAGAATTTCTAGCATCAGCGATATCTTGCCTATCAGTATGCTTCAGATAAATGAAACCAGATAGAATCTACTCTTTGGGGTCTTCTTTTTGTCTTGATTTTCTTTTTTCTGATTTTTAATTTTGCGTGTTTATTTCCAAGTTTTATTTCCAGGTTTATTTCCATAATTGACCAATTAAAATTATATATTTATTGTATATAACATGATGTTTATGTACATGTGTGTATATATAGAGAAAAAAACATTATTATTTAAATCTAGCTAATTAATATATCTATCACTTGACATAGTTATTTTATGTCTGTGTAAGATATTTAAGATCTATTCTCAGCAATTTTTAAGTATGCATTGTAATTATTAATTATAGTTCCCATACTGTACAATAGAGCCTGAGACCTTATTCATCTAGCTCAAGGGAAACTCTGTAGTCTTTGGCTAATATCTGCCTTTTTTCTAACCCCTCTTCCAGCCCTTGGCAACCCCCTCTTCTATTTCTATAAGATCAACTTTTTTAGTTTCATATAAATGACATTATATAGTATTTATTTTTCTGTGCCTAACTCATTTCTTATTTCACCCACCATAATAGCCCTCAAGTTTATCTATGTTGGTGCTTGTTACAGGATTTTCACTGTACATGCATCCTATATATTCCTTATCCATTCATCTGATGGTGGACACTCGGTTGATTCTACAGCTTGGCTGTTGTAAATAATGCTGCAATCAGCATGGAATGCAGATATTTCTCTGACACATTAATTTTATTTCCTTTGGATATATAACCACAGCTGAGATTGCTCAGTCACAAGGCAGTTCTATTTTCAATATTTTAAAAAAGAAACCAACATATTATTTTCCATAACTGCTGCTCTAATTCACATTCCCCTTAACAGGTTACCAGGATCCCCCATTCTCTCCATCCTTCCCAACACTATCATCTTCATTCTTGGACTGTAACCATTGTAACAGGTGGAAGGTGGCATGTCACTGTGGTTTAAATTTGCATTTCCATGCAATTAGTGATGTGGAGTATTTTTCCTATACTCATTGGCCATTTATTTGTATCTCTTCTCTTTTGAGAAATGTCTATTTAAGTCTACTGGCTAGTGTTTAATTTGGTTATTATTATGATTTGGATAGGAGGTGTCCTCTAACGGCTCCTGTGTTCATGCAGGAATGCTTGAAGTGAAATGATTGGATTGTGAGAGCTAATTAGTCCATCCTACTTTGGATGAACCTGGTGGTGACTGCAGACAGGGCACAGCTGGAGGAGCTGGATCACTGGGAGCATGCCCTAGAGGAATTATTATTTTAAAGAAAATATCTATTCTCTATATAACAACAGAAGGTTATAGCTGTCAAACAAGCAGGGCGGAAACTCTTCCTTTCATTTCTTCCTTCTGATTTTTAAAGCCTATTGCCTACCTGTCCCCTTTCACTCCTCCCCATCTTTATTCCAAACAAAATGTATCCCAATGGATAGGGCATAGTGGCTTGTATATTTTTTTTCTATACATGCTTCTCCTTATGCATGAAATATCTGTCTCTGTTTATCATCTGGGATACTCCCGTTTGTTTCTTTTCATCTCCTCTGTTAGGATTCACTGACTTTCTTGGGCAGTGGTAGATTTCCCTGTGGTGCTCCTCTGTGTCATTTGGATACATCATTGCATTTTCATCATCTGAAATTTTTTTTTTTTTGGTACCAGGGATTGAACCCAGTGGAGCTTAATCACTGAGACACATCTCCAACTCTTTTTAATAATAACAAAGGCTTAAAACACTGATTGTATTAAAGAATTAAAAATATTGTTCTAATGAGTGAAATTATAAAGAATATAAGCAGAGAAGTGAAAACTATAAGTGAATGAAGTGAAAATTCTAGCAATACAAATTATATTAACTTGAATAAAAAAGTCATTGGTTGGATTTAACCATAGATTATGGATTGGAAAAGAAAAGAAAGATGTTGAAAAGAAATTATCCAATCTAAAAAACAGAGGAAAAAATGCTGAAGGAAAAAAAAACTGATGAAAAACAAAACATAAACCAGAAACATGTTGAACATTAAGTGGTCCAACATACATGTAATTGAAGTTGTAGGAGGAGAGAGTGTGATTAATGCCGAGAAAATAAATTAGTAAATACATCCCAAATAAGTTGAAGATCCCCTCTGGCAAAAAGTCCCAGCAGAATAAAATTACAGAGAGCCTCACCTGAAAAAATTATAACCAAGCTGCTGAAAATCAAAATTAGATAAAGAAGCTCTAAAGAAAAATTAAACAAATGCATAGGAAAAATAAACATAAATGACCTCTGACTTCTTTTTTTATTTCTAGTGGGTATTTTTTTTAAAAAAATTTATATGACAGTGAAATGCATTACAATTCTTATTACACATATAGAGCACAATTTCTCATATCTCTGGTTGTATATACAGTATATTCACAACAATTTGTGTCTTCATACCTGTACTTTGGATAAAAATGATCATCACAGTCCACCATCATTAATAACCCCCTGTTCCCTCCCTTCCCCTCCAACCCTTCTGCCCTATCTAGAGTTCATCTATTCCTCCCATGCTCCTGTTCTCTATCCCACTATGAATCAACCTCCTTATATCAAAGAAAACATTCGGCATTTGGTTTTTTTTGTGATTGGCTAACTTCACTTAGCGTTATCTTCTCTAACTCCATCCATTTACCTGCAAATGCCATGATTTTATTCTCAATGGAACCACTATTTGATCCAGCTATCCCAAAGGACTTAGAAACATCATACTACAGGGACACAGCCATATCAATGTTTATAGCAGCACAACTCACAATAGCTAAGCTGTGAAACAAAAGAATCCAGATGACAAAAGTATTGTTGATTTAGCTTTTGCTAAATTCATTCAAACACCATAGGGTGTTTGCTTAGATACAGTATGGCCATAAAGTAAAGAGACCATATGATTAGGATATTTACTTTAATGTTAATCTTCACACACTTTTGGTTAAATATTTGCTTAGGTTTCCAATTTACCAGACTTCCTTATCTCTGGAACACACATGCTTCTACAGTAGCTAAGAAAACAAAGTTCTAGGTCTAGATTCTTATCAGTTGAACAGATTTTTGCCTTTCACTTTCCTCAGCATTTGACTCAATGACTTCTAAGATAGTTTCAATCTCTAAAATACAGAATAGCACATTTAAATAATGAATATGCCCTGGAATGGAAATGCATAAACAATCTAAAACAGAGGGATGTCATAACACATAAGTTAATATTTTCACTTTTGTGTTCCTATGAATCAAAAAAAAAACACCCAATGAACAATGTTTTCCCCCCTTCAACTTTGTTTTAATCTAAAAGAGTGCAATGCTAAAATAAATAAACCTGAGCCATCAATGTGTCTATCTTAGGATCCAGAAAACCAAGATTCAGGTAAACAGGATCACGAATCAACACGCATTTCTTTTTTACTGTCTAAAGACAACAAAACTTTTTTTCTTTCAAAACTTTCCTAAAAAGATCATTTTTTTAGCATGAACCTACGTTGGTGTTTGATTCTATTACTCTACTGGAACTATGCATATTGGACAGAGTCAGGACCTGTTTATACCAAGAAAATGGAGCCAGTGAATTAGTGAATTATTTGGGGTGACTCATGGTGGTATCCAATCCTGTCCAGTTCCTCTCATTTATTTGGTTACTTGACATGAGACTGAGTGACAAAGGGAGTGATCAGGTAACAGTAGAATATCAAGGCTCTCTCTCGTACATGTGCACGCGCGTGCACATGTAATTGAAGTTGTAGGAAGAGAGAGCAATTAATGCTTAAAAAAACATTAGTAAATAATGAGTGAAGCATCCCAAATAAGTTGGGGGTGCTTTCACACATGCACACACGCATTTTTTTTTTTTTGGTAATTAAAGAATGTTCTAATCTAGATTTCAATCAATATCAGCTGAAAGAATCAGGGATCAGCTAAAACCTTTCAGTAATACTCCATTACTATCTCTGTCAAAACTGTCACTTTTTAATTTTTTTATTGACAGCCAGAGGAGCAATACAGTTTGTGGTAGAGTTTCACATTATTATTTTCACTTATTATTTTGCTCTTAAATCTACTAAGGGAATAAAAAATATAAACTAGAACATTCAATCCACCCACTTCCTTTGCAAGAATGGAGGCAGAGAGGAGCTGAAAGTCATGCACTAATTTTTCACCATCATGAATATAATTTTCAAGGTAGAACCAAAGAATCATTGGTAAAGTGACAATTGACAGATAACATCCTACCATTTATTTTCGTGGAAACTCCAAGAATACAATAATATTCCTTGATTGATTGATGAGAAAATTAGAGGCCTCAAGTCATCAATTAATTATTAAAAATTGATTTCAAAACCAATGAGTTAAAAATAATGACGCTATTACATGGCTTCATTGTTTATAGCTAAAAGTATCGTTGATTTAGATTTTGCTAAATTCATTCAATAGAAGTATAGCTACAGATTTTCTTAATTGTTTATGTGGCAAATGCCCAATTTAAGTTTGCCAGTTTTTGTGGTGCAACATCTTCTAAGGCAGGAACTTACATGTGGGAAGAAAGAAGCATTAGAGAAGATTAAGCTAGAAATTGGCTTGAGACAAACTAACGAAGATGGGCACCTGGGGAATCAATTCACCTCTGCAGATGCTTTAAAGAAAAATGCTGAGAAGGCTGGGAAGAGAAGACAGGAGGCATGACATTCTGCCTCAGCCAGGATTTTTGAAAGGTCTGCAATTGGGCAGCTGAATTTTCCTTTCTTATATCTCTTTTAGGTACCTTTAATTTCAAGGTCACCTACTGGACACATAGAATTTAGTCGACATAGCTATCAATGTGTGCCTATGTATGAGAAAAAAAATAGAAGATTCTGGATTCAGGATTGTAAGGTAAGATTACATTCAAGGTTACCTTTGGTAACTTAGCAGGTTGTTACAAGAGTTCATGTGTCCCTACATGCTTGCTTTCTTCACATGAAGAAATCTTTCTTTTTTTTTTTTTTGGTGGTGCTGATAGGTGTGTGTGGGCAGATGAGAAAGGAATGCTTAAAGAAGAAATATGTGCAATAATTGGGTAAGTGGGGAAAGAAGTAAGAGCTTATTATAAGGTGCATCATTTAATGCAATTATCATCACTAATATTAACCAAGAAAACAATATATTAGCCAAGAGATAACAACAAAGATTTTTCTCTGAAGAAAATTAACACAATTACTTAAAAGGTGAACATCTTAAATGCAACCTAATGATATGTCTTCAGACATGATTTATCTAATGAGGAAAATATTCCAGGAAGAGACTAAAAAACGACTTAGTGAAACCTGACTGTTCACAACTGATGGAAGGCCATGGAAAATTGGACATGCATTTTTCAATAAAGGAAAGAAACCAGGCAGGCTAAAAGAGGGTAGGGGTTTAAAGTTTGGGAAGCAATTGGGTAGCAACAAGGATTTATGAAAGATGAGAAAAGAGGAAGAAAGATGCAGGAATTTCCGCACACAAGTGAGAGAAGAAATGAGCATTTTTAGAGAGAGGAGATGAAAGGACTCACAAAAAAGGCTGTCATAAAATACACATTGCCTAATACATTCAGGATTGGTTCTATTATTTAACTTTCCCAAAGATGTAACAAAACGGGAGATATGCTAACCATCATCGTCAGCATTAATTTACAGTGGGAGAAATAATTAGAATCTCACTTTTTCTGAAGAATGGAGTGAAAATGTAAACAATGCTTCCCTGCAGGCAAGTGCTTTATCAAGTTGACAGGTGCATTTGAATTTCCATGGGTGGGGGATATAATAGGTTATTTATGTGTCATTTTAATAGAAAGACCCAACCATCAAGATGGACAGCAGACTTTATCAGTACTGCTGTTTGCAACTAATCCTCCAATTTAGTACCCCATGAAAATACCTGCAACAAAACCTATCCATTTTTCTTTTACACTCCATTATGGAAAAATCAATATGGGCGCTATTCATCGCAAATCTCCTGCTTGGCGGGTGCCTGAGCCACAGAATCTGAAAAAAAAAAAAAAAAAAACCTGACAGTTCAGCACTCTGTGTGGCAGAGCCCACTGCCTAAGGTTTTATTCTAGCACTTTCTGCCACCCAGGAATGGTCCCACTAGCCTGGTATCTATTCCAGATTCTAATACATGTTGCCCAGAGACCCTGCATCTGATTACTTTACAGTCGAATCATTTGGAGTTACTTCTAGACCCAAGAACGTTGACTTCCAAACTTGATAGAATTAATTTATGCCTCCTTGTAATATTCAAGCAGTGAATAATTACTGTCAAGTGTGTAGACAATAATTAGTTAAGCTACATACAAACTACTGGACACTTCACGATCCAGATAAGTCATCAAAAAGTTTAACAAACTATTTTCCAGAAAAATCCTTCTCATTTCTCTTTCAAAATATCACTAGATCTCACATCCAAAATTATATGTTCAATGGGAAGAATTCTACTACACTCCCAAGTGAATACATATGCATAGAATGCCAAGTCCATGACCGTTAACTATAGAGCTACCTGAGACTAATGATCAACAAAGTTAAAATTCAGCACCTTCCCATAGAAGTATCTCAAAGGCAGAAAACTTAGCGATTCCCCTGTGTTTTCCTGCAAATCATCAAAATTACATATTTACCTAATATCCATTAAACTGATGAGTATTTGAACCAAGTGAGAGTTCATTCATCCATTTTTGCTCTCAGATACATTAATAAAAGCAAAAAACTTCAGAAAAATATTATACAAAAAGAACCTTGTAAATGATTTCTAGACATCAAGATTTTGATTATAGTTAGTTCAACTGAGTATATTTTTCAGGTTTCTGTTGTAGATACTGCAGACTGGCTTGCTCAATGTATGCTCCAGACCCCCTTCCAGGTGCCTTCTAGGATATAGAAGGAGAAAAACTAAGACTACATGTTCAAAATATACATATATACACGCATACGTGTGTGTGTGTGTGTGTGTGTGTGTGTGTATTTTTTAAACTGGCCAGGGGATTTCTGTTCTTTGTAGTGCATAACCCTGACCAATAAGAAATCCAAGGACTTTTTTGAGAATTTTCCAGGCAAATGATAAACTATTATTCCCATTTTTAAATCCTAGCTTTGTGGGTCATATTGACTTGAAGGCTTGGATTCTACAAATTATCAGCTCCTCATATTTCCTAAATGGCAACTTTCCTAACTTTAACGGCTTACTGTGTTTTATCAACACCTTTCTTTCAAACATAAGGTATCTATCTGCAAGCAATATTAGAAAGAAGCCATTTATTATTGTGCATGGTCTCAATTAAATCAGATTCATTGAGCACCCTGTTGTGTTCCAGGTAGAGTCACAAAGCTCGTTGTGTGAATAAGGATAGCATTCATGAAAAGACACGTGGTTTCCATGATGTTTCATGCTGAAACAAACATAAACAACTTTACAGGTTTTGGATGCTGAGGCAGAATAAGCGACCTCATATATCCAGGGCTTCCCTCTTTTGATGCAAAGGGGGTGATGTGGAGCATGGTCTCAGGAGAACTGTTGATCACAGATGATATAAGCAGAAGCGCTGCATGAAAAAGTCAGAAAAATTTATCAATACACTCTTTTATTGGGCTCAATTCTAAGGACTATTTGCTTCCAACAGTTCCTCAGGTGATAATAAAACTGATTCATTTGAAGGTAAATACGTTCTCTGAGATAAGCAAACACTCAGAGAAGGGATGTTACCTTTGAAACTTTTTGATATGTAGAAATGTCTTATATCATATGGGCACACATATTTTCTTGAGGGTTGTGTATATACCTCTAAACCATAGGAAACGATTGAGCAATTGATTATAACTGTTATTCTTTGCTCTATGATTGTTTTATGTGTTTAATTTTTGTCTTCCACTCCTGGCTAGTAAGCTTCTTTACTACCTACCTTATATGTCATTCAATCCTCCTAGGTATTTACTGCAGAGGCTGACAAAGCAGTGGATCCATTAATGTTGGATGCACTGTCAAGGATATTTGGCACTTTCAATGACTTTGAAGTAGTCAAGCAGGTTCAGGGGTCTGTGATGTCTTATTGGTAGTATTATAATTCCATTGGACCCTTGCAATGACCTGCCGAAGCTCCTTCATTAATGAGCCAAAATTACACATTCAAAACACAGCTTCCAGCAATATCAACCATGTGATCAATGTAACCTTGAAGAATTCATGGTAGCAGCAACAACATCAGGGGAGGGCCTGTGAGGAAACATTGCAATAGAAGCTTTGTTGATTTGCTAAAGATCACATCTGGATTATTGATGAGTGGGTGTGGCTTAAACGTTGCTGTATTATGAAGTATCTCACCCTGGATGTTCTGAGAAATTCTCATCCTGACCTTCTCTAGCATGCGATCAACTGATCAGAATTGACTGAACCTAGATGATGTGATTTTTAGTGGGTAGCTGCTGTGTTTTATTTTAATGGTTACCAGAACACACGTGTTCCTAAGAAAACGGAATCATTTTCATTGAACTATTTTAATAACATTATGTAAAATATAGAGGAAAATGAAAATGTGCTCAATTCAGACCCAGAGGATGAAGGTTTGAAAGGCAGTTTAGTTACTTGCATTAAGCTGGCTGGGCCTAAATTCTCTCATTAAGAAAATAAAAACTGGAGCTCACTTTGTATGGTTCTAGAAAAGGGAAATATGACAAAGCTAATTGAACAAAGGCTGTATTTTTTTTTTGTTTCTATTACTGTTATTTTAGAACAATACTGATTTTTATTGGGAACTAAATAATTATCCTTAAGTAATTTGGCAGGTGAATTTATTATTAATAACCACAGTCATCCAAAAATAGGAACATTTAATGTATGATGTTTAAGCTGAAATTCTATTCACAGAATAATTTAGAATAAATGCAGCAAAGAGGCCATTGTAATCTAATTTTTTTTCCAAGTCGAACTCCATCAAAACAATCTGAGCATCTTCACTCCACTGATGTTGATGTGTGATCCCTTCATATTGGATCTTGAGTTTTCTTCCCTTAAAGCAACTAGCACCCTTATGCCCATGCATACTAATATCTGCCTCAAGATGGAATGATTCTTATGGGTTCTGCTTTATTTTTAGTTACATGCTGAATTTTGCTTTCCTTATGTTGAAAGTTGCTAGTAGGTCCTGGAGCCTGCATTTGTACATCCGGGCATCACCATGCTCTCCTCCAGGGCCAAGGGCCACCTACCCTTGGTGTTCAGCTTTCATGGCAGGGAAGAATGGAAGGGCAAGGAGTCACGTTGCAGTTGTTTTATTCCAAGTTTCTAACTCCAGGCTCTTTCACAAATCAGAGGGACTGCATTCAAGCTCTGCTCTAAAGAACTTTTTTAAATCCCTCTATATGAACGTCAACTTGGTCACATCCAAAATATCCATCCTTTTGGATTTCCCTGATTTCTAACCACACGTGCACCATTCTTAAGGAATTTTGGAATTAAGGCCATGGGATGAATGTCTTTCATCACCTACTGTGTGGCAGGCTTCTTAAGGACCCCATGCCCTCTATATTGTTTAGGGACAGTGTACATGTTCAGTACAGATGTACTATTTCTGAAAATGATTGGATCCACAGAGGCAGAACCCCAAATACTGAGGACTCACTGTATTTTCTTTCCTTGAGTTCCATGGCAGTGATATATCAGATTGTATGTAGAGGAGAAGAGATACACAGTGCACCCTCCCTAATGGGAAAGGAAACCAATATGGAGGGGCAGTTAGAAGATATTGCCAAAAACACACATGGGAAGGACATGGTGTCATGAATTCTTTAAAATTAAGTTAAAATAGATTGAAAGAAAACACTAAATATTTGTTACTATTACCCAGGATCATATAGACACCAGAAATTTGGGGAAAAGAAATAAAAGTGCTTTTTGTTTGCATATCATAGGACAATTCCTATGATACAAGTCTTACATTATTTTATTCATCTTTAAAGAGATGAGAAGAGACACATACTTTCAAGTAATTCTTAATCCTAAGCTTAGCCACTTGTGAAACTTAAAAATAATATTTATACTTTACATATCACTAAGGAATAAGATAATGCATATGGTTCAGTTAATGAAGACAAAGGACTGAAAGAAATTAAAGGGATGCCCAGAAGTTTATAAAACAAGATGACAGAACCAATTAGCTAAATGTAAATTCTGGGAGAAGGATAAAATGATATAAATTCTATGAAAAGAGCAAGATTCAGACAGATTTTTAAAATTCAAATACAAGCTGCTCACAAGGAAACACAAAGGAATAGGAAAAGGTTAATAATAATGGCATTTTTATTTATTGAGCGCTTGCGATGTGCCAGACGCTCTTCTAATTGCTTTAGCGAGATGAACTCATCCAACATGACGTAAATGGTATTATTGTCACTCATTGTTGATTTCTGCTCCTTCTGCCTACTTAAATCCAATTTTTAGTTTTCCCAGCCCTTTTTGCATGGCCTTCCTTAGGAAAAACTGTGCAGGCCTTTATAATTTCTAGGGGTGATTTCTGTGGAAACCCTACCCTATAAGGCACTTTGCTTTTCTATGTTTTTATTAGTACATCATAATTATAAACAAAATAGTGGGGTTCATGTGGACATAACTTCCCTTTCTTCCTTGCCACCCTTTCCTCTATTTTACTATTGTTTAAAAACTGATCCTTTATAGATACACATAAAGGTGGGATTCCCCATGGAAATTCATATAAATACATAGCATAATTTGGTCAATGTCATTCTACAGTTCCTCCTTGCCCCATCCCTCCTCCTTCCCCCTCAATCCCTTTCCTCTCCTCCATTTATAAGACAAATCACATAAAGGGAAGCTGACAAAAGGTGTGTCTTTACTGATGAAAGTGAGACACCTTGATCTGTGGGTGTGAGACTCTTAAACTTCGGTAACCCTCTTGCCACTGTGCAGGCCAACGTGAGCCCAAGGTCAGTATGGAGAGAAGGCACAGATCAGGGATTCTCAAAGAAATGAAGCAGGATGAAGCCAAGCCAGCCTGAGTTGGAGTCAGCTACCTGATCCTAGCTGACACACTCATTTTGCAGATGAGACAGTGGAGACAGACTTTTATTGTCGTACTTCTGGGCATAGTATTTAAATGCTACTGACTTTTCTCCAAATTTGCACATGTAACTGGTATGCTGTATTAAAGATTCACAAAAGCATAGAAAAAGTTTGTGTAGAAATACCAATCGCATACAAAATAGTATTTGATGTCAAAGGAAAAAAAATCCCCCAAAGATAAATTGAAGGGATTAATTATTTCTAGAAATAAAAATGTACAACTAGAAATACAAGAGAACTGTAATTCATAACAACTCCTAAGGACTTATTTGAGTTTTTGGTATATCAAGTGCTCATAACAAAGACACAGATATTTTAATATACTAATAATATGATTTGAATTAGTAGGTCTCTAGAAAACTGATATATCCAACAAAATTCCACAAAGGGAGAGTAATGTTTTCTTCAAGTGTACATTAAACACTTCTGTAAATACTCATGTGTTAGAGCATGAATAAAAAGTTCAATAGAAGTTTCAGTGAAAAAATATACAAGCCATACACCTTCTCAGAACACAGTTAAGAATGGATCTCATGGGCTGGGGTTGTGGCTCAGTGGTAGAGCGCTCGCCTAGCACGGGTGAGGCACTGGGTTCGATCCTCAGCACCACATAAAAGTAAATAAATAAAAATAAAGGCATTGTGCCCACCTACAATTAAAAAAAAAATAAAAAGAATGGATATCATACATTTAAACAGAATGAATTAAAACACTTGGAAATTTAATATGTAGCAATAAAACAAAAAATCGAGTCTTCTAAATACAAATTATATCTGTTTTAGTAAACTTTTTTGCTTCTGTGACCAAAAGACCGGACAAGAACAATATTATAAGAGGAAAAGTCTATTTTATGCCTACAGTTTCAGAGGTCTCAATCCATAGACAGCCAACTCAAGGTGAGGAAGAACATCATGGTGGATGAGAATGGTAGAAAGACTGAGGCAGGAAGAGCACAAGTTCAAAGCCAGCCTCAGGAAATTAGGAATTTCCTAAGCAACTTAGCAGGAACTTTCTCAAAATAAAATTTTTTTTAAAAGGGGGTGGGATTCTGGGGCTGTGGGTCAATAGTATATATTGTATATAAGGAAAGAATCTGTACATATTTAAGAACCCAGTTCTGTATTGAGTTGTCTGTTTTCACCTGGATGGATAATAGGTCCCATTTAATCCATCAGTGTTCGTGGACTGCAAAAGGCTATTTGCAAGAGTGTCTGAGAAATTTCTTCAGTAAGTTCTCATGCTACAAGAAGACAATCCCTGTACATTACAAAGCCCTCGTCAGCAGCGAGAGCTGGTTCTGGGTACAGCGTGGTCTTTCTCACTCTTGAGTTGTCCCCATTCCAGCCTCCTATTCGTTCAAACTTACAGTTACAAGCATCGACCCAGGTTTATTCTAAAAGTGTGTTCACGAAGCAGAATGCTCAGGATGCACCCCACACAGTCTGAATGAGACTTTCTCTGCTGGTGCCTAGGTATCTTTATGGGCAGTATAATACTAGAGAGGGCACAGAGTTATATCTAGAATGCCAGTTCCAGTTCTGTTAAATGGTTTTGTGATGAGGACATCTGAACTTATTAATCCACATCAATGGCCAGAGGGAATTAGCAGCAATACTCAGGAGAGATGGTGTTGGCTAACAGAAGCAGCAAGGCTCCCAGGAGAGGCTGGGTTCTGCAGGAGTAGTATGTCATAGAGAGGACTAGGTGGCAGATCCAGATGCAGAGGCAAGTGGTGGGACAGCATTAAATGTACCCAGTTGACAGTTCTCTGTATGACACACAGGAGTCCTTGAGGACACACAGAAATGATGGCTTTGAGGGCAGGATGCTACTAGGATGTGCACCTTGTAAAATGAAAAGTCCAAAAGTGGAGATGTTGTGTTTAATAATATATAGCTTTGGAACTAAATGTGCAAGTCTTAGTAAGGATGAAAAATTTCTGATTAAATACAAATTTATTCAAAATAAGACAAAGAACCAAGAAAAACCTCAATAACCAAGAAAGAAAAAAATCTACTACCATTTTTTTTTTCAAAAGAGTTGTATGCCAGAGTTTTTCCTTGGGGAGAAATATATATATATATATATATTTTCAAAAACTGAATTATTCTCATGCCATTTAAACAAATTCAAGCCCCAAAATGGTAATTTTTAGATAAAACTAGCATAATCACAGAATCTAAACCAAATGTAAATAAAATTATAGAGAAAAGAAACAATGGTTCAAAGTCACTTATTACTGTACAATTAAAGAAAATACCTTAATAATTGTTAGGAAAAATATCTAGTAGCAAAACAAAAGAATTATCTCCCTCAAGCAAGTAGAATTTCTATCCAATATACAAAATTGTTTCAGTATTAGTGAATATATCACCCTAGTATTCTGCATCAATAAATCATAAAGAAAGCATATTTTAAAACTGTAATAAAAACTGAAAAGACATTTAATGATATTCAGAACACATTCTGGACTAAATTTGAAGAAAATAAAAAATGATCTCTATTGAACTTTGAAATCATTATTTACTTTAAGCCGAAAGCCAATATAATTCCTAGCAATCAAACATGAGGGCTACTCCAATTTAAACTGAAAAACAAGTCAGTGATGACTGTTATCACTAATGTTATTTAAATTTGTTGTAAAATTATTAAAAAATTCATTCCATAGAACACCAACTAAAAAGAAGGGGTACAATTACTGGAGAATAAAGGGTGGGAAAGAGTGGCCTTATTTGTCCAGAGAAATAAAGGGAATAAATACAAAGAAACACTACTTTCAGATTAGTAGTAGAATTCAGAAAAAAAAAAATCAGACACAAATGCCCTACTAAATAGTTACTTTCCTATTTAATGCACAAGCAGTTAAAAGATGTAATCTTTTAAAAATTTCATGTGCAGTA
The DNA here is from genome assembly GCF_052094955.1 of Ictidomys tridecemlineatus. Lineage (NCBI taxonomy): Eukaryota > Metazoa > Chordata > Mammalia > Rodentia > Sciuridae > Ictidomys > Ictidomys tridecemlineatus. The sequence goes on from NC_135484.1 coordinate 142,242,117, forward strand.
AACGCAAAATAATTAGGATATATCCTAAAAGCTATTTCACCCTCAGAAAGGATACCATAATATTTCTCTGAAAGATTAAAAAAGAAAATGTCCATTAATTAATATGCTTGGGATATGGAAGACAAGCTCTAAATATTTGGGGAATTTATGTTGCTCCTAGATTAAAAGATTGCTGCTAAAAATACCTTCACAAATGTTTAGACAGGGAGTTCAGCCTCTGTACAGGGCTCCGTTTACACACTTTGCGACTATTGAACCATTGTCCTTGTCCCAGGGTATGAATTTCAGTTGATTTTGCCGAGTGAGGACTGCCTGCAGTTTTAAAGCAATTCCAGTTAGAATACCGATGACATTTCCTTCATACTTTTCACTATATATTTCTCAAGTCCATTTAAAAGAAAAATTACACAACTATATGTCATAAGATTCAAATGGCAGAACACTGTGGACAGGGCTGTGTGACCACACATGAGAATTAATGAGAAATAATTAAAATACTGTGGTCTACAAGACTTGCTAATGGATGGCATAGAACATTCACCCCACCCCCATGATCTTGGAATATCTTAATGTTTCTCTTAAACATTAAATGAATGTTTATGGACACATAGAAAAGTGATAAAATAGAGATTCTTCATTGGATTCTCAGAACGCTACACACCAAAATAAATCCTCATATTCATCAAAGTTTTAAATATTTAAAGTAACATTTTTTTTAAAAAAAACTAGCAACAATGTTAAACTATTTAATTTTGGAGATAAGAAAGAGTCAAAAACCATAAAAATCAATGAATGAACTTTAAAAAATGAGTCACTAAGCATTAAAGGTTGCTGAAAATCATAGTCCTTATTGGAGGGCTATGGACAAACTGTAAACATATTTGCAACAAAAAATTATAGCAAAAAAATAATATGGTTGTAGTCTATCATGAACTCTGAGAAATGAACCACTATCCCTCAAATAGAAATATCACCAAATGTTTTCCAAGAGGAATTTCAGATAGGCATTGAGTATGTGGAAAACTTCAGATTCCTTAGCAATCAAGAAACGCAGATTAAGATAATGAAATCCTACTTAAAATTGGCAAGAGTATTTTTAAAAAGGAGAGACACTTGGTGCTGGCAGTGATGAGTGAGAATGTACACTTCCTGCAGCACAGGTGATAAGAGAGGCTACAATGTAGCTACCAGGTGGCGTGGTTGTCAGGCTCCTCTGAAATTTTACCTCTCTTGACTTGGTGATTTTATTTCTGAAACATAAATCTAAAAAGATCATCACATATGTGTACTCAGATTTAGGTACAAAAATGTCAATTGTATATTATTAAGTATTACAATAACAGGAAAAAAGTTTGTATTGTCATGAAATGGAACTTCAAGACTATTTAATGATTCTGGAAAATGCTCCAAGCACACTGAAATACATTAATGAATTTACACATATAAAATCATTATTGAAGTACGATTTATTTTTATGTTGTATCTACATATGTCATAGAATCTAAATTTTGGTGGGATTATGCCTTGCTTTCCTTTGCTCCCCTATGTTTTTTTCTGTCTACCCTCCAGTTTCCCCTAGCGTCACACATATTAACACCTCAAATCAGAAATATAAACATTGCTCAAAAATACACATCTCAAGAAACAAAAGTCCTCACTTTGAGGACTTGTCTCTTTTAGGAAAGAAATCCTGTTTCTTTAAATTCAAGTTCTGTGTTGGAGACACCACTGGGAAGTTGTGCTGAATTTCCCCCATTAAGCTGTTTCCTAAGGAGAAACCACCTGATCAAGCGCTCATTGCACCATTTCTTCAGATTTTTAATTTCAAAACATTTCACTTGGCAGAGGAAGACCGGGGAGCCCTGTCAGTAACTGCTGGTATTTGGCAATGAGGATGGAAACGCAGGAAGGGACCCAATGCCAGAGCCAGCCAGCGCACTTCAATCAGCTCCTAGTGGTGGAAGAGCCAAGATTTACAAGGGCCTCGCACCCCTAGGTACAGGCAGAGTGACACACTCCAGTGTCGCCGCGAGGTTTTATAGCAGCGTTCTCACTCAGAGAACAGAGACATAAATGCAGAGGGGTTGGGAGGAAAGCACATAATGTTCTCACACTCTAAGCTTGATTTCAATATTGCTTTGCGCTCACGGGGTTCCTTATGAAAGATTGTAAAACTCCATCGTTTTGAAAATTAGTGGATCACAAGGAAAATTGCATCTTTGATGACTCTGGGGCAAAAGATGGGTATACTTGATAGGCTGGCCAACTTAGGGCAATGTTCACTGGGGCCTCAAATCAGGGAAAAGAGGTACAGAAAATGACCAGGGATGAAGAACAACTTTTATTTTATTTTATTTCATTTGGCAACAAAAAACATTTTTAAAAAAGAAAAAAAAAAGACTGAATCATAAACAAAGCAAAAATGCAATGCCAAGAATATTCTAAGGCATTATGCCCATAATTCAAAAGTGGCTCTAGGGTATTCCTAACTTCTATGACCAATGTGTGCTCTATGGGGTAGGGTGACACATGCCGATTTTGAACTTGACAGCATTACATAGATAATGTTTCCATACCCCCTTCCCGATTCTGAACAATTTCTTGTTGTATTATATATTGCATCCACAGCTGTGCTACGTTCGGTAGCCATAAAACCATCCATTTGTGTAATCTCGGGGCAAAAGCACCAGAAAGAGACACAATGGGACTGGGAAAATGATCTGTCTTCATTTATGCATTTAAAATTTTCCTCACTGTGATGGCCTGGTGAGGTGGATATCTTCTTGGAAAACCACAGAGAGCCAGCTGCCTGTTCCTGGTCCAAAAAACATCAGTACAGACAATAACATTAAGGATCCATAATCCCACATACAAGTGTACAACATTATCGTAACTGAATTTTCTCCTTTTGCATCCCCAAGACTTATTAATACATGGGCTGAAAAGCTACGGGAGCTCCAGCTTCCACCGTGTGTATGATGGATATCAGACTCCAGCTGTTCAATTTGGAGCTTTTGTCCCAGATTCATCAAGTTCTGGTGGAGACAGAATGTGCACATCTGATTCTCAGAGTCTGTCTGAGAATACTTTCCCCGTTTCTTCTCTCCTAAAATATTGCCTAAATCACACGGGTTCTCCATTTTCTTAGTTCTCTCAACTGAGTTTGCATCCTGACACTGGGCTGTCATAAAGACCTTAAAAAATAAAGTTAACTTCTTTTCCAGGGGAGATATGCTAATAGTCGCTGGAGCATTGAGCAGGGCGCCTGGGTTGTACGTTTTCATTTAAAAGACCTCTAAACATTGTCCACAGGACTGGGGACTTTACCTGCCAATCCTCAACCCCCTCTTGATATTCTTTGCCTGGACTTCAAATACCATCTACGCAAGGATGACTGTAGCATTTATACTGCTTCTCTAGATTTCTTGCCCCAGCTACAGAACTTGTACCCAGCAGCCTATTTGACATCTGTGCACGGGCATCATTAGGCATCTCAAATTTAACAGGACTGGGATAAAGCTGTTGATTTCCACCCCACCCCAGTCCTCTGAAACAGGAGTTCCTCCAAGTTTCCCCAACAGCATCTCCCATCACCTCCATAAACAGCCCTCACCATCCACCCACTGCTGAGAGCCGGCATTTGAGTAGCAGTTTGCACTCCTTCTTCAAACATCCTCAGTTCATCCAGTCCACCCAACTGAGTTCATGAGACCCTTCGGAAAGGCTCATTCGTAAAAATGTCCTCTCTGATTTCTCTGCCCCTGTTTCAGAAGAGCTCCTTCAGAGAGCTTTGGAAAACACGGCGGGTGATGACAAAGCTCCTCATTGGCATCCTCTCAGGTCCTCTGGTCTTTGTGTCAACACCCCTTACTTCCCGTGACTGCTTGTCCTGTTGAGGTCAGCAGCTGATGTCATTCATGATCCAGGTTTCTGCCTGATCAAGGTGCAGAGGAGGCCCAGAGGCTGTTACTGATGCCGCGTGTCCCCTCTGGGTTTCTGTCATTACCTTCCACGAACCCCTGGCTTTGCTCTTCTATGGTACCATTTCCAAATTCACCTGCTCTTTCCTCTGACATGTCAAGGCTGTTATTAAAGCTGAGAAGCATCTATTCTTTTTACATAAAAAATTTCAGCATTTTTCATTTTGTTCTCTTCTCTACTGAAAACTTCTATCTTTCCACTTATTTTTAGGAGGTTACTTTTACTCCACAAAGCGTGGTCCACGCAGTGATCTAGATTCTTTTCAACACCCGAGTCACCTCAAGATGAGTATCTGTCGGTTATGTTTTCCCTTGAGAATTGGTCAGCTTTTGCTGGGTCCTGTACATTGAGTAATTTTGAACTGTGTCCTTGACCTTTTAAATATCCTGGAGATACAGACTGAGGCTTTGCCGGAGCTCTGTGAGTTTGTTTCACGTACGTGCAACTTGGTATCAGGCTCACAGTTGTGTCAGTTCACACACAATATCCCCCCCCAACACACACACACACACACACACACACACTCTTTCTCTTTCTCCCTCTCTTTGTCAGGTAGGACTGTTTTTTGTTTGTTTGTTTGTTTTTAAATTTACAGCTACATATTTTTATCTCAGGGTTTTGGATGCCTCTCCTAGACATTTCATATAAATATAATGACACAATATGTGCTATATTGATTTTGAATTGCTGTGTAACCAACGATCACAGACTCTGTAGCTTAAGACAATGGGTATTTTGTCCCTCACAGCTCCTGTAGGGCAGCCATCCAAGCTCATTAGATACTCTGGTATGGATCATACCGGACTACAATGAAGGTGTGACCCAGGCTGTGTCCTCATCTGGGGCTTGTCTAGGGAAGAATCACTTCCAAACTCATTCAGGTTTTTGGAGGAAGTTAGTTCTCTGCGGTTGTAGGACTGAAGTCTTTCTTTTCTTGGTGCCTGTCTGTAGGAGACTATTTCAAGCTCTTCAGGTCCTTGCCACATGGCTTCCTCCATAGGTGACTCATGGCATGTTTTATCACTGCCAGTAGGGGATATCTACCACCTGGAATCTCTCCTTGCAGGGAAGACCTGGACTTCCTGTTCTCTTTTTTAACGTGCTCACCTGATTAGGACAGGCCCACTGGAATAATCTCTAATGAACAATCTAGTTACATCTGCATAATCTCTTCACTTTATCCCACCCAATTCAACCTAATCACAGGAGTGATGGGTCCCATTATACTCACCAGTCCATCTCAAACTCAAAGGTACAAATTGCATAGGACAAGCACATGAGGGGGTATAATCTTAACAGTTGTTTTAGAATTCTGTCTCACACAGTGATATTGTGCATACAATTTCTTTCACTTATCAGAAAGTTTTTGAGATCATAACCTTTATGATCCAATTAGTTTCCAGTAGCCCCACACTGCTGTCTCGAGCATCAGGCCTTCCACATATGAACTTTTGGGGGACATTTCAGATCCAAAGCATAAAAAAAAAGAACTAAATAATAATCCAAGTGAAGCCCCTAGGCATGGCTGTCCATCATGGTCACGATTCCTCCCCAAATGCAAGGGTCCAGATGTACAGGTTGAAGACTTTTTTTTCCCAAAGAATCTGGACAATATATATATAGTTTCTCAGATATGACTTCAATATTATGGATAGTTCAGACTTCTCTTCCTAGTTCAAAATCACATTATGACCTGTATTTTGGCAGCTGTATCTGCAAGGTGATGTTTAATAGGGCAAGGAGTCATTAGCCATGGTAAGATCATAAACTCGTTTGTAATTATGATTGGTTTCTTCAAGAACTTTTGTCAAATATCCAGCACCTTGGAAGATCTCTTGATAAACATCATCTTATTTTTTTACAAGTTTTCCAAATATCAAATACAATACATGAGAATACCTAGGTCTCCTATTTCTCTGCCTCCTTCTGTGAATACCAGTTGATAGAATCTCACTCCTTCATGTGACTTTTAATATTCTGACTTGTAACATCAAATAAACCCTGAGGTTCTTTCTTGGGGGGATGGGGGAACACTTGGGGTTTTATAAACTATGGGCTGGTGGTCTGTCTGGGATACATTTTATATGTGAGGGAAAAATAAAATTTTATTTGCTGCCTGCAGACTAAATTCTTTTAAAGAAGAAAGTTTATTGATGTTGTAAGCAACCTGATGCCTCTTGGAAAGAGGGATGACCTGGTCTCAAGCCACCGCCTCCCCATGCTTCACATTCTTTTAATTAAGAAGCACGCTGGCTTAAGACTCATTAGCAGGCACTTTCCTTATCCTTGGCAAAATAAGATTATATTTTAAGAAATCAAACAGATTCGAAATTGTCATGTTAACTAGGAGGCACCTGGATTTCATGAAAATCAAAGGAAGGTCAGCAGAGGAAAGGAACCGGGGATGAGTGACGGGGTGGGAGGAGGGACATGCAGGGGAGTGATATTGGTGACGTGATATGGTTATACCATGTGCACGTATGAATAGGTAACAATAACTCCCATCACTATGGACAACTATAATGCACCAATAGAAATATGGGAAAAAAAGAATTAAAAAATAAGTAAATAGGAGGTACCTCCTCCCTCTGATCATTTTTATCATTTCAGTAGCATACGAAAGTCTTATCATTTCTTCACTTTGTACCCTCACTAAGACCCAGTAGCATGATAAGCCTCCTCCCCACTTTCTGTTTCCTGGTATTATTAGATATGTAATTACTATCATAGAAATGTCATACGGGCTTCAGTGCCTTGCTATATCACTGAGCTTTGTCATGGGATCATTCTGTCTCAGAAGAAGAGAACTTAATTCTTCCCAAATTCAGATTATTCAGCCTGTCAATCATGGTAGTTACAGGGATCCACCGGGGTGGGGGGTGGGGTGTCTCTCAGACCAGAAAGTGAACTCAGTACAGATCCTCTTTTGCTACCCTCAAGGACCCTGGGAGATGGCTTTCAGTCTCACGGGTTGTAAAGGGTTTCCTTTGCTTAGAAGAAAACTGGGAGTTAAATAGCAAGGAAGTAGGAAGTTCCTAAAAATTATACGGGCTCTTAGAAGTGGCGGTGTGGCAGCTGTGTCTGCAAGGTGACATTTAATAGGGCAAGGACTTATGACGGAGTCATTAGCCATGGAAGGGTCGTAAACTTGTTTGTAAGCTGGAACCTTTTTACATCGTCACCTTGCTTCCTTGTTGTTCTGAGTATTTCACAAGGTCCTTTATAATATCAGGCCTTCTTGGGCTGCCCTTGAGATAGCCGAGAGAAGGAGGAATCTCTCCATGCTTCTTGGAACCATGGAAAGGGGAAGTAGTAGTAGCAATAATTCAGTTTAACCCCCCAGAGGGAAGACGACTTTGAGGACCCTGCACATGTCACACAATTCTGCTGTTCTGTGTCTAGAAATGACCTTTTCTTTTTTTTTGAGTTTTTTTTTTTACTTGTAGTTGGACACAATACCTTTATTTTTATTTATTTATTTTGATATAGTGCTGAGGCTCAAACCCAGCACCTCACACACGCTAGGCGAGGCTCTACCACTGAGCCACAACCCCAGCCCTAGAAATGACCTTTTCAATGATAAAACTATTACAGGATATATGTGGGATTTAAAAAAATTTTTTTTTCTTTTTTTTTTAATCGATTTTATTTTTTAAAAATACATGACAGCTGAATGCAGTACAATTCTTATTACACATATAGAACAAAATTTTTCATATCTTTCTATATAAAGTATGAAAAATTTCTTTTATACCAGCTGTCTCACATCTAATATAGTCTCTGATGCCTCAATTTCTACAGAACACATTATCACGTTAACAACTGTCTCATTACTTACATTAATACTCACCTCAAATCGTTTTCTATATTTTAATGTTTACACATTCTATCTATTCCTGTAGGACTCTATGTTCTTTCAAGTTAAGATTGTGACTTAGAAATGGTTATCTTCTTGGGATATGATCATATACTGTGGCATGTAATATATTCAATATTTTTAAAAGGTAGGTTGTAACTTAATCAAAGTTATTTGAAAAAAACTCACTTTTATATTTAAATGAACTTAAGAGTTCCAATTCAATAATTTAAACTCTCAGATTCAATAAACTACGGATCTCTGTCCTTACATCTTTTGTGAAATGCACCTTTATTCTGTATCATATATTACTATCAGATTCAAATAGCTGAGAAAAAGAGAACGTGGGTACTTCACTCTGGAGAGCTGCGTCTTAGTTCAAGCGTGGCCTCTTACTGGAAACCCCGTTGGAGCCTGGTTCTCACATAAGCCTTTGTTTAATTATTCAATAGGAAAATAAAATGTTTCCCCTAGAGTTATGGCCATCATTGAAGCCATGGATGTGAAAAAGTGTTATTAAATTATTTACAGTAGTTACAGAAGTAGTAGCGGCAGTTTTGTATTAATAATTACATCAAGATCCAGAAAAAGCACTTTTATCAGTTTAGCTGAAGAAGATGTTCTTTAATGGGAGAGTGTAAGGCTTTCCAAGTTAGAGAGAAAATTTTATAAAAGGAAGTAAGCCGCTATGTCTTATAACTTCTTATAACACTCACTGCAGTTTTCATAGGTGTATTTGTTAGTATCAAACGGTTTAAAGAAAACAGCAAAACAGTGGTCTCTGATTTTTATTTCAAGTGGAAGAGAATAAACAGTAAAAGGAAAAATGGAAGGGCGGATCACAGCAATCTGAAAACACGTGGTTTTTGTTCTTCTTTTAAGAGCGTGTTGCCTTTCCGTGAAAGCAATTGTATTAGTGATTTATTTGATGATAAATAAGCAAGACAGCTAAGGACAAGATTTTTTTTTTTTTTTAAAGAACGCTAAACCTGATGCTGTCCTTGCTCCTCCAAGAGATCCGATCTACTTCACAGACTGTGTCACCTACTGCTCAGCACCTTGTCCTGTGCAGTCCTTAAAAAACCATCCTCTGTGCCTACAGCAGCCCGGCCGTTCTCAAACCACATCTGTGTCTGGAAAGCGGGGCGAGTGTGTTTCAAATCCTGCTGCTTCACCCACAAAAGTCAATTGAGCTTCTCAAGGTCCTCGCTCCCAACACCAGAGCAACTGAACCCCGCAGCCCTCCTTTATTTAACCTGCACACGGCTTCAAACGCTGTCGTTTACAAAGCAATAATGAAAATAACGAGTCTATAAACCTGAGCTTGCCGGCAGGGGTTTTAAGTTCCCAGGTTTTCAAACTTGTAGCTTGTGCCATGATTTATGTCTGGTGGAATTAAGGACACAGAAAAAAGAGGAGAGAGATGCAAAGGAGGGAACAATGTATCTCTTCCATTCCCTCTTTTTCTCTCCGTGTGTGTGTGTGTGTGTGTGTGTGTGTGTGTGTATAGATGTGTGTACATCTGTGTGTTCATTACCTGTCATAGAAAGAAAGTAGGGGGGGTGTTTCAGAAGATTTGAGGGGGCGGGGGAAAGCTCAAAGCACTTTATTTTGCCAGAGAACCACTTGGCTATGGCAAAACCACCATATGGTATCTGCAAATACAATGCAAACCTAGGGTGAGGGAATTCACAGACATAGTGACAATTGCAGACTTTCAATATACACAGGAGGGAATTAGGAGTGTCATCCTTCTGGGAAAGGGGCTGAGGTGCTTTTGTTTTAAATGCACAGTTTTTATTTAGGTGATGTGTTTCTTTGGGGTATCTGGAGGTGAAATGTTAAAGGTGATTATTGGAAAGAGGACAAAAATCTTTTAGGCATCCTTTGACAGTGGAAGTTGATTAAAGGGATCTTGTATATTTAAAGGTCAACAGGCTGGAAACAGATGCACTGGGGGACTTTATGCATTTTAATGGGTCACTTCTTTCTTGGGCCTTGAAATCAACGCACCAGCATTTTAGGTGACATGTTTTCTTTATTGACACAAAGGTACAAGAGTGTGATGGAGGTTAGAGGCGAGGAGAGAAAGTGCCTAAAGTTCCACCACCCAGATTCCCAAGTCCATCTTGTGAGAGGTCTGGACTGTGAGTAAGAGACTGACTCTGCCAGGTGACCACAGGCAGCCGATCACACAGGATGGGTTTTCCTCCTTTCAGGAACTGGCCGTGTTCTTTGAGGACTCATTCTAAGTCTTGCAATTTTTCAACAGAATAACATGTTTTTCACTTTCTGTGGACTTCTTGCTTCAGGAAGATGACTTTTAAAAAATGTGTTTACTAACACATGTAGAGACACCTGCTGCATTAACATGACTTTGAAAAATCCCTGCGTTCAGATTGCAGGAGTTGGGGATGGATAACACGTGACTCTGATCCTTTAGGGGGCCTTCTGTGATGTCCCTACCCATGGACGTCACCAAGGTCTTCTGAGCGTTTCTCCTCTAGATCTCACCACAGGACCAGGCCATGTGCACCAGCAGTAGTTTTTAGAACTTTATCATAGTTTCAAGTTGAGGGAGAACAATAATCTAGAATGTTCTCTCCTTGAAGCTCGACTAATGCTGTTATGAAGAGACCAACTGAGACAGCTGTGTTGAAGGCCCAGCACAGGTCACTTATTGCTCTTTAATTCTAGATTTCAAGTTGAGTGCAAATGTTATGACTTAAATATTATTGACTAAAAAAACATTAAAAATAAAGGCAAGAGGGTCTTACTTTCCTGAACCACTCTGGTAGGTGTAAAGATGACTGGAAAAATGTTAATGGTAAATCCAGCCAGGATTAACTAACTCTGGCTGGACTTATCAAGAAGGGTGAGTCACTTCCTGGAGAAGACTGGTGTCCCTCACCCATGAAAATCACTGAACTGCTAGGCTCCCAATTTCCTTAGGAGCAAATAAAACAATGTGACAACATATTAAGAGTTTAGTGTTTGATATTAATATAGGATATGATTCTTCCTATTATTGTTTTAAGTTAAAATCTACTAATTTCAGTAAGTGTTTGTTATGTGGTAGAAGTAAAATCTTTTAGACTTAAAACTTTTTATAAAGAAGACTCAGAGTTGGACTGGGGATGTGGCTCAAGCGATAGCGTGCTCGCCTGGCATGCGTGCGGCCCGGGTTCGATCCTCAGCACCACATACCAACAAAGATATTGTGTCCGCCAATAACTATTCCATTCTTCCGAGTTTCATTTCTTTATTGTCATCACTCTGACATAGGAGGTAATGGTATAATCTATATATTTGCATAATACTTTTCCATTATAAGTAGATTCTCACCAAAATCCAAGCATATATACATTTTCTTCCACTATAATAATATCTAGAACTTTTGAAAAATATTTTTTTAATTGTAGATGGACATGATGCCTTTGTTCAATTTATTTATTTATTTATTTTTATGTGGTGCTGAGGATCAAACCCAGTGCCTCACACATGCCAGATGAGTGTACTACCACTGAGCCACAACCCCAGCCCATATATCTCTAACTTTCTGTACTTCATCACTCACTGGAAAACAATTATAAATTTAGTTGTATTGAGAAGGTTTTCCTATCAGAAACAATGAAGAAGAATTATATAAATATTTGTTGCATGTTTTTGGCTTTTGTTTTCTAACATATGAAAATTGTACTTATGCCACTTTTGATGCAATTGTCAATGAAAGCTAGTTTATTTATATTGTACAGGCCATAATATATTAATCAAAAGAATTAATAATGATCAGTCTGAGGAGAAAAAAAACCTAAGCTCAGAAGCTTGATATATCATTGCCTTGAATATTCAGTAATGTCAGGACTGGCTCAGTCTGGAGACTAGAACACACAATTAATAAAAAGTGCTTTAATTCAGGTTTTTTTTTTTTTGCTATTGTCATTATGTCACCAATCTTAAAAAAAATTTACTAACAGCAATTTTCCTGAAAATGGGAAATGCCTTTGGCTGACAGTCCTTACTGTCTTTGTCATAAGGATTGTGTATTATCTCTGATTTATGCACAATAGCAAGAATTAGTTAGAGAGTAAAGAAAGGAAATGTATCAAGAAGGAAAGAAGGAAGGAAGGGAAGGACAGAGGCAGGGAGAGGAGGGAGGGATTACCACTGCCTAAGCTACTGGGTGACTTGATTCCACTGCGAAGGTGCAAACCACTACTCTGAACTCTGACTACTCCTGCAGAGAGGAGGTGGGTGTCTTCTCAGCAAATCCAGTCTACCAGATAGTTACCATTCAGGATGCAGCTCCCTACATCAGAAAAACTAAAGTGAAAACAAGAAACAAAAAAATTGTTGAAATGTCACTCCTTGGGAAAATGGAATGTTACATTTCCTTAGTAGAGCTTAGACTTCATACTAATTAATTATTTTTGGCAAAGAGTAGGGAATTACATTGCATTGGAAAATAAATCAAGTAACCCCAAATAGCATATGTAGCATGTCTTGCACACCGGAACTAAGATTCCACAGTGCTTAGGACAGAACCTATGGGCTGGCTCCTCTGTTCCAGCCAAGCTCTGGCTGAATTATATTCAAAGGTGATGAAGTATCATTAGTTTGTGAAAATGGAGCTCCTCGTGAGCTGTAGTAAAAGTTTCAATAAAGTGTACTGATATGTCATGATTTTCCATGAACTCTGATGAAACAGTGTGTGGGTTAAAGTATTAGAGAAAAAAATTAGTTTCCTTCCAGGTAAGGTCATTAAGAGGATGATTGTAAATTGTTAAGCATGCCCTTCTGCACCATTTCTTACATATAATAAATATGCTACAAGATTTATATTATTCCATACTTTTCAGAAAGAGAAAAAAGTACTAATTTAAAATTTTGAAATTCACTGTAAAAACTATACTCAGTATTTCCTACAGACATGAAGCTGTGGCAAATGAAAGGAAAGCCCCCAAATGAGCAATCATCATAACAGAATTTATTCTCTTCCAGTCCCGATCTTCAGTTTCAGCTGGTGTGACTGCCTGGTATATAACAACAGATCAGCATAGAGCTATCATGAGGCTCAAGAGAAAAGAATCTGAGATGATTAATAACTTTTTTTGGCATGTATTATTGAACTCTGGGATGAGGTTTTCAAGATAGCTTGCTTTAAAAGTCCTTAAAAATTACTTTGGAGATGGGGTGCAGTTGGTGGTATAAGACTGCTCAAATCTTTCAGGGTTTAAAGAAAAAAAAAAGAATCAAGATCACACATTCCTGAAGTTACTTATAAATTTTGAGTATCTCAAATGTCCTAGGTGTTAGTCTGATATCTTGAACGATGTGAGGGAGCTACGGTGTATATTTTTTGGTCTCTAAAGTCCACCAGAGGCCTCATGAGAACCTGCAGATGATTCCTCTCTGTTCTTCAAGCCTGACTGGCCCAGCCAAACGTGAGCAGAGCCAGAAATGCCCTCTTCACAAGGAAGCACCCCCCCCCCATCCAACATATTCAGGTTCGGCTGACACCACTTGGGAGTTAGTGAAGGAGAGTTGCTAATTGAGCATTGAGAAGGAACCAGATACCCAGAAGACACAGGGGAAATAAAGAACTTTAAGAGCTTTCAATGAGTACAGAAAGAAATGATG